>NC_040084.1:35464624-36089624 GCF_003369695.1 Bos indicus x Bos taurus
GAATAAGTACAATAAACGCATTGATTTGTAAAATACAATTTTAAATCTCTAATCTTGAAAAACAAGATACTCTAAAGTGAAATACTTGTTGTTATTTATAATACTATCCTAGTTTTTAAAAAGTTAGACTAGCTGCTAACTGATACAACACAGTGGCATGAAAGAATATTCAGAGAGATTAATCTAAAAAAATTTTTTTTCTCAGGAGTAAAATGAATATATTGCTTTAAGTTTATAAAGTCTTCAGACTCAAATTTCTGATAAAATGAAGGACAGATTAAGAAAGGTGATTTTTCACTTGATAATACATAAAAGTACATGTTATAATATGTTGATCACAGTTTTATGAAATTACTATTTACTTTACTTCCCCCCAAATATTTAAAGGGAATGAAAATACTTTACCCCTGGCACTTTTAATCCCTCTTCTCTATTTGGTCTGTTTGATTTCGTCCCTTATCATTTATCACAATACAATATACTACTTATTTATGTACCTCATTATTGTTTGCCCACCCATTAGAATGAGAACAGGAATTTATGATTGATTTATTTACTACAGGACTCCTAGTGACTTGAATGATGACTGAGCCACAGTAGGTGGTCCATAAATACTGAGAAAAAAAATTGCTTTATTTATAAAGAACTTACTCCATCAGGACTAACAAAATTGAAATTTTAAAAATAATATGTATGAAGAAGTCAGAATAAAAGGGTATTGCTGTGTGGTTTTTATCTAGTAAAACATGAATAAGTAGAAATTTATAAATAAAAACAAACAAATCCAGTGATATAATAAAAGCACTCTATGATCAATTTATATATAAAAGCTAAGCATTTAGCTTTCAAACATCCTGGGCAGTTCACACTGATTTCCCCAAGCCTCACACTCTTTCCTCAGGGTCCACAGGGGCCATATAGTATCAGCTGTTTTACTCAGCAAGTGTGATTCAACAGCACTTTCCTGCAAGGCACATGTAGCTGAGATGTTTTCTTTTCTTTTTTTTTTTTTAATTTAAGAAATCCAAATGTAATCTGCATTAGGTAACGCATAGTGGTTCTGTTTAAAAAATTCTAAATGCCAGAATGCCGTCTATCTACCTAAATGCCATCTGTCTTTCTAATCATCATCATTGTGGTTGTCTTCTTTGCAGTTTTTTCAAAGGAAAGGAGTTTTAAACATAGTAAATGTCTCCACTTCTTAGGATGAGAAAGCAGAAGGAACATTTATGAATAGTTCTGGTTTTTCCCTTCTCTTGTTTTCTCTGATTTCTTTCTAGATCATTGTCCAGTCTAAATCTCTCATGAGCCTTTAATTATATATGGAGGGTAAGCGTGTAGTTTTTGGAGGAAGAAAAAGCTTCACTTGAGCTCTAGCTCTGCTACTAAGTCCCATGGTGTGGAACCATCTTTGGTGATCTTTTCTGTTTGCCCCCTTTCTGCCCTTCTCTGTGCTCCTTGAGCCTGAGCTCTAAGGGTTCAGCACAAGGCTGCCTTGCTCTTGGGCTGCCAGTTGGGTTTGCCCACTCAGAGGCATGAGATGGAGCCTGATAAAGAAAAGAAGTAAAAGGGTGGGCATTTGTTTACCCTGCTCCTTGCCAGCCGTTCTGGTAGTGGCTATGTTCCTCTCACTCACAAGTCCTGTTAGTGTGGTTATTGCATTTTCTCTGGTTCTGGTGTTCATGAGGTTCAGATAATACCATTCTCTCCCTGTGTGCCTGCCTGATGTTTAACCACCCATACTGAGTCCCCTAACCCTGCCCGCCACTCTGTATATAGTTCCTTCTGTAGGGGCTGACAGATGTGCCAACTGTAACATCAGTTTCTTTAGATGTAATCTGGAGGCCATGCTTACCCTTTGGTTTGTTGGACAGATAAAATGATACCACAGATTTAAATTATCTAACACAATGCCTGGCATAAATTAAACTGTCTTTGTGGTGACTGTGATGGCAGGACTAGTAATAATAATGGTTGTTATTATCTAGCCAAAACAGCAATGATTTTCACAGTTTTTGTGTTTATTGCATAGATTTCTCAATTGCAGAAACAAATGAGCACAGTAAGATTTCCAAAAGGATAAAAAGCCTCTTTTACACCTGTTTTTATAATACCAGTTTCTGTGACAGCAACAAGTAAACACATCTTTGCTGCTAAAGTGTGTGTTAGTCGCTCAGTCGTGTCCAGTTTTTTTGTGACCCCATGGACTGTAGCCCGCCAGGCTCCTTTCTCCATGGAATTCTCCAGGCAAGAATACTGGAGTGGGTTGCCATTCCCTTCTTCAGGGGATCTTCCCAACCCAGGGATCAAAGTTGGATCTCATGCATTGCAGGCAGATACTTTACCGTATGAGCCACCAGGGAAGCCCTCTTTTCTCTTAAGGAAGGTAATTCTGCAACTGTATGTCCATGATGCCATAAAAGCATATTTATGAGTTCAGTGACTGTGTCTGGGTTTGTGTGGCTAACTATGAGCCAAATAAACTCTTCTGAGACTCCATACACATATACTTTGTAATCTAAAACCAAACCATCACTGTTTCCAGAAATTAAAATTGAAGCTAGGGTTTTGAATGTCACTCTGGTTACTATTACAGCTCAGGTCCAGAGTAGAAGACACTAAGATCATCACCCTTCAACTCAAGATTCCTACTTTGAAGCTAGGGCAGTCCACTTCATGAGCAGCTGTATCACAGTGATATTTTCTTCTGTGCATCTTTTTCCATAATTTCAATTAGGACATTAACTAATTAATTGACAAAGTTATTTATCAGAATAACTATTAAAATGATGCTCTATAATTCAGAGCAGTTAGATAAGTCCTGTCTATAGACTTGAATCTTGAGATAAATTGCTGAGAAAGACAATTATTGACTTAATGGTGTTACTTTAAAATTGGTGTATTTTAACCAAACAATAAACTAAAATTTGAAACAATGTTTCTTAATAGAAAATAACCTTTTAATATTAAGTTGGTCATGAGCTTGAAGCTTGAATTAGAAGGACTTAAATGGGAATGGTGTACTCCTAAGAATTATGTATTGGAAAAAACACAATTACAGACAAATTAATCAAATTGCTAAGTGGATTAACAAGAAAACAAATATTTAGATAAGTATATCCGCATGTAGGAATAGAGGTGATTATCATTTCAGTCCAATGTCTTAACAGATAAAGATTGTGGTTCATTTTTACAGAAAACGTTACTTGAAAAGAGCAGATTCTAAAATTAGTTTAAAAATGCTTTCCTCAACTGATGAAGGAAAGGCAGTTTATAATGTAGGGAATTTGCTTTTCTATGTAAACAATCATTGATAGCTACAGGAGACAAGAATTTTGCCATAATAATAACCAAATTTTCAAAGCTTTTTCCATGAAAAGGGGAGAAAAAAGCTGGCATATTAGTTCAATGTGAAAGCTACATGTCTTCAGCAGCAATATTCATTGAGTAAATCTGCATTTTTTAATCATGCGACTGATTTTCTTTTGCTTGCTTGTTTTTGTTTTTCCTAAGGACATATGCACAGAGCATAGTTTGGATTTGTTTTTTCTCCCTCTTCCAGAAAAGCACCTTAGACAAGATGGGAGGGCCAAGACTGAATACGTGATTGTCCTGTTCATAGGCATCCATAACTTGGAGAGTTACATGCTTTCCTTTTTTCATCAAGTCAAAAAGCTGCTGCTGCTAAGACTTCAGTCAAAAAGCAGGGGAATTTAAAATAAAATTAACATCATTTTGTGGTTGTGTCTTAAAGTGAGTTTTGCTATCTATCTAAAATTTAAAAGGCAGGTGAATATTCTTTTCTCTAGTTTCTCCAGAAATAATTTTAACTATCCTCCATCATTTTAAAAATTAAATCTATGACCTAATTATGCAGAAAAGATGAAATCATGTTGCATGTCCAATTTATGGTATTACTTTTTCTGCTTTGGTATTCTAAAAGAGTTGTGCTGAAGGAAAAATTCTTTAAAAAATCTGATTCCAAGACCTCTTAAAACAGTTGTAATTAAATTCACAGCTATCAAAACTAGTCTTCTTTGGTAAGAATTGAAGCTAAAATGTTTCCTAGCTTTTACTTTCAATTTTCTTGCCGTGTCTCCAAAAGGAGAACAGTGAAAATGTTTCCAAAAATAAATAAAGTTCAACTAGCACTTTATTTGTTTGTTGTTAAATGGTTAATTGACTTGAAAATGTTCAAAATCTATGAATGTATGCATTTTATCTCTCACAGAGGTAACTCAGAGTTAGGAAGACTCTGAACATGCTAATTCCTTTTGTAGGGTGGTACAAATTAATTTGTCCATAAAACTTTTTTCCATGCATTTACCTCTATAGCAAATGAGTTAAATAGTACCAAATACATTTTCACTAGTAATTTATTCTTTCAGGATGCAAAATTTGAAACTTTTTCATAGTTCTGTAGAATTTGCAAGAGCTGCTGACACAGAAACAAGAAAATGTTAACCCAAAAGAACTATGTTACAAAGCTATGTGATTTAGCTAATTCTATAATGTTTTAAAATAAAATTTAAAAATTAAAAAAATAATAATTTATTTTAATAAGTCATGTCAGAACAAGAATATTCTAATGTTAATTGACAAAAATTGACACTTTCATTGTTTTATTAAGTTGAACTTGCAATTGCCATGTATGTTCATAAAAAGCTACTTAAACTTTTTTTTTAAACAAATATCATCAAAAAGCAATATTTTAAAACCTCCACTAGGTTGGAGCATGGTATTTTGCTCAATTTGGAAAAAATATGGTACCTACAGTTTTGAAGATTAGCAAAATCTCTCTCCTAACAAACATGGCTCTGAAAACCTCCAACATGGGAAAATGTCCAAAATGTCATTTTTCTAATCTTTTCCAATACTGTTTGCTTCCTAGATGAAGCCAGGTGATTGGAGACAGGATTGAATAGGTGATTTTGATTAAATATTCCTATATAGCTTTTGAAACTTAAATTACGTGAAAATATAGTACTGATTCAAAAGGACAAATTAAAATTTCAGAGAAATGAAAGCACTGTCTCTATTTCAGTTGTTGGTTGTTTTCATAGTTGTTCCTTTATTATGTGAAGAAGCTACTATACTATCACTTCAAATTAACAGAAATAATTAAACGTCAGCTGGAATACTCTAGGAACATTTCTCTGTATGTGGGCATAGGGAACCACAAAATTCTTAGTACCGTGTCAGTTGGATAAAAGATGACTGTTTTCCCTTCTTCCTGAGGAGGACAAATACTAACACAAATCACAAATCCTTAGACTCAGCCAATACTATTGGAAGGAAATGAACTATCTTTTAGTTCAAAGGATAGTAAAGTCTGAGTCTCTTTACTGTTAATTCCAGATTTATTTCTTTACATTAATCAAGCCCATTAACTACCCTCTTGCTTGTATGTTTTGAGTCTCTACTATATGAACTCAGAACACAACATCATTTGCATATTAGAAGACCCTTCCTTTAGTGCATAGCGATGCCAGATCAAGACTGAACTGACAAACATTAGCAAGGTGTCTGAATTTGAGTTTAATATCAGACAACAATAGAATGATGGGTACTAAAGTAATGCTTTTTCTGCTGCTGCTGCTAAGTCGCTTCAGTCGTGTCCGACTCTGTGCGACCCCATAGACGGCAGCCCACTAGGCTCCCCTGTCCCTGGGATTCTCCAGGCAAGAACACTGGAGTGGGTTGCCATTTCCTTCTCCAATGCATGAAAGTGAAAAGTGAAAGTGAAGTCGCTCAGTCGTGTCTGACTCTTAGCAAGAAGGCAATGGCACCCCACTCCAGTACTCTTGCCTGGAAAACCCCATGGATGGAGGAGCTTGGTGGGCTGCAGTCCATGGGGTCGCTAAGAGTTGGACACGACTGAGCGACTTCACTTTCACTTTTCACTTGCATGCATTGGAGAAGGAAATGGCAACCCCCTCCGGTGTTCTTGCCTGGAGAATCCCAGGGACTGAGAGTCCTGGTGGCCTGCCGTCTGTGGGGTCGCATAGAGTCAGACACGACTGAAGCGACTTAGCAGCAGCAGCATGGACTGCAGCCTACCAGGCTCCTCCGTCCGTGGGATTTTCCAGGCAAGAGTAATGGAGTGGGTTGCCACTGCCTTCTCTGAATGCTTTTTGTAGGAAACACAAAATATCTTACTTTTAAAAATTTATTTAGTCTTTATTCAGATTCAGGTATTTGGCAGAAATTTTCTCAAATGTTACTCATGTAGCCTGTAATTTCAAGGAAAATAACTGACGAAATTTATTGCCAGTGATCAAATGTGAGTCAAGTGAAAATTAGGATTCTGGAAATTGTCCCCACTGGTGTTACCCCAATGATTTCTCAATTCTTAAAGCTCTTCTTGATGAGATAAGTATGTGCTGTGCTGTGCTTAGTCACTCAGTTGTGTCTGACTCTTTGTGACCCCATGGACTGTAGCCTGACAAGCTCCTCTGTCCATGGGGATTCACCAGGCAAGAATACTGGAGTGGATTGACATGCCCTCCCCCAGGGGATCTTCTCAACCCAGGGATTGAACCCAGATCTCCTGCATTGTGGATGGATTCTTTACCTGAACCACCAGAGAAGCTCAAGAATACTGGAGTGGGTAGCCTGTCCCTCTCCAAGGGATCTTTCTGGTGCAGGAATTGAACTGGTGTATTCTGCGTTGCAGGCAGATTCTTTACCTGCTGAACTACAAGGGAAGCTCATTTATCAGGAGATAAATGTAGGTGGTGATATTAACTAAGAAATGTAATGAACATTGTATAATGAGATATGCCAAAACTTGGAAGACTTGCACAAATAAATGAATCAATATTTTTCCAAATGACTAATAGATAATGTTATAATATCATAAATGGGTAAAAGGTCCTTTCAGAGTATAAGCTAGATCAGTAGATATTTAGTGTAAAAAATTTATTGACAGGGTTTCAGTTTCCACATTACTTGTCAAGTTTTGGTGTAGTATCAAAGAATATCCACAGTTATCCGAAAAAAATCTGTTTAATTCTCATCTTTTATCCAACTACATGTATGTGGATTGCCTTTGCATATGACAGCAACACAATATCTTATGATGGAATGACTGCAAAAGTAGATATGAGATTCAGTTTGTCTTCTGTTAATTCAGACATTAAAGAGTATTTTGAAAAAAAAATGTAAATAATATCTTTCTCATTTCTACTTTGGAAAGCATTTTTATAAAATAATACATTTATATTATATATATAGGCTTATCATCTTAATTTTAAATGAATTAATGGAAATATTTTTGTTTTACTCTCTACTGTACTAAATATCAGAGGAGCTTGGTAGACTACAGTCCATGGGATCACAAAGAGTCGAACATGACTGAGTGACTTCACTTTACTTTCATTGTACTAAATATCAATATATGTAACCTACATAACCCAAGCTATTTTTTTGTCCTCAGTATACTTTAAGCATCTGAAGGGATCCTGAGACTAAAATGTTTGAGAACTGCTATTCTACAAAGGGGTTTCCCTGGTCGCTCCCCAGGTAAAGAATCTGCCTGCAAAGCAGGACACCCAGATTCAGTCTCTGGGTCTGGAAGAATTCAGGTATTTGGCAGAATTTTTTCCCAAGGTTATTGATATAGCCTGCAACCCACTGCAGTATTCTTGCCTGGAGAATCCCATGGACAGAGGAGCCGGTCAGGCTACTGGGGTTGCAGCCAGACATGACTGAATGACTAACACTTCCACTTTCAGTAACAAATCAATTAATGAACATGGACTGATAATGAGCAAAACATCCCTAAAAATCAGTCTGCTTAAATTAAATGAAATTATATATTGTTAATCTCTTTGAAAAGTTAAATGGATAACAAAACTCTAATATGAATCAAAGTTAATTAAAAATAACTACCTTTCCTGAATAGTTTAACACCCTTTGGTGGCATTATTTACAATATTACATTTCTATGCTTTGTTGTTGTTTTTTTCCTTGAGTGTTAGATGAAAATGAAATAGCTAATCTACACATTTGCATATATTTGCATATCATGCTTTAAAACTTTATTCCTCAGTATGTAAACTAAAAGAAAAAGAATGAATTAGTACAATTTACAGTGATTATATTCATGGCCAATATTTTCCATTAAAACACCTAAACTTTTTTTATAATTCACTGATGTAATACAATTTGACTCTGAGAATAGCAGACAGAGATACAGATCTATAGTGTAAAACATGTATAAAGAACTTAATATAAGAATCAGATGACCTTGTCTAGGATGAGGATGGTGTAGCAGGTAAATAAAAAGAATGTAGGAGACAACAAGACATTCTTTATCTGTCCTAGCTCTGCTGTTAAACAATGTGTATTATAAACATTGATAACCCCAAACTACACATAGATATATGTGTATATATTTTCTATATCATACAGTAATATTCTATACATTCTATATTAATATGTTATAGTTAACAAACACTTCAAGAGTTCTCAGGGTGACCTTGATATCTTTGGCAGGTTGCCATCTCTGAAATGTAGTTTAGGTCTCACAGTTATTTAAAGCTAGCATATATTTTGCTCTTATTATTTTATTAAAAATAATGAGAAGCTTGAAAATCTGTTTTTATGAATGGAAATACTACTGAGACAAAGGCTCAAATCATTCCTCATGCCAAAATCAATAAACAGCCTCAGTAATCAGTAGATTTAGCTTAATGCAAGTGTGAAGAAAGAAGGAAAATGGAATGTGTTCGACACACTATGATATATAAACACACACATATATATATATTATACAAAGCAGTATATAATATTGTGTTGAAGAGATGATGTGACAGGAGGAATTAGATCTACGGAGATCTTTTTAAGGACAAAACTTGGCTGTAGATTCATTTTAAGGAAAAGATACTCTTGAAATATTTGTGGGAGGATATTTTCAGACAAAGTTTATAAGAACATTATAAATATATCTAACTTTCCGCTCTAGTCCATTCTTGAGATATCAGCCAGTGATTCTTTAAACTGCAAAATGAAATTTTCAAATATTCCAATTACATTCAGAATAAAATATGAAACCTTAATCCTTCAAGTTAGGCTTCAACAATATATGAACTAAGAACTCCAGATGTACAAGCTGGATTTAGAAAAGGCAGAGGACAGACATTTCTCCAAAGAAGACATATAGATGGCTAACAAACACATGAAAAGATGCTCAACATCATCATTATCAGAGAAATGCAAATCAAGACTACAATGAGGTACCATCTCATGCAGGTCAGAACAGCTGCCATCAAAAAGTTTACAAACAATAAATGCTGGAGAAGGTGTGGAGGGAAAAAAGGAATGTTCTTACACTGTTGTTGGGAATGCAAACTAGTACAGCCACTATGGAGAACAGTGTGGGAATTCCTTAGAAAACTGGAAATAAAACTGCCTTACAGCCCAACAATCCCACTGCTGGGCATACACACCAAGGAAACCAGAACTGAAAGAGACACACGTACCCCAGTGTTCATTGCAGCACTGTTTACAATAGCCAGGACATGCAAGCAACCTAGATGTCCATCGACAGAAAAATGGATAAGAAAGTTGTTGTACATATACCCAATGGAATATTACTCAGCTATAAAAAAGAACACATTTGAGTCAGTTCTAATGAGGTGGATGAAACTGGAGCCTATTATACAGAGTGAAGTAAGTCAGAAAGAGAAACACCAATACAGTATATTAGTGCATATATACAGAATTTAGAAAGACAGTAATGATAACCCTGTATGCAAGACAGCAAAAGACACACAGATGTAAAGAATAGGCTTTTGAACTCTGTGGGAGAAGGCAAGGGTGGGATGATTTGAGAGAATAGCATTGAAACATTTGTATTACCATATATAAAATAGATGACCAGTGCCAGTGTAATGCTTGAAGCAGAGCACGCAAAGCTGGTGCTCTGAGACAACCCAGAGTGATGGGGTGGAAGGTAGGTGGAATGGGGGTTCAGGAAGGGGGGATACATGTACACCTGTGGCTGATTTATGTCAATGCAGGTCAGGAAGCAACAGTTAGAACTGGACATGGAACAACAGACTGGTTCCAAATAGGAAAAGGAATATGGCAAGGCTGTAAATTGTCACCCTACTTATTTAACTTATATTCAGAGTACATCATGAGAAACTCTGGGCTGGAAGAAGCACAGGCTGGAATCAAGATTGCTAGGAGAAATATCAATAGCCTCAGATATACAGATGACACCATCCTTATGGCACAAAGTAAAGAGGAACTAAAAAGCCTCTTGATGAAAGTGAAAGTGGAAAGTGAAAAAGTTGGCTTAAAGCTCAACATTCAGAAAACAAAGATCATGGCATCTGGTCCCATCACTTCATGGGAAATAGATGGGGAAACAGTGGAAAGAGTGTCAGGCTTTATTTGTGGGGGGGCTCCAAAATCACTGCAGATGGTGATTGCAGCCATGAAATTAAAAGATGCTTACTCCTTGGAAGGAAAGTTATGACCAACCTAGACAGCATATTCAAAAGCAGAGACATTACTTTGCCAACAAAGGTTCCTCTAGTCAAGGCTATGGTTTTTCCTGTGGTCATGTATGGATGTGAGAGTTGGACTGTGAAGAAGGCTGAGTGCCAAAGAATTGATGCTTTTGAACTGTGGTGTTGGAGAAGACTCTTAAGAGGCCCTTGGACTGCAAGGAGATCCAGCCAGTCCATCCTAAAGGAGATCTTCCCTGGGATTTCTTTGAAAGGAATGATGCTAAAGCTGAAACTCCAGTACTTTGGCCACCTCATGCGAAGAGTTGACTCATTGGAAAAGACTCTGATGCTGGGAGGGATTGGGGGAAGAAGGAAAAGGGGACGGCAGAGGATGAGATGGCTGGATGGCATCACCGACTCGATGGACGTGAGTCTGAGTGAACTGCGGGAGTTGGTGATT
The DNA here is from genome assembly GCF_003369695.1 of Bos indicus x Bos taurus. Lineage (NCBI taxonomy): Eukaryota > Metazoa > Chordata > Mammalia > Artiodactyla > Bovidae > Bos > Bos indicus x Bos taurus. The sequence continues at coordinate 35,475,548 of NC_040084.1, forward strand.
GACAGGGAGGCCTGGCGTGCTGCAATTCATGGGGTCGTAAAGAGTCGGACATGATTGATCGACTGAACTGAACTGAACTGATGGCAAAACCCACCAGAATATCATAAAGTAATTAGCATCCAATTAAAATAAATTAATTTTTTAAAAAGGCAGAGGAACCAGAGATCAAATTGCCAACATCCACTGGATTATAGAAAGAGGAAGGAAATTCCAGGGAAACACCTACTTCAGCTTCATTGACTATGCTAAAGCCTTTAACTGTGTGGATCACAACAAACTGGGAAATTCTTCAAAAGATGGAAATACCAGACCACCTAACCTGGCACCTCAGAAGCCTGTATGCAGCTCAAGAAGCAACATTTAGAACCAAACATGGAATAACAAACTGGTTTCAAATTGGGAAAGGAGTACATCAAAGCTATATATTGTTACCATGCTTATTTAACTTATTTGCAGAGCACATCATGCAAATGCTAGGCTGGATGAAGCACAAGTGGAGTCGAGACTGCCAGGAGAAATATCAATAGCCCCAGATATGCCAATGACACCACCCTCATGGCTGAAAGCAAAGAAGAACTAAAGAGCCTCTTGACGAAGGTGAGAGAAGAGAGTGAAAAAGCTGGCTTAAAATTCAACATTCTGAGAATAAAGATCATGGCATCCAGTCCCATTCAGTTCAGTTCAGTTCAGTCACTCAGTCGAGTCTGACTCTTTGCGACCCCATGAATTGCAGCACGCCAGGCCTCCCTGTCCATCACCAACTCCCGGAGTTCACTCAAAATCATGTCCATCGAGTCGGTGATGCCATCCAGCCATCTCATCCTCTGTCGTCCACTCTCCTCCTTCCCCCAATCCCTCCCATCATCAGAGTCTTTTCCAATAGTCAACACTTCGGTACTTCATGGCAAATAGATAGGGAAACAATGGAAACAGTGCCAAACTTTATCTTCTTGGGCTTCCAAACCACTGCAGATGGTGATTGCATCCATGAAATTAAAAGAGGCTTGCTCCTTGGAAGAAAAGCTATGATAAATCTATACAGGGTACTAAAAAGCAGAGAGATCACTTTTCCCCCTTATAGTCATATAGTCAAAGGTCCATCTACTGAAAGCTATGGTTTTTCCAGTAGTCATGTACAGATGTGAGAGTTGGACCATAAAGAAGGCTGAGCACCAAAGAATTGATGCTTCTAAACTGTGGTGATGGAGAAAACTCTTGAGAGCTCTTGGACAGCAAGGAGATCAAACCAGTCAATCCTAAAGGAAATCAATCCTGAATATTCATTGGAAGGAGTGATGCTGAAGCTGAAGCTTCAATCCTTTGACCACCTGATTCAAAGAGCTGACTCAATGGAAAAGACCGTGATGCTGGGAAAGATTGAAGGCAGGAGAAGGGGACAACAGAGGATGAGATGGTTGGATGGCATCACTGATTCAATGGACATGAGTTTGAGGAAACTCCAGGAGATAGTGAAGAACAGGGAAGCCTGTTGTGCTGCTGTTCGTGCGGTCACAAAGAGTCAGACACAACTTAGCAACTCAACAACAACAATGCAGTAGAAGGCAAACAACTTATTTCTTTCCAAACACTGGTTATCACCTCAAATCTCTCCCTTCCTTCACTGCATGTATCCCACCACAGTGGGACTTGCCCAGTTCTTTGCACAGGATACTCAAAGAGTATTCCCAAGCCCAGTGCTTCTGTTGGAAACTCTTTCCTCTTCTGTTTAATTTTAACTGATTGTGAAATGTTCCAGTTGTCCAGTCCCCGACCAGTGCAGCCCTGCTCCAATCTAAGTTATTTCCTTTTACCTGATTTTTCCTAAATATTTTTGATGTCCTTTCATAGTTATTATCACACTTTATATAAGCTTATACAGTATTGTGAAAGTTTGGTTTGATGTCTTTCTCCCCTTCAGAGAAGGTTTAAATTTATTCACTTTTGTGTCCTCTGTATATAAAATCGTTCATAAAGACAATGCTCAATAATTCATTGAATGAATAAACAATTAATTTCATGCTCAATAACCTGAAAAATGTTCAACTTGGTGCCCTACAGTTGTCATCATCCTTTTTTTTGCAGGTCATGTTTGTTCTAATTATGTTTATTGAAACATAGTCTATCTTTTGAATTTAATAGTAAAAATGTTGCCTTGCATTTTCTATGCCTGTTCTTTTTTAAAAAGGTTTTATTTAGATATAATTATCACATCATAAAAATTAGCCATTTTAAGTCTGTAATTGCAGGTTTTTAATATAGTTGCAGAGTTCTATAGCTATCACCCTAATCTAAGTGAGAGTTTTACCACTTCAAAGGAAGCCCAGCAGTCATTAGCAGCCCCTGACAAAATCTCCCTCCTGTCATAGGCAAACCACGAATCTACTTTCTGTTTCTCTGTATCTATTCTGGAAATTTCATATAAATGGAATAATTCAATATGTCGTTTTTGGCAACGGGCTTATGTTTTCTTTTTTAATTCATTTTTCTAGTAGCTGGTTTTTATTTACCTTTATAAAGATACCAGTCTGTGATTGACTGTTGTTAGAGAAGCACTATTTTAACAATAGGTATACACTGTATGTATAATTGCTAGAGAAATGACCATGTAGATAACACTCTTGAATATTTGATTTTCAAAAAAGTCTTCAGAAACCCATGATAGGTGAAATCAGAATAAGCCTTCTATGTGGTATAGTCTGGGTGGGAGAGTGGCTGACAAAGGAGGCACCTTCTCTGAGATCTCCTCCACCAAAGCTCTAATCACTCAAATATTTATCACAAATGCTGAACCTGTGTGCATGCTAACTCACTTCAGTCATATCGAATTCTTTGCGACCGATGGACTGTAGCCCACCAGGCTCCTCTGTCCATGGGATTCTCCAGGCAAGAATATTGGAGTGGGTTGCCATGTCCTCCTCCAGGGGCTCTTCCCCACCCAGGGATCAAATCCATGTTTCTTATGTCTCCTGTATTGGCAAGGTAGGTTCTTTACCATAAGCATCACCTGGGGAGCCCACAAATTCTATCGGTCACCCTATTTAAGCAGCATGCGCTAAAGTAATCCAGTTGTATGTGGAATTTATTTAATAAGATTTAGATATATATGTATATGTATTTGCATTTGTATACAAATTTTCAAGCTGCATTTTCCAAAATATTTGAAGGCACATGTTCATGCAGCAGGGACTAGACTCAAAGTCTATGGTAGTGATTTCATAAAAGCATGTTTGAGTGAAGTATGCATAATTATTACATTCTTGAAAATTCAAGGAAAATTTGGTAGTAGAAACTTATCTGTAATTAATGTATATTAAAAAGCCCCAAACTTATCTAAACACAAAGAAAAGGGATAGAACCCAAAAGTTGGCAAGTTATTAGGATTATTTTGGTTCAAATTGCTACTTGTTTAAAAATAAGGCATGGGAAAAGAATTAAGACAAGGCAAATGTTAGCACAATATTCTGTATTCTACATTTAATTAAAACTGTCTACTTTAAATATGCTAAATTTTAATTCCTACAATAGTCCCATTTCTGTCATTCCAGTGAAAAATGGTGTCACATATACTACGTGGCAGAATGAGCTTCAGAACACACAGATTCTGGTCCCAGAGTTTACGTTCTAATCATTTTTCCCTATTTCTTAATGTTAAGTTTTTCACACTCACTCACACACACACAGAGTTTTATATATTATTCACTGAAATCGCCGGCAAAGAAGGAAAAATAGCACAACCCAATCTCTTACACTTGGTTCTAGGGCAAAATATTCTCAGGAGGTGGCTGTTCTTTTTCAGGATGTGAATCACAGTGAATATTAACTAATGATTCCTTCTATAACAAGATAACTTAGTCCTCAGTCGTCTTCTTCCTGTCCCTTTCCCCTTCCTCTTTTCTGCTTCAGACATAAGCAGAAAAGTGATGACAATCTTAGCTTATCACCCAAATCACAAGAATATGCACTACCCCAGAATCACCCTGTGGCCTGAAAGAATCACAAATCACAAGAATATGCACTACCCCAGAATCACCCTGTGGCCTGAAAGAATCACGACCCACTCCCTATTACACTTACAGATATCATTAAATGCATTTGGATTTTCACCCCCCAAATAATAACATAAATAATAGGTTTACTTTCCATTAGCTTATAAACTCCAGAGGCCAGATAATTATAAGTAAGATATTACACCTATTGGTTCCACTGCTTTATTTTGCCTGATGAAACAAATTTTAATCATTGGAGAGGTATTGCATTTCTGTGACTGGGCCAGCACTTGTTGATCACTGCAAGTAAACAAAGGAAGCTAGCACTAAAAATTACATGCTGTATGTTTTTAGTTAGAAATTACCCAAACTGGCAACACTTACCTATGTTAGCTTTGGGTGGGGGGTAGTGATTGGGGGTAGTCATTAGAGGGTCTTCCTGAGTTCTTGTAGAGACTTGATCTATACTGTAACTTGTATAAAGTTTGCAAGGATATTTTAATTGAAAAATTCATTGCTTTCCCTTTCTTTATATATTATAATACAACATAAAACTTAAAAAAAATGATCCATCATTACTATTAGACTGAAACCTCTTAACCACAAATTTCTTAGTCAAGATGTGTTTTGGAATTTAAAATGGTCATATCTTAGAAAGTTAATATGATACATATATAGTACCAGTGGGGTCTGGGGTAGCATCCAGTTATCAACACCTTCTTGTCTGTGCACCTAAAATATGGCTATTCAAACTAACAAAGATGTACAAAGATGGTGAATAGACTCATAGTAATTAAGGTCAATTTTTTCCACAAAATAGTTTTCTAATTCTTTAAAAGTCCTAAACACTATTAAATTTGATCAAATTATTTCTTAGCAACTACTAAGATAAGCATGTAGATGTTTCCCCTTTTGATGATTAATGTAGCTAAATATGGCTTTGAATTTCTTACAGTGAGGTATCTTTGTTTTCCTAGAATGAACCCTGCTCAATTATGGCCAATTGGTCTTTGAAAATATTTCTGAATTTTAATTGCTAATACTTTTATTGGAATTTTTTCCTGCTGCTGCTAAGTCACTTCAGTCATGTCCGACTCTGTGAGACCCCATAGATGGCAGCACACCAGGCTCCCCCGTCCCTGGGATTCTCCAGGCAAGAACACTGGAGTGGGTTGCCATTTCCTTCTCCAATGCATGAAAGTGAAAGTGAAGTCACTCAGTCGTGTCCGACCCTCAACGACCCCATGGACTGCAGCCTTCCAGGCTCCTCTGTCCATGAGATCCTCCAGACAGGAGTACTGGAGTGGGGTGCCATTGCCTTCTCTGAATTTTTTTTTCCTAGTTTCCAAAATTAATATTGGTATTTTGTGTATGTTAATGTATAAACTGTATCATAAGTCAGTAAGGCTTCAAAGAATTAGTTCTATTTTTTATGATACATAATTAATCTCTGCCTTAATTTGCTCTATTAAATATTATTTCCACGATGCTATTTGTATTACAGCTTCTTGAATTAAATCTTTTGTTATTTAAAATTTTTCTATTATTATAATTAAAAAATTTTTTTAAGTTATATATTTTCCCTGACTATAGATTTACCCTTACCCCAAAGTTTTATTTACCTATACTCACTTAACAACAAATTTCTTTTTACTGAGTTGTTTTAAACTGTGTTGATTAAAGTGCTTGAAAAGAATATTGATTTAAATGGTCTTTATTAATTTCTGTCACTCTTTCTTACACCTCTGTCGTTAATTGTTGCTTAGTCACTAAGTTGTATCCGATTCTTTGTGATCCCATGGACTGTAGCCCTCCTGGCTCCTCTGTTCATGGGATTTCCCAGGCAAGAATACTGGAGTGGGGTGCCATTTAACTTTTCAGGGGCTCTTCCTGACCCAGTGGTATGGTAAAGAATCCATGTCTCCTGCATTGGCAAACACATTCTTTGCCACTGAGCCAAGATGGAAGCCTCTCTCATTAGAGATGTTACCAAATTTAAGCCAAATTTGGGGAAGTACCATGCCAGCGTTAAAACCAAGAGTTCTAATATCAATGTCTACTTTTGAAAAAAAATCATAGTAATGATTACATCAATCCAAAAATTGGTTTGGGGATCAGTAAAAGTGACCTTCTTTTTCTATTCATAAACCACCACTTTTAAAATGTAAATTTTTTAATTTACAAAAAAAAAAAAGGCAATTTTACAAAAATTGACTCAAAATGAACTTGAAGGGAAGATCTGGAGCCATAAAAGCCCTACAAGCAAACATACCCTCTTTGATATCAGTCTTGGTAATGACTTTTTGGACTTGACACCAAAATCAAAGGTAACAAGAGTGAAAATAAATAGGTGAAACAATATCAAAATAAAGTTTCTGCAGTGTAAAGAAAACCAGAAATAATTTTGGGGGGAAGGAGGCAGAGGGCTGCCTTTTGCTTGGAGTATCATTGTCCGTTCCTTCACTTTAGGCTGGGGGAGGAAGTTAGGGGCCGTCGTCTGCTTGGAATATCATCGTCCACCCTTCACTTTAGCATATGTTTGTCGTTAGAACCGAGACGAATCTGCTGGATGCCCCACATAGTTTGGCTTCGTTTTTTAATCAAGCAACTGTGTTTTTTGATTGGTCAATTCAACCCACTTACATTTAAGTGATTATTGATAAATGCGGATTTAGTACTGTCCTTTTATCTTTTGTTGTCTGGTTGCTATTTATTGTCATTGTTTCTTTTTCCTTGAGTTTATCTGCCAGTTTAGTGTGGTGGCTTTCTGTGATATTTTTCTGAGCTTCCTCTTTCTTCTGTGTTTTGTGTCTCTTCTCTAAATCTGTGTTTTGTGATTCCCATGAGATTTGTATGTAATGTCTCATAGATAAAATAGTACATTCTCTGCTGATAGCATCTTTTCTTCTTGTCTATATGGGCTCTGTCCTTCTCTTCCCCTTTTATGTTTTTGTTGTCTCAAAATACCCCTTTTTATGTTGACTTCATTACTGAATTGAAATAGCTATGGTTATTTTTACTGCTTTTTTTCCCTTTAAGCTTTATGCTATAATTAAGTGTTTAACAACCTATTCTGATATAGAGTTGCAGTTGTCTGACTCTGCTTGTGTATTTATTACCTTAATCAAAGTATTTTTTTTTTGTACTTTTGCCTTTGTGTTTCAGGTACAAAATCTCCTTTCAAAATTTCTTTGTAAGGCACTTCTATGGATAATTAACTCCCTCAGTTTCTGAAAAAAGCTGGAACAGCATTTACCCCAACTTCATATCTAAAAGATACATTTTCTGATAGAATATTCTTGGCTGACAGTATTTATCTTTCTCTATTTTGAGTATGTTATACTATTCTATGCAGTGTCTGCTGAGAAATCTGTTGATGGCCTGTTGGGGGTTCTTTTGTAGGCAACTGTTTTTCTTTTTCTTTTTTTGCTCTGGTTGTCTTTTAAATTCTTTCTTTGTCAGGAACTTTTGACTGTTTTAAGCTAATGTGTATTGGAGAAGATCTTTTCCCGTTGAGGTAACTAGCAGTACTCTTAGCTTCATGGACTTGTATATTCGGTTTCTCCCCTAGGTATGGGAAGGCTTCAGCTGTTATTTCTTTATAACTCTCTGCGGCCTTCTCTCTTTCTTCTCCTTCTGGGATACCCATTATATTATACTACCCTTCTTAATGGAATCAGATAGTTCTGATAGAATTTCTGTATTTTTTTTTTTTAGATCTTAGTTCTCTCGTCTCTTCTACCTATATCATTTCTAGATTTCTGTCTTCAAGCTCACTAATTCTCTCTTCCATATAGTCTGCTATTTCTATTGCTTTCTAGTGCATTCTTCGTCTCATTTATTGGGTTTCTCAGTTTCAGAATTCTTTTTTTTTTTTTAGAGTTTTGATTTTTTTGGTAAAATATTCCTTGTGTTCATTTTTATTCCTGAATTCATTGGACTGCCTTTCTCAGTTTTCCTGCAGTTTATTGACTTTCTTTGAGAGTTATTTTGAATTCTCTGTCAGTTAATATCCTGCGACTTTGAGTCTGGTTTCTGGAGGATTGTCATTTTCTTTTTGTGGTACTGTGTTACCACGGTTTATCATGGTACTTGATGAACTGTTTCTCTGCCCATGCATTTAATGGACTGTAGGAGCATTTTTCTTATTTAAATAAATCTTTTTTTCTTCTATTTTTAAACTTTGATTCTAAGGGAAGCCCAATTCAACACGTTGGTAATTAGCCGCCTTTATTTTGCTTTTCAGTAGGTGGCGCTATAGCACAAATTTTTGGTCCCTTGTCTGCATTGCTTCAGGCTTCATACTTTCCACCTTCCACTGCCAAAGCCAGATGTGTTGCCAGTTCCCTCATTTTATTTGCTTGTGCCTCTGCGATGGCTGGTGCCTTGCTGCTGCTCATGCTGCTGTGGCTGGCATTACATGGGAGCGCTGGGATGGCAGGTACCTCCACCACGTCCGAAGTCGTGGTTGCTGATGTCTTCCTGGGGTTGTAGAATTTGGAAAGGCCACCGCTGCAGGCAGGGGCCAGAGTCACAAGTGCTGCTGCCAGCTGGAAAGACAAGGCTGTGGACTCATAGTGCTGCTGCCCAATTCCCTGTGGGCACTGCAGTGGGCAGGAGGCAGAGTAGGGTGCTGTTATTGGGTTTTCTGGGGCTGTAGGCTCAGTCAGTTGGGTGCGGCTGGGATCACAGGCACTGCCTCCACTGTTTCGTATTTTCTGTGTGTTCCAGTCCACTCACCCTCATATGTACAGATATTCAGGTCTCTCTGGTGTCCTAGTGTGTTGGGAAGAGAAACCTTTGTTGAGTACAGAAATTAACTTGCTTTATAAATACTTTTTAATTCATTTTTATTTAACTTTTTATTTTGTATCGGTGTATAGTCAATTAACGATCAAACCAGTCAGTCCTAAAGGAAATAAGCCCTGAATATTCATTGGAAGGACTGATGCTGAAGCTGAAGCTCCAATACTTTGGCCACCTGATGTGAAGAACTGACTCATTGGAAAAGACCCTGATGCTGGGAAAGATTGAAGGCAGGAGGAGAAGGGGGTGACAGAGGATGAGATGGTTGGATGACATCATAGACTCAATGGACAAGAGTTAGAGCAAACTCACGAGGATGGTGAAGTACAGGGAAGCCCGGCGTGCTGTAGTCCATGGGATCGCAAAGAGTTGGACATTACTGAGCGACTGAATAACAAGAGTCGATTAACAACTTTGTGATAGTTTTAGGTGAACAGTGAAGGAAGGGACTCAGCCATACATATACATGTATTCATTCTCCCCAAAACTCTCTTCCCATCCAGGCTGCCATATCACATTGAGCAGAATTCCATGTACAGTAAGTGCTTGTTGGTTAGTCCATTTTAAATACAGCAGTGTATGCATGTCCATCTCAAACTCCCCAACTATCCTTTCTCCCCATTCTTCTTCCCAGCAACTGTAAGTCTTGTTCTCTGTCTCTGAGTCTCTTTCTGTTTTGTAAGTAAGTTCATTTATATAAATACTTTTTAAAAGCCCTTTCTTAAGCTTAAATGGAAAAAAATGGCAACCCACCTAGTATTCTTACCTGGAGAATCCCATGGACAGAGGGCCTGGCAGCCTACAGTCCATGGGGTCACAAAGAGTCAGACAGGACTGAGTGACTAACAACAACTTCAGTTTAAAAATATTTAAAACATTTTGTCATCTTTAAATAAAATAAAATAAAATAAATAAAATTTGTTAGCTTTTTCTCTAAAAAAATAGCCATATCAAAAGTTATAATATTCAAAAATTTAAATGATCAACTTTAAGATATTTATTTTTAGAAAATACCAGTTGTATAAATGCTTGCAATGTGGGAGACCTGAGTTTGATCCCTTGGTTGGGAAGATCCCCTGGAGGAGGGCATGGCAGCCCACTCCAGTATTCTTGTCTGAAGAATTCCCATGGACAGAGGAGCCTGGTGGGCTCCAGTCCATGGGGTCTCAGAGAGTTGGACATGAGTGAGTGACTAAGTACAATTGTGTAAAATATTATTTATCTACATTGTGAAAGACTTAATAGGTTTCTTTTCTTTTGGGTTAAGAGCTTTTGCCATTTTAAGGAGAACCTATTAGCCTAGAGAGTATTGGTCTTTTCAACAACTACACCAGACACGATTCACGGGGTCGCAGAGAATCAGACACAACTGAGCAACAGAATTGAACTGAAATATATAAACTTTTAAAAACTGCTGAGATAACTTCTCTAGTGTTTTTCTTTTATTGGAGAAAAAAAAAACAAAACAAAACTATAAACCATGCTCTATCTTCAAAAAAATCTGTCTTTACTGAAATCACATCGAAATACAGTAGCAGCTCTGCACTCTTATTTTATTAGTTTACAAGTCTATAATTTCAACTTTGCTTTAAAAAGCATAGCATCAGCAAAATACCATCTCGTTTACATCAGTTTATATATTCAATTAAACCACCTGGTTTTACAACAGCAAAACATTTCCACATAGTTCACACCCCCATCAAGAAGGAATAGATTTGTGATACCAGGTTTAAGAGTTTCACTGTTTCTACCAACCTCATTTAAGTGTATGATTTAATTGGAATTATTGAAAGGAAAGGATTGCATCACAGATGCAATCTGTGTTTCATCACAGATAAATCTGACCCCCCCAAAGTGATTTGCTGATTTGCTATTTGTTTTTTAAAAGCTAAATGGCCAATAAAATGCTATGTGAATGAAAATACTTAGCCCTTTTGATATCTTTATTCAGTATCTACACTTCCAGTCACGTAGTTCATCTCCAAGTAAAAGATATTTCAATAAATCACTGGCTGTTTGCATATTTTGCAAGTATTATTTCAGATCTTTAAATTCTATTTTTAAATCAGATTATTCAGGGTATCGGTTATTGTCAAAAAATTACTTTGCTCAATTTTTGATCTATTTATGCTAGAATGATTGAAATAAAATTGCCTGCAACATGTCATTGTCCTATGCTGAAATATCTCAACATAGGCTGTTAAAGTCATGTATCAGATCAGATCAGATCAGTCGCTCAGTCGTGTCCGACTCTTTGCAACCCCATGAATCGCAGCACGCCAGGCCTCCCTGTCCATCACCAACTCCCAGATTTCACTCAGACTCACGTCCATCGAGTCAGTGATGCCATCCAGCCATCTCATCCTCTGTCGTCCCCTTCTCCTCCTGCCCCCAATCCCTCCCAGCATCAGAGTCTTTTCCAATGAGTCAACTCTTCCCGTGAAGTGGCCAAAGTACTGGAGTTTCAGCTTTAGCATCATTCCTTCCAAAGAAATCCCAGGGCTGATCTCCTTCAGAATGGACTGGTTGGATCTCCTTGCAGTCCAAGGGACACTCAAGAGTCTTCTCCAACACCACAGTTCAAAAGCATCAATTCTTCAGCACTCAGCCTTCTTCACAGTCCAACTCTCACATCCATACATGACACTGGAAAAACCATAGCCTTGACTAGACGAACCTTTGTTGGCAAAGTAACATCTTTGCTTTTGCATATGCTATCTAGGTTGGTCATAACTTTCCTTCCAAGGAGTAAGCGTCTTTTAATTTCATGGCTGCAGTCACCATCTGTAGTGATTTTGGAGCCCAGAAAAATAAAGTCTGACACTGTTTCCCCATCAATTTCCCATGAAGTGGTGGGACATGCCAAATAGAATATTGATCTTTTATATGTCTTTTGCCAACTTTTACATTTTAAAAGTACATTTATATTTTTGTTTCTCCCCCAAAGATGAAAATAAGTCAAATATTTGTAACTATTTTAAAAATATTGTTCTTTTAGATGCTCTATTTTTTAAAATGCAACATTATAGGTTTTTTAAAAAACTTTCCAGTTTTCCCATTTTTTCCCCAAAATATGAGTCATTTTCTTTAGAAGGTAATAAGAAATGTTAAATTCCAACTTAGAATAAAACCAGGGATGATGATAAGATTCTAAACACACCTCAAACACACCCATCTTGATTTCTATTAATAGAATGAGATGGATTTCTTCTTTAAAACTGTAACTTGCCCAGTCATGTCTAACTCTTTGTAAGTTATCCGACTCTTTGTAAGTTGCCCAGTCATGTCTGACTCTTGGTGACCCATGGAATTCTCCAGGCCAGAATACTGGAGTGGGTAGCCTTTCCATTCTCCAGGGGATCTTCCCAACCCAAGGATCAAACCCAGGCCTCCTGCATTGCAGGCAGATTCTTTACCAGCTGACCCACAAGGGAAGGCCAAGAATACTGGAGTGGGTAGCCTATCCCTTCTCCAGGGGATCTTCCTGATCCAGGAATCGAACTGGGGTCTCTTGCATTACAGGTGGATTCTTTACCAACTGAGATATTAGGGAAGTCCTAAAACTATAACTAGAACAGAACAAAGCTGGGATACATTTTCTTGAGAAAAGAACACAGGTAGATCTTCCAGAGTACTCTTGGCTCAATATAACTTTTTCAAGAAGAAGAAAAACGGGTGCATTAGAATGATATGTATATGCTATTTACCACAAGGTTCATGTGTCTAATAATAATTCTAAATCTGTAACATATTTTGTTCTTCTCATAATTATAGCTGAGATTCCTTCCTTGGGATCACATATTTCCCAATTCCCAGTGGTGAGTTTCTATGCAATTTCTGTCCAATTTAGCTAATTCCTTCCCAATCAGAATATTTTCTTAGCATTTACTAGGGGCTAGGGATGGTATGGGGAGGGAGGAGGGAGGAGGGTTCAGGATAGGGAACACATGTATACCTGTGGTGGATTCATTTCGATATTTGGCAAAACCAATACAATATTGTAAAGTTTAAAAATAAAATAAAATTAAAAAAAATTGTTCTCTAAAAAAAAAAAAAAGAAAGAAAATATCTAATTCCCTCAGATAATCACAATGGTGTTATCACTCACCTAGAGCCACACATCCTGGGTATGAAGTCAAGTGGGCCTTAGGAAGCATCGCTACGAACAAAGCTAGTGGAGGTGATGGAATTCCAGTTGAGCTATTTCAAATCCTGAAAGATGATGCTGTGAAAGTGATGCACTCAATATACCAGCAAATTTGGAAAACTCAGCAGTAGCCACAGGACTGGAAATGGTCAGTTTTCATTCCAATCCCTAAGAAAGGCAATGCCAAAGAATGCTCAAACTACTGCACAATTGCACTCATCTCATACACTAGTAAAGTAATGCTCAAAATTCTCCAAGCCAGGCTTCAACAATATGTGAACCATGAAATTCTAGATGTTCAAGCTGGTTTTAGAAAAGGCAGAGGAACCAGAGATCAAATTACCAACATCCCTTGGATCAGCGAAAAAAGAAAAAGAGTTCCAGAAAAACATCGATTTCTCCTTTATTGACTATGCCAAAGCCTTTGACTGTGTGGATCACAATAAACTGTGGAAAATTCTGAAAGAGATGGGAATACCAGACCACCTGACCTGCCTCTTGAGAAATGTGAACGCAGGTCAGGAAGCAACAGTTAGAACTGGACATGGAACAAAAGACTGGTTCCAAATAAGAAAAGGAGTACCTCAAGGTTGTATATTGTCACCCTGCTTATTTAACTTATATGCAGAGAACATCATGAGAACCACTGGGCTGGATGAAGTACAAGCTGGAATCAAGATTGCCAGGAGAAATATCAATAACTTCAGATGCAAATGACACCGCCCTTATGGCAGAAAGTGAAGAGGAACTAAAGAGCCTCTTGATGAAAGTGAAAGAGGAGAGTGAAAAAGTTGGCTTAAAGCTCAACATTCAGAAAACTAAGATCATGGCATCTGGTCCCATCACTTCATGGGAAATAGATGGGGAAACAGTGGAAACAGTGTCAGACTTTATTTTTTCGGGCTCCAAAATCACCACAGATGGTGACTGTAGCCATGAAATAAAAAGACGCTTACTCCTTGGAAAAAAAAAAAAATTATGACCAATCTAGACAGAATATTAAAACAGAGGCATTACTTTGCCAACATGGTCTGTCTAGTCAAGGCTATGGTTTTTCTAGTAGTCATGTATAGATGTGACAGTTTGACTATAAAGAAAGCTGAGTGCCAAAGAAGTGATGCTTTTGAACTGTGGTGTTGAAGACTCTTGACAGTCCCTTGGACTGCAAGGAGATCAAACCAGTTCATCCTAAAGGAAATCAGTCTGAGTGTTCATTGGAAGGACTGATGTTGAAGCTGAAACTCCAATACTTTGGCCATCTGATGCAAAGTGCTGACTCATTTGGAAAGACCCTGATGCTGGGAAAGATTGAAGGTGGGAGAAGAAGGGGATGACAGAAGATGAGATCATTGGATGGCATCACTGACTCAATGGACATGAGTTTGAGTAAGCTCCAGGAGTTGGTGGTGGACAGGGAGGCCTGGTGTGCTGCAGTCCATGGGGTCGCAAAGAGTCAGATACAACTGAGCGACTGAACTGAACTGAACTGAATTCCCTCTAAAGTCTGGTCAGTTTTGCCAACAAGTAAGAAAAACACTCAGAAGGTTTAGGACATTTTGGACTGAACTGGTTAGATTTGTCTTGCCATTATGTCATCTAGAACCTCTAATATAATGTTGACTATAAGTGGCAAAAGTGGGCATTGCTTCTAATTCTGGAGGAAAAACTTGTACCGTCGAATATGTTGTTAGCTATGGGTTTTTCATATACAGTCTTTATCATAGTGAGTCAGTTTCCTTCTGTTTCTAGTTCACTAAAAGTGTTTTTATAGTGAAAAGATGTGAAATTTTGTCAAATTCTTTTATTGCATCAATCAAGATGATTTTGTTTTCTTTCCTGAATTCTATTAAAGTGAATATCACATTGATTAATTTTTGTCTGTTGATCCATTGTTAAATTCCAGGAATAAATCCCACTTGGACATAGTGTATAACCACTTTAATGTAAAAAAAAAAAAGAGAGAGAGAGAGATTCAACCAGGAGTTTCAGTGTGATAAGTGTGGTTGCAGAACCTGGACTCTAAGACAGGATACTTTTCCCATTGAAAGAACCATCATGAGTGCCATTGTCAAGGCCTCAGTCCATTTATCCAAATGGAAACCTCAGTTGCCTTTTTTTCTGTATCTGTTGCAAACTCTGTAGTCTTCATAGCCCAAACTAGAAGATGCAAAAATATAGACTATAGTTTCTCAGGAACTTGAGAGGTAACTACCACTTTATTGAGGTAATTCACATGAAAATCTCATATTCTTCTTTAAAACAACTGTCTGTACTTATTCAGGGGCTTCCTTAGTGGCTCAGTCAGTAAAGAATCTTCCTGCAATGCAGGAGACTGCCTGCATTATAGGAGACCAAGGTTCAATCTTAGGGTCAGAAAGTTCCCTTGGAGAAGGAAATGGCCACCCACTCCAGTATTCTTTCCTGGAAAAGCCCATGGACAGAGGAGCTTGCCATGGGAACTTCCAGGAAACAAACTCTGTGTTTTTGGCTGGCTTGAAATAGGAAAACATTCACTGAATTAGACTTCCATCTACTGAATTGGGACTTCCCTTGTGGCTCAGACATAAAGCGTCTGCCTACAATGCAGGAGACCCAGGTTCGATCCCTGGGTCAGGAAGGTCCTCTGGAGAAGGAAATGCCAATCCACTCCAATACTCTTGCCTGGAAAATCCCACGGATGGAGGAGCATGGTAGGCTACAGTCCATGGGGTAGCAAAGAGTCGGACATGACTGAGCGACTTCGCTTCACTTCACTACTGAATTAGAATTTTACAACATGATTAGGCTTTTAACAACAGACAAGATTATCAAAAAGATTTCACCGTTTCATTAGATCATCACTTCAAGGCTGGATTGGCTACTAAAAAATAAGGTAATTTGTATTCTCAGTTCAGTTCAGTTGCTCAGTTGTGTCCGACTCTTTGCGACCCCAGGAATCGCAGCACGCCAGGCCTCCCCATCCATCACCAACTCCTGGAGTTCACTCAGACTCACATCCACTGAGTCAGTGATGCCATCCAGCCATCTCATCCCCTGTCGTCCCCTTCTCCTCCTGACCCCAATCCCTCCCAGCATCAGAGTCTTTTCCAATGAATCAACTCTTCCCGTGAGGTGGCCAAAGTACTGGAGTTTCAGCTTTAGCATCATTCCTTCCAAAGAAATCCCAGGGCTGATCTCCTTCAGAATGGACTGGTTGGATCTCCTTGCAGTCCAAGGGACTCTCAAGAGTCTTCTCCAACACCACAGTTCAAAAGCATAAATTCTTCAGCGCTCAGCCTTCTTCACAGTCCAACTCTCACATCCATACACGACCACTGGAAAAACCATAGCCTTGACTAGACGGACCCTTGTTGGCAAAGTAATGTATTCTCAGGTCTTGTTTAATTTACACCATTATTCATCATCACTTTTCTAATGCTCTACTATCAAAATATATAATTTTTATTTAATTAGTTGAAGTAAATGTTCCACTTGTGTTCCCATAACATGCATTGATTTACTTTTTAAAATAGTTTTTTCTCATCCTTCTTATCATTTTTTTTTTTCTGGGAAAATTTCTTACATATGAGTAAATGGAAATTGAATTAACCTGTGACCTGCTGAGGTCAGTTTTAAGCATCATTATTCACTAAGTTGTACACATCAAAAAATGATTAAGTGTTTCATAAAACGGATAGGGGCATAAAATGGAATATATAATAAAGTTATAATTTATTAATTCCTTCTCTAACTCTAAATTTAACCAATTTCTGGACAAATACTGGCTAGAGTATAAACTTTAGAAGCATATGTATGCAACAAATCAAATCAGAGTCTAAACCTTTCCTATTTACCCAAGCCAGAAACATTAGTAATCTCCTAGTTCTTCTCAGTTTTGTAAGAAATAAAGAATGTAGCTAACTGGAGGAGCGGGAGGGAATCTGAGTTATTTTATGGTTGTCATCTACTCTTTCCATTCAAGAGAGCATAATTTCCTCCTGGAAGAAAGTAGGTTTCATGCCTCAGGCTGGGCATAAATCAAATAGAAATGCTATAGCTTAGATGGTAATTTTATAAACTATCATGTTGTGGAAAATAGAGTTAAGCTGTAATCTATGATGTAGTTACCATCCCTCTAGGGGATACTTGAGTAATGGGCAAGCAGCTCTAAAGAGTTTTGGGTGCTGTATCTTTTGGCACCTCTAGAGAATGGCTAGGCCCCTTCAGGTAAATGATTTGGAGTAAGCTCCATGGTGCCTTCTATTACTTAAAGGTTGCTATGGCAGGTTTCAGAAAAGCCATGAGCATATCTTTTACAATATGAACAGTTTTCTAGCCATTTAAAAATAGTATTTTCTTCCAAATAATATTTACATCAACAGCTCTGAAAAATTGTGAGGCACTTATTGTGAGAAATCCCACTAAAAAAGAGAAAGAAGAAGAAAACATTCATTATAAGCTTCCAAAAAATTGTGAAGTAGGATATATGTATAAACTCTGGCAAATTTTCTGAATATAATGATTTAAATCATACAAATATAACAGTTACTGTGAATCAGCTCCAGCGAAACTGATCAGCTGAGACAGTGAGATATTAAATATTGACTTTTAGCATTTATTTTGTACTTTTCATTTTCAAAGAATTATCAGCTCTCAACTGTCCAGTGTGCTAACAGCTTATAGCTTTTACCTTCTCTGCTGCCTGCATTCTGGGTATCTCACCAGTCATTGGGATCTCTATCACAAGCTCACCAGAGGAAAAGAAATGAGGGATTTTCAAATCAGTCAAATTCATTGTTCATTTCCAGTACTTTTCTTTCTTTCTTTTTTTAACAGATCAGTGGAGGATACTTTGAGATCATTGCCTAAATTCAAACATTACATTAACTTCATCTGTCTCTTATCCATGTTGTGTCACTTGAAATTACAAATATTACTCACTTTTGACAACTTGAGCACAGAATGTAGTCTCAAAGATAGGCTTTTTATGTTTTGCGCAATTTACAATACAATTTTTAAAAAGGCTTGGCAAATTCTTACCTATTTACTCTGTTATAATCTCTGTTAGGTATTTTAATTGTAAAATTAATATATTTACTACAAAGAACTAAATCATAATAAAAGTTACTAATTTTTCCAATTTCTGTTCTTCCAATCTTCATTCCCTGGAAGAAATCATAGTGAACTCACATTAATGTATATCCTTCCAGATGTTTTCTTTTTTTGTTTCTTTTTAGAATATGTGATATTCTGTATTCTGTTTTTCAACTTGATTAACTCTTCAGTTCAGTTCATTCGCTCAGTCGTGTCTGACTGTTTGCGACCCCATGAATCGCAGCATGCCAGGCCTCCCTGTCAATCACCAACTCCCAGAGTTCACTCAGACTCATGTCCATCGAGTCAGTGATGCCATCCAGTCATCTCATCCTCTGTCATCCCCTTCTCCTCCTGCCCCCAATACCTCCCAGCATCAGAGCCTCTTCCAATAAGTCAACTCTTCCCATGAGGTGGCGAAAGTATTGGCATTTCAGCTTCAGCATCAGTCCTTCCAGTGAACACCCAAGACTGATCTCCTTTAGGATGGACTGGTTGGATCTCCTTGCAGTCCAAGGGACTCTCAAGAGTCTTCTCTAACACCACAATTCAAAAGCATCAATTCTTCGGTGCTCAGCCTTCTTCACAGTCCAACTCTAACACCCATACATGACCACTGGAAAAAACATAGCCTTGACTAGACCGACCTTTGTTGGCAAAGTAATATCTCTGCTTTCTAATATGCTATCTAGGTTGGTCATAACTTTCCTTCCAAGGAGTAAGCGTCTTTTAATTTCATGGCTGCAGTCACCAACTGCAGTGATTTTGGAGCCCCCCAAAATAAAGTCTGACACTGTTTCCACTGTTTCCCCATCTATTTCCCATGAAGTGATGAGACCAGATGCCATGATCTTAGTTTTCTGAATGTTGAGCTTTAAGCCAACTTTTTCACTCTCCACTTTCACTTTCATCAAGAGGCTCTTTAGTTCCTCTTCACTTTCTGCCATAAGGGTGGTATCATCTGCATATCTGAGGTTACTGATATTTCTCCCAGCAATATTGATTCCAGCTTATGCTTCTTCCAGCCCAGCATTTCTGATGATGTACTCTTCATATAAATTAAATAAGCAGGGTGACAATATATAGCCTTGATGTACTCCTTTTCCTATTTGGAACCAGTCTGTTGCTCCATGTCCAGTTCTAACTGTTGCTTCCTGACCTCACATAGGCTTACTATATAATAAAAGTGGGTATTTCCTATACTGAGTTATATAGGTCAATTAAACTATGAATAATGTTATATTATTTGCATACACAAAAATTCATTTAACCAGTCTAAAATTTTAAAAAAAATTTAAGTCACAAAATTTGTCATGCTTATGAACCAAGCCAAAATAATACATATATTTATCTACCTTTGTTTATCTATCAATAATATATGAGTGTATCTGTTGAATAAATTCCTAGAAGTAAAAATGCTGAGTCAATAGGTATAAATATTTTAAATGTTTATAGATCTTGTCAAGTTCTTCTTCAAATAGTTACATTTACTTTTCAAATATTACAAAATGTCTGCTATAGTTGTTTTCTAACAAAACCTTAATAGTGAAAATAAGATCTGGAAGGGGTAACCATAGTAAATATTTAAAGTAAATAAGTTTTTATCTGTATAAATTCAACTCACCAGAATAACAGTATCTTGGCCCTATGTTTTTCATACATATACTCAAGTATCTCTCCCTATACTCTCTTTGTATGTATGTGTGTGTGTATCTCACTATTTGTAAAGAATAAGCCTCTAAATACTTTAAGTTCCATGGCTTAGTTGATCAACCAATATGTAAAAATGAACTATAATTTAAGGACATTTACAAAATAGTGTGGCATCTCAAATCTTTTGTCTGGCTTTTTATATATTGCTTATTGATTTTTAGGAATTATTTATACACACTAGATATTAATTTTTTCCAGTAGTATATTTTGTTAATAACATTTCTATTGGTTTGCTAGTTTTTTGGTTTCTCATTGATTTTCCATCAATTTTGAGTTAATTATTGTATATCATGTAAGGGAAGCATCTCACTTCTTTGTTTTGATGTGGTATCAATGGTCGTAGCACCATTTGTTGAAAAGACTATTTCTTTTCCACTGAGTACTCCTGACCTTCTTGTTGAAATCAGTTGGACATAGACACATGGCTTTATTTCTGGATTCTTGGTTTTATTACATTGATTTAAATTTCCATCTTTATGTCAGTATCACTTGGTTTTTATTACTATTGTTTTCTAGCAAGTTGTGAAATTGGGAATGTGAATCTTCCTACTTTGTTGTTTTTCAAGATTTCTGTTGTTATTTGTTGTTATATCAAATCCCTTGCAATTGTTTAGGAATTTTAGAATCAGCTTTTTAACTCCTAAAATTAAGTAAATTGAGATTCTAATAAAGATTCCATTGAATCTGTAAATAAATTCAGGGAGCGTTCCCACCTTAAAAGCATTCAATACTTCAATCCATAAGCATGACATGTTTTCCCATTTATTTGGATCTTATTTAATTTCTTTTGTAGCTTTTAGAATAAACAGACTAAGCAAATTGTCAGTGGAGTATAATAAATTATATACATTGATCTAAACATGTATGAATCTCACATACATAGAGACATCCAAAAGCAGGTAGACATGAAAAACACATAGTATCTGAGTTCATTTATATGAAATTCAGTAACAGGCAAAAATACTTTGTGGTGGTAGCATTAAGAACACCGGCTGTTTCAGGGGAGACAGGTACTGACTTGGAAGAGGCATAGAGTAACCTCTGTAAATAATCTATATCTTGATTTGAATGTTGTTTACACACACACACAAATTTGTATACCTAAAATTTGTGTGCTTTGTTATGTATGTCATGCACCAAAAATTGGGTATCAGCAATATGTTGGTTATTTTAACAGAATCAGCAGGAAGGATTGATTTTCTCTAAAGAGAAAAAGTATTTCTTGAAAATAAAGTACTTATTGAAATACAAATAAATAACAAAAGTATCCTTCATAATTGTCATGAAATCAACAGGTAGTTAATGATGAAAAATGATGCTATGTTTATGAAACTCCCTAATCATGTAAGTCACTAAATAGTCATCTGCTTCCTAGGCAGCCACGTTATCATGACATATCTTTTTCTTTAAATGACAAGTTCTTCTGTAACTTTCTTTAGTTTGCATTGTGGTTTTGTGCAGAGTATTGTAGGTGGCCTGAGTTTCTTTCATTTTGCTGGGAGTAGAAGTCAATCCTAAATTAAATTTAAGCAGGTATAGAAAGGGGAAAGGATGTTAACTGGTGATGCCGAGGCATGGTAGGCCAGGACAACAGGGCTGAAATGCTTCCCCTATGCCACGTTACTGGCTAAGTGAGGCACCTGGAGCATTTTTATAGGCCCTCCTTAGTGTAACCATTAGCTCTATCTAATACAATCTTAAGTTTGTGAAATACTCACTTTTTAATACCAGCTTCAAATATAGTATGATAGAAAAATAAAATATCTTCTTTCCTAATTTTAACTTGATCCTTTGGACATCTTCTAGCTTACATCAGGTGTGATTGATAGTATATAGGCACCTCAGGATTGTAGACAAATTGAGATATTTCATATTGAACTACCCCATTCAATTTTCAGATCTCTAGTTTAATCTTGTCCGCAGGAATAGACACAGACATTTTCTCACCATCATACTATTTTTTGGTTCTTTACTTTTGTTGACTTTTTCCTGTTGACTTTTTTTTGTTGACTTTTTTAAACTGCTTCAATTTAATCTTCTTTAGGCTTTCATAAAGAACCTGTTCTTGAAATGCTAACTCTAAATTCTTACAGCTGTTTCCCTTGGTATTTTTGTTGTTGTTGTTGTATTTAAGGAATCTTATTGGGATGTATGTAGAGCCTGTTCTTATACTAATTTTTGTCCTTATGATAAGTAATTGAAAGTGTAAGGCAAAATGTATTAGTTTCTATTAACATGCACTTGTCTAGAACTATGGGAAAGTGAATCTTATAGAACAGATGTCTTTGTGAATGAAAATGCCATGGGAATGGGGTGGAATAAAATGACTGCAATTTGTCCCATGAGTCATACGTTGGGCTTTCATGGAGTTGTCTCAAATATGAATTATATAGAAGGTTGCACATTTAATTACAATAAGTAGTCTTGGTGAAGGAAATGGCAATGCACTCCAGTATTCTTACCTAGAGACTCCTGTGGACAGAGGAGCCTGGTGGGCTGCTGTCCATAGGGTTGCAAAGAGTCGGACATGACTGAAGCGACTTAGCATGCATGTATACATTGTAGAAGGAAATGGCAACCCACTCCAGTATTCTTGCCTGGAGATTCCCAGGGACAGAGGAGCCTGGTGGGTTGCCGCCTATGGGGTCAGACAGAGTCGGACAAGACTGAATCGACTTAGCAGCAGTAGCAGCAGCAGTCTTGGTGAGTTACTTTCAATTATCTCATTAATGAAGTTACTATCCTCTCAATGCCAAATCAAAAAACTTCACTGTCATTTTAAAATGTTTTCTGTCCTTCATTCTTTCTATCCGGTCAAGAACCATGTCCTCCTAAATGGCGTATGGTTTACAGTGTCATATGTCTCTCTCTCCTCCTCATCCTCATTTCCCTAAGTTGGACACTCATCACCTTTAACATACCTATTGTAATAACCTGGTGATCATTCTTAATTTCCTCAAGTCTCTCCCTAAATAGCCATGAAAATGCATCTCAGACCTTGCACTTCCTTTAAAAAAATTAGCAAATCTTCCATTACTTGTGCAACAAAGACCATACCCCATGGCATCAGCATTTCATATTCATTAAGACATAGCCTTTTCTTGAATCTCTTTATTCCATTTCTAGTTTCACAATATCTGTTTATACAATATGTAGTTACTTGCACTACTAATGATATACACACTGGCATACATGTCTCATATTTTATTCCTTTCATTCAATAAATATTTACTGTAAAGCTACTATATGCCAAGCATATTTCAGTGCTTGAAATGTATCAGCAGTTATAATGGAGGAAGATTCTTGCCTTCATGGACTTGATAGTATAGCACTGAAAGGTAGAAAATAAACCTCTAAAGGGATCTTAATGTTTTACAATCTTAAGACAAAGTGTGTCCTGTGTGATTAATAATGTTTGCTGGGAATTGTGCCTGTAAGTCCTAGATCTTTCTAATATTTTCTTGTATTTTCTTTAATTATGTGTGTGATTCTTTTCAGTTACTTGGCTCGGCAGAGTTGCTGCATGGAATATGGGAGGGAGAGGAGAGGACTACTACAGGGTTTTGGTCTGAGCAATTGAAAGAATTGCCACAGGAGTCCTTAAAATCTAACCAGTCTCCTGAAGCATGGAAAAAAGAATCAGGTCTTATGTTAAATTCAAGTTTAGAATTACAGAGTTTTATCTTAGCTTGTTTAATTTTCTATTTGTATCTCTTTTCTCTTAATAATGAAAATCTTGGATTTTAACTCCATTGCTGTTTGCTTTATCCTATCATATATGTATGTTTGGCTCAGATCAGATCAGATCAGATCAGTCGCTCAGTCGTGTCCGACTCTTTGCGACCCCATGAATCGCAGCATGCCAGGCCTCCATGTCCATCATTGACTCCCAGAGTTCACTCAGACTCACGTCCATCGAGTCAGTGATGCCATCCAGCCATCTCATCCTCTGTCGTCCCCTTCTCCTCCTGCCCCCAATCCCTCCCAGCATCAGAGTCTTTTCCAATGAGTCAACTCTTCGCGTGAGGTGCCCAAAATACTGGAGTTTCAGCTTTAGCATCATTCCTTCCAAAGAAATCCCAGGGCTGATCTCCTTCAGAATGGACTGGTTGGATCTCCTTGCAGTCCAAGGGACTCTCAAGAGTCTTCTCCAACACCACAGTTCAAAAGCATCAATTCTTCGGTGCTCAGCCTTCTTCACAGTCAACTCTCACATCCATACATGACCACAGGAAAAACCATAGCCTTGACTAGACGAACCTTTGTTGGCAAAGTAATGTCTCTGCTTTTGCATATGCTATCTAGATTGGTCATAACTTTCCTTCCAAGGAGTAAGCGTCTTTTAATTTCATGGCTGCAGTCACCATCTGCAGTGATTTTGGAGCCTAGAAAAATAAAGTCTGACTCTGTTTCCACTGTTTCCCCATCTGTTTCCCATGAAGTGATGGGACCGGATGCCATGATCTTCATTTTCTGAATGTTGAGCTTTAAGCCAACTTTTTCACTCTCCACTTTCACTTTCATCAAGAGGCTTTTGAGTTCCTCTTCACTTTCTGCCATAAGGGTAGTGTCACCTGCATATCTGAGGTTTGGGTAAGTGTACAAAAATATATAATTAAAAACATTGTTATCGTGATACAATAACTGGGACTTGTTTTGCCACCCCACTTAATTTTTTTTAAGTTAGGCAATAAAAAAAAAAAATATATATATATATATATATATATATAAACTGTTTGACTAATAGGTGGTACAGGATAGTGATCTTTAAGAGAAAGGGAAAAAATGAAAACTGAGTCCAATTATTTTCCTAGCTTACCACTCGCGCTGCAGAGCAGAGTTGTGGTGAGCCTGGCAGTGTTGCTGAGAAGCAGCAACAGCATTCAGAATTTGATGAGTGGAGATGGCTAGAATTCATAAGCCAGGATGCCAGAGAGAAGAGTTGCCAATGATCTGAAGAGAAAGCCGCAGGTCTGAAGAGGGTCCGTCTCAAGTCTAGAGAAGCATTGACCAGTACAAGCATGTGTGCGTAAGGAATCTATCAAAGCCAGGGAAAGAATCGCTGGAAAGAAGCAGATGGAACAATTCTTGAGCTTGCAAAAGGCTCACTAGCCAGAGTGGAAACAAATCCTGACACAGAAGATTAGTCTTCAGAGGGTATTTTCTTAAGTGAGGTGGAATTTCTTATTTCTACAATAAAGGCTGCTTTGACCTTATTTGTTGTTTAGTCATTCAGCTGTGTCTGACTCTTTGCAACCCCGTGAACTGCAGCACACCATGCTTCCCTGTTCTTCACTATCTCCTGGAGATTGCTTATGAGGACTAAATATGTTTTTACAAATAATTTAATTACCTCTCAAGAATTATCTGAAAATTTTATGGGGATACTAATAATAATAAATAAGAAGAGTAATAATCTAAAATTCACAATATCTGCATTCAATGAAAATTTATTGGGATACAAAGAAGCAGGCCTAAAAGATATATAACAACAACAACAAAAAACCAACCAATAGAAATAGATGAATAAATTTCACAGATAATATCATTAATAGAAAAGAATTTTAAAACAGTAAGTACACACACACACACACACACACACACACACACACACACACACATTTTCCCCCTACATGTTTCAGAAGGAGGAGGAAACAGGATCATGAAAAAAATAATTGCAAGATATAAAAAATACTCAAATGGCACTTCTAGGGATAAAAACCGTCTCTCTGTCCCCTTCTGCTAGGAGAGCCTTTTAAACATAGTTTCATGCTTGATACAAACACAGCTAGCTTCAGATTTCTCTTCTTTTAGGCAGGGATGCTGATAAGCAGAGAAGGGAAAATTGGGAAATATATTGACATATGTCACTGTCTACAAATATTTTCCCAGAATGAGAAGAAAATGCAACAAGTCAGGAAAACCCAGCTCAAGCTCTTTGTATGTATTTCTGAAAATTTGCTCTTTTAGAAGTTATTTCTTGTCTGAGGCAAAGCCTCTCCCACATTAGTTCCAAGATTTTTTCTTCCTACTGGACTCTCCCTCTAGTTATTACTTAATTGATTTGTATGTGTTTTCTTTCTCATCATAAAAAGAACACCATAAGTACGAGGTGACCCTCTTTACCAAGGTAATCCAGAGTGGAGTATTCCTGTTTTGCCTTGATTCTGATTTTTCATGTAGTGTGTTAGGTCTGATATGTACTTGGATTCCTTCACTTTGGCAGTGAAACATACGACAACAATTCAGAGTTCTGTGTGTATTTTCTAAAGTTTGGCTGATCTGGAGTAGTTTGTTCTGAATTTACTATCTTAATTCCACTTGTGAAAAAGTGAAAGGAATAGGTTAGGTACATCTAAACTTAAGCCATGTTCCTTTTCCTGAGCAATAAAGTTCCATCTTTGAATCTTTCCTCTACTTAGTAAATTATATTCAGAAATTTAACAATGAAGATCATATGTTTTTAAAATTATATATTAGTTAAAATACAAGATAACCAAGTGATGTGGACTCTATAATTCCAACTTTATAAATTGATTTACACTAAAAGGCTAAGAGATAATTATTCTTTCAGTTTTTAAAGACCCTTAAATATATAACTAAAATAGTACTGAGTTTCATGTGATATAATATTTGCTTTTTAAAATAATAAGTACCTGATGGATAAAAAAGAATCATAGAATTTTTGAAATTAGTAAATTGGATTTGAATAGAGTGTTTTATAAAAGGCAATTTTTTTTAAAAAAAGGTAACCTTACTGTTCTAGAGTTTGACAATTCACAAACCTGCTTTTTCAAAGAGAACACCAATTAAACAGATATGAAGAATTTTAGCTAGAAAATAACTGTAGGGAAGAAGACGCCACACTCTGTCTGCATCTCTTTATTTTTCCTCCATGGACCCCCAAATGGAAACTCCCCACAACATGCCCACTGTCTCACTGGGAGTGATGGAAAAGGAACGCATGCCCCTATTTTCACCACGTAATTCCTTCTTTCTTTCCCTCCCGTGGAAAGAAATGACTTATATGTATGTTAGGATCAGTATTAATCTGGCATTTATTAAAATGTTCTTTCCTTTTAAAAAGATATTAACATTTCCTTCCTGTTCATTGTTATCTGTTAAGTCTGTTCTTCAGACTGTGTTTTTTCTTGCCTTTCGGCAAGGTTTGTAATATTTGTTGAAAGTCAAGAGGCCTGTTGTATTGGGGAATAGGAACTAAGGAAAATAGGCCTTTAGCATGACAATTTATGTAACTAAGAGCACGGCTTATTTAATGTTTATATGAGCTTTAGGCTGAGGCTTAAAATTCCTCTAGTGATCTTGTGTTTTTCCTCCCCTTTTGGCTCTAGGGCTTCCTTCCTTTGGTACAGCTTCTAGAATATCTCTTGTACCCTACCACTCTTACAATTGCATGGCTGCTGTCTAATGTGATTATCCTGGAGCTTCCTTAGAAAAGTAGCAGAGGGAGGGGGGCATTCTGTAATTTTTCAGTTAAGTCTTTAGGGCGACTTGCATACTGGGGCTGTGGCCTTCACAAATGTTTCAGACTTTCCTTCACTGGTATAATAATTTTCTCCCTGCCACGACTGTGGCTGCAGCTTCAAGTCAACTTCCTTGAAGCCTGGTCCAGCACTTAGGACAATTCTTCCCCTCTTAGGTCACCAAGGAGGGCTGGAGGAGCTGGAGGAAAGGAATTACATCACCTGAACAGTGCTCTGGCAAAGAGGTTCTTTGTGAAGAACACTGGTTCACAAAGGGTCCAGGAAAAACCCTTGATCTATAATGTGTCCATTTGTTTCTTATTGTAAAGATAGAATCAGTTATTTCCAAGGTCTTAAACATGTAATAAACCTGAAGTCCTCACATGTTATTTTTCATCAGAAGCATTAATATTACTTTACTTAAATTTAACAGTATAAAAATAGAAGTTAAGGAATTCATTAGCTTTACTAAGAAAAATATTGTGGAAAACACTTAATGTTGGAATGATTATTTCATACATGTGTTCTCCTCTTTTCATATATTATTGAATACTTATTTGAGAAAATTAGGAAATTAATCCATTTATGTTTCATTTCACTTTACCATTTATGCCCCAATGTTTTTTGCTACTTCTGATGAAACTTTCATTTTGACAGTGTTTTTATTTATTTTTTCTATTCTTTTCCAGATTTCTGCCATTGTGCTATTTATCTCCTTCTGTAACTTATAGTTTCTTTCTTCTTCGAGCCCATTTCTGGAAATATCATACTGTTCCCAACTCCTTTGATTCTATAACAAAGTAATTATCTACATCTTTCCTCGGGACTCTTAGGAAATTCCTCTTGTGATATATGTACTTCATGTGCTTTTGTTCATCGTTTTCATCTTTTCAGGAGAAAAAAAAAGTCAAATTTTAAGCACAGCTTATCTCTTGAGTTCTTTCATATTTGTAGTCACTTTTGAATGGTGCTGGGTATGTGTTTGAGAAAAGCAGTTTTGGGGAAAGGAGGGAGGCAGAGCTCCAGTCATCTGTTGTGTCGACATTAGCTTGGTGCCTTTTACCAAATCTATCATTTTCTTTGCCCAGGGAGAAAGTCTCTTCCAAAGCTTTTGGCATTCAGGGTGTCAGCATGGCTCATGGCTAAGCGCTTTAGTTCAAAGTTTCTCTTCATCATGTTCACGGCCTGCCTGGCCTTTTTCTATGACATTTACTCCTGGCAACTTCCTTTGGCTAAAGGGCTAGATTATAGAAAAATAAATGTCTTGACAGCACAATTTAATTTTTCAGCTCCACTTGCACTGCTGTTCTGAATTGTCACACTGGGTAACCAGAGGGAAAACTCTCACTTCTGCCTCAGGCCACTCGACCTCAGTCCTCTCCGGTTTAATCAAAGAATCAATAGAGATATTCTTTCCTAACTGTCAGTCTTAATATTAGAAAAACTGCTTCCAGCTGGGGTGAGAGGGGCCTGTTGGTCACCTTGCAGATTTGTTCTTTGTTTGAGCAACATTTCCCAGTATCTGGCAGAATATCATTCATTGACTCTGACTGGAGTCAATTGGTCTTGTTTTACTTTATTTTCTTGCTGCTACTTTTATGAGTTAGAGGAAGTAGAGTAGACAATGGGATAAAAATATCACTCTGATTTCTGAAATAATTTTAATTTTAATTTACCAGTTAAATAATGCTGCCAGGATAAACAACAGAAACACAATGAATACCACTCCTCTTTTCTTCATTATACTTAGGAATTTTCAGATGTAAGTAAATTTTGGCTTTGAAATGTACTGTGAAATAATGGAAGCAAATTTTGAGGTTAATCTAAATGTGTTTGTGTCACAGGAGAAATTAGCAACAAGAACCTTTTGTTGGTAAGAATTCCATCTCAACTTAATCTGTGGAGACTTTTATGAAATTCTAGGATACTAGGCCTCAGAGCACAGGAGCAGATGACTCTGTTTCCTAAGCAAATTTAAAAGCCTGTGAAATAATATAAGTAAGCTCTCAGAGAGTGTCAGTATTTTTCTTTCTATCTATAATATTATCTTGAGAGTTACTGGAACTCCTTTTGTATTACTATCTCTATTTTTATATACCCTCCCTGAAGGGTACATAAACTCTAGAACAGAATAAAGGTGAAGTGCCTTTTAAAGATAAACATGTGTAATCTATGAAGGGGCTAACATATAAGAGGGGCCATATTTTACGTTATTAATTTTCTTTATTATAAAATGTAAATAGGTAAAGAAAGAAGCACATAGTTTCTTTGCTCTAGAGTAGTATAAATATAAAAATAGCATTATTGTTCAAAATGGAAACAGCATCAGTACCTCCTTCAGAGGCACAGGTTCATTGCAATTCTTTTGAGACCTAGTATGTAGGTTGTATGTGAGTTGTCTAAACATTCCACAAGGACACTTGTGCTCATGTAAATGCATATTGATAACTTTTTTGTAGCTACACTGAAGAAAAGCTAGCCAGTTTTAATGTAATTAGAGTTCACAGTATGTTTACTGCCTTTTGTTATTACCATGCTTATCTGAAAAAGTGCCTAAGGCCATTTTTTACTGTTAACTGAATATTGTGTAACCTCATAACAATTTTCTATAAAATTATAAGTGACAAAATCAGAGTACTAAAATATTTTATCAATTACAGAAAATAAATTTAAATTCCACTAACTCTTGAAAATGTTGCAGCTCCAACTTTCTGAATTAAAAAAAAAATTTTTGAGAATATTTTTATCTTTAGCTAAAATTCTATAAAGTATCATATGGAATGCTGTAATCTAGGAAAGTATAAATATGATGAACATCATATGTACTGTAAGTCAATTCTAGATAATTTTCATGTCCAAAAAAACACTCCATTCTTAAGCTATCATCTTTGAACATCTGATTTCAGTTATTTTGGTTATATAACTAAAAATGGAACTGTTGAGTCAAAGGTAAATCTACGTTTAAATTTTTGAGGAACCACCAAGTGTTTTCCATAGTAGCTACATTATTTTACATTCCCAACAACAATGTTCAAGCTTTCCAATTTCTCCACATCCTTGAAAATACTTGTTATTATCATTAAAAAAGTTGTTATCCTACTCATCCTAGTGTCTTGTAATTTTGATTTGTGATTCCCCAGTGACTAATGAGCAGAAGGCAATGGCCACCCACTCTAGGACTCTTGCCTGGAAAATCCCATGGGTGGAGGAGCCTGGTAGGCTACAGTCTATGGGGTCGCAAAGAGTTGGACACTACTGAGCGACTTCACTTTCACTTTTCACTTTCATGCACTGGGGAAGGAAATGGCAACCCACTCCAGTGTTCTTGCCTGGAGAATCCCAGGGATGGGGGAACCTGGTAGGCTGCCGTCTATGGGGTCGCACAGGGTTGGAGACAACTGAAGTGACTTAGCAGCAGCAGCAGTGACTAATGATATTGAGTATCTTTTCATGTGGTTGTTGGCTGTTTGTATATATTTTTTAAAATAAAATGTTTATTAAAATCTTTTACCTACTGTTTAAGTCAGTTGTATGCCCTTTTGTTTTTGAGTTGTAAGAATACATTCTATATTCTGGATAGTAGACTCATATCAGATGTAAGATTTGCAAACATTTTCTCCCCTTCTGTGGATTTTTTTTTTTTTAATTTTCTTAATAGTGTCCTTTGAAACACAGGGTTTTTATTTATTTATTTTTTTTTTTAGGGTTTTTAATTTTTACAAACTCCACTTACCTATTTATCTTTCATTGCCTATGGTTTTGTTGCCATAGCTAAGAAACCATTGACAATCTGAAGTCACAAAAATTTGTTCCAATATTTTATAGATTTTAGCTCTGACATTTAGGTCTTTAAGCAAACTTTTGTAAATGGTGTAAGAATCCAACTTCATTCTTTTACCAGCCAGTTGGTTAGTGATTAATTTTCACATTAAGTTTTACATATCCGTTTTTGCAAGTGAGTTATGAGAACTATGGAGAATTCTGTATTACTTACATCTGCTTTCTTATTGTCTATGATGTTGCCTGTGAATTATAAACCTATTTGACTGAAATAGGTACAATTAATAAATAATATATTATTTAATATTAAGAAGGAATAATTTTTGTACAGACTACCCAATGTATGAAAAAAATCTCTCATTATGCAAGTATGTAAAAATATGCTAGCAATAATTTTATTTGACTTACCAAATTGCATGAATTATTTTAATAAAATAGAAAATAATAATTCTAATGTAGAGATTCTATAGCTATGAAACACTTAGATTTACATTTTTTTGTAATCCTCAGAACAGTTCCATAAATAACTAAGAATAGGTATTATATTTCATGATGACAAAGGATGAGATGGTTGGGTGGTATCACCGACTCAATGGAACATGAGTTTGAGTAAATTCTGGGAGCTGGTGATGGACAGGGAGGCCTGGAATGCTGCAGTCCGTGGAGTCACAAAAGAGTCTGACATGACTGAGCAACTGAACTGAACTATTAATAAATTAATTGAAAATTCTGACCAAGTTCAATAGGAATAATATGATATACTAAAAACAAATCAATATTACCTTTTCTGACTCTAAATCCATGTTCCTTCTATGTCATAACTGCTCCTTCCTTGAATTAGATCTTTAAGTAATTTGTTGGTCTACCTACACATCAGTCTACCTAAATAAATGTGTTTAAAATAAACTTTTCCTACAAAGTTGGTGGAATTCTCAGATCAAACCAAGTCAAAAGGTCTAAAGGATTGTTTTTTGTTGTTTGTATTTTCCTTCTTCTACCTAGAATTTCTCTCTGGCAGAACATTGAATTAAATTAGTCCAATACAATTCACTTATCATACAACCATGGTGCTGTTCAGTATCCTAAGAGTTAATATATTTCAGAAGGCAGTGATGAGTAATTTTTACAGATGATTGATTGTTAGGAAAAGCAGATGGAGCAGATTTAATCTTCAAAAATAGAAGACAAGCATTTCAAAGAACTCAGTAAAACTTTATGCTTATTTTCCTTTTTCAGTAATTATCTTCAAAGATAAGTCAAGAGAGTGAAAAATGGGAATCACACACCAGAAGAAGGGAAATTTGATTATCAAGAGAATTGTTTTCCACATGTTAAGGCAATAAAAAATAAATTATAAGTATTCAATAGCTCAGAATGTATACCATCCACATAAACTCCACCCCCTCCAAAAAAATAAACAAACAAACAAAAAAACTACTTGAGAATATAATTTTGCCAACTGGGAAATAAAAAGAAGAAGCTAAGTCATGTCCAACTCTGTGCGACCCCATATACGGCAGCCTACCAGGCTCCTCTGTCCCTGGGATTCTCCAGGTAAGAACACTGGAGTGGGTTGCCATTTCCTTCTCCAATGCATGAAAGTGAAAAGTGAAAGTGAAGTTGCTCAGTCATGCCCGACTCTTCGCGACCCCATGGACCGCAGCCTACCAGGCTCCTCTGTCCATGGGATTTTCCAGGCAAGAGTACTGGAGTGGGGTGCCATCGCCTTCTCTGAGTGTAATATTCACTAAATGTTAAAAAATAGGATTGACTTTATGTAATTTTATATATATATATATATGGTTATAAAACAATAAACCATGAAAGAAAGTATGTGTACATGCATGCTAAGTCATCTCCAATCCTTTTGAGACCCTAAGGACTGTATCCTACCAGGCTCCTCTGTCCCTGGGATTGTCCAGTCAAGAATACTGGAGTGGGTTGCCATTTCCTCCTCCAGGGGATCTTCTTGACTCAGGGATCTAATTTGCATCTCCTGCATTGGCAGGCAGCTTCTTTTCTGCTGAGCGACCAGGGAAGCCATGAAAGAAAGTATACCTAATATGAAAATCATTCAAAAGTCATACATTTATTTAGAGATTACAATTCAATCAGAGAAACTAGAAATAGAAAGGAAGGAGAGGGGGAAAAGGCTTTGCATTAGTTTTCCTCTATTACCTGAGATCATTTGATAGATACACTCTAAAATTTTGCCACAGTCATTTATAGTATATGTTCAAATGCACATTAAAAAAAAAAGAGAAAACTCAAATGTTACTGACAGTAGGTAAACATGATATATATCTTCCAAATCAGTAGAGAAAAAAAATTGATATTATATATTTTCATGTAACAAAATATAAAAATTGAAGTAACTCATTTCAAATGAGAGGCAGGAAAAGAAAAAGAAAGAACATATAAATGTGGGGCCAGCAGGCTGGTTCCCATGGGCCAAATCTGGCTTTGTTTCGGTAAATAAGTTTCTTTTGGAATATAGTCATTTCACTCATTTACATATTGCCTTTGGCTGTTTTCCTGCTTCAGTGGCAGAGTTTGGTAGTTGCAACAAAGATTGCAAAGGCCTACAAAGCCTAATCTATTTGTACTCAGGAAATTTGTGAATATTACAGTTTATGGCAAAGTTTTGCCAAACCCTGATCTATGGTAGCCAGATATATATACATGATTCCTCCCTTCAAAATAACTCATAAACTAATAGGGTAAGGCCTTCCCTGGTGGCTCAGAATCTGCCAGCAATGGAGGAGACCTGGGTTCTGTCCCTGGGTTGGAAAGATCCCCTGCAGAAGGGAATGGCTACCCACTCCAGTATTCTTGCCTTGAAACATCCATGGAGAGAGGAGCCTGGCAGACTATTGTACATTGGGTCTCAGAGAGTCAGACACTACTGAGCAATTAACACTTTCAAGATGGCAAGAAAAGGGGAAATAAAACTGATAATATGAAAAATGCTATTAAAGTACATTCACAAAATATGGAAATATAACTAGATGAAGAGCACTAACTCCTTAAGTTGCATTCTTTTCAAGCAGCAGAGTGATGAGTGAACTTAACAGGGCATGTTATTACTGGTGGATCTTAAAACATAATTATGGGTTTTCTAAGCAGAGGACAGAAAGGCATCTGAGGCAGAGAAAACAGCACATGAAAAAGGGATGAAGGCGGGAAATAGAGGGATATTTGGGGAGCAGTGAGAAGTGATCAATAAAGAAAAAACTGACCTCTGCAGGGTCTTCACACTCATTATTACTTTCTTTTGGATCTTTCTAAAGCTTTTGTCATTTTCACAAATGATCTCACATGCTCATTAATACACTGGTACAAGATGTGTACACTTGTCAGTCAGTGAGTCAGTTCAGTCACTCATTCGTGTCCGACTTTTTGCAAACACATGGACTACAGCATGCCAGGCCTCCCTGTCCATCACCAACTCCTACAGTTACTCAAACTCATGTCCATTGAGTTGGTAATGCCATCCAGCCATCTCATCCTCTACTGTCCCCTTCTACTCCCACCATCAATCTTTCCCAGCATCAGGGTCTTTTCAAATGAGTCAGATCTTTGCATCAGGTGGCCAAGGTATTGGAGTTTCAGCTTCAACATCAGTCCTTCAAGTGAATATTCAGGACTGATCTCCTTTAGGATTGACTGGTTGGATCTCCTTGGAGTCCAAGGGACTCTCAAAGTATACTATAACACCACAGTTCAAAAGCATCAATTCTTCAGCACGCAGCTTTCTTTATAGTCCAGCTCTCACATCCATACATGACTACTGAAACAATCACAGCCTTGACTAGATGGATCTTTGCTGGCAAAGTAATGTCTCTGCTTTTTAATGTGCTGTCTATGTTGGTCATAGCTTTTCTTCCAAAGAGAAAGCATCTTTTAATTTCATGGCCGCAGTCACCACCTGCAGTGATTTTGGAGCCCGAAAAAAAAAAAAGTCTCTCACTGTTTCCATTATTTCCTCATCTATTTGCCATGAAGTGATGGGACCAGATGCCACATCTTCTGAATGTTCAGTTCTAAGCCTGCTTTTTCACTCTCTTCCTTTACTTTCATCAAGAGGCTCTTTAGTTCTTCTTCATTTTCTGCCATAAGGGTGGTGTCATCTGCATATCTGAGGTTATTGATATTTCTCCCAGCAATCTTGATTTCTTATTAAGCCCAGCATTTCGCATGATGTGCTCTGCATGTAAGTTAAATAAATAAGGCGACAGTATACAGCCTTGAAATACTCCTTTTCCAATTTGGAACCAATCTCTTGTTCCATGTCTGGTTCTAACTGTTGCTTCTTGACCTGCATACAGATTTCTCAGGAGAAAGGTCAGGAGGTCTGATATTCCCATCTCTTGAAGAATTTTCCACAGTTTGTTGTGATCTACACAGTCAAAGGCTTTGGCGTACTCAGTAAAGCAGAAGTAGATGTTTTTCTGGAATTCTCTTGCTTGTTCAATGATCCAACAAACATTGACAATTGACCTCTGGTTCCTCTGCTTTTCTAAAATCAGCTTGAACATCTGGAAGCTCATGGTTTACATATTGTTGAAGCCTGGCTTGGAGAATTTTGAGCATTACTTTGCTAGCATATGAGATGAGTGCAACTGTGCAGTAGTTTGGACATATGAACAGTATGAGAAGGCATAAAAATAGGACACTGGAAGATGAACTCCCCAGGTCAGTAGGTGCTCAATATGCTACTGGGGAACAGTAGAGAAATTGCTCCAGAAAGAAAGAAGAGACAGAGCCAAAGCAAAAACAACACCCAGTTGTGGATGTGACTGGTGATGGAAGTAAAGTCTGATTCTGTAAAGAACAGTATTGGATAGGAACCTGGAATATAGGTCCATGAGTCAAGGTAAATTGGAAGTACTCAAACAGGAGATGGAAAGAGTTAATGTCAACATTTTAGGAATCAGAGAACTAAAATGGGCGGGAATGGGTGAATTTAACTCAGATGACCATTATATCTATTACTGTGGGCAAGAGTCCCTTAGAAAAGATGGAGTAGTCATCATAGTCAACAAAAGATTCCGAAATGCAGTAGTTGGATGCAAT
The DNA here is from genome assembly GCF_003369695.1 of Bos indicus x Bos taurus. Taxonomy (NCBI): domain Eukaryota; kingdom Metazoa; phylum Chordata; class Mammalia; order Artiodactyla; family Bovidae; genus Bos; species Bos indicus x Bos taurus. The sequence goes on from NC_040084.1 coordinate 35,511,613, forward strand.
CTAAAAAACAACAGAATGATCTCTTTTTGTTTCCAAGGAAAACCATTCAATATCACGGTAATCCAAGTCTATGTCCCGACCAGTAACACTGAAGAAGGTGAAGTTGAACGGTTCTATGAAGACCTAGAAGACCTTCTAGAACTAACACCCCCAAAAGATGTCCTTTTCATTATAGGGGACTGGAATGCAAAAGTAGGAAATCAAGAAACACCTGGAGTAACAGGCAAATTTGACCTTGGAGTACAGAATGAAGCAGAGCAAAGGCTAATAGAGTTTTGGCAAAAGAACACACTGGTCATAGCAAACACCCTCTTCTAGCAACATAAGAGAAGACTCTACACATGGACATCACCAGATGGTCAACACTGAAATCAGATTGATTATATTCTTTGCAGCAAAGATGGAGAAGGTCTATTCAGTCACCAAAAACATGCCTGGGACCTGACTGTGGCTTGGATCATGAACTCCTTATTGCAAAATTCAGACTTAAATTGAAGAAAGTAGGGAAAACCACTAGACCATTCAGGTACAACCTAAATCAAATCCCTTACGATTATACAGGGGAAGTGACAAATAGATTCAAGGGATGAGATATGATAGACAGAATGTCTGAAAAACTATGGACAGAAGTTTGTGATATTGTACAGGAGGCAGTGATCAAGACCATCCCCAAGAAAAAGAAATGTAAAAAGGCAAAATGGTTGTCTGAGGAGGCCTTATAAATAGCTGAGAAAAGAGTAGAAGCAAAAGGCGAAGAAGAAAAGGAAAGATATACCCATTTGAATGCAGAGTTCCAAGGAATAGCAAGGAGAGATAAGAAAGCCTTCCTCAGTGATTAGTGCAAAAAAATAGATGAAAACAATAGAATGGGAAAGACTAGTTATCTCATGAAGAAAATTAGCGATACCAAGGGAACATTCATGCAAAGATGGGCAAAATAAAGGACAGAAATGGTAGGGACCCAACAGAAGCAGAAGATATTAAGAAGTAGTGGCAGAATACACAGAAAAACTGTACAGTAAAGATCTTCATGATCCAGATAATCACGATGGTGTGATCACTCACCTAGGGCCAGACATCCTGGAATGAGAAGTCAAATGGGCCTTAGGAAGCATCACTATAAACAAAGCTAGTGGAGGTGATGGAATTCCAGTTGAGCTACTTCAAATCCTAAAAGATGATGCTGTGAAAGTGCTGCACTCAAAATGCCAGCAAATTTGGAAAACTCAGCAGTGGCCACAGGACTGGAAATGGTGAGTTTTTGTTCCAATCCCAAATATGGCAAAGCCACAGTATGTTCAAAGTACTGCACAATTGCACTCATCTCACACGCTAGCAAAGTAATGCACAAAATTCTCCACGCCAGACTTCAATAATACGTGAACTGTCAGCTTCCAGATGTTCAAGCTGGTTTTAGAAAAGTAGAGGAACCAAGGATCAAATTGTCAACATCTGCTAGATCACTGAAAAAGTAAGGGAGTTCCAGAAAAACATCTACTTCTGCTTTATTGAGTACACCAAAGCCTTTGACTGTATAGATCACAACAAACTGTGGAAAATTCTTCAAGAGATGGGAATATCAGACCTCCTGACCTTTCTCCTGAGAAACCTGTATGCAGGTCAAGAAGCAACAGTTAGAACCAGACATGGAACAAGAGATGGGTTCCAAATTGGAAAAGGAGTATTCCAAGGCTGTATACTGTCGCCTTGTTTATTTAACTTACATGCAGAGCACATCATGCGAAATGCTGGGCTTAATAAAGCACAAGCTGAAATCAAGATTGCTGGGAGAAATATCAATAACCTCAGATATGCAGATGACACCACCCTTATGGCAGAAAATGAAGAAGAACTAAAGAGCCTCTTGATGAAAGTAAAGGAAGAGAGTGAAAAAGCAGGCTTAGAACTGAACATTCAGAAGATATGGCATCTGGTCCCATCACTTCATGGCAAATAGATGAGGAAACAATGGAAACAGTGAAAGACTTTATTTTTTTCGGGCTCCAAAATCACTGCAGGTGGTGACTGCAGCCATGAAACTAAAAGATGCTTTCTCTTTGAAGGAAAAGCTATGACCAACATAGACAACATACTAAAAGCAGAGACATTACTTTGCCAGCAAAGATCTATCTAATCAAAGTTATATATTTTCCAGTAGTCATGTATGCATGTGAGAGTTGAACTATAAAGAAAGATGAGCACCGAAGAATTGATGCTTTAGAGAACACTTTTGAGAGTCCCTTGGGCTGCAAGGAGATCCACCAGTCAATCCTAAAGATCAGTCCTGAATATTCACTTGAAGGACTGATGTTGAAGCTGAAACTCTAATATTTTGGCCATCTGATGAACCGACTCATTTGAAAAGATCCAGATGCTGGATAAGATTAAACGTGGGAGGAGAAGTAGACAGCAGAGGATGAGATGGCTGGATGGCATCACCGACTCGATTGACATGAGTTTGGGCAAGCTCCAGGAGTTGGTGATGGACAGCAAGGCCTGCCGTACTGCAGTCCATGTTGTCACAAAGAGTCAGACACTACTGATCCACTGAACTCACTGAATACATTTGCCTTTGCCTCCAGAATTTAGACTTAGTAAGTATTTGTTGAATGAATGGGTGAATGAATGACTGGTCAAACTAATTCATGGCATGGTCAATTATGTATGAACGATGCTGGACACTCCTGGAGCATCACCACCTGTTTTCATTGACCCTGGTTTAGTGACTTAGGCACAACTGCCATTCCTGAGTCATGCTTCCTCTGAGTCCTATTTTTCTACTTCTCCAGTCTGTAGATCATCATTTTCTTCAGGAAAAAGTATAAAAGCAAAAGAGGAGTTGAACAGTTAACTTCCTCCCAGATATTTATAAGCATTATAATGTGTGCTTTTGACCAAAGTGTTTCTTCTTCTAGCTACAAATATAATTAAAAAGTCCTTTTCCACAATTTTCTCTGCATTTCTTACAACAGCTTTGGTTGAAAGCTATGGAAGCTATCCCAAAAGCTTACCCTGCTCCTTAGATCGCTGTGGTCCATTATTTGTCTTAGACTGTGGCTCTAAGAACAAAGTCAGAGATCTAAAGTGTCCCTGATCTAGTTAAATTTAGTCTAATCCATTTCTACAAACTTAGGCCCTGAGACAGTCCTTAGAAATGCAGGTCATTCAACGTGAAGAGCCCGAGATGAGAGTTGGTGAACAAACTTTTGTCAAAGTACCCTTAATATTGAAATGACAACTTCCCACACAGGAAAGTTGAAAGGTAAAGGAGCCATCATCATTTACTGTCTCTTTGATACTTATTTAAGACTATATCAGAAAACTAATATATTTTCTTTAAAAATAATATATTTAGAAAGTTTATATAGTAGATGTCACATTAAGTGCTTTTTATGACTTTTTAAGGAATGGCTGAGCAGAATTTTTGGAAGTGGTCTAGGGATTTGAGTCTGCAAGTTTCCCAGAATCTCAGCTTTATGATTAAATCATCTTTCCTTTCTACTGACACTTGCCTCTTGCTTATTGGATTTTGAGCTGTGAGTAGCCAACCTGAGTTTAGTAACACTAATATTACCTAACAAAATTAAAGTTATCATTTTCTTTCATTTTAATTTTAGAGTTATCAGTGTCTTATGCAATAATCAGGTGATGTTCTTCAATGTAATAGCAGCCATGTCTCATGTTTCCTTTTAGCCTTTCTGAAAAAGAAGTGACAGTTTTATATTATAGTGAAATTCACACAAATGGGCTGTGATTTTCACTTTCAAATAAGATTATTCCTTCCAAAAATGAAGGAATCAAATTTCATTCCAAATTACACAGCTAGCTATATTAAGGCATGGTTGGCTACTCACCTATGCAAACCTGCAGGTTTATGCCAGATGAAACAATCTGGCTATAGGATTTTCAAGATTTATAGAGGGAACTCAAGTGTTTGGGAGGTGTTTTTCTTTGAGATTATCCAAAGCTTTAGGGAAGAAAGAAATATGATCATAGGGTTTAAAATGTAAAATCCAGGATGAAAATACCTCAAAAGAAATTGCAGTGCTTTGTTGAATCATTTGAAATCCTTACACTTCTGAGAAAATAAGACAAATGTAGATACTATGAAACAGAGATGAGGTAAAATTTTAAAAAGAAAAAAATTGGGGTGAATATAAATCAATATCTAAACATTTCTACGCCCAGATATATCTTGAGTGTTTTTTTTTTCTTATTCTAAAATCAGTGTAGGTATTCAGATTTGTTTAATAAACTGTTACTGAGAATATTTTAAGAATTATACAAGTGTACTAGAAATCACCTTATTCTTGTTTTCAGGAGACTGTGGGTAGTGGGGAGAGGATACGGTTGTAAATGAGTGAGCAATGAATTTGCATTATGTTTTCTATGATAAAAATGTTTATAAAAATTTCTACTTAGTTATATCAAACATTTTTTTTTGTAGCTCACAGGCATGTTGATAATTCCTTTCTCTTGTTTAGAATTAAATTGAAGTGGATGCTTTGAATTGAAATACAAAGAAAGTTAGTTTCAAAGATCAGAGCTCTTTTGAACCAGGCCATTCTGAGTTATGAGTGATATAGTTATTTTTGAAGCTCTTGTTTCTTAACGATAATTTTCTATTTCTTCCAAGGAGATTCTAAATTCTTTCCATATATTCCTTATCACAGAATTCATGCTTTAAGCATCTTTTGCACATTTTATATTTTAAAAGCCAGTGTCTGCACAGAAAAATCATTCAGTATTTGCTATGGCCACTGGGATTTCATACTTTAACATTCATTTTTTTTAAAATTGTCACTATAATTAAACAGAGTTGGCAAAGTAGATCTCAGATGCAAATATCCTAAACTAAACAGTGTTTTGCTAAAATATTCACAGCTGATCAACAATCCATTAATAGACATTTTCGAAACATGTCAGAGAATTCTTTAGAGGATTCACACTATATAAGGTTGTTCCAGAGATAGTATTTTAAGTCAAATTATGATTTTTTTCCATAAAACACTATCATTCTTGGATCTACCACGTGATCCAATTGGTCAGCATTTAACACTTAATTGTTAAGTATATTCATCCTGAACTTAACTTCCTTGTACTTACCTTTATCTGTTTGTTTAAATATCCGTAAACAGGCAGACTTCTATCTGGAAGTCTTATTACACTAAGAAATTGGATACAAGGCACTTTAAAATTCAAGCTGTTTTCATATACTGTTACTGAATGAAAGAAAATGAGAACTATTTAGTGCATACTCCTCAGTCATTTTCTCACATAGTAACAGGACCCTGCTTACACCTACACAGCTTTTCACTGGCTGATTTTATTTCTTTGTTCCGTATGAAGTAATTACATTGCAGTTTCATTCCTACAGATACTTCCAGATGCCATCAAGATGAGAGAGCTAAAGTCACATCACTCTAGGCAGCAGACAAAGGCAAACAGTTAATCAAACTGTGACTGTGATTAGCTGGATAAGAAGTGATCGTTTCTAGTAGGTCTGCAGCACCTGCATTTCCTCAGAATGTAGCTCTGGAGCATGTATGGTCGGCTCAGCAAATTCCAATATTGCAATTAAGAAATAAAATAAAGCATTTTCGAGAAGAAGATTAGCAGAGACACAAAATGCAGACTTGCAAGGAAAACAGTGTTTAAAAAAATTGTGTAAACTTATAATTTTGTGTATAAAATGGGCAAATGTCTATAATAATTTCACAAAATCATCCTTAAACTGTGAGGAAGACAAACATTTGGAAGCCATGGTAATGGTGATAATCCTGCAAGATGAACTGCCTATAAGGAAAGGAAAAGACATGGGAATACCTATAATGCATCTGAAGAATATTAAATATGGATTAAGGTTGTATTAACATAATGAAATAACCAGTCAGGCTTGAAAAATGAATATTGCCCTTTCACCATTTCTCACAATTATGTCATCAAGTAGCAGGCAGTTGCTTGTTTGCATTATACACATCCAACATTGATATGCTTACTATCTTTATGTCAGAAACGTGAAAACTAGAATGCAAAGGTGTGCATTGCATAGAGGACTTTAAATATTCTACTGATCTCTTAAGAAATTCAAATAATCAAAGCTTTGATGAAAAATTAAAGTAATATATTATCTGCATATTTGAACAAAGTAACAGGGGGCTAGAAATTTATAAAATTGTAAATCTAAGTCTATGATACAGAATTTCAACTGCAAAGAGCACCTATGTTTCAAGGAACTTTTCTTCATTCATCCATGAATGACCAGTCTGAATTTTAACATATGTTTAAATTCCCAGTACTGAATCAACCATGACAGGGCATCCTCAGTCATCAAGAATAGGAGTTTGGCAGAGTTTCAGGCCATTGAGGAGTTTCAGTGCAGAGAAGGCATTTAGTACAAAATAGCACCTTTATTGTCATCAATGCTCTAAGAATCCACAGAGTAATTAGACTAGGTCTAGAATTCAGCAATTTTACAAAAATTTTTCCTACACATAGCAGAAAGAATAGTCCAGATGACCCCTAAGAATAGACAGTTTACAGTTTGAATCTGAAGTTACGAAGACAGAAGTCCTTATCAGCGAACTGAGGTTCAGCTCACCCATCTGAGTCTCTGGGCCTTTTAGACCAAATGTGCTCAGTTGAAACTCAAGAAGTTTATTAAACCATACTCTACCTACTTTCTGGAAATAATAAACACTCAAAAAACACTTAAGGTGAAAAAACAGAGTTTAAACAAGATGAGGGAAGATTAAGCACATCTAAACTATGATGAGTTTTCCTCAATCACTTCCATGAGGCCCTGAATACAGAGTATATGTAGGCCTTATCATGTGGGAAATTCCAGTATAATACATGGCTGAGAAAAATAAAATGAATTGGGGTGGGGTCTGAAGCTGGAAGGAGGTAAGGACACGAATCTGCTACTTTAACTTTACTTTCATAAAAAAATGAAATTTATAGCTCAGAGTGATCTATCATAATGACCAGAGAGGATGGTACCACTGCAGGGCTGATGGTTATCAAAAAAATGACCTAACTGTTAAGGAGGAATTTCCCAAGCTTGAGAGTGACAACTATCTCAATGAACTGTTTCAAAATTACTATTTTTATTGAAGTCTCCTGGACAGACAACATTTTCATTCACCTAAAAACACATATTTCTTTTAAGACTCAAAACAGCATTAAAATTGTGTGTGTGTGTGTGTGTGTGTGTGTGTGTTGAGGTAGGGAATACATATACAAAAATGAACAATAGAATACACTATATATTTTTTTAATATGGGATATGGATTTTTCCTTTGTATTTGATTCATAACATAACAATGACTGCAGAGTAATGGTTTAGTCTTTTACTTGCTTACTGGCACAACACTCTATCCTATTTTCTAAGCATTGAAAAGTATTTAAATCTCAAAAATACTATACTTTTGCATTCAGTGAAAATACGGTGAATTTTCTAAACTTCATAGTTTTGGTACATTATTAGAGAAAGGTTTTACAACTTTCTGCTTTCTCTTTGTTTGTTTGTTTGTTTTTAAATTTTTAGTTCACTTGTGCTAAGTCATGGTATCCGGTCCCATCACTTCATGGCAAATAGATGGGGAAACAGTGGAAACAGTGGCAGACTTTATTTTGGAGGGCTCTAAAATCACTGCAGATGGTGACTGCAGCCATGAAATTAAAAGATGCTTACTCCTTGAAAGAAAAGTTATGACCAACCTAGACAGCATATTAAAAAGCAGAGACATTACTTTGTCAACAAAGGTCTGACTAGTTAAGGCTATGGTTTTTCCAGTGGTCATGTATCGATATGAGAGTTGGTCTGTGAAGAAAGCTGAGCACAGAAGAATTGATGCTTTTGAACTGTGGTGTTGGAGAAGACTCTTGAGAGTCCCTTGGACTGCAAGGAGATCCAACCAGTCCATCCTAAAGGAGATCACTCCTGGGTATTCATTGGAAGGACTGATGTTGAAGCTGAAACTTGAATAGTTTGGCCACCTGATGCGAAGAGCTGATTCATTTGAAAAGACCCTGATGCTGGGAAAGATTGAGGGCAGTAGGAGAAGGGGAGGACAGAGGATGAGATGGTTGGATGGCACCACCGACTCAATGGACATGAGTTTGGGTAAACTCTGGGAGTTGGTGATGGACAGGGAGGCCTGACGTGCTGTGGTTTGTAGGGTCTCAAAGAGTCGGACACAACTGAGTGACTGAACTGAACTAAGCTAAAATATATAGACTGCCAGTTACTTCTCCAGCAAAAATGGTTTTATTTAGATCAACAAAGACTTAAACTGGGGTTTGCAGCCATGGGGTGCCACATGCTACTTTCCACACAGTAAGGAGAGGAAAACTTTCTTAAAGAGGGGGAAAAGAAGTTGGGAGGGTTATACTAAAAGAAGAGTTCAGTTCAGTCACTCAGTCGTGTCTGACTCTTTGCGATCCCGTGAATCACAGCACGCCAGGCCTCCCTGTGAAACACTAGCTCCCGGAGTTCACCCAGACTCACGTCCATCGAGTCAGTGATGCCATCCAGCCATCTCATCCTGTTGTCCCCTTATCCTCCTGCCCGCAATCCCTCCCAGCATCAGAGTCTTTTCCAATGAGTCAACTCTTCGCATGAGGTGGCCAAAGTACTGGAGTTTCAGCTTTAGCATCATTCCTTCCAAAGAAATCCTAGGGCTGATCTCCTTCAGAATGGACTGGCTGGATCTCCTTGCAGTCCAAGGGACTGCTCAGCCTTCTTCACAGTCCAACTCTCACATTCATACATGACCACAGGAAAAACCATAGCCTTGACCAGATGAACCTTTATTGGCAAGGTAATGTCTCTGCTTTTGAATGTGCTATCTAGGTTGGTCATAACTTTCCTTCCAAGGAGTAAACATCTTTTAATTTCATAACTGCAGTCACCATCTGCAGTGATTTTTGAGCCCCAAAAAATAAAGTCTGACTGTTTCCACTGTTTCCCCATCTATTTCCCATGAAGTGATGGGGAAGAAGAGTGCACTGGAGTAAATTAGAGTTCAAAATATAGGTGCTTTTCATTGGCTGAATTGTGACAATCTCTCATTGACTGAACTCTTCCTAAGTAAGAAGAAAGTTTTCTTCTTCCTGCTGGGCTCTGCTATTGTAGACTCTGAGAGTGTCCCCTTCTCCCCTCCTGATTCTATTTCAATTGAAGTTTGTGTTTAATAATTTTTACAGCTCTACGAAAATGTGCCCAATGATGGACTTGATACCTTGAGAGATGAAAAAGGAGAGCATGGTGCATACTTCCTAACCACAAACACTAGATGAAGGACCCAGTTCTGCGAGTGAAACAATGGCTGCTTAAACAGGGTATCAGTGTAATTGGGATGAACCAAGTAGGGCTTCCAAAAGAGTTAAAAGATTTAAAGTGAGAAGCATTAATATTAGGCAGGCTTAGACAGCCAATCAATATTATTTTTCAGCTGTCAAGAGATGAAGTCTTAAATCACAAATCAAAAAATCAGATTAATATCAATGTATATCTCAGCCCCAACATAAAGATATATCTGCTCCTAACTGTCAATAGCATAGCTGTTAAGAAACTCTGATTGAAACAGAATAGGTGCATCCTATCATTTTCTTTTTTAAAAGCTCTTTATTTCTGGATTGCCCTAAACTCTCAGAGTCTACCTGTCTGAATTTCCTCTTTCTCCTTTTCTCATTTCTTCTTTCTCTCTTTCTCTAATGAACCTATTTTGATGAAGATCCAATTATATTTTGATGGAAAAGGACATCTTCTAATTAGAAGTGAGGACTACAAGTTGTCAGAGATAAAAGAGTAAATCAAGAAATAGTGCAGTAAAAGTTGCATCAGCAAGACAAAAAAAAAAACTGATTCAGAGACACTATTTTTAAAATATTTATAACTTTCATAAAAGCGAATGGAAAGATTGAAGATGACTATTTCTAAAACTTCCTGAGAGTCACCCTCAGCGACTATATACAGTGATACCAGCCAGCATCTGTGAGTACAAAGGATGTTGCATTCATCTGTACACACCTTGCACTATCAAATTCTTTCCCCTCCATTTCCTCAATTAATCTTTGTCAGGAAACCCTTGGATTTCAATTACTCATACTCTTTTGTCTTTGCTTCTATTATTTTAAGCAAAAATGATGAGACTGTACTTTCCTTTTTGTGATTTCAAAACATTCTTCAGCTGGGTTCAGCATGTTATTTTTTGATTCTTTTCCCCCCTCCTTTTTATGGTAAAATGTACGTAACATAAAATTTACTATATTAATCATTTCTAAATGCACAGCTCAGCAGGACTAAGCATAGTCATATTCTTGTGCAACTATCACCACTCTCCTTTTTTAAACTCTTTACATCTTGCAAAACTAAAAACTCTGTGCCCATTAAAAATGGTAAGTGGATAATATTCACCCAAAATTTTGAAAGAAGTTACACAAAATATAATATGATAATTTTGGCTGTCATTTTTATTACTTTAATTTACTCCTTTAAATTCTACTCATAAACTTTTCCTTTGGACCTATTTGTTCTATATAAGAAATTTCTCTTAAATTTGGCTTCACATTCATTCACTGCATTAATTAATTGAAGACAAGGGAATAAGAAAATGAGAAAGAGTCTCATTACTGACTTAATTGAATAGGAAACTTGAGATATAAAATAATGAAAAAAGAGTTAAATGTATTTCCACAATCAATTGATCATTTTACACAGTTCTTCTTATATTATCTCATTCTTCCTATTAACCATTTTATTTACTTTTGCCATGTGTTCTTCCTTTGTTTATTATTGATACAAGCATACAAGATTGAATTTTTCTATTTTCTACTACCACTGTATTTTCACAGGCACAGGCAAAACTACATCTAATCTCTTATTTCCTGGTCTTTATGACTCTTCATATATCTATTTTATACACCTGTACATATGTTTTTACTTTTTGGTAAAACCACACATTTAACACACTGGTAAAATTGGTTTTATGTATCGGTAGAAATTGGAACCAACAGACATAGTCATAGAGTGAACACAGACATTTTAGCAATCAGTGAACTAAGTTGGACCGGAAGGGGTGAATTTAACTCAGATGACATTATATCTACTACTGTGGGGAAGAATCCCTTAGAAGAAATGAAGTAGCCATCATAGTCAACAAAAGAGTCCGAAATGCAGTACTTGGGTGTAATCTCAAAAATGACAGAATGATATCACTGTTCTTTTCAAAGGCAAACCATTCAACATCATAGGAATCCAAGTCTAAGCTCCAACCAATAATGCAGAAGAAGCTGAAGCAGAATAGTCCTATGAAGACCTACAAGACCTTCTAGAACTAACAACAACAACAACAACAAAAAAAACCCAAAAAAGATGTCCTTTTCATCATAGGGGACTGGAATGTAAAAATAGGAAGACAAGAGATACCTGGAGTAACAGGAAAGTTTGGCCTTGGAGTATAAAATGAAGCAGGGCAAAGGCTAACAGAGTTTTGCCTTTAACTTTAACAGAGTTCTCTAACAGAGAACAAAATGGTTATAGCAAACACCCTCTTCCAATAACACAAGAAACAACTCTACACATGAACATCCCCAGATGGTCAGTACCAAAATCAGATTGATTATATTCTTTTCAGCTGAAGATGGAGAAGCTCTATACAGTCAGCAAAAACAAGACCAGGAGCTTGCAAAATTCAGACATAAATTGAAAAAAATAGGGAAATCACTAGGCTATTCAGGTATGACTTTAATCAAATCCCTTACAATTATACAGTGGAAGTGACAAATAGATTCAAAGGACTAGATCTGGTAGACAGAGTGCCTGAAAAACTATGGACAGAGGTTTATAACATTGTATAGGGAGGTGCTCATTGAAACTGTCCCCAAGAAAAAGAAATGCAAAAAGGCAAAATGGTTGTCTGAAGAGGACTTACAAACAGCTGAGAAAAGAAAAGAACTTCAAGGCAAAGGAGAAAAGGAAAGATATACCATCTGAAAGCAGAGTTCCAAAGAATAGCAGGGAAAGATAAGAAAGCCTTACTAAGTAAACAAGGCAGAGAAACAGAGGAAAATAATAGAATGGGAAAGACTAGAGATCTCTTCAAGAAAATTAGAGACACCAAGGGAACATTTCATGCAAATATGGGCACAATAAAGGACAGAAATGGTATGGACTTAACAGAAGCAGAAGATATTAAGAAGAGGAGGCAAGAATACACAGAAGAACTATACAAAAAAGGTCTTAATGACCCAGATAACCACGATGGTGTGATCATTAACCTAGAACCAGACATCTTGGAGTGTGAAGTTAAGAGGGCCTTAGAAAGTATCACTATGAACAAAGCTAGTGGAGGTGATGGAATTCCAGTTGAGCTATTTCGAATCCTGAAAGATGATGCCAGCAAATTTGGAAAACTCAGCAGTGGCCACAGGACTGGAAAAGGACAGCTTTCATCCCAATTCCAAAGAAAGGCAATGCCAAAGAATGTTCAAAGTACTGCACAACTGACCTCATTTCACATGCTAGCAAAGTAAGGATCAAAATTCTCCCAGCTAGGCTTCAACAGTACACAGAGAACTTCCAGATGCTCAAGCTGGATTTCAGAAAAGGCAGAGGAACCAGAGATTAAATTGCCAACATCCATTGGATTAAAGAAAAAAGCAAGATAATTCCAGGAAAACATCTACTTCTGCTTCATTAACTCCTCTAAAGCCTTTTACTGTAAATCACAACAAACTGTGGAAAGTTCTTCAAGAGATGGGAATAGCAGACCATCTTACCTGCCTCCTGAGAAACCTGTATGCAGGTCAAGAAGCAACAGTTAGAACTGGATGTGGAACATCAGACTGGTTCAAAATCAGGAAAGGAGTACATCAAGGCTGTATATTGTCACCTTGCTTATTTAACTTATATGCAGAATATATCATGTGAAATGCCAGGTTGGATGAAGTACAAGCCAGAATCAAGTTTGCTGGGAGAAATATCAATAACTTCAAATATGCAGATGACACCACCCTTATAGCAGAAAGCAAAGAGGAACTAAACAGCCTCTTGATGAAGGTGAAAAAGGACAGCAAAAAAGTTGGCTTTAATCTCAACATTCAAAAAATGAAGGCCATGGCATCTCGTCCCATCACTTCATGGCAAATAGATGGGGAAGCAATGGAAACAGTGAGAGACTATTTTTGGGGGGCTCCAAAATCGCTGCAGATTGTGACTGCAGCCATGAAATTAAAAGACGTCATGAAATTAAAAGATGCTTGCTTCTTGGAAAAAAAGCTATGACAAACCTAGACAGCATATTAAGAAGTAGAGACATTACTTTGTCGACAAAGGCTGTATAGTCAAATCTATGCTTTTTCCAGTAGTCATGGTCATGTATGGATGTTACAGTTGGACCATAAAGAAAGTTGAGCGCTGAAGAATCGATGCTTTTAAACAGTGGTGTTGGAGAAGACTCTTGAGAGTCCCTTGGACAGTAATGAGATCAAACCAGTCAATACTAAAGGAAATCAATCCTGAATATTCATTGGAAGGACTGATGCTGAAGCTGAAGCTCCAATACTTTGACCACCTGATGTGGAGAGCTGATTCATTAGAAGAGACACTGATGCTGGGAAAGATTGAGGGTAGGAAGAGAAGAGGATGACAGAGGGTGAAATGGTTGGAGAGCATCAGCCAATCAATGGGCATGAGTTTGCGCAAGCTCAGGGAGACAGTGAGGGACAGTGAGGCCTGGAGTGCTATGTCTGTGCTGCATTCCAACTCTTTGCAAGTTGGACACAACTGAGCAACTGAACAACAACAAAAGGGGGAGTTTTTAGGAATTGTCTGGTATTTAGAACCCACATTCTGAACAGAGTATCTCAAAGTCAAATGCTTACAGGTGTGAAAAATTTAATAAAGTGGCAGGTGTAAGTACACAGATAAGTGGAAAGAACTGTGGAGAACGCAGAGTTGCAGGACCACTGTGAAAAGGGGAGAGCTGTCACATGATTCTCAGTGTGTCCTGGCATTCTGATCTTTCAATGAAGCCAGAAATTTTGTTTTCATATAAAGCTTCCTAAATTTTAAATGCTCACACAATTTTAAATCTCTGTAAACTAAACAAAGGTATGCCAAATATGTTTTGTAAACCTTCAGTTTCCAACTGGTGATTTAAACATATATATCCATTTTTTCACATTAGACATTGCAGAGAGAAGTTTTCCATGTTCTATTAAGAGTATCTGCAGACCCTTGAGAAAGATAGCTTAGATGTTCTCAAGTCTTCTGCTTTTAAATATGCCTCCTCTTGATTTAATGATAACTAAAATTTGTCCAAAGAAACCTTTATTTAAATTGGAAAAAGAGAAAGCTTTCTTTTCAACTTTCACATCCTTCTCTTTCTTCTTAAAATTCTCTCTTTTCTCAATGTAGGAAACTCTGGGAATATGATACTTGCTAATTTTATTATTTCTCTTTATTATTCATAGAAAAATTATAAATACTCATTTTAAAACAGTATGCCATCTTTCAATATATGCATTATGTATGATGGAACTAGTATGTTTTCAATGAATATAAAATTATCATAAATATTTTCAATAAGAATTCTTAATAATTTCTCATCAATTATGTTTCTCCTACTAGCTTCCATTTTGAGAATTTCTGTGTGTTCGTTCCAGATCCCCAAGCTTATATTTTATTTTTTTCAGTGCATGGAATTCATTTCTAGTATTTCTACTACTCTAGTTACCAAGTTCTTGTTTATTTATTTTGAAAGAACTATGTTTTATTCTGTTAACTTAACTTTCTTGAAATTTATTTTGTTAACATGCATTGATATCTTGACTTACAAAATAATTGAGCTCTACAAAAGTTATCCAATTATGAAAACTCAGTGAAGAAAGTTGACATTTAAAGGAACTCTATAATAAATATTTTACAAAGCAAGTGATGAACCCCTATTTAATTTATTCTTTATATGAAGCATTTTGCAAATGTTAGATTTATTCATAGCAAATGTGCGTTTCACTGACATCTTTCTTTAGATTAGAATTTGAAAAATACAAAGAAGTCATCTTACATTACTATGAATGATTCTGATTTCTCTGCTATTAATACAATATATATCCTAATATTCAAAGTCGATCCAAAAATATCCGAAGTATGTGCCTGAGTGTGCACGCATGTGTACAGGTCCATTCGCATTCACAAGCACAGGCACACACATACACAATTTTCCTACTGAATTGTGGGGCAGTTTTAACAATTTCCAGGTAAAGGATACACTTACATTTGATCACTTCAAATAATTACCACAACTAATAATTATTTCTGGGGTGGGGCAGCGGGTAGGATCTATAGTGAGGTTGCGTTATCAGGGGGGCAAAGTCCATGGTTCTCCAGCATCCGTTCTGACAAGACTCAATTTCTTGTTCCCGAAGTGCCCTTTAATATACACTTGACCTTCACCTCAAATTCTAAAATTGTCAGTTTTCTTTATGATAGCCTCCAGTTAAGAAATTAATCAAAAGTTTAGGAAAATAGTTATTTAACTTTTGTCACTCAGCACCAAAAATAGTATGAGAAATTTCTTGCTGCTGCTGATAGGAAATATGCAGTGTATTTCTTTATTTAATTAATTGGTATTTTTTTACTTTGGCCTAACTATCTTGAACTTCTCAGGGACAGTGATTTTCCTACCAGTCTGTGCAGTCAGTCACTCACATAAGCAGTCACAGGACAAATTTCATTATCATTTGAAAGTTGCATTATATCTCACTCTTGACTGTGCCTCCTAAAATTTTATATCTCTCACTTCTAAATTTCTATTGACCTAGATATTTATCTTTACTAAGATAGAAACCTCTAGCTGTCACAGTGGTACATATTCTTCCTCATCTCCTAATTCTGGTATCACCTGCCTCTCTTCCAAATTAAAACCTTTATAACCAGTTGCTAAAATTATACTTTTCCAACTATCCTTTTGCCACTATGATCCACTTTGCCTATCCAAAGTTTATCATAGTTCCAATTATGGAAAGTTATTTGATCTTGCTCTTCTGGATTTTCTAGAGAAAGTAATAAAACAGTGATGAATGAGCAGATGTACCACCAGTCTTTTCTTATATTCAAACTCAATGAAAATTGTAGTCTTGCCTAACAACTGTTTCATATTTTATCATTGATTCTTATATTGGCAACTATAACCCTTCTGTAATATTAATTGGAAACTATCCAACCACATTTCCCCTTACTTAAAAATAGTCTACTTTATTTGTAGCCTCATAACTTCCTTAATAGCAACATAATCCCATCTGTAATTTTTTCTCCTTGTTCAAGCTAATTATTAAATTGATCCTCTATAATTTACCCTGTTAATCCCCTTTTGACATGAATATAAACTTTAGATAAACTCTACAACCCTCAGATACAGTGACTAAACCAGAGAAGTTGACTATTTTTAGGGAAGAATTCTATAAATGTATATATTTGTTCACTTTTATTCATGATGAACAATAACAAAACAAAAACCTCAAATAGGCTTTTTAAAATTCCTGGAAATCTCTTTTGTTTGGCTTGTTAGCTCCACTTCCCAGGAGGATTATTTCTTAGATAATCTTCCTCACTCAGATGTCCCAATCTCCTATACCTTTGTCTCAATAACCACCCATAGCTGATGACCTCAACCAGTATTTTCATTGCCTTTGTCTTCTCCCCAACAAACCAATAATCTGTCCAGATTAGCTCCATCTATTTCTTCATTACTTTTATAATGAAAGGTGTATCATTCCTTCCACCAAAGGCCAGTCTTGCATGTGTGCTCTGAAGCCCATCCATTTGACTCTTCTGAAACCTCTGCTTCTTGATTAATTCTTCTTCTCTCCTTCCCCCCATGCAATCATGTCAGTGAAACAACATCTAGTATCTTCAACCATTATGTAAAAGAAAACGAACATCCAATGCCACACTTTCTCCCACTACTTGGTCATATTCTTGATTTCTCTCGGAGCCAACCTGCCCAGAAGGTTTGTCTGTATGGCTATCTCCAACCCAATCTATTTCCCTGCTGTTCCATTAGACGTTTCTGTTAAGGTCACCAATATTGCTAATGGTATTTCTATACTTAGCTTACATGGTATCTTACTAAGTTAAGTCACACCATGTTCTTAAAATTCTCTTCTCTCCTGACTTTCAAGAATGACATGTTTTGCTCTTTCTCCTTATCTTACTGATCCTCTTTCATGATCTATTTTCTTCTCCTTCACCAGTTTCTACATATTGGAGTCATTTGTGGTTTAAACTTGAACTCTCCTCTCTATACATATGCTTTTATATGTAGTCAGTCAGTTCAGTCGCTCAGTCGTGTCTGACTCTTTACAACCCCATGAACCACAGCACGCCAGGCCTCCCTGTCCATCACCAACTCCCAGAGTCCACCCAAACCCACGTCCATCCAGTAGGTTATCCCTTTCAGAAATTGTAGTCAACTTATACATATTGTGAAGAAACAAATGCATTCCATAGTTGAGTAAACATAAATCCTATAAAAAGACATGTCTTTTAAATTTTTGATTAAAGCCTTAAGGTTAAAGTTTAGATTATGGAAATAAAAACTGAAGCTTTTAGTTACCAATTGAATAAATTGGATAGCCTCTTGATCTTTTTACTATAGGTGGTCATATCCAGGACTGAGATTCAAAATAACAAGAAATAGTATATGGAAACATTTTAACTTAAAAACTTTGCCCACTTACTACTCTTCTATTTGCATTCTTTATAAATTTATGTGGTCATCAGAATATACATATATATTTGGGATTTTTATAATCTCACTGTAAATGTCAATTTCAACAAAATATTTGAGCATTAAAAAATGTGTTTTTTGCCAAACAGAAGTGAAACAATTTTGTAATTAGTCAGTTAAAGAAATAAAAGTCTGTAAATTCTAAGTTCTGTAAGGAAAATGAGGTCGTGAACCATTTCCTGAACAGGACCTGGGTTTCTATTCTCTATATTTTTCATAAAAGGGTAATACCTATCATTCTTTGGAATAAATAATCTGTCTTATTAATTATCTCATATACTTCTTAAACCCTGATTATCTCTGTGCTAAACCTTCTTACTTCTCTCTATAATTTTCTTAATCTCTTTTGTTTTTCATACATTTTTTAATTCTCCAATCTATTTTGAAAAATTTCTTCACCTATATCAACCTTTCAGTAACTCTGTTTGAACTTTTGTCTAAAATTTTGTCTAATGTGTCCATTTCATTTTTATTTATTTATTTTTTGGCAGAATGTTGACTTTTTTTGGCATTTTTTTTAATTTATTTATTTTTTAAAATTTTATTCTATTTAACTTTACAATATTGTATTGGTTTTGCCATATATCAAAATGAATCTGCCACAGGTATACATGTGTTCCCCATCCTGAACCCTCCTCCCTCCTCCCTCCCCATACCATCCCTCTGGGTCGTCCCAGTGCACCAGCCCCAAGCATCCAGTATCGTGCATCGAACCTGGACTGGCAACTCGTTTCATATATATTATACATATTTCAATGCCATTCTCCCAAATCATCCCACCCTCTCCCTCTCCCACAGAGTCCAAAAGACTGTTGTATACATCAGTGTCTCTTTTTTTTTTTTTTTGATATTTTAATATACACATTTTATTAGGTAATATATGAAGTTAAATTTAGAAGAAGGCCCTTGTTCTTAAGAGATATATTTTGAGCTAATTGGGGCAAACTATTATCATGCCTGAACTCACTTTTATTTATTTATTTTTTCTAATTTTATTTTATTTTTAAACTTTACATAATTGTATTAGTTTTGCCAAATATCAAAATGAATCCGCCACAGGTATACATGTGTTCCCCATCCCGAACCCTCCTCCCACCTCCCTCCCCAGTGTCTCTTTTGCTGTCTCGTATACAGGGTTATTGTTACCATCTTTCTAAATTCCATATATATGCGTTAGTATACTGTATTGGTGTTCTGACTCTAAAGTTTATACATATGTATTAAAAATCTTTTAGTCTGCTTTCTGATCTTACATTATTGACTTACATTTGCAAGGCTTTTGAGAAGGTATTTTTAATACCTTCAATACAAAACATGTCATCTTTTCAACATATTCCAGGCTTGAAAATTCAAATTTTTGGAGTCTTTGTGAATCTAACACTGCTCATAGTTGTTTTAGTTAACTCTCACACATGATGCCTTGTTTTCAGTTTATCTCTGAAAATTATTTGAGACTTTGAACAATTTATGTGGAATATTTGCATTTGTTTCTTCCAATGATTTCAACTTTAGTTTCTTTTCACCACTAAGATACTTTAATTCAGTCAGTAAACTTCTGTGAGAACACGTGTTTATAAATTATGTAGAATTTTTTTTTTTTAACCCCTGTTCGAATTTAGTGTCAGGAAAGGTAAATTTACTTCATGATATATTTATTTCTTAATTATCCTAATACTGAAAAAATTAGAGAAAAATCATCTCTCTAAAAATATTAAGGTATTTTAAAAATAGATACTAATTAATATAGTGTGATTTGGTGGTATTAAATTGATAAACAGGTAAATGAACCAAAATGGCAGTCTTGCATACGTGGAACTAGACGTGGGATACAAGTGTTATTACAAATAAGCGGCTAAATTATTTTTCATTTTCTACTGAATAAATACTTCTGGAAATTAGGCTATATAGTTAGAAATGATATTAGATAGCTATGTTAATCTATATAAATATACAAATTTCCAATTGATTAAGATTTAAGTGGGATACTGTTTATTTTTTTTAATATAAATTTATTTATTTTAATTGGAGGTTAATTACTTTACAATATTGTATTGGTTTTGCCATACATCAACATGAATCCACCACAGGTATACACGTGTTACTGTTTATTATTGAACAGATGAGAAACAATTCAAATTTCCACCAATAATGAAATGGATAATGTTTGGTATCTTCATGGGGTGGGATATTATTTTGTGTTTTAAGAAAGTACATTAAGAACTATATACACATAAGTATTAACCTCAGCAGATAAAAAGATGTTGAAGATATATATATATTATTATACACTATTTAAGACATGTAAAAAAAGATGATTATTTGTGTAAACCTAAAATGTGATATAACTGTAATGTGTATACTTATAATGTGACCATTATATCTACTACTGTGGGCAGGAATCACTCAGAAGAAATAGGATAGCCATCATGGTCAACAAAAGAGTCCGAAATGCAGTACTTGGATGCAACCTCAAAAACAACAGAATGATCTCTGTTCGTTTCCAAGGCAAACCATTCAATATCACAGTAATCCAAGCCTATGCCCTAACCAGTAACGCTGAAGAAGCTGAAGTTGAATGGTTCTATGAAGACCTACAAGACCTTTTAGAACTAACACCCAAAAAAGATGTTCTTTTCATTATAAGGGACTGGAGTGCAAAAGTAGGAAGTCAAGAAACACCTGGAGTAACAGGCAAATTTGGCCTTGGAATACAGAATGAAGCAGGGCAAAGACTAATAGAGTTTTGCCAAGAAAATGCACTGGTCATAACAAACACCCACAAGGGTCTTCCAACAACACAAGAGAAGACTCTACACATGGACATCACCAGATGGTCAACACTGAAATCAGATTGATTATATTCTTTGCAGCCAAAGATGGAGAAGCTCTATACAGTCAACCAAAACAAGACCAGGAGCTGACTGTGGCTCAGACCATGAACCCCTTATTGCCAAATTCAGACTTAAATTGAAGAAAGTAGGGAAAACCACTAGACCATTCAGGTATGACCTAAATCAAATCCCTTATGATTATACAGTGGAAGTGAGAAATAGATTTAAGGGCCTAGATCTCATAGATAGAGTGCCTGATGAGCTGTGGAATGAGGTTTATGACACTGTACAGGAGACAGGGATCAAGACCATCCCCATGGAAAAGAAATGCAAAAAAGCAAAATGGCTGTCTGGGGAGGCCTTACAAATAGCTGTGAAAAGACGAGAAGCAAAAAGCAAAGGAGAAAAGGAAAGATATAAACATCTGAATGCAGAGTTCCAAAGAATAGCAAGAAGAGACAAGAAAACCTTCTTCAGTGATCAATGCAAAGAAATAGAGGAAAACAACAGAATGGGAAAGACTAGAAATCTCTTCAAGAAAATCAGAGATACCAAAGGAACATTCCATGCAAAGATGGGCTCGATAAAGGACAGAAATGGTATGGACCTAACAGAAGCAGAAGATATTAAGAAGAGATGGCAAGAATGCACAGAAGAACTGTACAAAAAAGATTTTCATGACCCAGATAATCACGATGGTGTGATCACTGACCTAGAGCCAGACATCCTGGAATGTGAAGTCAAGTGGGCCTTAGAAAGCATCACTACAAACAAAGCTAGTGGAGGTGATGGAATTCCAGTTGAGCTATTTCAAATCCTGGAAGATGATGCTGTGAAAGTGCTGCACTCAATATGCCAGCACATTTGGAAAACTCAGCAGTGGCCACAGGACTGGAAAAGGTCAGTTTTCATTCCAATCCGAAAGAAAGGCAATGCCAAAGAATCCTCAAACTACTGCACAATTGCACTCATCTCACACGCTAGTAAAGTAATGCTCAAAATTCTCCAAGCCAGGCTTCAGCAATATGTGAACTGTGAACTTCCTGATGTTCAAGCTGATTTTAGAAAAGGCAGAGGAATCAGAGATCAAATTGCCAACATCCACTGGATCATCAAAAAAGCAAGAGAGTTCCAGAAAAGCATCTATATCTGCTTTATTGACTATGCCAAAGCCTTTGACTATGTGGATCCCAATAAACTGTGGAAAATTCTGAAAGAGACGGGAATACCAGACCACCTGATCTGCCTCTTGAGAAATTTGTATGCAGGTCAGGAAGCAACAGTTAGAACTGGACATGGAACAACAGACTGGTTCCAAATAGGAAAAGGAGTACGTCAAGTCTGTATATTGTCACCCTGTTTATTTAACTTATATGCAGAGTACATCATGAGAAACACTGGACTGGAAGAAACACAAGCTGGAATCAATATTGCCGGGAGAAATATCAATAACCTCAGATATGCAGATGACACCACCCTTATGGCAGAAAGTGAAGAGGAACTAAAAAGCCTCTTGATGAAAGTGCAAGTGGAGAGTGAAAAAGTTGGCTTAAAGCTCAACATTCATAAAATGTAGATCATGGCATCCAGTCCCATCACTTCATGGGAAATAGATGGGGAAAACAGTGGAAACAGTGTCAGACTTTATTTTTCTGGGCTCCAAAATCACTACAGATGGTGACTACAGCCATGAAATTAATGACGCTTACTCCTTGGAAGGAAATTATGACCAACCTAGATAGTATATTAAAAAGCAGAGACATTACTTTGCCAACAAAGGTCCGTCTAATCAAGGCTATGGTTTTTCCAGTGGTCATGTATGGATGTGAGAGTTGGACTGTGAAGAAGGCTGAGCGCCGAAGAATTGATGCTTTTGAACTGTGGTGTTGTAGAAGACTCTTGAGAGTCCCTTGGACTGCAAGGAGATCCAACCAGTCCATTCTGAAGGAGATCAGCCCTGGGATTTCTTTGGAAGAAATGATGCTAAAGCTGAAACCTGAGTACTTTGGCCACAAAATGCGAAGAGTTAACTCATTGGAAAAAAGACTCTGATGCTGGGAGGGATTGGGGGCAAGAGGAGAAGGGGACCACAGAGGATGAGATGGCTGGATGGCATCACTGACTCGATGGACGTGAGTCTCAGTGAACTCCGGGAGTTGTGATGGACAGGGCGTGCTGCTGGCATGCTGCGATTCATGGGGTCACAAAGAGTTGGAGACAACTGAGCAACTGATCTGATCTGATCTGAAAATGTGATAACAATATAGTGAGTGAAGTCGCTCACTTGTGTCCAACTCTTTGAGACCCCAAGTACTCTAGCCTATCAGGCTTCTCCTTCCATGGGATTTCCCAGGCAAGAATACTGGATTGGGCTGCCATTTCCTTCCCCAGGAAATCTTCCTGACCCAGGGATTGAACCCAGGTCTCCCACACTGTAGGCAGACGCTTTACCATCTGAGCCACCTGGGAATATAAGTACATCTTAAATAAATAATTTAAGTGAATGATAGCATTAGAAATGAAAGGAAAAAGTGATAGGAGAGAGTTTTCAGACCACAATTCTAAAGATTAATTTTTAAAGAAATGATAATAAGATAAAATACTAAGATTTGATTTATTGTATTGAGTTACAGGTAAGTATGTCTATTGTATTATTTCCCTCCATCATTTTTTGCATGCCTGAAATATTCCCAAACATTTTAAGTAGGTAAAAAAGAAAAAAAATGGCTATAATTACCTTTATTCTTTCAAAAAATTATAAAATCTTCCCTGGAGTGAAGTGTCTTCTTAGGGGCCACCTGCTGCGGAACATGTTCTGTTCACTCAGATGTTTAATTATTTTTATCAGTTATGTACTCTTCTATTATAATATCTCTGCATTTACAAAAGTAGATAAAATACATTTTTTGTTCCCTTCTGCAAATGACAAAATCATATGCATACTAGGGATTTTCATGCTATTAGCTGTCATAATGAAAGTGCAGGCAGGATTAGGTCTACTAGAGGATCAGAAAAGCCATAAAGATAGGTAAAAGACAAGCATTTCTAGGTTCCTTCTTCTCTGGACACAGCACAAACCATTCTGGCCCTTGCGTTGTGTCTTCATGGTGATTCTTATAGCAGTTCAGTCATCCCAGGTGAATGGTAATATTTATGTCTATAAGACTTTGATATTTATTTGAACATGTGAGTGTGTTTTGGTTTTATATTGTGTTCTATTTTTCTCCACCAATTCAAATCTTTTCTGAAAGTAAGTATGGTATAAATTCTAAACTAAAAGCAAGTACTCCTGAAAAGGTTTCATGATGCACAACCACACAGGGATCAAAGTCACAAGCTTATTATAAACGATGCACACCCACAGTGCCATTTAATTCAAAAGCTCATTTGTAACTGTGTGAGGTTAACTCATTTACAACAGGGAAAAGTAAGTTGAAGTTTAGACAGTGTATATGAGTTTTCCATTTCTCGAATAACAAGTTTTCAACTATTTCCCTTTAATAATTGGTACTGTAGGGTTGCTGGATTCTTTCCTGTGCTTGCCTGACTACTCAGATGTAGAATTTCTGATAGTACAGCAGCAGTAACTGAGGAGATAACTAACAGCAGTATTCAGAAACCCCTCGAAGAAGATCTCAATGTTCCTAAGCTCTGAACTTGATTTGCAACTTAGATATAAATGCATAAGCTGGTGGAAGCCTTATGAAGTCAGCCTCTGTTTGAGACTAATTTCCCAGAATAAATGTATAACATTTTAAAATTAAATTTGACATTTTTTTTAAATCAAAAGAAGTCTTTTAATGGTGTTTTATTTATTCGTGTGCTTGTTCCCACAACGTGCCACTCCAAATTTTAGATTTCCTCTGCTTTCCCTGGAAGATAATGATGCTTTAATATGTGCATACATTTTTTTGAAACCATAGAGTGTCTTCAGTTTAAGCTTGTTTCTGTATCTTCAAAGAGATAGTTCCAACTGTTACAGTAACTGGGAATATGAACACTAGCACTCCCAAGAGCTTTGCCAACATACACACAAGCTCAAGAGTTCTTCCTGAATATCTTACTTCAGGTATCTCAAGCTGGGGACCTCAGCATGGTCTTTCATGCCTCTCTGTCTCTAACAACCATGTAATCAAGCTTCAACTCCTATTGATGCTGATTCTTTTATCTTTGCATCTTTCTACATCTCTCTTTTTATTCCCACAGCTTCTACCTTAGGGCAGATCCTCCTATTTATTTCTTCAGACTATTGCAATAACTTGTTGATGGCTTCTTGCCTTTAATTTGGACCCATATCATCATCCCCATCATCCCCCAATACAAACACTGTTGCTAAGATCACCTTACCCAGCACTGATATCATTTCTTCTCCCTTTAAAGAATTAAGCCTAAGCATTTTATATGGTATTAAGACTTTCACTACATCATGAATTATACATTCAAAGATCTTTTTATATTATTTCAATTACTAAAGAGCAAATGATAAAGACATATGAATCACTTTCTATTTCCTTATTTTAATTTTCCAAGTAAAATCTTCCAAAGGATTCATAAACTCAAATATTTGCTCAGCCCATCTGTTGATTTGCTCATTAGTAAAACTGAACATTTGTAGCATCCAGTGCTAGCATTTAAAGCACAGTTTATATCAGAGGAAAACAAGAACTTAAGTGTATGTGATTCAAATAAATAATTTTAAATAAACTGTAATGCACCAAACTGTACTTTAATCAGGAAAACAAGAAAGCACATGCAGGACAAATTTTGAATTTTACTATTGCCTACTTTGCTTTTGACAACATATTTTGCAAAGAATCTTGAATTAGAGAAAATTCTTTTTAAGGACTCAAAGAGTAAACTTTATTTTCCAATTGCTTTACTAACGGAGGTGACTATATAGAATTTCTGCAATATCTTTATCAGGAATTCAGTTCAGTTCAGTTCAGTCACTCAGTCGTGTCCGACTCTTTGCGACCCCATGAATCGCAGCACGCCAGGCCTCCCTGTCCATCACCAACTCCCAGAGTTCACCCAGACTCACGTCCATCGAGTCAGTGATGCCATCCAGCCGTCTCATCCTCTGTCGTCCCCTTCTCCTCCTGCCCCCAATCCCTTCCAGCATCAGAGTCTTTTCCAATGAGTCAACTCTTCACATCAGGTGGCCAAAGAACTGGAGTTTCAGCTTCAGCATCATTCCTTCCAAAGAACACCCAGGACCAATCTCTTTAGAATGGACTGGCTGGGTCTCCTTTCAGTCCAAGGGACTCTCAAGAGTCTTCTCCAACACCACAGTTCAAAAGCATCAATTCTTCGGCACTCAGCCTTCTTCACAGTCCAACTCTCACATCCATACATGACCACTGGAAAAACCATAGCCTTGACTAGACGGACCTTTGTTGGCAAAATAATGTCTCTGCTTTTGAATATGCTATCTAGGTTGGTCATAACTTTCCTTCCAAGGAGTAAGCATCTTTTAATGTCATGGCTGCAGTCACCATCTGTAGTGATTTTGGAGCCCCCCAAAATAAAGTCTGACATTGTTTCCCGTTTCCCCATCTATTTCCCATGAAGTAATGGGACCAGATGCCATGATCTTTGTTGTCTGAATATTGAGCTTTAAGCCAACTTTTTCACTCTCCTCTTCACTTTCATCAAGAGGCTTTCTAGTTCCTCTTCACTTTCTGCCATAAGGGTGGTATCATCTGCATATCTGAGGTTATTAATATTTCTCCCCAGCAATCTTGATTCCAGCTTGTGCTTCTTCCAGCCCAGCGTTAACAGGAATAAGAGCTTTCTAATATGTATTGAGGAATTTCTTTTCTATCATAAAGGTACAAAGTAAATACTACTTTATCTCTCTTTTGCAATCTCTCTTGGCCAAAAGTGTAGACATGTTTTTATGCCAATGACTAATATAAATGGGAGAAAAGCTACTGAATTTTCTCAGAATTCTACATAATCACTATTTTTCAAAAAATAGTTCCTTTCAAACAACTTGGTGACTAGAAAATTGTCAATTTACATTAGAAGTCTCTAGGTGGAATCAACCACTTTAGAGAAACATCACTGATCCTTCGTATGGCAGTTGTTTGGTTGTGTGGGTTGATACTTTGTATTGCAAAGTACACATTCATAAACAGGAAATCTTCTCTCTTGTGTCAATACTTATTAATATGCTAGTATTCAGTTTTAGTGCTGGTGCTATTTTACTTTACCAAAGGTAGAAGGCACTCTGAATTATTTCCAATTCAACTTAGACTGGAGAAATTTCATTGAAAAAACTCTTTTTCTTTCCCTCCCTTTATCCCTCCCTCCCTTTCTCTCTTTTCCCTCATCCCCACCCTTTCTTTCTCTCTCTTTCCTCTTCCTCATTTCTCTTCCTTCTTTCTTTTCTTCTTCTCCCTCTTGCTTTCCCTCTGTCTTTCTCAATACATCCATACCTTATTTTATTGTATTTTGCTTTATACAATACACGTATTTGCAGGTACTGTGGTTTTTTACAAGTTGAAAATCTGTGGTGACTCTGCCTAGAGTAAGTTTATCAGTGCTATTTTCCAACAGCATTTGCTCACTTTGTGCATCCATATCATATTTTATTCATTCTCACATCATGGCAAACTTTTTTGTTATTAATACTATTTTTATTATTAATAGTATTTTTATGGTGATCTATGATCAGTACTCTTTAATGGTATTATTGTCATTGTTTTGATGTGCCACAAATCATGCCCATATAAGATAGCAAACTTCACTGATGAATGTTGTGTGTGTTCCACAGGCCAGCTCTTTCCTTTTCTCTTTTCCTCTTCATGGCCTCACTATTTTCTGAGACATATCAAAATTGTAATTAGGCCAGTCACTAACCCTATATTGGTCTGTAAGTGTTCAAGTAAAAGGAAGAGTCACAAGTTTCTCACTTTAAATAAAAAACTAAAACTGGTTAAGTTTAGAGAGGAAGTCATGTCAAAAGTCAAGCTAAGGCAAAAGCTAGGTTTCTTGGACTAAACAGTCAGGCAAACTGTAAGTAAAAGGAAAAGTTCTTGAAGGAAATTAAAAGCGCTACTCCAATGAACACATGAATGATAAGAAAGTGAAACATTTTGTGAAACCTTCTTGCCTATGGAGAAATCCTGGATGGAAATCAAACCAGCTACAACATTCACTTAAAGCTTAATCCAGAGTAGGATGCTAAGTTTCTTCAATTTTATGAAAGTTGAGAGAGGTGAGTTTGAAGCTAGCAGAGGTTAGTTCATGAGGTTTCAGAAAGAGGATTTTTCAATAACATAATATGCAAGGTGAAACAGCAAGGGCTAACGTAGAAACTGCAGCAAGTTATCCAGAAGATCTATCCCCGAAAATGAATGAAAGTGGTTACACTAAACAATATTATTTTCAATGTAGGTGAAACAGCCTTATATTAGAAGAAGACACCACCTAGGACTGTAATAGCTAGAGAGGAGACGCCAATACCTATCTTCAAAGCTTCAAAGGACAGGCTGATTCCCTTGCTAGGCACTAATGCAACTGGGGACTTTGAGATGAAGCCAATGTTCATTTACCATTCTGAAAAGACTAGGGTCCTGAGGAATCATTCCAAATCAGTCCTTCCTGGGCTCAGTAAAAGGAACAGAAAAGCCTGCATGACAGCACATCTGTTTTACAGCACGGTTTACTGAATATTTCAAGCCCACTGTTGAGATCTACTTCTTAGGAAAAAAGGTTCCTTTCAAAATATTACTGCTTATTAACAATGCATTTGATCACTTAAGAGCTCTGATGGAGATGTACATGAGAGTCATGTTATTTTCATGTTGGCTAAACACAACATCCATTCTACAGTGTGTGGATCAAGGAGTAATTTCAACTTTCCAGTCTTATTATTTAAGAAAAACATTTTGTAAGTATGAA
The DNA here is from genome assembly GCF_003369695.1 of Bos indicus x Bos taurus. NCBI lineage: Eukaryota > Metazoa > Chordata > Mammalia > Artiodactyla > Bovidae > Bos > Bos indicus x Bos taurus. Next base: position 35,540,150 of record NC_040084.1, read on the forward strand.
GCTGCTAAAGATGGTGATTCCTCTCATGAAGCTTGGTAAAGTTAAGAATATTTCTGGAAAGTATTCACCTTTCTAGATGCCACAGAGAACATTCATAATTAAAGGGAAAAGATCAATACATCAACATTAATGTGAGTCTGGAGAAGTTGTTTTTAACCCCCACAGAAGACTTTGAAAGGTCCAGGACTTTAGTGGAGAAAATAACTGCAGACGTGGTGGCAAGAGCAAGAGATCTAGAATCTGAAGTAGAGACAAGATTTCACTGAACTGCTGCAATTTCCTTATAAAATTTTAACAGATGAGGAGTTGTTTCTTATGGATGAGCAATAAAAGTGGTTTCTTGAGAATGACTCTACTCCTGATAAAGATACTGTGAATATTGTCGAAATAACAACAAAGGAATTTCAATATTATATAAACCTACTTGATAAAGCAGCTGTGGGTTTTGAGAGGATTAAGATTAACTCCAGTTTTGAAAGAAGTTCTATTGAGGGTGAAATGCAATCAAACAGCCATGCATGCTAGACAGAAATCATTCACAAAAGGAAAAGTTAACGGAAGCAACAAACTTTACCGATGTCTTATTTTAAGAAATTTCTATGGCTTTCCCAGACTTTGGCAATGACCACCCTGATCAGTCAGTTGCCATCAACATAGAGGCAAGACATGCCTCCAGGAAACAGATTATGACTCCCTGAAGGCTCGGATGATAATTCATGTTTTGTATCAATAAAGTATTAATTAAGGTATGTACATTTTTTAGACATAGTCTTATTGTACACTTAAGTGACTACATCATAGTGTAAACAATAATTTTATATGCACTAGGAAACGAAAAAACACATGTGAGTCACTTTATTGTGATATTTGCTTTATATTGTGATGGTTTGGAATCAAACCTGGACCATCTCTGAGGTATGTTTGTATTCCATTAAGAGTGTTCCTTAAAACTGGAATAATTTGTCAAAGTGGGTTTCTTTTCTATAGTAATAATAGGCATTATCATTGCTTCTTTCAATTTAACTAATAATTTACTCACAGGTATGAAAGTGATGTGTATATATGGATGTCTAAGGAACTTTCACATTGTAATGAAAACAGCTAAGTCACAGGCATCAATGTGACCATGACAGTAGACATATTACAACTCTCTTTCCCAAGGGAATATTAAAGAGGAATTTAAAATCTGAATGAACACTGACTACTACATAAGCTATGAGCACACTGTATACTCTTCCTAACAATAGTGCAAATTAGAAACAGACCTCCTCATTTTCCTACACCCTGTGAGTAGAAGGCATATATTATTACTACATCAATTAACACATCAATACTTTAGGGCATGATGGGTTGTGATGGTTGAGGAAGTTGGGAGATGAAAGTAAATCCCTCCCCTCTCCTGAGAGAAATCAAATAGACTTCAGTCTTACAAACAAGGATGGCATTTACCTTGTTTGACCTCATATCGCCAAGGCTTATCACCGTGACTTTGAGACATTCTAGTTAATAATTATTTTTGAAATAATTAATTCACCGACAAATTTGGAACTAGCTAATACATCTTCAAAGCAAAGTATGACTGCTTCTCTGTTCAGTGGACTCAGACACAATGTGTTAAAAAATGATATAAAGGAGTATACAGAACTTCTCAATATCATCATCAAATAGATAGATTGCAAGGTTCTTTACTTCCCTATTTACAGTGATGTTGTATGCAAGACCACATACCTCCCATACCCACCAGAATTACTATAAAATCTAAATAAAAGTAGCATACATAAAATATTTTGAAAGGGTCCTGACAAATATCATTCCAGTAGAATTGCTTACCCAATGGCCCTCCTTATAAGAAAGACTGGAGCAATATTGCTGTTTTACTTTATTTTTATATCAAGGAAAAGATATATTGCAAAGTGCTTCATACCATGTGAAAGAAAAGAATTTCATCTTCTTTGTGGGTATGTGAAAAATAGTTAATTTTCCTTATCTGTGCTTCACTGGGATGAACAGAAAACATATCACAAATAATAAATGTAGTAAAATACACAACATAATTTGTCATATTCTGTTTCATGTCTCTGTTCTTTACTTCATCTTTTCCTTGAAATGATATATAATATTCTCCCAAGCCAGACTCAGTTGTATAATGAATGCCTATGTTTCAAAATTTAGGATGAGCATTAAATCCCTTAGAGGCCTTCTCTGACACTATGGTTCTACAATAATACTCCCTGCATGTCTTTCTATACTTACTATACAGAGTGCTATGAATATAACTCTCTCACTAAGCAGGTTAAATTCATTGATGTTATAAGCACAAAATTATTTGATTTTTTCTAATGCTTGCTTCTCATTTTTGCTTTACTAAACCCTTATTTGTCTGAGTTGTACACTCTTTATGAAATCATGTTCCCATTCTCATTTCATGGAATAATTTACTCAAAGTCAGGTCCCTATCTCCACCCTGTCACACACAAAGGGATTGAACATATTTCTATCAAGGAAATGAGATATTATTCTCCCCTTTTGAAAGTTCTTCCTAAACTTTACAAGTGATTTCCTGGGGCTTCCCTCCCTTACCTTCAGTAAGAGGAACCAGTTGAGCCTCTTGACTTTCACTGAGAGGGCGATGAAAAGAAGCGAGAGGATGGGCTCTTGTAGGATGATGTATCCACTGCAAGTGAGAGCTCAGGTTCCCTTCCCAGTCACACCCTTCTCCTTGCACAGACCTCCAAAGTGGGTTTACCACTCTCTCCCCTGAAGATTCTCATGACTAGAAGGATGCCTTTTTTGAATTTAGTCCTGTATCATTCAAATTCCACTCTAATTCTCTGCACCATTAAAAAAAAAAAAAAAAAAGCAAGCAAAGAAACAAAAAACCTCAGGGACATGCAGATTTCAATCAGTAACTCATATCACTATTAATCTATTTTAAAACATAACTTTAAAATTATGTTTTATGGCATCCTCCCTAGAGTGGAAGCCCAGTGAAGCTACGATCTGTGGCCTTTCCATCTTTGTGTCTCTAGGCACCCTGCAATACTTTAGATTACAGTAAATGTTTCTTGACTAAATGCCTTAAATGAAGCTCATTTTCTGTTGAATTAACAATCTCTTAAGATATGTTACCGCATTAACTTAACATGGAGATGTCAGAGTCTACTATATAAGATATTACACTAAGTGATTTACACTTAGTGTATTTACTAGTTTACTTATTCACTAGTTTGAGACTTCAAACCAGTCTGCAGAGAATTCATGATTATCAACAATTTATCATCAAATTGAGCATTAGAAAAAAGTGTCTCCCAAGACTTCACCTTTAGTGTAGAGGCAGTCGTTATTCACATTTGGGCACACTTGATTCCTCAGTTTATACCATGTCAACTATAACAAAAGGCCTTCAGTGAAGGGCCCAGATTAAATTTGTTTTTAAAAAACTGTCCACTCCAATCAAAAAATGGGCCAAAGAACTAAATAGACATTTCTCCAAAGAAGACATACAGATGGCTAACGAACACATGAAAAGATGCTCAACATCACTCATTATCAGAGAAATGCAAATCAAAACCACTATGAGGTACCATTTCACGCCAGTCAGAATGGCTGCGATCCAAAAGTCTACAAATAATAAATGCTGGAGAGGGTGTGGAGAAAAGGGAACCCTCTTACACTGTTGGGGGAATGCAAACTAGTACAGCCACTATGGAGGACAGTGTGGAGATTTCTTATAAAACTGGAAATAGAACTGCCTTATGACCCAGCAATCCCACTGCTGGGCATACACACCGAGGAAACCAGAAGGGAAAAAGACACGTGTACCCCAATGTTCATCGCAGCACTGTTTATAATAGCCAGGACATGGAAGCAACCTAGATGTCCATCAGCAGATGAATGGATAAGCAAGCTGTGGTACATATACACAATGGAGTATTACTCAGCCATTAAAAAGAATACATTTGAATCAGTTCTAATGAGGTGGATGAAACTGGAGCCTATTATACAGAGTGAAGTAAGCCAGAAGGAAAAACACCAATACAGTATACTAACGCATATATATGGAATTTAGAAAGATGGTAACAATAACCCTGTGTACGAGACAGCAAAAGAGACACTGATGTATAGAACAGTCTTTTGGACTCTGTGGGAGAGGGAGAGGGTGGGATGATTTGGGAGAATGGCATTGAAATATGTATAATATCATATATGAAACAAGTCGCCAGTCCAGGTTCGATGCACGATACTGGATGCTTGGGGCTGGTGCACTGGGACGACCCAGAGGAATGGTATGGGGAGGGAGGTGGGAGGGGGGTTCAGGATGGGGAACACATGTATGCCTGTGGCGGATTCATTTTGATAAATGGCAAAACCAATACAATATTGTAAAGTTAAATAAAATAAAATTAAAAAAAACTGTCCACTGTCATGATATGTGCATATGCACACATAAACATGCAAAAATATATTCATGGCATACATATGATAAACATATAGCTATATCATATCTATATAACTGTAATTATAGACACACAATAAATATATAAATTATATTTATATCTCCTTTCTTTTATTTTCTTATATAAGGATGTTGAAGCAATGAATATTGTCTGAAAATGACTCTAGGAACTCACTCCAGGTTGTTGATGTTGAGCTACCAGGTGCCCTCTCCTCTCAATGAAAGATGACGTACTCAGACTCAGTTTCTCAAGGATTCCTAGCAGGGATGACCACAACATCCTTTGAACTGTATGTGTGCAGGAACAAGGCAACTGACGCTCCCATTAGTCCCTTGTAAACAACTGACAGCAAACATCAACCCTTTCTGGCAGCTTGATTATCTTTCCAATATCAAGGCCGATTTCTTATGCTTTTCTGCATAAGATGAAAAATGTATAGGAAGTATGATCTATTTACCAATATGGAAGCCATGCCTCACTTAACAGATGCCCTGTTATGTGTTATTATGGGATGATGGGAAGCTGGGGATGTGTGCATCCCTCTCCTGCTTACTCTAAGCTTGAGGCAGTCTAGTTTCCAAGATAGCACCATAGCTAAACTCATTACATGGTGCTGTGGATGTCACCATGAACCCTGGTGTGTAATCTGGTGAAAAATAGAAAAATGATTCCAATAGGAAAACTATTTCAAACAAGAGATAAACGATTGCAAAGGCAGATTTAATCAAGATTTTAATATGAATAGTTCCAACAAAATGCTCTTATTTTCTTTTCCTTTTTTAAAATTAATCTTGCCTCTCAAAGAAATATAGGCTGAAATTATTGCTTACCTTCCTATAGGTTTTATATCATCCTTGAAGACTGAAAATATATGGAAGAGGAGACAGAGGGGGAGGGGAGCAGAAGAGGAGAAAAATAACTAAAACAACTACTGGAGTTCCAATAAACACGGTTCACTACCTTGTCAGTGAGAATCCAATGGCCATTAATGTCACCATTCCAAAAGAAAAATTACCCCCCACTTTATCTATCAAATCGATATCTACACAGAAGAGGGAGAGTATCATAGATTGCAATCAGCAAGCAGCTCGATAAATTGTCTTAGGTTTCTAAGCCACATTAATCAGATCCTTGTTTTAACTGATATTAATGCAACATTTTCACAAACTGTATTGAATATTCACCTCTGCTATTTCAGGGATATTCTTGGAACCCCTTAAAACATTAAATAGTGGTTTATAATTCTATGGAGGTAAGGGGCAGAAGTGGGGAGACAATATTTACATATTTGCTAAGTAATATTAAATTTTATATAACATTTCTTAATGCAGAAATTGAATAAATATGTTAATGCTGAGAGAAAACAATTCAGGTTACCTTGATAAAAATGATGCAGTATGGTTGTGTTATATTGGATAAATCATTTTCTTCCTTACTGATTCTAGTTTGGCTATTGACTATCAACTATATGTTCCCTGTATCTCAGTCCTTGAACCTTTTAAAAATAGTTAAAAGAAAAATCATTTATTTACTTAATTTTTCACTTATAAGCTATCATTATTTTCCTAGAAAACACTGATGAGAGATTTACTTGTTTTGTAGATGCTATCATTAACTGCATGATCTGGGCATCCTACTTGATGAGGTAGAGTACTCTAGAGTACTCCCTCCCATATTCCTTCAAGTCTAAATTTCCTTAAGTGAAATGTTTCTTCTCACATTATGTCTTTCCTGGGTGCATTTTGTTCTCAGCTAGACACTGTTTTGCTAGGGGCCGGTTAAATTCCTGCTGAGTACGGGTATAGATATAGAAACAGCAAGTAGGGAAGGCTTTGCCTTCTGGAAATACTTGATTAATTCTAACAAGGAAGTGAGGTACAAGCACCAAAATACTGAATGGAATGTCACTAAATGCTAGGGTTCTGCAAGAAGAAAGTAAATTTGCAGACAAGGCAAAATATGACTATTTTAGAGATAGGAGGGTCATTTTATTAAACAGTTTCTTTAGCATTCAAGAATGAAACAAAATAAGTACCTTAAAAAAAAAAAAAAAAAGAATGAAACAAACAAACCTCTCCAAAGATTCTGTGAGCTGGACTTCTCTTATTTCCTCTAAGTCACCCCAGAACCCTGGTGGGCCAGACCACTGACAAAGAAGCATCAAGTGGCAATAACTGATGGTCGGTATCAAACACTGGCCAGGGGAAAAGGTAAGTAATTTATTGCATGCAGCTTAGTGTGTTATGGGGGAGATCAAGTCATATGAAAAGAAAATAATAATAAACCATGAGTGATTCAAATCTCATCTATCCCAGCTTCTAAAGAAGAAGGTGCTGTTTGCCGGGTCTAGTGATTGGAAAAGTGGCAATTAATATCAGATTTTGGTTGTTGCTCTTTGTTTTTTTGTTATTGTGATTGTACACTGTATAGAGGTTGATCTCTAGGTCCAACAATGTCCAAAACATTGGTTACATAACACAGTGTGAGGAAATATGGAAGCGGAAATAGAAATATAGTAAAAACACAATGCAGTGGCCCATTCTCTATCCCATGGAACCAGAGAAGATGCCTTGGGAAAACAAAACTTAAACTGATTCCTCTTATGTAAATCAGAATTAGCCAGGGAAAATAAGGTAACAAGGATGTTTCACGCAGATGTGCATAGGTCTAGAAATGAGAGTTTTAAATGAAAGAAGGCTATGGATGCGTGCAGTCTAATTTTCAACAGTGGAATATTTTCTAGTTACATTTCTGTTATTAACTTCTGGTTTGATTTATTATGGTCTGAAAAAATGTTTTACATGGTTTTAATCCTTTTATAAGACTTGCCTTATAGCTTATGATCTACCTTGATGAAGTCTATGAATGTATATTCTGCTACTGTTGAATATGAGGCTATTGATTAGTTGGACAAATTAAGCTGATGATATCATTTAGTTCTATAATATTCAATTTTGTATTGAACAATTGATTACAGAGAAAAAAAAGTAGAAGATTCCACGTGCAATTGTACATTTACTTTTTATTTCAGCTTTATCAGCTGTGGCTTTACGTCTTTTGAACTCCAATATAAAGCACTTAAAATTACTGTTTTGTGGTGAATTTATGCCTTTTTCATTATGAAATTTACCTGTGTATCCCTGATGAGTTTCCTTGTTTTGAAAGTTACTTTTTTCTGCATCTAACATAGTTACCACAGTCTTTTGATTAATGTTTGCATGATTTTTGCTCATTTTTTTTATCTTTAATTTACCTTAGCACTACAGTTTAATATTTTAGGGCAGTAGGTCATTCAGTCTTTGTACTTTACACTATCCAACAATTTTAAATAGTGTTTAGACTATCTGTTTTTAATGTACTTATTTATATGGTTACATTATGACTCACTATTTTACTTTTTGATTTTTGTTTTTCTTTTCTTCTTTTTCCCATTTCCTATCTTCTTTTGGATTATGTCAATATTTTTTAGAATTTAATTTTTACTTACATTTGTGTTTTTAATATTTTATTTGATAAATAAATATATTTTTTATACCCTCTTCAGAGTTAATTTTCTACAACTTCAGTTAAAATCCAGAAATCTTACAACTGTACAGTCCTTTTGTCATAAATAAGACTTAAAGAAAAAATAACTTATTCTAATTATCCAGAAATATACAGCTTCCATGACTCTTCCCTCCTTATAACTTTCCCTCTGTTAAGTCTCCCTTTTTTGAAGAACTGCCTTTAGTTTTCCTTTTATATCAAGTTCTATGGCAATGGGAAAATTCTTTTACTTTTTCTTCAGCAGAAAATGTCTATCTTGCTTTTTTCTGAAGATATTTTTATTGGATACAAGACTCTGCATTAATATTTCTTTTGTTTCAGTCCTTTAAGAAAAGTGTTTCCCTCTTCTGTTCTCTATTTTAATTTATTCTGGTAAGCAATCTAAATACATTCAAATACACTTCCCTCTTTGTGTAATGTATCTTTTTTTTTTTTCCTGCCTGTTTCAAGATTTAGTCCTTATATTTGTTTTCTGATAGATTTTTTTGATGATTCAGAGAATGATTTTCTTTAGGTTTATCCTTTTGAGGACTGGCTGAGCTTTTTAATATATACATATATGTCCTTTGTCAAATTAAGTTTTCAGCCATTATTTCTCCAAACAGTTTTCCTTATCTCTTTCTGTTTTCCCCAGTGACTCAAATGTTAGGAATTTGGTATTGTTCCTTCAAACTTGGGCTTCCTAGGTGTTAGTGGTAAAAAATCTGCCAGCCAGTGTCAAGAGAGGTGGATTTGATCCCAAGGTGGGGAAGATACCCTGGAGGAGGAAATGGTAACCCACTCCAATATTCTTGCTTGGGAAATACCATGGACGGTGGAGCCTGGTGGGGCTGCAAAGAGTTGGACATGATTGAGCACACACACACGACACCCTCCTCTACCAAACTTAGTTCCCTGAGTTTCCATTCATTTATTTACAATCTTTTTTATTTTGTTTGCTTCTACTATTCAGAGTGGCTAATTTCTATTGGCCTATCTTAAAATTTGTTGATTATTTACTTTGCTATCTCCTCTCCATTATTGAATGCATTCACTGAATTTTTGTTTTAGATATTATAGCTTTTAGTTCTCTAATTCTCCTCTGTTTTCTTTTTTTATGGTCTTTCTTTGTCTCTCTTACTGAAAACATATATATATATCCACACATTTCTAGAGCCTTCATCTTCAACTCATAAAGCATGATTATAATACCTGCTTTACAGTCTGATATTTTTTGCTTTTGGCATTTGTTTATATTCTTTTGTCTTCTTATTTTGGATTGTGTCCTAGATGTTTTTATATCATGTTGTGGGACTTGAGCCCTGTTAAAATCATCTGGAGAATTTTAATTTGTGTGTGTTTGCTGTCAATAAGTTCTGTTAGATTTAGAATACAAAGTTGATCTCATCTTCTGTGTGCAGTGGTTCCAATTTCAAGTTCAGTTTTCAAATTCATTGCTATGCTCTTTAGATCTGTGCTATGCATGCCCCACTCTGAAGTTAATTTAGGACTTGGCCATTGATTTATATAACAGTTCAAAGCCTGTGCTATTGCGTCTTTGGGTCTGTTTCACACATGTGCAGCTCAAGACTTAGATCACCTGGAGCCTAAGACCTACATTGTGCTGTATATAGAAATTATTGTATAAATGTCTTTAGCTCTCCTTCTTTGAGATTTCCCCTATATTCCCTAGCTCCTGGAAGTCCTTTCCCATTTCATCTAGCCAGGAAAACTGGTTTACTTCATGGTTTAAGTCCCTATGCTCTTGTTCAGCAGTGGGCGCTGGAGTTGCCTTTTAGGCAACAGAGTAATAAAAAAGGGCAAAAGAAAAAAGAGTTCTCTGAAACATACTATTTGGTCCTCAGGGGACCCTTCTCTTGGTTCTTCTGGCCAGGGTATTGGATTTTCTGTCTGAACTTTAGCTACTCACGCTATTGTTTTTCTTGGGGTAATGCAGTTTAGCAAAGGGACTAACTTCTTTTCAAAACCAAAAATCAAAGGAGGCAAAAATAACTAGGAAATTCACCACTGATTTTGTCTCTCAAGTCTTGACTTTCCTTGTGAACAATTCCATATGTAATTCCTTCTTGTTCATGCTTTCAGTTTATAATCTGCCCAGAGTTTACAGAAGTAACTCATGGTGGAAATAGGCTGTAGTTGGCTTACTCCATTTGACTGGCATTTGGAAGTAAATAAAATGATTATAAAGGACCTATGGACTTAAGGGTGATCCCTATGGTTATCTCTGGTTAGAGCTATACATGTGGATTATAAGGGCTCTCATGGGGTTCAATTTGCCCCAGAAGCTTTGACAAGTGAAATTTTGAAAAGAAAGAAGTTGTTAAAAGTTTTAAGTTCTACCCAGAGATCAAGAAGTATTAACATCTGAAAAGTATCCATTTAAGGACATAGATGTCATTGGTAACCTTGGCAAGAACAGTTTACATAAAGTCACTAGGGCCAAATGATAGTGATTGGTGAATGGGAGTTGAAATAGATAATTCAAGTTTAGATAATGCAAAATGGAATGTGGCTGTGAAAAGGAGAAGATAGGGCAGAAGCTGGAGGAAGACGTTTTAGATTTGAGATATCTCTTTTTAAGTTTTATTTTTAGGGGACTTTCTTTGTTCTGAAACTGGAAGTGGCCTTAGTACTTTAAAATGCTAATAGGATGAAACCAGTAAAAAAGGAAAGGCTAAAAGCAGAGAAAGAAATGAAGTCTCTGAGATGGTGGTAAAAAGGGATCCTAAGCACAGGTGGAGCCACTCATTAAGAATGAAGAAAATAAAACTTCAGAATAATGAAAAATCTTCAGAAACACCCTGGAAAACTCCAGTGAATTACTGGTATATAAGTGGCTTATTCCTGAGTCTGTTTCTGAAAAACCCAAACTAGACAACTCTGTAAGTATTAATCTAGCCCTGATTTCACATTCTTGACAATGTTCCCACTTCATCTATGCAAATGTCTATTTTATATCTCTACTTTTTAAAATAAAATGTATCTCAAGCCTAATATGTTCAAAGCAGAGCTCTTCATCTTTTTAAAATGTTGTTCTTTTTTTCAATCTTCCTTCTTGTAGTAAACTCCATCCCCCTTTTTAAGACAAATAGTCATCCTTCATTTCTCCCTTCCCCTTTCAATTCCCCCTTTAACCATCAGTAAATAGAGTTGACTTTGAGATTGCCAGAATTTGTTTAAAAATGTCCATGTACATTCATCTGTATTGCTACTGCTCTCCTAAGCCATTGCTCTTCTACCTGTATTAACACAACTGTCACTTGATTTCTCTAATTGCTGCATCTTTACAATCTAATTAATCAAATAATTGCCACAAAGGTCTTTGTAAATGTACCTGAAATCATGTCCTTTGATATTTAGGAAATCAGTGGTTTCTTGCTGAACTTAGAAATTTCTGCTTGATTACCATGTGTACATGCAGAGGAATGTGAAATAAATATTTAACAGCTGGTGTGGAATGCCCCTTCACCAGTGGGACAATACACTAGGCAGAAGTATAATGCTGAAGTACTTCCTAATAATGAATTATCAGCCTTTCCTGAAAGTGCTACATGCCCACATTCTCCTTCACTCATGCTTCCCCATCATGGTGTCCTTCCAAACATTTCATTTGACTAGAATCTTCCCATTCCTGCTCTTTCCCTTTCTATATATTATCTCAAACATTATAGTCTCTGTGAAGCATTCTCTTACCAATTAATATCAAGTCCTTACCATGCTTGACTTAGTCACTATCTCACCTGTTTGCTTCATTTTCTTCGTGGGACGGAAAACTATATATGAAACTATGTTATACATTTACTTGTATCTTTTGTTCTCCTCAAATAGAATTTAAATTTATCAAGAATATGGATCTTGGCTTGTATTCTCACCATAACCAAGGACACTGCCTGTCATAGGGCAGACATCTAAGGCTCACATTAAATTATTGAACCTAAACAGCATATTAAAATGCAGAGACATTACTTTGCCAACAAAAGTCCGTCTAGTCAAAGCTATGGTTTTTCCAGTAGTCAGGTATGGATGTGAGAGTTGAACTATAAAGAAAGCTGAGCGCCGAAGAATTGATGCTTTTGAACCGTGGTGTTGGAGAAGACTCTTGAGAGTCCCTTGAACTGCAAGGAGATTCAACCAGTCCATTCTAAAGGAAATCAGTCCTGAATATTCATTGGAAGGATTGATGAATCCTTAAGCTGAAACTCCAATACTTTGGCCATCTGATGTGAAGAATTGACTCATTTGAAAAGACCCTGATGCCAGGAATGATTGAAAGCAAGAGGAGAAGGGGACAACAGAGGATAAGATAGTTGGATGGCATCACTGGCTTGATGGACATGAGTTTGAGTAAGCTCTGGAAGTTGGTGATGGACAGGGAAGCCTGACGTGCTGCAGTCCATGGGGTCACAAAGAGTCGGACATGACTGAGCGACTGAATTGAACTGATGAATACATAAATGTAAGAATAGATGCATAAAAAAGTTGTGATAAAAATGTCAAATAAAAATAAATTATCAACTTTATAATCTATCAATTCTGTTTCTAGCCTACTCGTGTCAGATCTATACTTTGGAATTCCTATTGAAATGCTCATCAGCAACTAAGTCTCCATATGAATTCATCCCTTTACCTTGAAGTTTTCTTCTTTTATTTTCTGTCATGTTACATGAAGCACACTCATCCTATCACATTTGCAATACAGTTGAAAAGGTGGGCTTTGAAGTAGAATTTAATGGGTCCTAAATTCATTTCTGCCACTATCATGTGTGGAAACATTGCTTAACCTCTTTGTGATTTAATATTCTTCTCTATAAAATAATGATAGTGAAAACATTTTTTAATATATTTATTGGGAATATTATAAAATTAATTAATTCATGTAATTCTTTGAAATTATGCCTGGCAGGGAATAAGCATTCTTTAAAGCATAGGATTAGTAGTTGCAAAATGAGAAATACGGAAGTAATCTCCACTTCTCCAGCAATCTTACTTTCCTTATCTGCTTGGAACACGGACTCAGCAAACATTTCCCCAATTGAACTTCTCTAATAAACTCCAATTACTATTCATATCTGCACCATATCTTCACTATTTACTGCTGGAAAAGCTTTACTATTCCCCTGCTGCTCCATCTCTGTCTTCTTGTCAACTCTATCATAATGTTCTTTCTAAAATAAAAACTGGTTTATGATTTTCCTGCCTATAATTTCTCAATAACTTTGTATTGTCTTCAGGATAAAACCTAAACCTAGAGAGATAACCTGTCATTTTCCATAACTTCCTCCTGGAAACCCATCCTTAATCCACACTGATGGTTTACAATGGTGCCCATGCTCAGCTGCTCTCTGGCCTCTGAGCTTTTGCTTATACTGTTCACTGTTTGAAGGGTAGCCTTCTCCTGACATTCTCTTTTGCCTCCTTCTCCTCCCAACACCCTTTTTATTTAGCAAATGCCAATTAGTCTTTTCTAAAAAATTAATTAATTTGAACTTTTAATTTTTTATTGGCATATAGTTGATCAACATGTGTTAGTTTCAGGGGTACAACACAATGATTCAGTTATACACAGACATGTATCCCTTTTCAAATCCTTTTTCCATTTGTTGTTATTCAGTTGCTAAGTTATATTTGACTCTTGGGGGACCGCAGTGTTCTAGGCTTCTTTGTCCCTCACTGTGTCCATGAGTTTGCCTAAGTTCATGTCCATTGAATTGGTGATGCTACCCAACCATCTCATCCTCTTTATCCATTTAAGTTACTAAATAATACTGAGCAGAGTTCCCCGAACACTCTGCTATATTTAAAATGGATAACCAACAAAGACCTACTGTATAGCACAGGGAAATCTGATCTGCCTTTAAATTTCTCATCACCTCTTTATTTGACTGACTTAATGAATGAAGATCTATTAAGGGCCTATCACATGCCTGGATACTTATAGTTATTGTCATATAGTTATATATGTCATACATATAGTTATAGTTATAACTATAATAACATAGTTATTATAAATATTGTCAATACACTGTGAGCCAGATTTCTTCTTGTAGGCTTTCTTTTTTTTTAATTCCAGACTACATTTGACTTCAGATTTAAGATCTCAGTCTTTATGTGGCTAGGAAAACTGCATTTTCACAAGTGATTATTTTTCCAAATAATTTTTTTTAATTGAACGTCCTTGTAGTTCCTCCTCCCAACAGCTGGAAATATCATTAAAAGGGTTTCTTCACTAATTTCCCAGATATCATTTTCAAGTTCCCGTACGTCTATGAATTTCTGTGAATTTTAAACTTAGAATAGACAAATATCAATGAGTTGTTATAAAATAGTTTGTCCATTGTTATTCAGAATTTAATTTAATAAATAAGAAAAGTATTATAGTTTAATTACAGCTAGAACATTATTTTGCTATGATTGTTAAGTGGGAAGCAGGTAATTATAATTTAAATACGGTTGGTCACATTCATTGTAATTGTGAAAATTTGCTGATATTCCTGAAAATAAAGCTAATGTAAATATGTTTGCTATCATGAGAGATCTCTGTCATATTCAGTTCAATTTCAACTTCTTTTTAACAGGTTAGGGTGCATTAACTTCTAAGCTACAGGAATCACATGGCGAGTGAAATAAGAACTCCCTGGTTATTTAAAAAATTGCACTTCTCTGAACTTCTCATCAATAAACCAAAATGAGACTGGCTAAGGATCATAGTTTGACTCAGAGGTTGTAAATGTTGCTGGGTTGCTAAAGATGAGGAAATTCTGAGTTGTTGACTAGAAACATTTATTCATTGATGAAATGTCCTCCAACTGTTAATTACATAGACCCTGAAAGAACAATTCAGTTCCAATTCATCATGAAGATAGATGAGATCTTGAAGTTATGACACAGAAGTTTATGTAATTTTAATTCAATTGCCCACACTACCAAGAAACCTCCATAGGGTCCTTAAAATTGCCCAATATTTAGTAACAACATCTTTATATTTCAAAAATAACATTTTTCTTGACAGGAATCTCTCCAGCATGAAACCATTGTTATAAAAATTCACAAACGGTACATCATTCAAAATGGAGATTTCTATATTGTTTCCCGGGGGCCGGAGGGGATTTTCAAGAGCAGTTCCAGTGCCCCTCTGTGTGGAGGAAGTACTAGGGCAGAGGTGAGTGGATGGGACTCCAGTCTGAGCTAATATTTTCACTAGAGTGACCCTTCTCTTACATAATTATACCAGGGATATCTACATAAAGTTTGAAAATTGGATTCCAGTAAATATTAAGGACAGGATAGAGGTTGAAGTATTTCAAAAACCTTGCACCTCAGCTCCTCATAAATTGTGCATTTGTTAGTTTTTATAAACTTATTTTTTAAAGTTAAAATGGATTCTGAGGCCAGTGAATGTTTTAAATACATTATTCTCAAGTAAGCCTATTTACCCTTTGAGTACATTCAGTTCAGTTAAGTTCAGTCGCTCAGTCATGTCCGACTCTTTGTGACCCCATGAATGGCAGCACGCCAGGTCTCCCTGTCCATCACCAACTCCCGGAGTTCACTCAGACTCACGTCCATCGAATCAGTGATGCCATCCAGCCATCTCATCCTCTGTTGTCCCCTTCTCCTCCTGCCCCCAATCCCTCCCAGCATCAGAGTCTTTTCCAATGAGTCAACTCTTCGCATGAGGTGGCCAAAGTACTGGAGTTTCAGCTTCAGCATCATTCCTTCCAAAGAAATCCCAGGGCTGATCTCCTTCAGAATGGACTGGCTGGATCTCCTTGCAGTCCAAGGGACTCTCAAGAGTCCTCTCCAACACCACAGTTCAAAAGCATCAATTCTGCAGCACTCAGTTTTCTTCACAGTCCAACTCTCGCATCCATACATGACCACTGGAAAAACCATAACCTTGACTAGACGAACCTTTGTTGGCAAAGTAATGTCTCTGCTTTTAAATATGCTATCTAGGTTGGTCATAACTTTTCTTCCAAGGAGTAAGTGTCTTTTAATTTCATGGCTGCAGTCACCATCTGCAGTGATTTTGGAGGCCAAAAAGATAAAGCCTGACACTGTTTCCGCTGTTTCCCATCTATTTCCCATGAAGTAATGGGACCAGATGCCATGATCTTCGTTTTCTGAATGTCGAGCTTTAAGACAACTTTTTCACTCTCCTCTTTCACTTTCATCAAGAGGCTTTTTAGTTCCTCTTCACTTTCTGCCATAAGGGTGGTGTCATCTGCATATCTGAGGTTATTGATATTTCTCCCGGCAATCTTGATTCCAGCTAGAGGCCGCTAAATATACTATCAATTCAATAGTGTTTATTATAAGCATTTTATATTATAAGTAGTATACTTATTTTCAATTAACATTTCATAATCAAAATTACAAATGAATTACAACTTAAAATGATGTAAAAGTGTTTAGGGTGATTTGGGAGTAGCTGTAACCATTTCATAAACCATCCATGGAATAGAAAGTTGTACACAGACACTAACACTCTGTAATTATTTAACAAACATTTCACAATACAATGCATAACTCTTACAACATAACTTGACTGGTTTCTGGTGTGTTACAATTGTTCTTTGCTGTAAATCTTACATAAATAATTTGTAAGTTTTCTGTGCAATGCTGTATTTCCTCTTCTACATATCTGGAAGTCATTTTTAAACATATAACTCTTCTTTGTGAAATGGGAATATATCATCATGCAGTACTACAAGTGCATTTTGGGGAATAATTGTCTTGAGTTTTGGAAATTATGAGTTAAAGCCAGAAATTTAAGCATATACCTCTGTATCAAGACTAACATGAGAAAATTCACAAAGTAAGGAACATCATGTTTGAAACTTACAAAAAAGTCATTATCAATGAATTATTTCTGTATGTGTAGAAGGCACCTACAAAATATTAAGCATCATGGAAAATTCAAAAGTAATAAATAACATGATATGGCTCCTTCACTCAAGAAACTTGAATTTCATCTGAGGCAATAGTTATTAAACATGAAATAATGAGATGGTAATGACATATTCAGCTAATTGCTCCATTTCTAATACTTCACTCCTGTAAAAGTCTACCACAAAATCACATAAACCTGGAATTAATAGGCTCTCGATTCTCCTAGTCAAATGTTTTATACAACTCTTTCCTATCTAATTCTCTGTAACTTTGTTCTCAAAGTCCCTGCTTATTAATACCTTTGAATCATAACCCCACAACCTTCATCACTGGGAAATCAAGTGCATGATAGGAAAAAAAATCAAAGCCATTCAACACATGTTCCAACTCACTTCTTAAAGCTCAAACAAACAAAATAATCATTTTCCCCCCATGTTTATTTGCTTTTTTCCTGGTGGAAAGATAGGCCAAATTTTTATAGAGGTAAATATTTTCATATACTAATTAATATGTACTCATTTCTTTTTCTAAGAATTTGAGTCATCATTTTTTTCTCTTACACCCTCCAGGCTGTTTCCACCAACTGTATTATCACTCATCAGTAAACACACTCAGATCTTAGCTATACTAATTATGCACAAACAAAAAGCAGTAACCACCAAAATAACAAACAAGCAAATAAAACTTTTCCTCCTAAACCAGTGGCCTTTTTTCCTCTTATAACCACATTTCTTAAAAAATAATCAACCTGTCAGCCCCAGTTTATCACCGTTCAGTCTTCATTTTGAACTCTTACTTTCATCCTTAACTATTAAACTGAAAATTTTCTCCTGAAGTTTTCCCAAGGTCCTAGTAATAATTCTACTGAAATTGTGTTAAGGATCATAGGTGAAACTAAAAGTCATGATGATATTTATTTTGTAAGTATGTGCTTTAAGCCATGAATCTTTGTGATAAAAATAAGCAGAATTTAACACATCAGCCTTTAATACGTATGTGCTGAGATGAATATAACAAAATTCTTTAGTCTGTGAAATCCAAGATAGCCATAAAATAATCAAATCAGCAGTGGTTCTAGTTGAATTTTCTGTCACTTCAACTTTAGTGTATCATTTGGTACTGTTGAACCATAACCTTCTCCTTGAACTTTTTCTTCTAGTGCCTTTCATTAAATTACTCACATGCTGTTGGTTAAATAGGACTTTGCAGAATATGCTCTCTTGAAAGTTGATGGGACAAACTGAGTTTTGAAACAGATCTCAGATGGCCAGTGAGGTAAGTATAGGCTTTTCAGATAGAGCTGAAAATTAGGAGCACTTAGGTCCTGAAAAGATCAGGTTAAGCAGTGGATGAAAATGGTCAGGCAGACATTATAGACGTGATTCATAACTAGGGTAATCTGCCAACATGCACATTCAGCATGGCAAATAGTGCTCAAGGAATAGGCAGATAGATGGTTGACATTCAGGTATAAGAGGCCCATGCTCAGCATCAGAGAGTTAGGAATGAGGAGTCTCATCTCCACGCATAGACCAAGGTCTAGAGAAAGTGAGATGGCAATCTTGAGATCTTAGAATATATTATCGCAGAAGTACTCAGGTTCAGATCTGAGACTCACTTTTCCAATCTGGTGTACAGCCAGAAAGTGTAACAATTAGCAGATATTTTGATTGTTAAGATATCTGTCTACATAGTTTTTAAGGCCAAGGACAGGCAAGCAAGATACTTTTCTTAGAAAAAGATATTTAAGGGAAAGTCAAAATATTAAGTAATCAAGGTAAGTAATATTTCAATGCAATATTTTAAGAATCAAATTAAGATAAACATTCATGATCAACAAAATAGTGAAGTTTAAATTGTTAATCTCTTTCAACTTAAGTAACAACATAAGATATACTGTAAAGCCTTGGGCAACTAATTCTCAAACACCTGATATAAACAATAAGTACTCTAAGTGCAAAAGAACAAAAGAAAATTCTGAATTTGTTAGAACTAGAAAGAGTTTGAGAGTAGGAACCAATCTGGATTTTGAAGGAGAAACAGAAATAGCTGATATTAAAGCCAATAAATGCAGCCATGTTTTATAATGACCACAAACATCCTATAAAAAAAGGCAAAGTCAGTTTTATTCACCAGATTATCTCTTGGAGGCCACATTGCCTGCCTTTGGAAAAATTATTTTGATTCGCATCACAGGGTGAGGATTAGATTTTAAGGACATACTTTGAGAAATAAGATATGATTCATTAATGAACTTGTTTAAGGTAACTGATAGCAATTTTTTTTTTAATGTGGCAAAAACAACCACTTAAATTCATGTTCCCAGCAATTTCTAAGTATAATACAAGACTGTCAACCGCATGCCTGTCAAGGTGGCACAGGTCTTCAACATCCATATTCTACCTGACTGAAACTCTATACCTACTAGGCAAGCAATAACTCCCCATGCCCCTACCTCCAGTTCCTAAGTGAAAGTTTTGTTTGTTTTTCATTTTGAAGATTATAAATGCTTTGACATACCTCTATGATGTTTGGAGGCAGAAGCTGAATAGATCTGCATCTTCTCTCTGTAAAAGAGGAAAGCATCATCAGAGACCAAGAAGACTTACTCTTTGTCACTACTTCAGGACAGAACACACTGAATGGGAAAAGTTATACGGTCTTCTCTTGCTATATTAAAAGCATTTTATGAACCAGAAAAAAAAAATAAAAAAGGCTGCTGCCTCTTCTTCCAAGAATTGTCCTTCTAGGATATAACACAGATAAAATAAAAGGAGAAATGAATGAATATATACTGAAACCAAGATGTTTAGTTAGAGGGAAACTGAGAAGAAGGAAGAAGAGATGTAAAGTTCTGGGAACAAGGTAGATGGGTGTCTAGTTCTTTATACAGTAAAGTTGACTTCAAAATCATCTGTACTCTTAGCATATGTGACCATATCATTCAAAGATTCTGCCTTTATTCAGCAGCCCTGAAGTAGAACTGATCCTTTTATATTGCAATTGGACTGTAGTTGTTAATATAAATTATTCTATATTGCAAAATGTGAAAATATTGAGAAAGAATAAAATTCCACCTCTCCAATCAGTAGCAAACATGAGATCTGGAAAACTTCTTTAAAATTCTAGGATAAAAATAAAATGAAATAGATAACAACACAAGAGCCTAGAAGATATTGAAGTGTTAAAAAAAAAGTATTTGATAAAAATGGAACACATTCTTGAAAATAATTTCAAGAATTATTTGAATACACTTTTTGTTCAAAAATCATTCACAGCTTTTCAACATAAATGCCTCATACAACATTACTTCCTAGAAGACAATGGAGTGATATTTATTTAGAAGAAAATGTTGAATATATATAAAAAGGACAGAATGACATGAGTCAGAACATATAAAACTCTTGTGCATATTTTTTGAGAGTGGATTCAAAGATGAAACAAAATTTTAAACTAATTAAAGTCAGGAACTCAAAAAATGGAAGCACATTATTCCATTGTATAGGTGTATAATAGGTAAATAATCTCATATTTCTGGAACTAAGAAAAGTAATTAAATTTGCCATTGTTGAGAATTATCTGTTGTATTACAGACAAAGCTCGGATTGTAACACTAGATTCAGTTCAGTTCAGTAGCTCAGTTGTGTCCGACTCTTTGCAACCCCATGAAGCACAGCACGCCAGGCCTCCCCGTCCATCACCAACTCCCAGAGTTTACTCACACTCACGTCCATTGAGTCAGTGATGCCATCCAGCCATCTCATCCTCTGTCGTCCCCTTCTCCTCCTGCCCCCAATCCCTCCCAGCATCAGAGTCTTTTCCAATGAGTCAACTCTTCCCATGAGGTGGCCAAAGTACTGGAGTTTCAGCTTTAGCATCATTCCTTCCAAAGAAATCCCAGGGCTGATCTCCTTCAGAATGGACTGGTTGGATCTCCTTGCAGTCCAAGGGACTCTCAAGAGTCTTCTCCAACACCACAGTTCAAAAGCATCAATTCTTCAGTGCTCAGTTTTCTTCACAGTCCAACTCTCACATCCATACATGACCACTGGGAAAACCATAGTCTGACTAGACGGACCTTTGTTGGCAAAGTAATGTCTCTGCTTTTGAATATGCTATCCAGGTTGGTCATAACTTTCCTTCCAAGGAGTAAGCATCTTTTAATTCCATGGCTGCAGTCACCATCTGCAGTGATTTTGGAGCCTCCAGAAATAAAGCCTGACACTGTTTCCACTGTTTCCCCATCTATTTCCCATGAAGTGATGGGACCGGATGCCATGATCTTCGTTTTCTGAATGTTGAGCTTTAAGCCAACTTTTTCACTCTCCACTTTCACTTTTATCAAGAGGCTTTTTAGTTCCTCTTCACTTTCTGCCATAAGGGTGGTGTCATCTGCATATCTGAGGTTATTGATATTTCTCCCGGCAATCTTGATTCCAGCTTGTGCTTCTTCCAGCCCAGCCTTTCTCATGATGTACTCTGCATATAAGTTAAATAGGCAGGATGACAATACACAGCCTTGACGTACTCCTTTTCCTATTTGGAACCAGTCTGTTGTTCCATGTCCAGTTCTAACTGTTGCTTCCTGACCTGCATATAGGTTTCTCAAGAGGCAGGTCAGGTGGTCTGGTATTCCCATCTCTTTCAGAATTTTCCACAGTTTATTGTGATCCACATAGTCAAAGGCTTTGGCATAGTCAATAAAGCAGAAATAGATGTTTTTCTGGAACTCTCTTGCTTTTTTGATGATCCAGCGGATGTTGGCAATTTGATCTCTGGCTCCTCTGCCTTTTGTAAAACAAACTTGAACATCTGGAAGTTCATGGTTCACATATTGCTGAAGCCTGGCTTGGATAATTTTACCTGGGTTCAAATTGGGCTTGAACCATTATTAGTGTTATGAATTATCTTTCAGTCTGACAAACAGGAATATTAACATTGCATACCTCTTTGGGTTGTTGTGAAATTATGCATGTAAAGTTATATGTCAGGCACTTTAGTAAGTCCTTGAAAAATGATAGATATCATTGTCAGACTTTGAGACGTCCTATTTTTTTATTATTATAATTAATGTTTGGTTTATTTGCTATGCTTCTTTGTATGGAAGCCATAATTTCCAATGAATTAAATAATAGAAGTGGAATTTCTAGGTCAAAATATATGAACTTTTCAAAGGTTTTTAATAGCAGTCAGACTATATGAGGATATATATATAAGAATACATTTCCCTTCTTCCTTTTGAAGATGATTCCTTTAATTTAAAGCACAAAATTTTAATTAATAGGCAACACTGATATACCATTACTTAAAAATGGAATTTGTAATCATTAAGATGGCATGTTTTTATAATTTGAAATAATTGTGTGTGTGTGTGAATTGCCTTTCTCTGCAGGATATGCATATTTATACCTGGATATTGATATTTTTCTTGTTGACAAATAATCCAAGCATTATTGTTTATTAAAAGAGAACCATATCATTAAAGTTATAATTATATAGTAGTATATTGAATATATATAACAAAAGATCAAATTAACAATGACTGAAATATACTGAGATAAACTTTTTATCCTTCGTGGTGGAAAATCATGAATATTAGATTATCAATATAATAATAAGAAATAAAGCATAGCCTAGCAAGTCAGAAAACAAGATAATAAGCAAGGGAATTTAGACTCAAAAACAAAAGAGAATTAGAAAATTTGCTTAAAACATGATGAAAGAAAATTTAAATATTAGATTTGACAATGAATTTAAATAAATTAATGTTCTATTAAATGATTAAGTATCTTTGAATGGGTTTTAGAAATGACTGAAGTATACAATGTGGGGGAAAGGAAAAATTAACATCAAATGTTATAGAAAATTTAAAGTATACTTGAATTTTAAAGTAAAACTGAGAAATTTTTAGTTTAAAAGGAAAAATTAGAGGCTAACTTCCTCTGTTATTTTTAAATGTATAAATCTAGACCATTTTCTTTTTAATTTGATATTCAAATTTAATTTAATTTGATATTCAAATAAAAATAAATTAGATCAAATAGTCCCTTTGTATAAACATATCTGTGTAAATGAGGGCTTCCCTCACAGCTCAGTTGGTAAAGAATTTGCCTTAAATGAAGGAGACCCCAGTTCAATTCCTGGGTCAGGAAGATCCACTACAGAAGGAATAGGCTACCCACTCCAGTGTTAATGCGCTTCCCTTATGGCTCAGCTGGTAAAGGATCTGCCTGCAAAGTGGGAGACATGGATTTGATCCCTGGTTTGGGAAGATTCCCTGGAGAAGGGAAAGGCTACCCACTCCAGTATTCTGGCCTGGAGAATTCCATGGACTGTATAGTCCATGGGGTAAATGAACCTAACTAAGAAATCTAACAATTAAGGAATTAATTTTTAAATAAATTGAGTATTTGGGGAAAAACCAAGTTAGCTGGTTTGTAACTCGTACAATACCCAAATAAATCCAGATCATTTAAAAACTAATCATGAAATGTAATCATTTAAAAGAAAAACAGAGGTAAATGTAATCATTTAAAAGGGACACATTTTAAAAATAAATTTAAAAGAAAAATAGAGGAAAATGTAATCATTGAAAAGAAAATAGAGGTAAATTTTTACTGAACTTAACAGCACACACAAGTTTTTCTAAGCTTATGAAGAATGATAGAAATTTTACATATTTACATCATTAAACTTGGCACTATAAAAATAAGATCATTTAGATGCAAAAGAAAACTATAAATAAGTTATACAGCAATTTAAAAACTAGGAACATATGGGCCACAAATATGACAAACACTGGGTTAGTGTCATATATAAAGGGATCTTAAAACACACAGAACAGCATTGAAACATGGATATTATCATATGTGAAACAGATCGCCAGTCCAGGTTTGATGCATGAGACAGGGTGCTCAGGGCTGGTGCACTGGGATAACGCTGAGGGATGGGTTGGGGAGGAATGTGGGAGGGAGGGTCAGGATGGGAAACACATGTACACGCATGGCTGATTCATGTGAATGTATGGCAAAAACCTCCACAATATTGTAAAGTAATTAGCCTCCAATTAAAATTTTTAAAATTTAAAAAAATACACAGGAAAGCACTAGCAAACCAATAAAAGGCCATAACCTGACAATTCCCAGGATATTTATCCTCATTAGTGATGAGACTAAAATTAAAACAGTATTGACATTGCTTCAATATGAAGTTGCTTAAGATATTTAAAACTTATAAGTCAACATGTATGAAGAGAAAGTGAAAATAGTTACTCTCATGCTCTCCTAGTGAGTGTGTTTATCATGTGAACTTCCAGTTATTGCAAAATATATGTTAGGAGTTTCAATAAGGTCCTCAGCCGACCTGGTTATTTTTTCCCCTGTATGTTTTCAAATGAAAAGAATCAGACATAGGTATGTATATGTGATCTTTATACATAATATTATCAGATTATTATTTATTAAAGCAAATATTAAAAACAATCTCAACAGATTCATAGTAAAGAAGTTATAGAATATAATTATAGGGGAAAGCCAAGTATAATTAAAATTATATTGGAATAGCATACAATAACATAATAAAAAGTTAATTATGTAATGTTCTGTGAATAAAATGGAATATTAATTGAAAACAGTATATATAAAATATATATCTCAAAGACAAAATGGAATAGACTATGACAAAATATGGATAATCACTTGTATCACATGGAGTCAAGATTGTTGGGAGAAATGTCAATAATCTCAGATATGCATATGACATCACCCTAATGGCAGAAAGTGAAGAGGAACTAAAGAGCCTCTTGATGAAGGTGAAAGAGGAGAATGAAAAAGCTGGCTTAAAATTCAACATTCAAAAAACTAAGATCATGGCATCCAGTTCCATCATTTCATGGCAAATAGATGGGGAAACAATGGAAACAGTGACAGACTTTATTTTCTTGGCCTCCAAAATCACTGCAGATGGTGACTGCAGCCATGAAATTTTAAAAAATGCGTGTTCCTTTGAAGAAAAGCTGTGACAAATTAGATAGCGTATTACAAAGCAGAGACATTACTTTTCTGACAAAGATCCATATAGTCAAAGCTATGGTTTTTCCAGTAGTCATGTATGGATGTGAGAGTCAGACCATAAAGAAGGCTGAGCGCTGAAGAATTCATGCTTTAGAACTGGGGTGCTAGAAAAGACTCTGGAGAGTCCCTGGGACAGCAACAAGATCTAACCAGTCAATTCTAAAAGAAATCGACTCTGAATATTCATTGGAAGGACTGATGCTGAAGCTGAAGCTCCAGTACTTTGGCCACCTGATGCAAAGAGCTGAATCACTGGAAAGGAACTGTTGCTGTCAAAGACTGAAGGAAGAGGAGAAAAGGGTGACAAGGATGAGATGGCTGGATGACGTCACCAACTCAATGGACATGAATTTGAGCAAACTCCAAGGAGATAGTGAGGGACAGGTAAGCCTGGCACGCTGTAGTCCACAGGTTCACACAGAGTTGGACACAACTGAGTGACTGAAAAACAACAACACATGACTAAACATCAGAATTATTTAGGAAATTAAAAAAATAATAATATACCTCAGTTGCATCTACAGATATTTGAGTGGAATTGGGCATCTTCATGTTTAAAAGCCATAATTACTCTTTACTTGACTAAACTGCACTGGGTAGGGAAGATCTCTTTCAGAAGGAAATGGCAACCCACTCCAATAGTCTTGCCAGGAAAATCAAGACAGAAATACCAGAATAGAGGAGCCTGGTGGGCTATAGTCCATGGGTCACAAAAGTCATATACGACTTAGTGACTAAACAACAATAACAAACACAACAACAACAACAACTTCATTACTTAAAGCTGAAACTGATTGAACATGGACTAAAAGAAGGATTTTCATTTACAGGTATGTACTTCAATAATATGTTCAACAAGACTTATGGTACATTTGGCATTTTTTAAGAAATATAATTGGTGGCTCAGCTACTAAAGAATCCATTTGCCAATGCAGGAGACATTAGAAATGTGGGTTTGACCCCTTAGTAGGGAAGATACCCTGGAGAAGGAAATGGCAACCCACTCCAATATTCTTGCCTGGAAGATTCGATGGACAGAGGAGCCTGGTTGGCTAAAGTCCATGGGCTTGCAAAGAGTCAGACATGACTGAGCATGCATGCACACACAGACATTCTATTGAGTTCCAAAGATTCTGTCTTGGTCTTTGTATTAGTCAAGGATCTTCAGAGAAACAGAACCAATAGAACATGCATATAGAAAGAAAAAAAGCTTTAAGTAATTGATTCATGCTACTGTAAGGGCTGGCAAGTTCAAACCATGTAGCACAGACCAGAAGATGGGAGAGCGAGGGAAGAGCTGATGTTTCTGTCTTGATTCTGGAATTGATCTGAAGGCTGAATTCTTTGTCCCTCAGGGTACCTGTCTTTCCTATTAAGGCCTTCAAAGGATTGAATGAGGCCCACCTACATTGTAGTTGGCAATCTGCTTTACTTAAAATCTTCTGATTTAAATGTTGCTGCTGCTGCTGCTAAGTCGCTTCAGTCGTATCCAACTCTGTGCGACCCCAAAGATGGCAGCCCACCAGGCTCCCCGTCCCTGGGATTCTCCAGGCAAGAACACTGGAGTGGGTTGCCATTTCCTTCTCCAATGCATGAAAGTAAAAAGTGAAAGTGAAGTCACTCAGTCGTGTCTGACTCCTAGCGACCCCATGGACAGCAGCCTACCAGGCCCCTCCGTCCATGGGATTTTCCAGGCAAGAATACTGGAGTAGGGTGCCATTGCCTTCTCCGGATTTAAATGTTAAACACTTCTAAAAATTACCTTCACAGTAACATCTAGACTGATGTTTGTCTAAAATTGAGATACCCTTGTGTAGCCAAGTTGACCTATTAAAATTCACCACACAATCTTCTAGTCAAAATGATAAAATGTTATAAAGTCATTAAAATAAAATATTTTAATTTCCACAAATGAGATACTTTAATGATATCCAATAAAACCTTTTAGGAGTTTTCAATTAAATTACATGTCTAAGAAACTTATAAATGTCTACTTATATCTCAGATCAAGCTGCTAGGAGATATTAAACCTGGTGCTCTGTGATGACCTAGAGGGGTAGGATGGGGTGGGGGTGGATGGGGTCAGGTTCGGTTTGGGGGGGATGTGTATACTTGTGGCTGATTCCTACTGTTGTATGTCAGAAGCCAACACAATGTATGTCGGAAGCAAACACAATATTGTAAAGCAATTATCTTCCAATTAAAAATAAATTTGAAAAGACTAAAAGAAAATTTGCAGATTATTAACTGGTATTCTGCAACTTTGTTTATATCAATGCCTCAAACTCATCTAAACTATAGTCAGCCTTTTCTCCAAGTGGGTAGGAAGAAAATAGTTCAGGAGAGAGGAGCCTAGTAACAGTTAACTTTCAGTGGACTTGAAGAGCTCACTGTGGGCCATACTGTGTTTTATTTATTTTTAATTTCAGGAGTTAAAAGTGAGAATTTTCAGGTAGATGAAGCACAGTCACTGCTTCTTCCCACCTCTGAGTTTCCATCTCATTTGCTTGGCAATAAATGCTGCCAAGTACATGTAACATTCTTTATTATTTTTCATCATTTCCTGTGGGATGTTTCCTCAGGGTCTCAAGTGAGATCCACCACCATGCTGCACGCTCTGTTTATTGCAGAACTAAATGAAGCATGCCAGGCAGCATCTGAAAACAATTAAAAATAATTGAAATGAGCTGTGGACGCTACTAGTCTCATTAAGTTTAATATTTCATCCTTCTCACATTGAGGGATTTAGATCTGAACTTCCAATCCCTCAGGTCTCCTGCTGGCAAAAGGGATCCATTTCCCAGGGCAGATAAATGGCCATCAGTTTAGGATTCTGGGACTGCAATCTACAACCAGGCAGGGGAAAGATCTGATCACCGCCAAGAGGTTTCTAGAGAGAGGAAACAATGTCTCTCTCCACTAGCTGCCTTTGAGCAGCTGCTTTATGAATTAATAAACATCACCATGAATATGCACACATTCCTTATTAAGAATTCACAAGCGCATTAATCAAGTAGTTCACAGGCAACTCAGGATATTAAAGTTAGCTTTTCTATAGCTTTTCTTTGAGAGAAAGAGAGAGAGAGACAGGGACAGACAGAGAAGAAACTAAAATATTTAAAATATCTCTTTATAGGGAAGTTAAAGTAATAAAAAAAGTTTTAAAAATTCCTGAGATGAGACAGCATTACTGAAGCCCACATTATGGTAACTTCAACACAAATAACTTTAATATTTCAAATGTTATGTTGGGATCAATTTGATAGTTATGTCAAAATAATATGTATACTCTTCTGCATAATATATAATGCCTATCCTAGATGACAGTGTTTCTGAGTGGATAAAGCCATTCCCCTTTTTTTTTTTTTTTTGTACCCAGAAAGGCCAGGGAAATTTAGTTGTGAGGCAATTATTCTTAGCGAGATATTTAACATGATTCAGTGACAGGTATGAGGAAATGAGATTAGCTCTTACCGTGAAGAATGACTTAGATGTAAGCTTGGAATAATGTGTGTATAAGAAAGATAAAGGCAGGTATTTTATTAAACTGATAGTACTTGTGAAGATTATTCTATAGGCAGCGCTGCGGATTTGCATGTTTGACAAAAAAGAGCACTGGGAAGCTTCAAAGGACAATTGACCTTTTAATTTTTCTATTTCAGGAAGATCTGATTACCCTTAGGCTTATCTTACAATGTTCTTCCCCTGTCAACTGTGGAACATTAATATTACAATTTATTCTGAATGATCATGTTGATGAGGCTTGGAAAGCTAGAATCCCTTTAATTTCTTCTTAAATGTGTATGAGTAAATAAGCCACTGGAGAAACCCCAACATTTAAAATAAATGACCCTTTTTACATAATATTGTAAATTCATGCTTATTCTCATCAGTGCTATATTTGGCAATAACACATACCTTTCTGCCTCGTCTAATTTTTTTTCCTCCTTGCAAGACATGTTCTTTATGATAATAACACTGAGAATTTATTGAACACTTTCTATGTGGCAAGCACTATTCTCAGTACTTTTCTTGCACTTTATCATGGCAAATAGCAGACCTAGGAGAGGGAATATTATTATTATCTCCATTGTTGCACAGAAGAAAAGTGCAGGTAAAAGGGGAAAAGTAACTTATTTACTTAACAACTGAGGCAGAGATAATGCTCAGATGCTGATATTTTGGCTTCCATTCATGTTCTTGATCATCATACCTACTGCCCTTATGGATCTTGTGTATTCTCCACTGGATCTTGTGTATTCTCCACTGGATCTTGTGTATTCTCCACTGGCCTAATATAGACACAAAATCTAAAAGAAAAAAGAGGATAGGACACTTCTGAGGAAGCTAAAGAAGTTCAACAAATCTGAAATGGGGAAGCATAGACTAAGAGGGAGATAGTGGTTAGTGACATAAAAAGAAGCTGAAGACTAAACCAGGTTCTGGAACGTTACTGTTCTCACAATCCCTGGAAAGAAATAGGGGGCTTGTGGAGAGTTTTAATCATGGTAGTTTAACCCTGACTTTTTGAGAAAATACTGATTGAAAATCAAAATCTGTATTAAGAGGCTATTGCCATGGTGTACTGAGAGATACACCTCTATTTTTTGCCTGAGTATGCTAGGAGAGTGTCTTATATGAATTTAAACAATGTGTAGATAGATGGAGTCATAATAAATAGTCAGTGACAACATAGATATGGATTATAGTAGTGCTGTAAGTATAGAGATAGATAGTTTTTGTTTTGTTTTGTTTGATGTGGTGTTGAGACCAGCTTAACAAGCAGGGTTTTTGAAAGTGTGATATGGCAAGAGAATGAGAAACGAGACACAAGAATTCAGAGAAAAGTGAGGATCAGGGGACCAATACCGCTCCAAGGCGAAGGTGCTGAAACTTGAATCCAAGCCAGCTTTATTATATTTTCAGCTGTGAATGAAAGAATATGTGGGGAGTTAAACTATAACTCATGTGGCCTTCAGGGTCAAAGAACAAAATGATCATTGACCATTGAGTAATTAGGAAAGAGTAATCAATAACAAATCAGTAACTAAGACTAATATTCTTATCTATAGATTTTCCACCAGATACATAAAACATGTGACTCTGAGACACCAGTTGAGAAACAGTCTGGGGTTGGTTTTCTGACCCCAGGATCATATCTTGTTTTTAAGATTATGAACTGTTCCCTCTAGATTTGTTCCAAGAGTCTCATGCCTTATAGCATCCAGTTTATCAATAATTATAAATTTCTTTTGCGGCCCTTGCTGGGGCCTGCTTTTCTTTTATTCTTCCTGTCTCCTACAATGTGGGGCTGTGGGGTATGCAGGATCTTAGTTCCCCAACCAGGATCAAACCCATGGGCCCTGAAGTGGAAGCATGGAGTATCAACCACTGAAAGGCAAAGAAGTCCTGGCCCTAAGTACATTTTAATTTCTTCATCTCTTTCATAGAGCTAAATGGATACATTTGTCTACTCCTTTCTCTTAATAAATGAGTTATGTAGATATTCAGGGCTTCCTAGGTGGTGCTAGTGGTAAAGAATCTGCCTGCTAATGCAGGAGATGTAAGAGACACAGGTTCAATCCCTGGATCAGGAAGATTCCCTGGAGGAGGGAACAGCAACCCACTCCAGTATTCTTGCCTGGAGAATCCAATGGAGGAGCCTGGGGGGCTTCAGTCCACTGAGTTGTAAAGAGTGAGATAGGACTGAAGCAACTTACCACGTACACATTTACATAGATACCCAGGTAAGCAAGTATACAGAACGAAGAAAAGATGATTTTCTATAGAAGAGTGGATTTGAAATTTTATTAGCAAACAATAATTCTCAGTGCAAACTTTTCTAGTTGTGTCATTCTTTTTCCTTTTAGGCTGATGGCCAACACTAATCACCACGACTACATGCAATTACAGCTCCCTATTGAGAGGAAGGTGAAAATGATTTTGAGATGATTATGGCTCCATCAATATGCTTCTTGCATCATAAATCTCAAATTTAAAGCATTAAGACAGTCTAAAGGAAAGATAGCAATCAAGACTACACTAATAATATAAAACACAAATTTTTCTGTGTCCTTAGAGTTCTTTTACTCTTCATTGTTCCTCTTCCACTTGTTCAGAAACACAAAAATCGTACCTATAGGTACAGTCCCTTTTTGAAATTCTAGTGTGAGGAAGTGACTCCTGTTGTCATCAGCAAGAAAATGAGAGCAAGAATTTGAGACATGCAATAAAGAAACAGGACTAAAAGCTAATTTTATGAAATGGCTATAGTGAGGGTAAAGTTTCTTAAAGTGTAAATATTATATCAAGAAAAAGAGTAAAAAATAACTGAAGAAAAAAACTGACATGCTTTGGAAGGAAATCATGGTGGCAAAATTAAGCTATGAATGCAAATATATACATGAAATGCAAATATAGATAAAGACAGATGATGGTAGAGATACAGAAATAATCATATTTAAATATATTATAACATAAATATATATATGTATATGCACTTGGACAAGAATTAACCATTTTGTATCTATATCTTAGTCTCTGAACATATTTATACACATATACATATTGGTGTATATGTATCTATGTATATCCATGTATATATATAAATATATCTATACATACATTAGCCTTATATATATATACATATTCATATAAACATATAAATCCCCATATATTTATATGTATATATAAAAATCCATATATGTATACATATATTTTTTTTTCCTTGGAAGAGATAGCAAGGGAACATTTCATGCAAAGACGGGGACAACAAAGCACAGAAATGGTATGGACCTAACAGAGGCAGAAGATATTAAGCAGAGGTGGCAAGAACACACAGAAGAACTATTCAAAAAAATCTTAAAAACCCAGATAATCACGATGGTGTGATCACTGACCTAGAGCCAGATATCCTGGAATGCAAAGTCAAGTGGGCTTGAAGAAGCATCACTATGAACAAACCTAGTGGAGGTGACGGAATTCCAGCTGAGGTATTTCAAATCCTACAAGATGATGCTGTGAAAGTGCAGCACTCAATATGCCAGCAAATTTGGAAAACTCAGCAGTGGCCACAGGACTGGAAAAGGACAGCTTTCATTCCAATCCCAAAGAAAGGCAATGCCAAAGAATGTTCAGACTACCACACAACTGCACTCATTTCCATGCTAGCAAAGTAATACTGAAAATTCTCCAGGCTAGGCTTCAACAGTATGTGAACTGAGAACTTCCAGATGTTCAAACTGGAATTAGAAAAGGCAGAGCAACCAGAGATCAAATTGCCAACATCCGTTCAATCACAGAAATAGAAAGAGAATTCCAGGAAAACATATACTTCTGGTTTATTGACTATGCTAAAGCCTTTGACTGTGTAGATCACAACAAACTGTGGAAAATTCTTAAAGAGATGGGAATACCAGACCACCTGACCTGCCTCCTGGGAAACCTATAGGCAGGTCAAGAAGCAACAGTTAGAAACCAACGTGGAGAAATGGGCTTGTTCAAAACTGGGAAAGGAGTATGTCTAGGCTTATAGGATCATCCTGTTTATTTAACTTATATGCAGAGTACATCGTGTGAAATGCTGGGCTAGAAGAAGCTCAAGCTAGAATCAAGATTGCTGGGAGAAATACAAATAACTTCAGATATCAGATGACACAACCCTTATGGTAGAAATTGAAGAGGAGCTAAGACCCTCTTGGTGAAGGTGAAAGAGGAGAATGAAAAAGCTGGTTTAAAACACAACATTCAAAAATGAAGATCATCATATCCAGTCCCATCACTTCATGGCAAATAGATGGGGAAACAGTGGAAACAGTGGCTGACTTTATTTTCCTGGGCTCCAAAATCACTGCAGATGGTGACTATGGCCATGAAATTAAAAGACACTTGCTCCTTGAAAGAAAAGCTATGACCAACCTAGACAGCATATTAAAAAGCAGAGACATTACTTTGTCACCAAAGGTTCATCTAGTCAAAGCTATGGTTTTTCCTGTGGTCATGCATGGATGTGAGAGTTGGACCATAAAGAAGGCTGAGCACTGAAGAATTCATGCTTTAGAACTGGGGTGCTGGAGAAGACTCTTAAGAGTCCCTTGGATTGCAAGGAGATCAAACCAGTCAATCTTGAAGAAAATCAATCTTGAATATTCATTGGAAGGACTGATGCTGAAGCTGAAACTCCAATACTTGGGCAACCTGTTGTGAAGAGCAACATTGGAAAAGACCCTGATGCTGGGAAAGATTGAAGGCAGGAGGAGAAGGATGAGATGGTTGGAGGGCATCACTGACTTAATTGACATGAGCTTTAGCAAGCTCTGGGAGATGCTGTAGGACAAGGAAGCCTGGCATGCTGCAGTCCATGGGGTCACCAAGTATAGGACATGACTAAGGGACTAAACAACAACAAAAATATTCATTTTTCCCTAGGATTTTAGCAGAGCTTCATATAGAGCAGAAATGATAAGAATGGTTAAACAAAAGTCATCTAACCTTAACCAGTATTTTAAAACCTTACAATCTATGTAGCAGTCTAGGGAAACGAGTGTCAGACATTCAATTATGCCATCAGGAACATTTGGATAAAAGAGGAGACCCAGAAGAAATGTTATCCATGGCTCTTTTTAGCTATAATTTGATTTGTTTTGATTAAGTCATTTTAGAACTAACAAGGAACGGAAGTGTGGTTGATGGATATTATACTACCAAGTTTCTCAGAAGGGAAAATGGAAACAGTTGTTCATTTTTACTAACATACAATATCAAAATGCGTTGAGATTGTGTTTAGTTGAAATATTTTCTTTTAAATTAGTTATAAAAATTCTCCTGAGGAATTATTTATGACCATACTTACAAACCATTATTTTTTATTAACCTTTTTTTTTTTGGTTAGTGAATATTCTTTTTCATAATGATAAATGTGTTTGTGAATTCCTTCTCTTCAATAGTCCTTGAAAAAGCTCACTAATCCGACAACCATATTGTTGCCTTATTTTCTGTTTAATCTGTTTTATACCTTGAACAGTACATGTTTACTCTATGTATAAATTTACTTTCTCATAATTGGTTGGATTTGAGCCATCCTGGATTTGATTATATCATTTCTTCCTCACATTATACATGTCTACACCCAAAATTGAATGCTTCCAATTTAAAAGATGAACTATAACCAAAATTCATAAATGAAATATGCATAGCAACATACTTTGTTATTGACCGAGATAGCCTTGATTTTTCCCTCAGCTTGATTAAAATTTAGGTAAGTTTCTTCCTGACAATAGACTCCTAACCTCCCATTTCTTAGAGCATTTACTCTAGAAAACTTGCTTAATCTGCCATTTTGTGATATAAATCTCTTCCCAGCCTTAACAGTTTTACAACCTAGGAATGTGTTTCTCAAGGAGCTGGAAGTCATCCAGTTCAATAAGATAAACAGAATAAATGTCAATTGGTAAACACAGATGAACAAATCACATTGACTCCTATATTCTCCAGTACCTGCCCACTAGCTCACTCCAGGATTTAAAAATTTTGCCAAATGTTTCACTAGAGTTAAGTTCAGCAATAAAGTTTTCATTGCCTGTTTAACTTGTCTAGGGTAGTTTTCTTCAGTGTTTCCAAGTTTTATGCTTTATTTTGATATATTTTATGGATGATATCAGGAATTTTTTCAAAAGTTGAAAATTACATCAGAACTTAATAGGAAAAAGTAAAATTAAGAATTGTATATCTCTAATAATCTGATTTTATATTTAGTTACATAGCAAATGTCATTAAATCAGAAACATAATTTTAATGAGTTTGATATGGACCCAGTTTTATGAGGGAATTGTATCAGTGTATTTGTATGTGTACATAAATAAAGAAAAAAGATAAAGTAGCTATCATCAGAAAGAAAGATCATCAAATAATTAAAAACTGGTTTTTCTGTTTTCCTGAATGTTTTCCAAATTTTTAAACATAGATGTCAATGTTTAAAATTACAACTAATATTTAACTCTTCAACTTTGAAATTTTATGCCATGATAGAGTCTACAGTTGGCAACTGGCTTAGAGATATATTCATCAGTTATGCTTGATGGGTCTCTTCCCCATAAAAAACAAAGTGAACTTAGCATTCTCTGCAAAAAAAAAAAAAAAAAAAAAAATTAAAATGATTAAGCTGTTTTCTCAGTTTTCCAAAGCCAATATGGAAACTTGTCTATAGAACATCAAAAACTTTCCTTGGGAGTTTCTAATAAGCTAATATTGAGGGGCAGAAAGGGAAATCCTGAGCTTCAATATGTAGAAAATAAATATGCCTTACAATCACAGGAGTCAGTCTCCACTGATTAAGCACACACAACACAAAAAATTCCTGAAGGAAAAATTCTATGTCTCTGTTCTCTAAGTCCACTTGTATACTTGTCAAACCGAGATCTTCTTTCCAGGAAGAGTAATTTCCCACTTGAATGACTTTCATTCTTATTATATATGGACTTGGGAAAGAAGCAAGCAGAAAGACAAAACTGCAGAGTTCAGGGTCTGAATTGTCAAGGTGCCAGAGTGACTGTCTATCATTTTTGTACTTAGGTAAATGTCGGTTTTATTGGAGAGATTTTCTCCCATTTTTCTCAAACTTTTCCTTTGTTTGTCTGGCTGAAACAGTCCATTACTATATTGCTGTGCTATAGCTATAAGCCCTGCAGGTGTTTATCAGAAGTTCACATGGCTGCCAAAATAGAATGCCCCCAGCTTTGTAAATAGCACTCATGCATGGAAAAAAAAGCAATAATATAGTAGGGAAAAAAGCAGTTTGCATTGTTGTGTTATTGTATTGTCTGTATTTTTTTTTTCCTTTTTGATGGAGAAGTGTTAAAAGGAGGCTGAGGAAATGTACAAGTTGACATTTTTTTAAAGTTATAAACATATTAACAAACATGTTACTTTAAGAGAAGTTGAAAGGTTTAAGAAGATAAATGTAAGATTATTTGCATAATAAAAATATTTTTAACATCACAAAAAGTTTCAAGGGAGATTTTAAAATAGATATCTCCTCTACATAAGAAACACAGAAAAGGTTTATAAACTCAAACCCAAAACACCAAAGTAAATGACAACAGGATCATACTTATCAATAATTACCTTAAATGTAAATGGGTTGAATGCCCCAACCAAAAGACAAAGACTGGCTGAATGGATATAAAAACAAGAGCCCTATATATGCTGTCTACAAAAGACCCACCTCAAATCTAGGGACACATACGGACTGAAAGTGAAGGGCTGGAAAAAGATATTTCATGCAAATGGAGACCAAAAGAAAGCAGGAGTAGCAATACTCATATCAGATAAAATAGACTTTGAAATAAAGGCCATGAAAAGAGACAAAGAAGGACACAACATAATGATGAAAGGATCAATCCAAGAAGAAGATATAACAATTATAAATATATATGCACCCAACATAGGAACACTGCAATATATAAGGCAAATACTAACAAGTATTAAAGGGGAAATTAACAGTAACACAATAATAGTGGAAGACTTTAATCCCCCATTCATACCTATGGATAGATCAAGTAAACAGAAAATTAGCAAGAAAACACAAACTTTAAAAGATACAATGGACCAGTTAGAACTAATTGATATCTATAGGGCATTTTACCCCAAAACAATGAATTTCACCTTTTTCTCAACTGCACACAGAACCTTATCCAGGATAGAGCTCACCCTGGGCCATAAATCTAGCCTTGGTAAATTAAAAAAAAATTGAAAACACTTCAAGCATCTTTTCTGATCATAATGGGGTAAGATTAGATATTAACTACAGGAAAAAAAAAAAAAAAACTATTAAAAATACAAACATATGGAGGCTAATCAACGTGCTCCTGAATAACCAACAAATCACAGAAGAAATCAAAATATGCATAGAAATGAATGAAAATGAAAACACAACAACCCAAAACCTATGGGATTCATTGAAAGCAGTGCTAAGGGGAAGGTTCATAGCAACAAGCTTACCTCAGGAAACAAGAGAAAAATCAAATAAATAACCTAATTTTACACCTTGCAACTAGAAAAAGAAGAAATGAAGAACCCCAGGGTTAGTAGGAAAGAAATCATAAAAATTAGGGAAAGCATAAATGAAAAAGAAACAAAAGAGATTATAGCAAAAAGCAACAAAACTAAAAGCTGTTTTTTTTGAGAAGATAAATAAAATAGACAAACCATTAGCCAGACTCATCAAGAAAAAAAGGGAGAAGAATCAAATTAACAAAATTAGAAATGAAAATAGAGAAATCACAACAGACAACACAGAAATACAAAGTCTCATAAGAGACTACTACCAGCAACTATACGACAATAAAATGGACAACTTGGAAGAAATGGACAAATTCTTAGTAAAGTATAACCTTCCAAAACTGAACCAAGAAGAAAGAGAAGATCTTAACAGACCCATCACAAGCATAGAAATCGAAACTGTAATAGAAAATTTTCCAACAAACAAAAACCCAGGACCGAATGGCTTCAGAAGTAAATTCTCCCAAAAATTTAGAGAAGACCTAACACCTATCCTACTCAATCTCTTCCAGAAAATTTCAGAGGAAGGTAAACTGCCAAACACATTCTATGAGGCCACCATCACTCTAATACCAAAACCAGACAAAGCTGCCACAAAAAAAGAAAACTACAGGCCAATATCATTAATGAACATAAATGCAAAAATCCTTAACAAACTTCTAGCAAACAGAATCCAACAACATATTAAAAAGACCAAGTGGGCTTTATCCAAGGGATGCAAGGATTCTTCAATATTTTCAATATTCACAAATCAATCAATGTGATACACATTAACAAATTGAAAGAAAAAACCATATGATTATCTCAATAGATGCAGAGAAAGCCTTTGACAAATTCAACATCCATTTATGATAAAAACCCTCAAGAAAGCAGACATAGAAGGAACATACCTCAACAAAATAAAAGCCATATATGATAAACCCACAGCAACCATTATCCTCAATGGTGAAAAATTGAAAGCATTTCCCCTAAAGTCAGGAACAAGACAAGGGTGCCCACTCTCACCACTATTATTCAACATAGTTTTGGAAGTTTTAGCCACAGCAATCAGAAAAGAAAAAGAAATAAAAGGAATCCAGATTGGAAAAGAAGAAGTAAAACTCTCACTGTTTGCAGATGACATAATCCTCTACATAGAAAACCCTAAAGATACCATCAAAAAATTACTAGAGCTAATCAATGAATATAGTAAAGTTGCAGGATATAAAATGAACACATAGAAATCCCTTGCATTCCTATACACTAACAATGAGAAAACAGAAAGAGAAATTAAGGAAATGGAAATTCACCATTGCAACAAAAATAATAAAATCCTTAGGAATAAATCTACATAAAGAAAGAAAAGACCTATATACAGAAAACTATAAAACACTGATGAAAGAATTCAAAGATGATACAAATAGATGGAGAAATATACCATGTTCATGGATTGGAAGAATCAATATAGTGAAAATGAGTATACTACCCAAAGCAATCTATAGATTCAACGCAATCCCTATCAAGCTACCAATGGTATTTTTCACATAACTAGAACAAATAATTTCACAATTTGTATGGAAATACAAAAAACCTCGAAAAGCCAAAGCAATCTTGAGAAAGAAGAATGGAACTGGAGGAATCAACCTGCCTGACTCAGACTATACTTACAAAGTTATGTTCATTAAGACAGTATGGTCCTGGCACAAAAACAGAAATCTAGATCAATGGAACAAAATAGAAAGCCCAGAGATAAATCCACGCACCCATGGACACCTTATCTTTGACAAAAGAGGCAAGAATATACAATGGAGAAAAGACAATCTCTTTAACAAGTGGTGCTGGGAAAACTAGTCAACCATCTGTAAAAAAAAATGAAATGAGAACACTTTCTAATACCATACACAAAAATAAACTCAAAATGGATTAAAGATCTAGATGTAAGACCAGAAATTATAAAACTCCTAGAGGAAAACACAGGCAAAATACTCTCTGACATAAATCACAGCAGGATCCTCTATGATCCACCTCCCAGAGTAATAGAAATAAAAGCAAAAATAAACAAATGGGACCTAATAAAACTTAAAAGCTTTTGCACAATGAAGGAAACTATAAGCAAGGTGAAGAGAGCCTTCAGAATGGGAGAAAATGATAGCAAATGAAGCAACTGACAAAGAATTAATCTCAAAAATATACAAGCACCTCAATTTCAGAAAAATGAATGACCCAATCAAAAAATGGGCCAAAGAACTAAACAGACATTTCTTCAAAGAAGACATACATATGGCTAACAAACACATGAAAAGATGCTCAACATCACTCATTATCAGAGAAATGCAAATCAAAACCACAATGAGGTACCATGTCATGCTGGTCAGAATGGCTGTTATCAAAAAGTGTACAAACAATAAATGCTGGAGAGGGTTCAGAGAAAAGGGAACCCTCTTACACTGTTGGGGGGAATGCAGCCACAATGGAGAACAGTATGGGGATTCTTTAAAAAACTGGAAATAGAACTGCCATATGACCCAGCAATCCCACTGCTGGGCATACACACCGAGGAAACCAGAATTGAAAGAGACACGTGTACCCCAATGTTCATCCCAGCACTGTTTACAATAGCCAGGACATGGAAGCAACCTAGATGTCCATCGGCAAATGAATGGATAAGAAAGCTGTGGTATATATACACAATGGAATCTTAATGAGCTATTAAAAAGAATGCATTTGAATCAGTTCTAATGAGGTGGATGAAACTGGAGCCTATTATACAGAGTGAAGTAAGTCAGAAAGAAAAACACCAATACAGTGTATTAGTACATATATATGGAATTTAGAAAGATGGTAACAATGCCCCTGTATGCGAGACAGCAAAAGAGACTCAGATGTAAAGAACAGACTTTTGGACTCTGTCAGAGAAGATGAGGGTGGGATGATTTGAGAGAATAGCACTGAAACATGTATATTACCATATGTGAAAGAGATCGCCAGTTTAGGTTCGATGCATGAAACAGGGAGCTCAGGGCCGGTGCACTGGGATGACCCTGAGGGATGGGATGGGGAGGGAGGTGGGAGGGGGGTTCAGGATGGGGGACACATATGCACCCATGGCTGATTCATGTCAATGTATGGCAAAAACCACTACAATATTGTAAAGTAATTTGCCTCCAATTAAAATAAATAATTTTTTAAAATAAAATAAAACAGATAACTCTTTCTCTTGAATTTTAACTACATTTTGATTCCTCAAATTAGTTTCATGTAAACATTTAAAAATTCCATCAGTTTACAAATTTATAAATAAAAATAACAACATCTCTTTCTAAACATAGGGACAAATTTCATAGACGTTAGTAACTGCCAACAAATAATTATAAAAATTATCATTTTTGATTGATAGATAACACTAATCACAGAAAATTTTCTCCATCTACCTTTAAACCCAAATGAAAAGAATAGATACTAAATGAGTTATGTTGTCTTAAGATATAACACTTTTGAAAATATATGTATATTCTGTGATCTAGTGTTTCCTTTAGTTGTGAAAGATTGCAATATGATTCCACAAGAGTGTTGACTTGTGAAATAGCTGGAAACTCATTCTTATCCTTAAACAGCCTTACATGGTTCAGCAGCTATCTACTGGTGAAATCAGATATTGACGATTGTTTTTTGATTTCTAACCTCTGTGTAATAGAGATTAAGTGCTACTTGAGTGAAGTCAATGTTGTCTAGTATTGTAACTCTAATAACTACATTAGAATCATTGGAGAGAAGTAGAGCAGGGGGAGTGTTTGATTGGGTGGCGGATTAGCACAACTGGCTTTCATGTCAATTATCTCTTTATTAAATCCTAGATTAAGTAGTTTATAACCTGTGTGTCCGTTTTTGCTTGTCTAATTAGGTACTGGGTGCTACTGAATTTATTGGGTTTTATTTGTTAACCTGATCATTCTATCATTTTTGAGATTGAATCCAAGTACTGCATTTTGGACTCTTTTGAACTATGATGGCTACTCCATTTCTTCTAAGGGAATCTTGTCCAGAGTAGTAGATATAATGGTCATCTGAGTTAAATTCATGCATTCCAGCCCGTTTTAGTTCACTAATACCTAAAATGTCGATGTTCACACTTGCCATCTCCTGTTTGACCACTTTCAATTTACCTTGATTCATGCATCTAACATTCCAGGTTCCTATGCAAAGAAGAAAAGGAAAGATATACCCATCTGAATGCAGAGTTCCAAAGGAGAGACAAGAAAACCTTCCTCAGTGATCAGTGCAAAGAAATAGAGGAAAACAATAGAATGGGAAAGACTAGAGATCTCTTCAAGAAAATTACAGATACCAAAGGAACATGTCATGCGAAGATGGGCACAATGAAGGACAGAAATGGTATGGACCTAAGAGAAGCAGAAGATATTAAGGAGAGGGGGCAAGAACACAGAAGAACTATACAAAAAAGATCTTCATGACCCAGATAACCACGATGGTGTGATCACTCACCTAGAGTCAGACCTCCTGGAATGTGAAGTCAAGTGGGCCTTAGGAAGCATCACTACAAACAAAGCTAATGGAGGTGATGGAATTTCCATTGAGCTATTTCAAATCCTAAAAGATGATGCTGTGAAAGGGTAGCACTCAATATGCCAGCAAATTTGGAAAACTCAGCAATGGCTACAGAATGGGAAAAGGTCAGTTTTCATTCCAATCCCAAAGAAGAGCAGTGCCAAAGAATGTTCAAACCACAACACAATTGTACTCATCTCACACACTAGCATGATAATGCTGAAAATCCTTCAAGCCAGGCTTTAACAGTACTTGAACCGTGAATGTCCAGGTGTTCAAGCTGGACTTAGAAAAGGCAGAGGAACAAGAGACCAAATTGCCAACATCTTTTGGATCATCAAAAAAGCAAGAGGGTTCCAGAAAAACATCTACTTCTGTTTTATTGATTACCCCAAAACCTTTGACTGTGTGGGTCACAACAAACTGTGGGAGATTCTTAAACAGATGGGAATACCAGACCTCATGACCTGTCTCCTGAGAAATCTGTATGCAGGTCAAGAAGGAACAGTTAGAAATGGACATGGAACAACAGACTGGTTCCATATCGAGAAAGTAGTACATCAAGGCTGTAGGTTGTCACCTGGCTTATTTAACTTACATGCAGAGTATATCATGTGAAATGCCAGGCTGGATGAAGCACAAGCTGGAATCAAGATTGCTGGGAGAAATATCAATAACTTCAGATATGCAGATGATACCACCCTTATGGCAGAAAGTGAAGAGGAACTAAAAAGCCCCTTGATGAAAGTGAAAGAGGAGAGTGAAAACTTTGGCTTAAAACTCAACATTCAGAAAACTAAGATCATGGCATCTGGTCCTATCACTTCACAGCAAATAGATGTGGAAACAATGGAAATAGTGAGAGACTTTATTTTCTTGGGCTCCAAAATCACTGTAGATGGTAACTGCAGCCATGAAATTAAAAGACGCTTACTCCTTGGAAGAAAAGTTATGTCCAACCTAGACAGCATATTAAAAAACAGAGACATTACTTTGCCAACAAAGGTCCATCTAGTCAAAGTTATTATTTTTTTTACCAGGAGTCATGTATGGATGTGATAGTTGGACTATCAAGAAAGCTGAGCACTGCAGAATTGATGCTTTTGAACCGTGGTGTTGAAGAAGACTCTTGAGAGTCCCTTGGACTGCAAGAAGATCCAACCAGTCCATCATAAAGGAAATCAGTCCTGAATATTCATTGGAAGGACTGATGTTGAAGCTGAAGCTCCAATACTTTGTCTACCTGATGCAGAGACCTGACACATTGGAAAATATCCTGATTCTGGGAAAGATTGAAGGTAGGAAGAGAAGGGGACAACAAAGGATGAGATGGTTGGATGGCATAACCTACTCGATGGACATGAGTTTGAGTAAGCCCCGGGAGTTGGTGATTGACTGGGAAGCCTGGCATGCTGCAGTACATGGGGTCACAAAGAGTCAGACATGTCTGAGTGACTGAAGTGAATACTCTGCCAATGGTAACAATAAGTATTAATTGACATTTTTTGCATTGTGTCTTTGGAAGCAAAAATTACAGAAGACATTCCATTCAGCAACCTGAAAATAAATTAACAAAGAGATAGCAAAGCAATCAATTATGATTAGTAGTACTGTTAGTCATTCAGTTGTGTATGACTCTTTGGGACCCCATAGACTGTAGCCCACCAGGCTCCTCTGTCCATGTTATTCTCCAGGCAAGAATACGGAAGAATTCACCAGGGGATCTTCCCAACCCAGGGATTGAACCCAGGTTTCCCACATTCCAGGCAGATTCTTTGCTGTCTGAGCCACTAGGAAAGCCCCATTAGAAACTTGGAAAAGATTGGGAAAGTTACTCTGAGAAATACAATGAAACTGAATTTTATTATTTTCAGTCAGGTAAATCTACATAGAAAGCCACATTTGGAAAAAAAGAAAAAGAAGCTTAAATTTTGTAGACAGAACAAAGGGAATGAGTTGAGTGACTACAGAGACTTTTGTCATGGAGCTATGTGAGCTTGATGCATTCATCTCCCTCTAGAAATCTACCTGTCAAGCAGATGAGAAGGCTTATATCTGCTGATCAGATGTACTCAACTCAGGATGTATTAAAGAGATAATGTCAATTTTTTCACAAGGTATTTTGATACTCAAGTGATGCTCATGTAATGGGATACTAAGTGCACTTTTTCTATTGCATATATAACTAACCCAAAACTGAAGACATAGAAACTTTATAATTTTGACATTTGGAAAAAAGAAAAAAAACTATCAGTGCTGGATAGCTCTCCACATCCTTTAAAGATGTTCCAATCATCATTAGAGTTAGGTTTTGCTAACTCTGCAACTACCTCTTCCTTGTCCCTGCACCAAACACACGCACCTTTTATCTCTACAGGCAGGTCATTCAGGGAAGAAAAGATCATTTCATTATTCTTATAGCTGATTGACATGCAGTGGCCCTTTCTTTTTCCTGTGCGGGCTGGGGAATACTCCACCTTTACCCACTCCAAGTAGTGAGAGGAGGCACTGAGGAAGGGCCAGCAACAAGGGAGGCCAGAGCTCCTTCCCACACCTGGATGCTTGCTGCTGCTGAGGAAGTAAGTGACATTTACTAACATCAGAATAGATTGTGGCGAGGTCATCCTCTAGAAATCATGACTACTACCTCCTATCATTTTGGTTCTAGGACATAGGTTTGATTCTGGTCACTACTGTATGCTATTTGCCTGCAAAATTCTGACAGCGGGATGCTTGTTAAAGAGCCACATTATGAAGCTAATAAAGATTTGAATGCTTCCTATTATGAAGCAAATGGCCCATGCCTGGAATGAGAATCCCATGATTTCCCCATAGTTTTCAATGGTTCTTGGAAACCTGGAAAGCACAGTAATGGTTTCTGTGGCTCCCTCTGAACAAACTTAATGGTAAAATGGGCATTATAAGAGATGGCATAGGTGGCTTCCAAAAAAAGATTTCCCACTAAAATCTGGGGTTGGCAGCATGGTCTACTGCCAGCGACTGAGAGCGACTGGGCTGAGCCTGCCTGAGGAGGTGTTAGTGATGCTTGAGGCAGCATAAAGGAGGACATTTAATATCATGAGACTTTGAATGAGAGTATTCTAATCCTTAGCTTATTTAGAGGTAAAGCCTGTTGTTACCTAGTAAAGGATGAG
Organism: Bos indicus x Bos taurus; assembly: GCF_003369695.1. Classification (NCBI taxonomy): domain Eukaryota; kingdom Metazoa; phylum Chordata; class Mammalia; order Artiodactyla; family Bovidae; genus Bos; species Bos indicus x Bos taurus. The sequence continues at coordinate 35,584,874 of NC_040084.1, forward strand.
ATTGATTGAAAAAGCAAAGGCAATGAGCATAATATTTATAGAGAACCTAGTGGTAGTTGAGCTGTTATTATTGAGTCTCTGCTGTGGTTACCATTCCTTACTGTAATTCCCTGTGCTGGGCATATTGTGACCTAGTGGAATGCCCATTCCTGCAGGCATAGACATGAGGGACAGGGACCTTCTTGGAGACTTCTGTTTAAGAGAAGCTAGAATTAGGTAAGTGTTAGTTTGATAAAGGGCAGAGTGATTTCTGGGCATAGAATCGTATCAAAATGACATCTAGGTACCATGTACTTCTGTCTGAGTCGTAGGAGACCATGAGGTCTGGGATAGGAAAAGAATAAACAAAAAGAAACATCTTTTAATAAAACTTATGCCATATATTGCACTTCCCTGGTAACTCAGCTGGTAAAGAATCTGCCTGCAATGCAGGAGACCTGGGTTAAATTCCTGGGTCTACAAGATTCCCTGGAGAAGAGAAAGGCAACCCACTCTAGTATTCTTGCCTGGAGAATTCCATGGACAGAGGAGCCTGTCCAGCTACATTACATGGGGTCACAAAGAGTCAGACAAGACTGAATGCCTGACACACACATGCCATATATTACAACTAAACAGTAGCATTACTGTGACATTTCTTATTGAGCAAACTGTGAAACTAAATAGAACATACGTAAGTCAGAGGGAAAAATTTTGAAAATTTGATAAAGAAAATGACAGATTTCAGGTATAAGAGGTATAATTTCAGGGACATCCAGGAATTAGGAGAAAGATATTATAGAGGCCAATATGTTCTACAATAATAATGGATGCAAGAATTAGTGTAAAGTATGTTGTCTTTTACCTCATGTTAAAATCTTATTCAAATTCTCATGAGCAGTTTGAATAGGTAAAGCTAAAATGAGAAGTTTTGCATTTTTTGATGGTAGTCTTTTTGTCCTGTGCAATCCTAACCCACCCAGTTTATAATTTATACTCTGAGAAGGAATTTTGAATGATTGTGTCCTATACAGTCTCTTTTGTACTACAGATACTCAGTTTATGTTAAATATCTTGTGTAAATGGACAACGTGGAAGAAATGGACAAATTCTTAGAAAAGTACAACTTTCCAAAACTCGACCACGAAGAAATAGAAAATCTTAACAGACCCATCACAAGCACGGAAATTGAAACTGTAATAAAAAAATCTTCCAGCAAACAAAAGCCCAGGTCCAGACGGCTTCACAGCTGAATTCTACCAAAAATTTAGAGAAGAGCTAACACCTATCCTGCTCAAACTCTTCCAGAAAATTGCAGAGGAAGGTAAACTTCCAAACTCATTCTATGAGGCCACCATCACCCTAGTACCAAAACCTGACAAAGATCCCACAAAAAAAGAAAACTACAGGCCAATATCACTGATGAACATAGATGCAAAAATCCTTAACAAAATTCTAGCAATCAGAATCCAACAACACATTAAAAAGATCATACACCATAACCAAGTGGGCTTTATCCCAGGGATGCAAGGATTCTTCAATATCTGCAAATCAATCAATGTAATACACCACATTAACAAATTGAAAAATAAAAACCATATGATTATCTCAATAGATGCAGAGAAAGCCTTTGACAAAATTCAACATCCATTTATGATAAAAACTCTCCAGAAAGCAGGAATACAAGGAACATACCTCAACATAATAAAAGCTATATATGACAAACCCACAGCAAACATTATCCTCAATGGTGAAAAATTGAAAGCATTTCCCCTAAAATCAGGAACAAGACAAGGGTGCCCACTTTCACCATTACTATTCAACATAGTTTTGGAAGTTTTGGCCACAGCAATCAGAGCAGAAAAAGAAATAAAAGGAATCCAAATTGGAAAAAAGAAGTAAAACTCTCACTATTTGCAGATGACATGATCCTCTACATGGAAAACCCTAAAGACTCCACCAGAAAATTACTAGAACTAATCAATGATTATAGTAAAGTTGCAGGATATAACATCAACACACAGAAATCCCTTGCATTCCTATACACTAATAATGAGAAAACAGAAAGAAAAAATAAGGAAACAATTCTATTCACCATTGCAACAGAAAGAATAAAATACTTAGGAATATATCTACCTAAAGAAACCAAAGACCTATATATAGAAAACTATAAAACACTGGTGAAAGAAATCAAAGAGGACACTAATAGATGGAGAAATATACCATGTTCATGGATCGAAAGAATCAATATAGTGAAAACGAGTATACTACCCAAAGCAATTTATAGATTCAATGCAATCCCCATCAAGCTACCAACGGTATTCTTCACAGAGCTAGAACAAATAATTTCACAATTTTTATGGAAATACAAAAAACCTCGAATAGCCAAAGCTATCTTGAGAAAGAAGAAGGGAACTGGAGGAATCAACCTACCTGACTTTAGGCTCTATTACAAAGCCACAGTTATCAAGACAGTATGGTACTGGCACAAAGACAGAAATATTGATCAATGGAACAAAATAGAAAGCCCAGAGATAAATCCACGCACATATGGACACCTTATCTTTGACAAAGGAGGCAAGAATATACAATGGATTAAAGACAACCTCTTTAACAAGTGGTGCTGGGAAAACTGGTCAACCACTTGTAAAAGAATGAAACTAGAACACTTTCTAACACCATACACAAAATAAACTCAAAATGGATTAAAGATCTCAACGTAAGACCAGAAACTATAAAACTCCTAGAGGAGAACATAGGCAAAACACTCTCTGACATACATCACAGCAGGATCCTCTATGACCCACCTCCCAGAATATTGGAAATAAAAGCAAAAATAAACAAATGGCACCTAATTAAACTTAAAAGCTTCTGCACATCAAAGGAAACTATTAGCAAGGTGAAAAAGCAGCCTTCAGAATGGGAGAAAATAATAGCAAATGAAGCAACTGACAAACAACTAATCTCAAAAATATACAAGCAACTCCTACAGCTCAACTCCAGAAAAATAAATGACCCAATCAAAAAATGGGCCAAAGAACTAAATAGACATTTCTCCAAAGAAGACATACAGATGGCTAACAAACACATGAAAAGATGCTCAACATCACTCATTATCAGAGAAATGCAAATCAAAACCACTATGAGGTACCATTTCACGCCAGTCAGAATGGCTGCAATCCAAAAGTCTACAAGCAATACATGCTGGAGAGGGTGTGGAGAAAAGGGAACCCTCTTACACTGTTAGCGGGAATGCAAACTAGTACAGCCACTATGGAGAACAGTGTGGAGATTCCCTAAAAAACTGGAAATAGAACTGCCTTATGATCCAGCAATCCCACTGCTGGGCATACACACTGAGGAAACCAGAAGGGAAAGAGACACGTGTACCCCAATGTTCATCGCAGCACTGTTTATAATAGCCAGGACATGGAAGCAACCTAGATGCCCATCAGCAGATGAATGGATAAGCAAGCTGTGGTACATATACACAATGGAGTATTACTCAGCCATTAAAAAGAATACATTTGAATCAGTTCTAATGAGGTGGATGAAACTGGAACCTATTATACAGAGTGAAGTAAGCCAGAAAGAAAAACACCAATACAGTATACTAACGCATATATATGGAATTTAGAAAGATGGTAACAATAACCCTGTGTACAAGACAGCAAAAGAGACACTGATGTACAAAATAAATAAATAAATAAAATAATGTAAGTTATTTTTTTTTAATTTTTGCAAATGTTTCTGTGTAACAGTATTGCAAGTACTTTGACAGGCTTAAATAATGACTCTGAAACCATGATAAAAACATAATGCTCTAGACGTATTCTGTTCAAAGTTATTTTATATAACAAATGATATGTAAGATAAATTATAGTAGGGATTATAATTTCTCAAATGTACAACAAATTCCTTGGGATGAATATATGCTTGTGCTCAGTTGCTCAGTCATATCTGACTCTTTGTGGCCCCATGGACTATAGCCTGCCAGACCCCTCTGCCCATGGAATTTTCCAGGCAATAATACTTTCATGTGATGCCATTTCCTACTCCAGGGGATCTTTTCAACCTAGGAATTGAACCCCAATCTCTGGAGTCTCCTGTATTGGCAGGTGGATTCTTTACCACTAGCACCATACTGAACATAATTTTAAAAGTTTTCATGTAAGGTGCATTCATTCAGCCACCAATGAGCAGGTATATTTTAAAGATGTCTAGTGATTTGTTTTGTGATAATCTCTTTCTAAATAAAATCCTTGACTTTAATTTGTTCTATCTTAGCCACTACTATTGATGTTAAATTTTTATAGTATCATTGATTATTAACCAGATTATAACATCATTGATTATTAACTCTAAAAACTTGGGGGAAGTAATGAAAAAGATAAATCATTATGAACCAAGATGCCAAAATATTAGAAACTATAATATAATAGCTTTTCACTAGTGACACCTCAAAGGGAAGTATAAATCTCATCTCAGGAAATTAAAAACAGATTTTCTTATGCATATGTTCTAGTCCATAGATTGAAGGCCCATGTTATATTTTACAGTAGAAAATGTGCTCTGAGTGTCCCAAGATGATATGTTTAATTTAATGTGTATATTGAATTAGAAACTTAAGACTAAGGAAAATAATTACTGATAGAGTGCAGAGAACAAAATAAACCTTGGTTGATGAATCTCAGATCAGAAATGTACCTGTTATTAAGGGCCCCCATAGCACAGTTCCAATACAGGTAAATTATTTCCAACATAAAATATTACTCTATCTTATCATCTGTAAAATAGTTAGAAACTGTCAAAGAATATATCTGTGAAGACTTTCATTAAATAAAAAAAAGGTACAGGAAAATGAACATGACTTGCCATATCTATTTTATTCTTCTTTCACCATTTTTACAAAATAGGAGCAACCATCAAATTTCAGACGTTACAGTCAGATTCAGGTTAACATGTATTTCTGAAGAAATACATGAGCTGAAAGGATGCAGTTCCATTTTCTAGTGGTCTACAGGGAAATTTCACTTATGGATACTTCTTGGCTTTGACTATGTCATTTTCTGAACCTGACATAAATCAGAGGAAGTGGAAATTTAAGGGAAATAACAATCTAATTTATATTTGCCATGGCATATAGTCATAATGGTGTTTTTCCTAAGTTTTAAATGCATAAGTGACTTGGCTTTCAGTATTTAGAACATGTCCACAATGCTTAAAAAAAATTGTTTCTAAATCCCTTTTATTTTTTCCACTGAAGAGTTGTTGTATTCTATAATTGAAAAAGCATATAATAGTAGGAAAAATGTAATATGATCAATATAGACTGTGATGGTCTTAAGGTATTTTAGAACTAGTAAGAAATCATTTTTTTTCTTATAATCTTCTACTCCTTGCATAAGCCTTTCATTTTATTGATTTTTTTTGTCACTGTTAATAAATTCTTCAAGTCTGGTACATATAAGTGATTGACGTTTTAGGGTTTGCTTTTTCTAGCATGTATTTTCACCTATTTCCCTTTTTGTCTTCCTTCATAAGAAATTCTTACTATCCTGCAAGTAATTACTTATGAGACAGAATAGCTTCTGAAAGACAATATTTCGTGACAAAAAAAATAGCAGATCAAGTGCTGTGTCCTCCCTGAGAGATAACAGACTTGCTCTGCATTATGCAGCAAATGGTCTTACCTTTGCTCAAGCAAAAAATGATTCATTATCTTAGGTGCAATAATCATTTAACTCAAAGTTGCCTTCTTCACATTTTGTTAGCATTTAGATTTTTTCAACCTATTTTAAATTAATTTTATCTGTTTACTTTATTTAGATATTATGTTATATAGATGCAAGATACAAATTTAATTATAGAAAAAATAAAATCTATTGTTGCAGTCACTCAGTCATGTCCGACTCTTTGTGACCCCACAGGACTGCACCAAGCCAGGCTTCCCTGTCATTCACCATCTCCTGAAGTTTGCTCAAACTCATGTCCATTGAGCCAGTGATGCCATCCAACCATCTCATCTTCTGTTGCCCGCTTCTCCTCCTGACTTCAATCATTCCCAGCATCTAGATCTTTTCCAATGAGTCAGCTCTTCACATCAGGTGGCCAAAGTGTTGGAGCTTTGGCGTCACTATCAGTCCTTCCAATGAGTACTCAGGGTTGATTTCCTTTAGGATTGACTGGTTTGAACTCCTTACTGTCCAAGGGACTCTCCAGAGTCTTCTCCAGCACCACAGTGTGAAGGCATCAGTTCTTTGGCGCTCAGCCTTTTTTATTGTCCAGCTCTCACATCCGTGAGATGTAATATAACATTTGTCCAAATGAATGTATTGAATTCAGTATATGCTGGGTACTTTGAGTATATAAATATGGGATCTGATACTACAGCTTTTGGTGTTAACATAAATATTCCAACCCTTTGATATAAAGGCTTTATGGTTTGGGAGATTAAAATTTATTCTCTGAAGTACTCAAAGGAACATGTGTGAATACTGGGTAGAAATATAGAACAGCATTCAACTATAAGGATTGTCAACCTATATATCCTTACAATTCTAGAAAGTGTAAATATGCCAGTAAGAAAATTTATCTGTCTCCAAAACATTTTATTAATTAGATTTTCAGTGCAATGAAGATGCTGTAGAGGATCCAAAGAAAAATGCTTAGCAGTTGGAAATAGAAATCTGTAACATGGCATAAATGTCTGATTTAGGAAAGCTGTCATTAAAAAGTTACCAAAACAGCCAATATGAAGAGATACTCAAGGAACCCACACATATGAAGGCCCTTTGGAGGGCAATGACAACCAACAAATACAGGAGGGAAATGAGTAGGGATAAGTGATGTTACATGACTGGCTAATTCTCTTTCCTTCTGCCCTCCTCCCCAGCATGATGGAGATGTTCCATGTACCTGGATGAAAGGTACACAATGCTCTTCAGTATTTACAAACACATATATGTGCTCACACACACACACACTGACAGGCCTATGTTCCAGAATCCAGATTAAGATAGAAACATTTTCAACATCTCAAAAAATACTTTTCCCCTTTCCAGGTGAGTTAATGCCTCCAACATCATCAGTGGCTAACATTTGGGCTTCTATTATCATGTTCCATACTTTTAGAATATACCTTCTCTACTCAATAGTGTTTTTTGTGTTGTTTTAATTCATAGTAAACATATGTATAAATTACAAAAAAAAATGAAAGACAATTGTGTACTCATCAACTATGTTAAAAATTAGAACACTGAGTGTAATATGCTGTAGATTCATCCATACTATTGCAAATGGCAGGATTTCATTTTTTCTTATGGCTGAGTCATAGTCCAATATATGTGTGTGTGTGTGTGTGTGTGTGTGTATTGCATTATTTTTATCCATTCATCTGTTGATGAACACTAAGTTTGTTAGGGTCAATTAATCTATAATGAAGGAGACAAGTATATACAATGGAAAAACATAGTCTCTTCCAATAAGTGGTCCTGGAAACACTGGACAGCCACATGTAAAACAATAATATTAGAACATTATCCCACACCATATACACAAATAAACTAAACATTGATTAAGTACATAAATATAATATGAATATCATAAAATTCCTAGAAAAAAACATAGAACATTATTTGACATAATTCATGGCAGTATTTTTTTGGATCTGTCTCCCCTGTCTAGTCAAAGGAAACAAAAATGAAAATAAACACATTAGACCTAATTAAACTTAAAAGCTTTCACACAGCAAAGGAAACTACTCACAAAATGAAAAGATAGCCTATTGAAATATCTGAGGAGAAAATGTTTGCAAATGATATGACTGACAAGGAGTTAATATAAAAAAACATGAATAGCTCATACAACTCAATATAAAAAAGTAAAACCCAATTAAAATATAGGCAGAAGACTTGAATAGATATTCTTCCAAAGAAGATACACAGATATAAACAGATACATAAAAATATGTTCAAAACCACAATGAGATATCACCTCACAAATATGAGAATGGCCATAAACAAAAACTCTACACATAACAAATGATGGAGAGGACATTGAGAAAGGGAATCCTAGTACACTGATGGGGGAAAGTATGATGGGAAAGCCACTAAGGAACTTAGTATGAATATTCCTCAAAAAACTAAAAATAGAACTACTATATGATCCAGGAATTCCCCTGTTGGGTATATATCTGAGGAAAATGAAAACACTAATTCAAAAAGATACATGTAGCCCACAATACTATATATAAAACACATAATAAACAAGGATCTACTGTGTGTGTATACATATATATATACATATACATATATATATATACGTATACATATATATATATATACGTATACATATATATATACATATATATATATATATATATATATATATAGGCTTCCCTGGTGGCTCAGAGGTTAAAGCATCTGCCTGCAATGCGGGAGACCTGGGTTTGATCCCTGGGTGGGGAAGATCCCCTGGAGAAGGAAATGGCAACCCACTCCAGTATTCTTGCCTGGAGAATCCCATGGACGGAGAGGCCTGCTGGGCTACAGTCCACGGGGTCACAAAGAGTTGGACACGACTGAGCGACTTCACTCACTCACTCACTGTATATATAGAACAGGAAACTCTACTCAATACTCTGTAATTACCTACGTGGGAAAATAATCTGAAAAAGAACAAATATATGTGTATATATATTTCAATCACTCTGCTGTACACCTGAAATACTGTACATAGTATTGTAAATCAGTTATATTCCTAGATAAAACAAAAATTAAAAAAATATATTTTTAAATAAATAAATTTAAATTAATTATAAAAACAAATGAAAAAACCAAAAAGATACATACAGCCCAATGTTCAGAGCAGCACTATTTATGAGTCAAGATATGAAAGCAACCTATTAAATGCTTTTTAATATAACTTCCTTTTCCCTACACCTTTGTTTTCCATCTACTACTCAGAAACACTCTCAGCTCCTCTTTCTAGAAAACTTCCTCCTCCAATCAATCTGTCCTGCTAAGGCTAACTCTTACTACTATATCTAAACTTGCAATAAGACCCTCATTACCACCCATGTCCATACTCTTCAGCTATCTTATACTTTTGCCATGAAAATGTTAATTTTCCAACAAACTACATAGCTTACTTATTTATTGTGTCTATTATCAATCTCCTGCTAGAATGAAAACTTCATAAGGGTATGGATCCTTGTTTCTTTTATCTTGTTTCTTACAGGTATAGAATGGCACCATACCTGTAGTTTACCATCAATAAATATTTTTCTATGGCAGCTTGTGAGCCAAGCATTTTATTCCAGCACCTTGAATATTTCTCCGTCTCCTCCTACTCCACAGTCCCTGTCCTTTACCACTCTCTTTGCATCTGTTTATGAAAGTCTCAGTGCTGTCTTTTAAAAGCCTAGGTTGGGGGCAAGATGATGAGGATGAGGATTTGATATGAAATTGGCTTCTCTCTGAGGCACTGGAGAGGAAGGACATTTGTAAATACTCCCAAAGCAATTATTTATTTTTCTTTCTCATAAACCCAATGGTTTTATTGTATTACTATTATATTATTTTTTCTTAACTGCAAAGAAAAGGCATTAGAAAAAAATTAAGTTCCTTGCCTGACACTTAAAAATATCATATGTTAGGATAAGAAGTAAATGGAGCAAACTGCAGGACAAAAATCATTGAATTATCTTCCAAATTATTCAATGACTCCCTATTGTCATACTAATTAGCCTTATATACCTAAATTATGACAAATACTTACTTTTCCACTTTATATTTAACAAAAGTTTTTAAGCTTTATGTCCTATTTATTTCTTAAATGTAATTTAAACCCACAGCAAATTGAACTACAGGAAACTGCATAGACAGGTTTGATAGGATATCATAAATGTTTTCAGAAAGACTTGAATGGAAGGTAGTGATGCTGAGTTTCTAGAGGTATATGTGGGATGGATGCAAGTCAGGGGAATCTGTGTAAAAATCTAAACTCAAACACTCCCTTGTTTGCAGGAACCTGAGGACTGAAGATATTCAAGTTAATTCAAAATACAAACACAAATGATTATTTTGATGGACTATTTTAAACTATAAAGAATTATATGCAAAGTCCATGCTTTTTTGAAAAAAATGGTTAGGACCAAATTTAAAGTCATTCTATTCACTGATGTCTTAACACTGGTTATTGTAGAATCTGTAAATAATACATGAAGTATAAAATCTCAACAACCAAAAAGTTAGTATTACTATTTCATACTTTATAAAATTTCTTTGGCTCAAGTCCCACAGATGTATGACAGTGAATATGTCAAATGATTTATATTTTTCATCTTGGGAGAATATTTGAATTCTCAACTCTGAGGAAACATAGAATGTAAAATTTCCATTTAGAGTAAACAGAAGTTCAAGAATTGCTGACAGGCCTACAAATGATTAAGCTGCACCAATAAAGAATTTATTAGAAATATGGAAACTTTACATGCTTGGAGAGACTTTCCTGCTGAGCCAGGTTAATGGGTTCAGATAAGCTTGTAGCCTAAGTAGGTTCTTCACTACTTAGATTTTTCCTTTAAGGGCCCCTCCAGGTGTGTCTGCTGCGACAGCAGTTTTAGTACTTCAACAACACTTTTCAACCTTTTGATTTCATTTTAGCTGCTGTGATTAAATAGACACACATCACTTGCTGTGCCACAGCAAAAGAAGCTTGTGGTTCACCTTTGCTGAATTAGTACCCACTGAGCACTGCAAATATTTAAAATGTCACTCTATTTGATAATGTCAGAAAGGGCTGCAAATACCACCACATAGCACCAAAGAAGCACTCATTACAGACAAAAGAACATTTAACATCTCTCTTCTTCAAGGAAAAATGAGAGTTAAATAGAAACAGTAAAACTCTGATGAAGTTACTAAGGCCAGAAAATTTAATAACCATAAATGGGACTTTAGGCTTATAACTCACTGCTTTAGTACATTCTCTCACAAAATTGTTCTGTTGCTGATCTTAAACATAGTGCTGTTGCAGGAGAATTAATTTATATTGACACAAGATTAGAGAGTTCTTACAACAAAATCTATCTGATGTCATTCTTGAGCGAACTGCAGATATTTGTCCCAAGAGCCAAGCTTCAAGTGGAGTCTTCATGTTTCAAGTGATGTCTTTATTTAATGCTCAAGTATTTAATTCCAAAAGGCAATAAAGGAAGACACCATACCGATGTGAAGCTTGGAAATGTCAGCAAAACCATAGACCACCCAGGAGTTTCAAGATCTTTCTATTACTCAGACCCAAAATGCAACTATGTTCAGAGGATATTTTTGCTTTGTTTAGGTTAAAGTTAAGGTACTAGTGGTAAAGAACCCACCTGCCAGTGCAGGAGACATGAGATGCTGGTTTGATCCCTGGGTTGGGAAGACCCCCTGGAGAATGGAAGGGCAACCTACTCCAGTATTCCTGCCTGGAGAATCCCATGGACAGAGGAGTCTGGAGGAATACAGTCCAGAGGGTCACAAAGAGTCCAGGACCACTTAAGTGACTTAGCACACAGCACATCAATACATAGAGAATAAAATTTCAAACTTGTTTTGTACTCACATATGTATGAATGAGGATAAAAGGCTTAACTTCTCTATGAAAATATGCAGGTCATTCCTCAAGCAAAGAACATTTAGAAGCAAGTGTTCCTTGTCTGTGGGCAGCTCTGATCCAAAGGCAGTGTACAGTCCAGAAGGGCAACTCTGCAACATTTACAAAACTTTTCCAAGGCCATCTGAGTCACTATCATTCTTGACTTTGGAAAAGGGGGGAAAGCTCTAGACTTTCTCTCAAAATGTAATGTGGAAGTTGTACATCTCCCTTTCTCTCACATTGTATTTGTTTGAACTTAGTCAATAATCACGCTTAGCTACAATTCTGCAAAATATAATCTAGTGTCCAAGAAGTGGGCAAGGAAATTAATTTCCCTTCACAGAATATTTGCTCGTCAATGTGCTTCAAAGTGATTCTACTCTGTCATTACATAGGAAAAAGGATAAGATTTTGAATTGAACCTGACAAACAGAGAGAAGAATATGTGAACAGAGATGTCAAAAATATTCCAATATTGGTAAATATACAATTCTCATATAAAATTTTAAAATAATATTGAGACAGCCATTTCAGCTGGTCACACATCTCTATTAATGAATCCAACATTATTTTTATTCTAAAAAAATAGTAAATTTTATTTTTGTCATTAAACACTTCTAATGTAATGTCAAAAAATTAAAAGATAGAATCAAACTTAAAATGTAGTAAACATTTATAATGATCAAAAGTTTGAAAACTATAAGAAATTCGTGTTTGAAAGTAAAAGATTATGAACTGCATTATATTTCCAGTATTTGCTTTATTTTTATTTTATATATAAGGCCCCATCCTCAAAACCACTCCAGTCTAGAGATTTCTTTAAATTGCTACATAATAGATGTTGAACATTTACTCAACAGTATTTTGGAAAGGAATTTTGTGCTTGACTGAAAATTCCCCAAGTGTATTTTCACTCTATGAATCTTAGAATCTTAGAATCTTCTACCTAATACTTTTTATCCTCAACTGGTGTTTGCATGCTTTCAATAAACACAAATTATCATCATATTTCCTTTAAACTATCTCTGAACCATGCTATTGAAAGGTTACTTTCTTTGGAAAAGAATGGTCTAATTAAATGTGTCACAATTAAAATAGTAGGAGTGGAGATCTATGATGTAGAAAAAAGCTCTGTCTAGTCTGAGTAGAATGCTACTTCAAATTGAGTGCTAAAGCTGATCATTATTATTCTCCCCACATGAGTCAATCCCTCTAATTCATTAATCATTTCACTGACTTTCTTAGAAGTTCCCCCACTTTGTATTTACCACAACCATTTTTCTAACACGTTACATATAAAAGATATTATTGTTTTAGTTTTAGTCTTAACCAAAAAATCAAGGAGTGATATACTATCACACTTTCAGAGTTAGTAATTGTTCTTAATTTTTAAATTTATGTCAACTCAGCAGTTATAATAAAAATTCCTTCTCATTATCAGAATTTCATATGGCTGATTCTTGTTGAGATTTGACAGAAAACATTCTGTAAAGCAATTATCCTTCAGTAAAAAAAATAGATAAAAAAAGAATTCCAATTCTTCTAAGTATAATACTCATAATTCATTCATTTATTTTGTCATACAGTGAATATTTCTTGAGTTCCTACTAAGTGCCTACTAAGTATAGGGGCTTCCATGATGAGGACAAAGAGACACAGAACCTGTTTTCACAGAGTTTATGAGTTTATGGTCCAGTAGAGAAGACAGGTGTCAAAATATTTAAATACAAGAGTCGAATATTTAGATACAAAACTTAGATGTAAAAATCACTTTGAAGAAGAGTTACTAAGGGATTCTCTAATCTGCAATAAAGAAAACTGACCTATTCAGTGAGGAAAGGAAGCACTCCCTAAAGATGATCTGATTAAGCTACGATTCAGGGAAACACTGGAAGTAATTAGGTAAAAGCTAAGGCTAAGAGAAGTGTCAGAGGGTAAAAGTCTGTGTCATAAAATCAGTAGAGGTGCATCCTGGAAAACTAGATATAAATGGTCTTTTAAAAAGCATGTTACAAACACAAGGGATGTAGGGGGAAATTACAAAACTAAGCCATATCAAGAATTTGTTTCTTTACCTGGCTCTTAGAATTATTTTAAGCAGGTGGGTGATAGTAAATATGTCACTCTTACAAACAGTTGACTATGAAAGTGAGAGAGCTAATTCTTCAATTCAGTTCAGTTGCTCAGTCATGTCTGACCCCATGGACTGCAACATGCCAGGCTTCCCTATCCATCACCAACTCACAGAGCTTGCCCAAACTCATGTCCATAGAGTCAGTGATGCCATCCAACCATCTCTTCCTCTGTCATCCCCTTTTCCTCCTGCCTTCAATCTTTCCCAGAATCAGGGTCTTTTCCAATGAGTCAGTTCTTCACATCAGGTGGCCGAAGAATTGGAGTTTCAGCTTCAGCATCAGTCCTTCCAATGACTATTCAGAACTGATTTCCATTAGAATGGAGTGGTTGGATCTCCTTGCAGTCCACGGGACTCTCAAGAGTCTTCTCCAACAACACAATTCAAAAGCATCAATTCTTCAGTGAACTATAAAGCTTTCTTTATAGTCCAACTTTCACATCCATACATGACTACTGTAAAAAAACACAGCTTTGACTAGAAGGTAGGTCAATAAGGAGAGCAGGGCCCTCAAGGAGGAGAAAGGAACAGACATTTTTTTCCTACATTGCTTTGTCTTAGTCACATAAGCATTTTTTCCCTTAAACTCTGAGTTGTTATGACAACAATCTATTTCACCTAAGATTAACTTTCTTTAAGCTGAGAGCTAATGATTTCACAACAAACAACATGTCTTGCTCAAACTATGTTTTTCCTTAAGCTCTGTGCTAATGATTATATAACAACAGTGTATCTTGCCCAAGAATATGTTTCTCCTTCTTATTAAAAACCTTCTGACTAATCCTGCTATTTTAAGATGTATGTTGTGGGCGTGAGTCTGGTAAGACCTTTATAATCTTGAGATATTCTTTTTATCTATTGTTTGTAACCAATTGAAAAAGTATATAAAGCCCCACCCCAGCTAGTGAGTGGGGCACTATCCACCCTCTTCTGATGTCTATGTCGGAAGTTTTCTCTATCCATTTTTCACTGTGATAAAACTTCAGCTCCACAGAGCTCTAAGTGAACTGAAGCCATGACTTTGGTCCTGAAGAGAAATTCTCTCCTTCAGGGATCACAAATCTGACACCATTCACTGTAAGCTATCAAAAGGCTGGGTGAGATCAAACAGCAACTGGAAGGACTACTGTATTCATTGTTTTTATTCATCTGTTGATATCTTAAAGATGTTTGAATTAGAAATATCTGATTATGTTTAAAGATTTTTGAAAAGAAACAAATGAGCTGAATACAGAAATAAGAGAAGGGTAATCAAAGTGGAGAGAGGTGTGAAGCCTCAGGTTACAAAACACTGATGGGAAAGAAGACTGTTTTTCAGTAGTGAAGGAGAAAACAGTGGGAGAGTTTAATAGCAAGGGTTTACATGTTCAGTGAAGCTAATATTAATTGACCTTCTGATAGTTTCCATCTTGTATGTAAAATAGAGGCTTCTTTGTCTGGAAATTGAGAAAATTGAAAGGTTTTAAAAAGTCCTTGCAGAAAGGAAAGAGTACATGTTAAGGAAGCAACTGGAAATGTTGATGCATTTCTTGCTGGGAGGCATCTCCTTTGGTGCATACTAATTTTAATGGGGTTATTACATCAACAGAAAGAAAAACAAATAAATTTGTTTCTCTTTTCAGTATTCATCTGTATGTGAAAGACACTAAAGTTTACAAAAAAACATCATATTAGACCAAAGACTCTTTTAAATTTATTATAAAATTTGAGATTGAAAACAGTTTGACATTTAGATTGAAAAACTTTCCCTTTTATCAAATATGTCCCTTTCTATTTGACTAGAATATTATTTCAACTATCTTCAAATGTGTTTAGTACATAAATACTTTTTCAAGAGCTTTTTTAGCTTAATTGCTAAAAGCAAGGCTTTTAGAAAAGACACTACAGTTTGTAAATTGTAAGTACTATATATACTGTATAAGAGTGTTTCAGATCCTTTTCTTGGATGCCACTTCTTCAAAACATTTTGAAGGAAGTTTCACATTCAAAAAGGAGAAATTAAAAAAAAAAGTTGGCAAAAATAGATCTAAGTGCATACTTCGCAAATGACTCAAATCTTTAAAAAAACAGGGGTGAGAATAAAATGCAAAATCTATTAAAATTAATCAACATTGTTCATATTGGTGTTATCATCATATACTCTAATTATACCAGGCACAGTAAATAAAAGGATTAGGCAAATTCTCTAACTACTATCAGATCAGATCAGATCAGATCAGTCTCTCATCTAACTACTATATTAAGAATCTAATAAAATCTCTTACTCCTTTCCCCAAAAGAATGAGTTGGTGTTTTCACAACATTTTTCTTTCTCTCTTTAACTTTGTTATCATTCAACTTCCTATAGAACAAGAAAATATCAAAAGGTGATATCAGTGGTTTCATATTGACTTCAAGATAACAGATGGACAACAAATCATTAGAGATATATTCTCATCTCACTCAAGCTGAAATGTTTTTTGAAATGCCAATAAATTTTGAGTAGAAAAATGAACACATTTATTTCTGCAAATGTAGAAGGATCCTACATTTTCAAAGGTGAATTGTAAAATTATAGGTTTATGGTGATCCCCAAGCTTCTTTGCCTTACGTGTCTGGCATAATTGAGGATCTCACAGAACATGATTAATAACTGTTATCTATGGTAATATTTCTTGAAAGGGGAAATAAACTGAGGAAAGGAAACAGAGTCTGGTTACATATAAGAATGAAAACAGTGTATGTGGTTCATGGAGACAAGATAAGTCATTTTGAAAAATATCTATCCATGTATCAAAAAAGTTCTTAAGGGGTAATAACCTTAAAACTGCCACTGAGTATCACTGGTTTGTGACATTTGATTCTGGAGAAGAAATATGGCTTATTTACTGGCACATGTTTCTTTTAGTGGATACAAGAGAGAAAGAGAGACTCAGATATCAATCTCTGGGGAGACTCTGTTAGAGTTTCAACTAAGTTATTTCACTATTTATTTATTTAGAAATTTATTTACAGATATTTAGTTATTTCACCAATAGCTCAAATGTCCATCAACAGATGAGTGGATAAACAAATTGTGGTGCATAGAGACAGAGCCAGAACTGCCTTTGAGTTTTTCAGTGTCTCCTGCGGAGGTACAGATCAGCAGTGGGCTGCAGCAGCAGCAGGGGCTCTGGGTACAGCAGACCTGGGTGTGGCATAAACCCTCTTGGAGGAGGTCACCATTAACCTCACCATAGAGCCATCAAGTAGACAACCCACAAACTGCAGAACAATTATACCAAATAAATTCTTGCACTGTTAAAAAAGTTTTAGGACCCACAACAGATTTCCCAACCTGCAGATTGGGCAAAGGGACTGAGAACCCCCAGGGAATTTAACTATGGAGGCCGGTGGAATTTGACTACAGAACTTACACAGGACTGGGGAAACAGACTCTTAGAGGGCACAAACGAAACCTTGTGTGCACCAGGACCCAGGAGAAAGGAATAGTGACCCCACAAGACATTGACCCAGGCTTTCCTGTGAGTGTCCAGGAGTTTCCAGCAGAGGCATGGGTCCGCGGTGATGTGCTGCAGGGTCATGGCACTGAATGCAGCAGTGCAGCAGTGTGTGCATGGTACCTTTTGAAAGAGGTTACCATTATCTTCATTACCTCCACCACAGTTTGGTTTCAGGGCAAACAACACGGAAGGAACACAGCCACCCCACCCATCAACAGAAAATCGGATTAAAGATTTACTGAGCAAGGCCCTGCCCAACAGAACAAGACCCAGTTTCCCCACAGTCAGTCTCTCCCATCAGGAAGCTTCCATAAGCCTTTTATTCTTATCCTTCAGAGGAAAGACAGAATGAAAACCACCATCACAGAAAACTAATCAAACTGATCACATGGACCACAGCCTTGTCTAACTCAGTGAAACTATAAGCCATGCCATGTAGGGCCACCCAAGATAGACAGGTCATAGTGGAGAATTCTGACAAAACGTGGTCCACTAGAAAAGAGAATGGCAAAACACTTCAGTATTCTTGCCTTGAGAATCCCATGAACAGTATGAAAAAGCAAACTAGATAGGACACGGAAAAATGAACTGCCCAGGTAAGTAGGTGCCCAATATGCTACTGGAGAAGAATGGAGAAATAACTCCAGAAAGAGTGAAGAAATGGAGCTACAGCAAAAACAGCACCCAATTGTGGATGTGACTGGTGATGAAAGTAAACTCCAATGTTGTAAAGAACAATATTGCATAGGAACCTGGAATGTTAGAACCATGTATTAAGGTAAATTCAGTTCAGTTCAATTCAGTTCAGTCACTTAGTCGTTTGGGACTCTTTGCAACCCCATGGACTGCAGCAAGCCAGGCCTCCTGTCCAATACCAACTCCTGGAGTTAATCAAACTAATGTCCATTGAGTCCGTGATGCCATCCAACCATCTCATCTTCTGTCATTCCCTTCTCCTGCCTTCAATATTTCCCCAAATCAGGGTCTTTTCAAATGAGTCAGTTCTTCGCATCAGGTGGACAAAGTATCGGAGTTTCAGCTTCAACATCAGTCCTTCCAATGAATATTTAGGACTGATTTCCTTTAGCATGGACTTATTGGATCTCCTTGCAGTCCAAGGGACTCTCAAGAGTCTTCTCCAACACCACAGTTCAAAAGTATCAATTCTTCATCTCTCAGCTTTCTTTATAGTTCAATTCTCACATCCATACATGACTACTGGAAAAACCATAGCTTTGACTAGATAGACCTTTGTTGGCAAAGTAATGTCTCTGCTTTTTAATATGCTGTCTAGGTTGCTCACAACGTTTCTTCCAAGGAGTAGCAACTTTTAATTTCATGGCTGCAGTCACCATCTGCAGTGATTTGCAGTTCAGTTCAGTCGCTCAGTCGCGTCCAACTCTGCGACCCCATGAATCACAGCACGCCAGGCCTCCCTGTCCATCACCAACTCCCGGAGTTCACTCAAACTCACATCCATCGAGTCGGTGATGCCATCCAGCAATCTCATCCTTTGTCGTCCCCTTCTCCTGCCCACAATCCCTCCCAGCATCAGGGTCCTTTCCAATGAGTCAACTCTTCGCATGAGGTGGCCAAAGTATTGTAGTTTCAGCTTTAGCATCAGTCCTTCCAATGAACACCCAGGACTGATATCCTTTAGAATGGACTGGTTGGATCTCCTTGCAGTCCAAGGGACTCTCAAGAGTCTTCTCCAACATCACAGTTCAAAAGCATCAATTCTATGGCACTCAGCTTTCTTCACAGTCCAACTCTCACATCCATACATGACCACTGGAAAACCCATAGCCTTGACTAGACAGATCTTTGTTGGCAAAGTAATGTCTCTGCTTTTTGATATACTATCTAGGTTGGTCATAACTTTCCTTCCAAGGAGTAAGTGTCTTTTAATTTCATGGCTGCAATCACCATCTGCAGTGATTTTTAGGGCCCTGCAAAATTAAGTCTGTCACTGTTTCCACTGTTTCCCCATCTATTTGCCATGAAGTGATGGGACGGGATGGCATGATCTTAGTTTTCTGGATGTTGAGCTTTAAGCAAATTTTTTCACTCTCTTCTTTCACTTTCATGGAAGTAGTCAAACAGGAGATGGCAAGAATGAACATCGAAATTTTAGCAATCAGTGAACTAAAATGGACTGTAATGGGTGAATTTAATTCACATGACCATTATATCTATACTGTGGGCAAGAATCCCTTAGAAGAAATGGAGTAGCCCTCATAGTCAACAGGAGTCCAAAATGCTGTACTTGGGTACAATCTCAAAAAAGACAGAATGATCTCTGTTTGTTTCCAAGGCAAACCATTTAATATCATGGTAATCCAATTCTGGTCATGTATGGATGTGAGAGTTGGATTGTGAAGAAAGCTGAGCGCCGAAGAATTGATGCTTTTGAACTGTGGTGTTGGAGAAGACTCTTGAGAGTCCCTTGGACTGCAAGGAGATCCAACCAGTCCATTCTGAAGGAGATCAGCCCTGGGATTTCTTTGGAAGGAATGATGCTAAAGCTGAAACTCCAGTACTTCGGCCACCTCATGTGAAGAGTTGACTCATTGGAAAAGACTCTGATGCTGGGAGGGATTGGGGGCAAGAGGAGAAGGGGATGCCAGAGGATGAGATGGCTGGATGGCATTATTGACTCTATGGACATGAGTCTGAGTGAACTCCGGGAGTTGGTGATGGACAGAGAGGCCTGGCATGCTGCGATTCATGGGGATGCAAAGAATTGGACACGACTGAGCAACTGAACTGAACTGAACTGAATCCAATTCTATGCTCCAACTAGTAATGCTGAAGAAGACCTACAAGACCTTCTAGAACTAACACCCCAAAAAATGTTATTTTCATCATAGGGGACTGGAATGCAAAAGTAGGAAGTCATGTGATACCTGGAGTAATAGGCAAATTTAGCCTTGGAGTACAAAATGAAGCAGGACAAAGGCTAACAGAGTTTTGCCCAGAGAACGCACTGGTCATAGCAAACATTCTCGTCCAACAACACAAGAGAAGGCTCTACACATGGACATCACCAGATGGTCAATACCAAAATCAGATTGATCATATTCTTTGCAGCCAAAGATAGAGATGCTCTATACAGTCAGCAGGAGAGGGCAATGGCACCCCACTCCAGTACTCTTGCCTGGAAAATCCTATGGACAGAGGAGCCTGGTAGACTGCAGTCCATGGGGTCACTAAGAGTAGGACATGACTGAGTGACTTCACCTTCACTTTTCACTTTCATGCATTGGAGAAGTAAATGGCAACCCACTCCAGTGTTCTTGCTTGGAGAATCCCAGGGATGAGGGAGCCTGGTGGGCTGCCGTCTATGGGCTTGCACAGAGTCGGACATTACTGAAGCGACTTAGCAAATGCAGCAGCAGCATACAGTCAGCAAAAACAAGACCAGGAGCTGATTGTGGCTCAGATCATGAACTCCTTATTACAAACTACAGGATTAAATTGAAGAAATAAATTAGACTATTCAGGTAAGATCTAAATCAAATCCTTCATGATTATACAGTGAAAGTGACAAACAGATTCAAGGGATTAGATCTGATAGACAGAGTACCTGAAGAACTATAGACGGAGGTCTGTGACATTGTACAGGAGGCAGTGGTTAAGACCATCCCCCAAAAAAGAAATGCAAAAAGGCAAAATGGTTGTCTGAGGTTGGATGGCTTCACTGACTCACTGGACATGAGTTTGAGTAAGCTCCAGGAGTTGGTGATGGACAGGGAAGCCTGGCATGCTGCAGTCCATGGGGTTGCAAAGAGTTGGACATGACTGTGTGACTGAACTCAACTGATATGCAATATTTTATTAGATATTATTAAATCCATTGAGCCCTTATGATTGGGATTAGTGTCCTGATATTAATAAAAGAAGTGCCAGAGAGCTAGACTGCACCTTCCACCGTGTGAGAATACAACGAGAAAACTGACATCTATGAATCAGAAAGTGAAGTCTCACCAACTTTATCAGGGCATTCATCATGGATATCTCAGCCTCCAGACTATGTAGTGATAAATAAATTTATGTTGTTTATGTAAAAGCTATCCAGCCTCTGTTATTTGTTAATAGCAGTCCAAATAGACCATGATGTTGAATTTCAGCTCAATATATTAGTTTAAAAACTTATTGTACTATAAGTGAGATTTTACTAACATAATAAACACTGGTGAAAGCTAAAGTCTGTATTTATTATATAATAATAATAATTCTCATTCATTGAACATTTATGTTATTTCATTGAATTTACCCAGTGATCTTTTAAGTTATGCATTATTCTAGAAGTAACATTATATGTTACTAGAAGTAATTCTTTTACTGATATGTTAAGCCTTTGAAAGTGTAAATGCTGCATTTTTCGATCATTTTTACTCTCTTTTTTATAATTTATTCAATTACTTTTAATTTTATATTTTAACAAAACTACTCTTTCTAATTTATTAAATTAAGAATTTACTTTTGTCTTTCTTTTTAAGTAATAAACTAATTTAAAGCATGTATTTGCTTTGATTACCATTTTAATTGCAGCCCATAGGTCTTCTTATGAAATATTCTTTAGATCACTAAATTCATGGTGATTTGTTATTTTGTTTTTGAATGCTTCTTTTACATAGAGAGATTTATCAGTATATTTTTAATATTGAAGACGCTTTTGTTTGTTGCCATTTTATGCTTATAAGCATTTGAAAATCATAAAAAAGACTTTATTCAGAAATTCTTCTTGGCCATACTGATTTCTGCTTGAGGGTAAAAGGGCCTGTATTAAATTGGGCTCCTTATATTTATGATACATAAAAATTATGAATTATTTAATTAAAATTATAAAAGTATACTTTACATTAAGTCAAGTTATGATTTAGTAGCTGATTCTGACAATGCAATCCCGAATGCACACATGCAACCAGAAAGATAAAACTAGAATGACAAATACAATTGGAATGACAGAGAAATCTGAGAAATATAGAGAAAATGGAAACTATTTTTTAATGTCTATTTTCATTACTATAACATCTTAATTCTCTTCTAAATGGAGTTTAAAATTTTAAATTTTTAAAGAATATATGCTAACTTATTTAATATACTGAAGTGGAAATGTATTAAGAGTAGGCACTGTAAGGAAATGATTAAATAGTTATAAATATTAATTCTACTTTAACTGTCATTCTTTAAAAATTGGCAAAAAAATAGACATTTAATACCCATAATGGGTAAAATTACTTAATTATTTTATTGCAGTACTTACTTTTAAGACCTAAAATTACTAGCTAAAGATCCCTCAAAACAAAACTCTGCCCCAATTTCTAAGTGAAATAACTCAAAATTCAGGCAGATCAGGCAATAATAATATTCCCTAGTAAGAGTTAATAATATAGCAAGATAAGAATAAATCTATGGAAATATAAATATCATAATAATAGATGCTTATTCACAATATGCCAGGTGATAGATTGTAAGTGTTAATCCTAAAACATCCATACACAATAGTTATTATTATCTGCATTTAACAAAGAGAAAAATAAATCTGGAGAACTATTTGCCAAGGTTAATTTTTTCTATCAACCTTAGGTGTCTCCTGTGGTGCCTATTAAAGTAAAAACACCAAAGCAGAGATAAAACTCTATAGAGAAGGAAATTTTTTGAGTTTTCTGTAGCAGAAACAATCTCAAGGAAGTAAAAGAGGTAGTTTGTTTTAATTATTGAAAGTTATCCCATGAAACCCAATAGCAAGAGCGATAATGATGTCAGCTCACATTTATCAAGTGTGTGCTAAGTGCCAAAATCTGCTCTAGGACATTACATATATTAGGTCATTTAATCTTGGGAAACACCCCATAGTAATACCATTGAGATAATATACTACAATTATTATAGTAATATATAGCTATTACTATGGAGTAATTAATACACTATTACTATCATTACTTTTCTATAGATGAGGAAACAGTGGTACAAAAAGTTAATTTGCTTGTGTTGGTTACAAGGACAGAGATAGAAAGGCTGTGATGGAAAGGCTATTGGTGTGGTGGTACAGAATTCATGCCTTCCTGGAATTAGAGAACTAAAAAAAGAAAAAAATCCATCAGAACGTTCTTTCTCAGATCTCCTCTTCTCTTTTTTGTACCTACTGTAGTCTCTCTTTAGATGTGACTTTCTCTCGTCATTGGGCCAAAAGAGTAGGAACCACTGCCTCCAAATTTCCATGACTTAGCATGGTCATAAGCCACTCACAACCACTTCTGAACTTTGCAGTTCTAATAATGTGAAAGGGGAAATCTATTTAGCTCAGTTTGAGTCAACTGTCCAAACTTGGTCAAATAAGTTATGAGCAGAAAGAAGATATCTCCATTGTAGGTAGAGGAGAGAAAACATTCTCCCAAAACAGTCATTCTGAGTAGACAAAATAAAAGCTACTACTGAGGCAAAAGTAAGAATCAAGGAAAAGAGAATGGACCATTAGCTACGGTGAAGTAAGATCATTATTCTGTTCCATGCTAGTTTCTCTTTCTAGACAGCCAATTCCTTCAAGTCATTAACTGTGTCTTACTCAGCTTTCCACATTTGGAAGCACTGTCTCATGTAAGTAGCTGCCTTAAAATGTTTTTGGAAGTGAACTGAACGACATACTAATTATTATTCTCCCCATGACATGTGTATAATTTGTTAAGCATTCTTCCAAGGAGTACATTTGTCAGAGAAAATGACTATAGATTTCTAAATAATTATTTTCTTTTTATTTCTATAATTAATTAGCTGAATATTTTTTAACCACATTAACTGAGAGTGGAGTTAAAGAAATAAGAGGAAGCAATATGTTCACACACAAAAAAAAAAACAGACATTAAGGAGCCTACAAACTCAGAATCGGTATGGTGCAAGCTTCATCCCATTCTTCAGGGAGTCCAGGAGCACAGTGAAAAATTTTACAATCTCCCACAAGTCAGCAGGCTACTAAAAAGCTAGAAAGTTTTCAGGATTGGACCATTCTTTAAAAGAACTCAGAAGGAAATAGAAATTGTCTAGTTTAATTTACATAAATAACAAAGGTCCCCCCTAAAACTTCATGCTGTAATTTAAATATATATATATATACATATATATATATTATGTTAAATAGACACAGAGATGTGTAACAGGAAGTAAAAGAATTCTAAGTGGAAAAAAAAGCATTTTTCAAGGATAATTGGGTCTATAGAGGGCTTGTCCATTTTCCCAGCTATACTAGCCTCTTCCTTTCTGCCAAACTGTGCACCTTCACCTTACTCTGGATCACAAATAGGTTATGTATTTGATTTAAGTTCTTTTTGAAATTATTAATATGTGCATAAAGACAAAACTTTACATATAATTTTAGGGAGTCTTGATCCAGCCATGTATTCTCTATTGGTTATTGCATTTCCAAATAAGAAGACTCACGGGATTAGTACACACATAGAAAACACCAGAGAGGCTTGCACAAAGCATAGTCCAAGGGTAGAGGAGGAACTTCTTAAGCTATTGTCAGTAATTAGCATCTTACTGCAAGTATTTTCTATTCAGTAGCTGACTAAGGCACAGATGCATGTATTCTCAGTCGCGTCTAACTCTTTGAGACCCTATGGACCTGTTATGGGCTGTAGCCTGCCAGGCTCCTCTGTCCATAGGATTCTTCAGGCAAGAATAGTGGAGTGGGTTGCCATGCCTGCCTCCAGGGGATCTTTCCCTGGGAAACTTGCATCTGCTGCATTGGCAGGTGAATTCTTTACAGCTGAGCCACCTGGGAAGCT
Organism: Bos indicus x Bos taurus; assembly: GCF_003369695.1. Lineage (NCBI taxonomy): Eukaryota > Metazoa > Chordata > Mammalia > Artiodactyla > Bovidae > Bos > Bos indicus x Bos taurus. Next base: position 35,609,902 of record NC_040084.1, read on the forward strand.
GAGGCACCACATAGAAAGTAGGAAATTTGACTAGATACCCTAATCTTAAACTAGAATTACCTGAGATGAACAAAATACTACTGAAATCAGAGGGGGTTTAAGAATATAGTCAAGGACAGAGGCCCTGCTATGGTTAGCACTTTTTACCAACTTTTTATTCATCTAATCTCTGAGCATAGCATGATTTTAAAAAGATAGTAGGAAATGTATTTCCTCACCAATATAGAAAATTTGATCTAATCTGTAATTTAAAAGAAAAATATTTAAGAAGTCCAGTATGATCATTCAAGTTATGTATGAATATTTGTGTGGGCAGCGGGGCAGAGAGAGAGAAAAAAAATGAAGAGAAGGAGAGATTAAGACAAACTTACAGTCACAAATTTAAGAACTAAATAATTGTGAAATTTATTTTAAATATGTCTATGAAGGACATATTTAAAAGACATCTTAGAATCTTAAGTATTAAGACGATTGTTAGAAACACTAAAATTTGAAAGGATTGGTGATGACTTCTGATGTGATTATCAATTATTTTTGGATATGTAATTTTTACTTAAAATATCAATTAATAATTACTTATAGGATATCAATATTCAGGTTTCTGAAAAGATTTTCTTTAGGAGATGTGAGAGTCAGAACTTATGAGAATCTATTTGTGGAAAACAACTTGTCACTTTGACCCTTTTGAAGGCATACAATTCTCTCATCAACATATGATTCCAAAAGTGTAAATTTTAATTTAAAAAGTGCATTAATTTTTTCAGGAACTAATGGTACCGCTCAGTTTATTAGACAGGGTTTCCCAGGTGGCTCAGTGGTAAAGAATCTAACTGCCAATGCAAAAGCCTCAGGAGACATGGCTTTGATCCCTGGGTGAGGAAGATCTCCTAGAGAAGGAAACAGCAACCACTCCATTACTCTTGCCTCAAAAATCCCATGGATGGAGGAGATTGGAGGACTACAGACCATGGGGTCCCAAAGAGTCAGACACAACTGAGTAACTGTGCACACACACATGCAGTTTGTTACATATGTATTATTAGAATAAAAACAATAATGAATGAGTTCAAATAACTCAATAAAATACATATATTTATAAACTGATTAAAATTATAGATTTTATTTTCAGCATAAATAATTTTTGGTTAAGTGCAATTCACCATCATTAATAAATCTTTATTCTCCTCACATTTTCTTATAACACCACTGAGTAGTACTCTGATCATTTTGCTATAAAGCAGTTTTTTTATTGTTCTCAAAAATAAAAACCTACTGATTAACATATTCTAGTTATTGAGATGGACTAGTAAGAATCATTTTCAATGCATTGTACCATAAATTTTATGATGACCCAGCAAAAACAGCTATATTACAGCAAATAAAAATATGAATTGCTAACATGAAATTTGTATTTCTATCATAAAAGCACATCAGCATAAGAAAATCATCTTTCTTACATGCAACTCACCAAGACAATGAAATAAAGAAATTAGCTTAATTACGATTGTAATTACAAAGGGCTTCCCAGCTGGTTCAGACAGTAAAGAATCATCCTGCAATGCAGGAGACCCAGGTGTGATATCTAGGTTGGGAAGATCCCCTGGAGAAGGAAATGTCAACTCACTCCAGTATTCTTGCGTGGGAAATCCCTTGGAGAGAGGAGCCTGGCGGACTACAGTCCATGGGGTTGCAAAGAGTCACACACAACTGAGCAACTATCATTTCCACTTTCGATTGTTTGTAATTACTCTGATAATGAAACCCATTAAGTTTGAAAAGTGTATTTGCAAATAGGCCATATTAGCTATGAAAGCCATTGCCTATATGCGTATCTTCCTGTTTCTAATCCATTCAGTTTCTTGCTCCAAATATATATATTTTGAATCACTTCTTTCTCTGTCTTGCTTCCCTTCTCAAACTAATCATAATGATTTCCAATTGAATCCTGTATCATATTTAAGCACAGTCTGTAATTTTCATAATTCTTTGTATCTGGATTTTATATCTGGACTTCATCTTTGGACATAGGTTTTTTTTTTTTCTATCTTATTTTTACACTGTACCTAATAATCATGTTAGCCTCCAGTTCAGATCAAATCCGTTACTCACTCAGTCACATATCATGGTTAAACAAATTATCCATTCACTCAACGTTTGTACTTTAAGAAAATTTTTATTCAGTCTGCATTTACTATGCCAGATGTCAAACAGGGTTGAAAAGAAATTATGAACTCTTACTAGAGTGTCATTTACTAACTACTAATTAGTTGGCAGATACTGTTCTTTATGGATTTCATGTATCATCTCATCTAATTTTCAACACAATCTTTTGACAGAGGAGTTGTTATGATACACATTACAGATGAAGGAACTGAGGCTTAGAAAATTTAAGTAGTTTCCATAAGGTCAGACCTTGGAGATGATAGAGCTAGAATTAGAACCCAGGCATCTGGATTCTTGGCATGAAAGAAGAGCTACTTTGCTCTTACCATTTGCTCTATGCAATAGACAGTGTACATGTGACTTATCCATTTATGGACTAGAGGAAAAAATATAATAAATTAAATGACTTGTTCAGTATTAAGTAGTAAGCCAGAGGTAAAATGCAGCTTTTAGTCACATTTAATTTTTAAGCCATACCACATTCTATACATTAGTGTAAGCTCTATCAAAGCACAAATTACTTTTGGTGTGGAATTGCCTTTGGTAGGACAGAACTAGTAAGAAATAGACAACGCAATATTTTGAATGAATAGTATTACATTTCTTGGACAAGAAATAAGGTTGTCCCTTTCTCCTCCCACCTTCAATCTTTCCCAGCATCAGAGTCTTTACCAATGAGTCGATTCTTCGCATCAGGTGGCCGAAGTATTGGGGTTTCAGCTTGAACATCAGTCCTTCCAATGAACACTCAGACTGATCTCCTTTAGGATAGACTGGTTGTATCTCCTTGCAGTCCAAGGGACTCTCAAGAGTCTTCTCCAACACCACAGTTCAGAAGCATCAATTCTTTAGTACTCAGCTTTCTTTATAGTCCAACTCTCACATCCATACATGACTACTGGAAAAACCATAGCCTTGACCTGACAGACCTTTGTTGGCAAAGTAATATTTCTGCTTTTTAATATGCTGTCTAGATTGGTCATAACTTTTCTTCCAAGGAGCAAGCGCCTTTTAATTTCATGGCTTGCAGTCACCATCTGCAGTGATTTTGGAGCCCAAGAAAATAAAATCTCTCATTGTTTCCATTGTTTCCCCATCTATTTGCCATGAAGTGATGGGACCAGATGCCATGATCTTAGTTTTCTGAATGTTGAGCTTTAAGCCAACCTTTTCACTCTCCTCTTTCACTTTCATCAAGAGGCTTTTTAGTTCCTCTTCACTTTCTGCCACAAGGGTGGTGTCATCTGCATATCTGAGGTTACTGATATTTCTCCCAGCAATCTTGATTCCAGTTTGTGCTTCCTCCAGCCCAGCATTTCTCATGATGTACTCTACATATAAGTTAAATAAGCAGGGTGACAATATACAGCCTTGAGGTACTCCTTTTCCTATTTGGAACCAGTCTATTGTTCCATGTCCAGTTCTAACTGTTGCTTCCTGACCTGCATACAGATTTCTCAGGAGGCAGGTCAGGTGGTCTGGCATTCCCATCTCTTGAAGAATTTTCCACAGTTTAGTGTGATCCACACAGTCAAAGGCTTTGGCATAGTCAATAAAACAGAAATAGATGTCTTTCTGGAACTCTCTTGCTTTTTTGATGATCCAGTGGATGTTGGCAATTTGATCTCTGGTTCCTCTGCCTTTTCTAAAACCAGCTTGAGCATCTTGGAAGTTCATGGTTCAGGTATTGTTGAAGCCTGGCTTGGAGAATTTTGAGCATTACCTTACTAGCATGTGAGATGAGTACAACTGTGCAGTAGTTTGAGCATTCTTTGGCATTGCCCTTCTTTGGGATTTGAATGAAAACTGACCTTTTCCAGTCCTGTAGCCACTGCTGAGTTTTCCAAATTTACTGGCATATTGACTGCAGCACTTTCACAGCATCATCTTTTAGGATTTGAAATAGCTCAACTGGAATTCCATCACCTCCACTAGCTTTGTTCATAGAGATGTTTCCTAAGGCCCACTTGACTTCACATTCCAAGATGTCTGGCTCTAGGTGAGTGATTACACCATTGTGAGTATCCGGGTCATGATCATATATATATATATATATATATATATAAAACTATACATTTTTGTATAGTTCTTCTGTGTATTCCTGCCATCTCCTCTTAATATCTTCTGCTTCTGTTAGGTCCATACCATTTCTGTCCTTTATTGAGCCCTTATTTCTGTCCTTTAAGATGGGCTCAATAAAGCACAGAAATAAGGGTAGACAGTATAAAAGGAAATAGGTAGGAATTTCCTGGAGATCATTTGAGTGTTGGCAAGTCATTTTGTTTGAGGGAAACTCAGGGTAAATACAAGGCGATCATCCCTTATCTATGAGCTGGAACCAGATCATGAAGTGCTTTAAAACTTGAACTTCATTACCTCTTAAAAATAAAATCATTAAGTGCTGTTTAGCACAGAATCTGAGATTTAGGATGAGTCATATGAGAATGATGCATGGGATACAATGTAGCATAATCACCTGTGTGTATGCTATTGATGAAATTCATCTAGAGGTTTATATGAAACACACGAGCTTCTGAACTTTAAACTGGGTATGCATGCCATGGTCCTTTGAAACTGTGTTACTATGAACATCTATATTTGGGCTTAGATTAAAAGATAGGAAAATGGAGTAGAAATATGGAAATCAGATTAGGCTCAGTAAGTATACTGAAGTAGTGAATGTGAGAAGAAAAGAAAATTTGAACTTGGGTATTTTCAGAAATAAATGTGGTAGGAATGGCAAGTGTATGCTAGGAAAGATTCTACATACATCTGCAAGAAATTAAATCTGGAGGAAGAAGGGCTCAGAGGTGTTCTAGGATGCTGGGACTCTGAAGCTTTGAGATTATGTAATTTGAAGAGTTCATTAAAGCATAAATCAATATAGGAAGCAAGAAAGAAAGGGGAGGCTATGAGGAGATTATTAGGGATTTTACTTTCAACGTGGAATAGAGATAATTGATTGCCCCTCCGCTTGTACTTCCTTATAAAGCAAGAGTCTTGCCTTACCTCCAGCTCCTACTGAAAAGGTGAGTCTAGGTGGCCTTGTTTATACCAAGTGACACCTTCTCCTTGGTCATAGCTCTAAGACCAGAAAACATCAGATCCAACTCACACTAGTCTTATGGGAATGTGTCTAGCAGCTCTGGTTACAATATCAGGGAGTATCCACAGCTTTGAGGCTTCAGTTCACATTCATCAATAAGAAAATCTGCATTCTACATTCTGATTATCTAACTATCTGTATAACTACCTATACATTATTTAATTTAAATATCAGCTGTTACTCCATTATCTTCTTTGAGCTCTTTTTGAAGGAAAAAAATAAATAGGCTTATAGATATTTTTACATGTTTTTGGACAATATTGTGCTTATTAAATATTTCATAGAGGAGATGAAAGAGAGGGTACAGATTTCATATCACACAGCAATCGATTAGGTAAAGGCCTTGCTAGACAGAGAACAGCCAGGCTGCATTTTCCTAAGAATGAACAACACAAAGGCTCACCATGGAGGTGGTGAGTGGGGATCAAAATTCAGGTCATGTTTCTGTGACCAGAGTGAGCCCTCATGACAGACTGCATCAGTCTAGACCAGGAAAAAGAGGCCTTTTTGTACCATACCCTCTGAGAGAGCTGCGTTCTTAAAATATCTACCCGTTGAAGGGGGATTTTTTTGTGATTGATACAAGAAAGTCATATAGGCTAGGAGGCAGTTCTAATGAAATATTTTGTTTTAACCCCCAAAACACTTCTTTAGCCATATAACCAACTAAGAGGTCCTCTTACTCCTTCTGCTCTCCATCTTTTCTCCATTCAGCCTTCAATCCTGTGCTGTCATTCTCCCGGTGCCAGTAGTTACAGAGATTCAGTGATCATCAGGAAATACAACCAAAAGCATGATGGAAGGAGGAAGACCAACACTTGTGTCTCCCTCCTTCCCTGAGGTCCCCTGACAGTGCCTGATATTCCTGACATCAATAGGAAGCTACAAAACAAGAGGACCCAAGTGAGAAGACCTGTAGGTACGAGCCTTCCAGTGAACACAGCAGGGCAAAGAAGGGTGAGAAATGGCCTGGAGTGGGCGAAGGACTAGCAAAATCACTTTCAATTCACCTTTGCAATCTGAATACATTAGCAATATATTCTTCAAGTTTAGTTATTTTCAAGTGTGAAATGATGGCTTTCACACAACCTTTTTTCTGAAATGCAGGATTTCAAAAGTATTACTTTGAAGCTCATGCTTATTTTGTTTGTTCATCATATTTATATAAACATCAGTTTAAATTATGAAAAACATTGATTCCAAAATATTTCAGAGTTTGAAAATTCAAAGACATATATAATATTTGATTAAGGCAACTAGAGAAGTAAATAATATTTTAAATACTTCTCAAGGTATAAGGGGCTCTTTTATTCTATAAGCTTTTTGTTTGTTTGTTTGTTTGTTTTTAAACATGACATACTGTGGAATTTTGCAAAGTATATTTTATTGTTATCTGAAAGAGAAGTGTGTCAAATGTGGCAGCAGATCATTTCCAGGCTCAATTCATTTAGTCATTTTTTGGCAGAAGAATCATGCATTGGAGGGCACATACACCCTGGAGACACCCAAGAATATAATAAAACTTTTAGAGAATGCCTCCCACCACCATCAAATAGGGGGAAAAAAGCAGTCCAAGCAAAGAGAGCAAAAAAAAGTAAAGGGACCTCATAGAATATTTTTAGAATTTCAAGAAAGATTAAAAAATAGATAAAATGAAATTACAACTACAATTAAATACAATATATACTAATTTTCCTTTTCATATTCATACTTAATGTCATTTGACATATCAATTTTACATCCTGATGTATATAAAATGACTAATTGCCATTTGTCACTGGTTTTTCTACATCATACAACCGCCTATTCAATTCTTCATACTGTGTAGATACTATAAGTAATAAACATATACTACATCTTGTTTGGGAAGATCACTCTCAACTTAGCAGAAAAAAAGTCTCAGATCTTTATGAGAAAATAAAGACTTGACTTGAGCATCATATGTTGAAGACCACTGGTTACTTATACAGTGAGATGTGAGATGTGGGGAGAGAAAAGGAGAGCATTTCAGATGGAATGTACACATACATGTGTGTTTACATTTCTTTACTTGCACATTTATTCAGTTGGATCAAACAGCAATGTACACTCCTCCAATGGGCAGCAAGCTGTGTCCTGATTGTATTAAAGTCTGTGTCTATAGAATTAAGGTGTCCAGATGCACTGATTTTGTTCACTGCAGGAGGTAATGAGTCCAATGGAGTCATTTCAGAGCTATATGCTGGGGTTTTTTCATTAGAACAGGACATGCCCACTGAAAATAGGTGATGAGGATAAGAGCTGAGAAATGGGACACAAGAACTTGTTCATCAGAAAAGGACTAATGGAGAAATTTAATTATTGGGAAAAGAGGTGAGGAGGAAAAAGACAATTGTGTGAAGGAAGGGCACAATAAGGACAGAGAAGGAGACAAGAACAAAATAGGTGTGGACAGAGACTCCACACAATCACACAATCAAGAAAGACAAATTTAAGGGGAAAAAACAGCTTCTTTTTCTTATAGTTTATTCAGCTATATCTGTTTCCAGCCACATAAGGATCCCATTTTCTTAGGACGTTAATTTCAAAACTAACAAACTATTCCATTTCTTTAGCTTTGCCTTTAACTGCACTTTAAAACTTTTCCAAAAGCAGTATAAACTATGTATTATTCTTCATTCTTGCTACTGAAATTCTATATTGGTGTTTCTGTAAAGCATCTTTGCTGCCAATTATCTAACAACTTCCTTTACTTTAGCCCCACTTTCTCTCCTCTTCCTAAAGCCAATCTTAGTGTCATACTTGACTTCTCTAACATCATATTCTATATACTGATATCATTTAATAGGATATACTTGAAATCATTAAGTGTTTTGATTTTTTTAATAGATATACACTTATCAGTAGAGAGGTTTTATAGCAAGTATTGTGTTATATTCTCAGAGGTGACTTTTTTTTTTTTTTTTGAGTAATTTCCTTATCATCGATTTTCAGTGTTTCAGTCAGGGTTCCTGGTTGCAAGCAACAGTAATCAGTGAACTAACTGAAGCAGAAAATAAGGGGTTGAAATGATATTTCAAGGTTCACAAACCTGACAGGAAGGGTAGAGAACCAGGCTTACATAATAGGTAGGGACCAAGGAGGTTAGTCATCAGAGAATTCACCCAAAGTTATACTCAAGAATATTTCATTTAACACAATACTGATAATACTAGTATCAGAGTTGGCCACTTCTCTGCTTCCAGCACTAGACGATCTCTGCTGCTATCATTTCCGTGTTTCAAGTGACCTTGTGTCTTTGACTGATTCCCTCAAGATTCAAAGCCCCAGAGAGAAGCATGCATGTTTGTGTGCTCAGCCCTGTCTGACTCTTTGCAACCTCAGGACTATAGCCCTCCAGGCTCCTCTGTCCATGGAATTTTACAGGCTGAATACTGGAGTGGTTGTCATTGTCTACCCCAGGGGATCTTCATGACCCAGGGATCAAATCTGCTTCTGCATTGGCTGGCAGATTCTTAACCACTGAGCCAGCTGGGAAGCCCTAAAGAGAAGAACGTGAACTTGAATTACGTGCCTGTATCCTCAGGGGTTAACTAAAGCAAAATATTTAGTTTTGGGGGCTTCTAATAATGGGAAAGTCTACTTTTGAGCACATCTTATACAGTGAGAGATACCCTTAAATTCAGAATGCTGTTTGGATATAGAATCAAAAGGGTAACAGTTGTCCACATATCACTATTAAACTCAATGTTCTTATATGTTATTGCTTTATACAGTTACCATACTTTCTTTATATATGTAAGACCTTTTCTCCAATGTTCCAATCATGAATTTCCTAATTTACCCTACCTATTAGAAACCACTTCTCTCTTTACAATGAATAATCTTATCAGTCTTCTTTAAACACTTTCTGAATATAAAGGTCTCTCTGTTTCAATATTATTTACATGGCATCCAGTCCCATCACTTCATGGGAAATAGATGGGGAAACAGTGGAAACAGTGTCAGACTTTATTTTTTTGGGCTCCAAAATCACTACAGATGGTGACTGCAGCCATGAAATTAAAAGATGCTTACTCCTTGGAAGGAAAGTTATGTCCAACCTAGATAGCATATTCAAAAGCAGAGACATTATTTTGCCAACAAAGGTCCGTCTAGTCAAGGCTATGGTTTTTCCAGTGGTCATGTATGGATGTGAGAGTTGGACTGTGAAGAAGGCTGAGCACCGAAGAATTGATGCTTTTGAACTGTGGTGTTGGAGAAGACTCTTGAGAGTCCCTTGGACTGCAAGGAGATCCAACCAGTCCATTCTGAAGGAGATCAGCCCTGGGATTTCTTTGGAAGGAATGATGCTAAAGTTGAAACTCCAGTACTTTGGCCACCTCATGTGAAGAGTTGACTCATTGGAAAAGACTCTAATGCCGGGAGGGATTGGGGGCAGGAGGAGAAGGGGACAACAGAGGATGAGATGGCTGGATGGCATCACTGACTCAAAGGACGTGAGTCTCAGTGAACTTCGGGAGTTGGTGATGGACAGGGAGGCCTGGTGTGCTGCGATTCATGGGGTCTCAAAGAGTCGGACACAACTGAGCGAATGAACTGAACTGAACTGATGATATAAAAGTCATGTTTTGACTCACCTGGTACGGAAAGTAGAAATTAAAAGTTATAAAGTGATGGCATATATTTTAAAAAATTATGCTGAAACTGTATCCTCTTAAAATAATAGAAACTAGACTATACAGACCTAAACTATGTTAAAAAGAAAGTATCTTTAAGAGAAAACCTATTACTTTTGATACTATATTCCCATTCAGGAAATATATGTTCTGGGAACAAGTAGGTCCTAAGAATTAAAGGATGAAAAAGATAGATGAGATCCCTATGCTCACAGAGTTTGAGTTTTCATGTACTATATAATTCTTTATTCACATGATCATTGTATATAGGTTAGGAATCATGAATTTTACTCTTCTAAATTGTTAGACTTATGACAAAGACACAATATACAAATATATATATATATGTAAACTTAGAATTTCAATTAAATTTTCACTACTTCATCATGTTTGATTTTTATTTTCTTTTACATCTAAGGTATTTCTTTTAAGTTGAGAGAAGAACTTTAATTACCATGCTTAATTATCTAAATATCTTACAATCAAACTTTGTAAACTTGAGAACAGTACTCAGGTTAATCTCTTTGAATCAGTCTTTGTTTATTGAGGAATACATGCTCATGGTGAGAAAACTAAATAGATAGTTGCAAAACTATGTACAATTAGAAGTATCTTTCTGATAAAAACCCAGAAGTTATTTTGTGGATATTGACAAACTATAACTAGATTTTATATGGAGCTATAAAAGTCACAGAGTAGCCAACATAATACTGAAAGTGTGAGAGGAGGGAAATAGTACTCACCTACTTACTTTGGAAAGGAGTGGAGTCTACAAGACTAAAGGGAAAAATAACTGTGCATAATTATTGAACTTCAGTTCACTCACACTCAGTCGTGTCCAGCTCTTTGCGACCCCATGGATTGCAGCATGCCAGGCCTTCCTGTCCATCACCAACTCCTGGAGTTTACCCAAATTCATGTCCATTGAGTCAGTGATATCATCCAACCATCTCATCCTATCATCCCCTTCTCCTCCTGCCTTCAATCTTTCCCAGCATCAGGGTCTTTTCAAATGAGTCAGATCTTCACATCATGTGGCCAAAGTATTGGGTTTCAGCTTCAACATCAGTCCTTCCAATGAATATACAGAACTGATTTCCTTTAGGATGGACTGGTTGGATCTTTTTACAAACAAAGGTCCTTCTAGTCAAGGTTATGGTTTTTCCGGTAGTCATGTATGGATGTGAGAGTTGGACTATAAAGAAAGCCATGAGGATACAGATTAATAATACTAACACCAATATACACGCATATGTGAATTGAGTAATTAAGGAAATGAATGGTGGGTGATGGGAAAAAGACTTATTGTTCAGAGTGGAAAGTTACAGATAAGGGGAGGAAATATGAATGATCCATGTTGTAATGAATTAAAGTTAGAAACATCCAGAAAAATTCAACTTTAGCTTTATATACCTTCATGTAGATTTAAATGCTTACATATAGAAATATTTATAGGTACACGTATGTATGCAGATTAGTATAAATATATTTGTTTGTCTTTTTTATTAAGATGCCCTAGAAGCAAAACCAGGCACCTAATGGTAAGGAGCACTTACTCAGATATTCATTTTTAACACCTTCTTCCAATAAAAGAAGTCAGAATTCCTCAGAAAAAATTTCTGATTCTGGGACTGAGGTAGAAAATATGCAAGATTAGGCTACAACAACTTGTAGAGCCAGAAAGTAAGGAAGAACTCAACAAATAAACAAACAAACCAATTCTGGGGTATGTTAAGGTGGCATAGTTCCAACTAAATAAAAGAATTCTCAATGTTGAAACTGATACATTTGAACAGTTAATAGTGTTATATTACAACCCAAGTATGGCTCAAGAAAGTGAAGTTGCTCAGTCGTGTCCAACTCTTTGTGACCCCGTGGACTGTAGCCCACCAGGCTCCTCCGTCCATGGGATTCTCCAGCAAGAATCCTGGAGTGGGTTGCCACTTCCTTCTCCAGGGGATCTTCCTGACCCAGGGATGGAACCCAGGTCTCCCGCATTGCAGGCAGACTCTTTAACCTCTGAGCCAGCAGGGAAGGCCAGATGATAAAGCATCTGTCTGCAATGTGGGAGACCTGGGTTTGATCCCTGGGTTGGGAAGATCCCCTGGAGAAGGAAATGGCAACCCACTCCAGGATTCTTGCCTGGAAAATCCCATGGACAAAGGAGCCCGGTAGGTATGTTCATGGAATCGCAAAGAGTCAGACATGACTGAGCAACCTCACTTTTCAAGTATGAAGTAAATATCTATGGTTCAGTGCAGCTATGATTGAATAAGTACATTTCTGGGGGAGATTAGACGAATCACCTGTGCATAAGCATTCTCTCTAAGCATTCTCAGTCCCAAGGAAGCAGAGCATAACTCTTCATTCCTTGAATGTAGGCTGAACATTTATGACTTAATTCTAAAAACCTCACTATGAAGAGGGGTAAATAAATTTACAGTGAATAAAAAAGCATGGCAAACACTACCTCTGTCCATTGATCAAGGTTATTATCAACAATAGTCATACTGATAGTATATATTTTGATAGCATGTGATGTGATGGCAGTGGGAATATATATCTGTGGTGTTCCTCTCCCAAACCCCAAATCTTAGTCATAGGAAAACCATCAGACAAGCCCAAAGAGAGGGACATTCTACAATATGTCAGATCAGCATTCCTCAAAACAGTTAAGGTCAGGAAAGTCTGAGAAATTGCAAGTCAAGAAGAGCCTAGAGAGTCATGAAAAGTAACTGCATCATGTTATTTTGCATGGGATCTCGGAACAGAAAAGAGCATTTGGGAAAAACAAAAAATTTGAATAAAGTATGACTTCAGTTAATGTTGTTGGCTAGTCACTAAGCCCGACTCTTTTGCAATCCCATGGATTCTGCCAGCCTTGTCTATCCATGGGATTTTTCAGGTAAGAATGCTAGAGTGAGTTTCTACTTCCTTCTCCAGAGAATCTTCCCAACACAGGGATCAAATCTGTGTCTCTCACGTTGGCAGGGGGATTCCTTACTGCTGAGCCACCAGGGAAGCTCGACAGTAATAAAAATGTATAAATAAGGGTTCATTAATTTTGAAAAATGTACCATACATTTAAGGTGTTAATAATAGAAGAAACTTTTTTAAAAATAAACTTTAATTTTAAAATAGTTTTAGCTTAACTCTGCATTGCTTTTACAATTCTTTTAGTTAAGCTAAAACTATTTTAAAATTAAAAGTTTATTTTTAAAAAAGTTTACTTTTGTTCTATTCAGGGCCTAATTTTGTAATCCTCTTCTCAGAGGTAAGCATCAGGCCCAGTTTTTTTGTTGCCTTTCATAGTCTTACTTACGGCAACAAATCTAATAATAATAACCTATATAGTTAATTATAGTTATGTTCAAAATGTCATATGCTTTATATATTTAAAAGCATATATACTTATAAACATATATATTTCTGCTCACATGAAATTTAGCATTCTAAATACACATTATGCTGAAATTTATTTATCATTTAATATTTCTTGGAAAGAATTTTATGCCAATACACATATATACGGATTCACTTCATTTATGTTCCAACAGCTAGTGGCACTGCATTGAATGAATGTATCTTAGTAGAATTAATGAATCTCTTGTTAATGGTAAAACATATTGTTTTTGCATATATATGTGATTATACTGACCCTGGGCTTCCCTGGTGGCTCAGATGGTAAAGAATCTGTCTGCAATGCAGGAGACCTACTTCTGTCCCTGGGTTGGGAAGATCTCCTGGAGAAGCAAATGGTCCCTAGTTAACACTTGTTGCTTTCACTGCCAGAGTACTCACAAGTCTGATTCCTGGTCGAGGAACTAATATCCTACAAGCCATGTGGCAAGGCCAAAGGGAAAAAGACAAAAAGAAATTATATATACATACATATATATATATATATATATATATATATATATATATGACTTGTTTGATATAAATGCCAAATTGTTTGCCAACTCAGCTGAACCACTCTTAGTTCAGTTCAGTCGCTCAGTCATGTCCGACTCTGCGACCCCACGAATCGCAGCACGCCAGGCCTCCCTGTCCATCACCAACTCCCGGAGTTCACTCAGACTCACGTCCATCGAGTCAGTGATGCCATCCAGCCATCTCATACTCTGTCCCCTTCTCCTCCTGCCCCCAATCCCTCCCAGCATCAGAGTCTTTTCCCCATAAGTCATTGGTGGTAAATAAGAACTTATTACTCAATAATGTTAGACAAGTGAATAGTCATTTAGAAGAGGATGAAAATTGGATTCATATCTTATACCAAACCACTGGTATAAATCCACAAAATGGTCAATAATTAAAATGCTTGAAAAAACGAAGCCTTAAAGTATTAAAAAAAAAAAAAGATGGGGCATTATTTTATGGCTTTGGAATTGGAAGGCTCTTTTTAACCACATCTCAGGAGCTACTAAAAATTTCTGGGATTCAAACAAGAAAATTTTAGTCTTTAACTATGTGGAAATTAAAATTGTCTACAAATTTAAGAGAAAAAAGCAAAACAAAAGTATATATACAAAAAAAAATGAAAAGCAAATGATACTAAAACATATATAGTCAATTTCATTCACATTATGGAGAATTACTCTATATAATCATCTATCCAGACTATCAGAAACATTTGACAACACTCTATTTGTTCAGCTTTGAGAAAAGAGATACTCTTCTATGCTGGAATTGATGACAGGAGTGGAAGTAGTTCAGCTTCTAATGAAGGGAAATTTGACAGTGTCTTTCAAAATTGCAATTACACTTACTCTTTGACTCAGGAATTCCACTTTGCGAAATACATCTTACAGATACACCAATAAATGTAGAAAATGACCTCTGTGCACCATTCTTCATAGAATTCCTGTTCATAATACCAAAATATTGAATACAAGTCAAAGGCCCATCTATATAGAAGTAAACAGTAGTATATTTATATAATGGAATATGTAAAGCTTTCTAAAGAATACCACCTATGTTAAAAAAAAAAAAAGGAAAGAAAAAACTTCACATCATACTTTTATATCGAAAAAGGAAAATATGGTATAGAAGAATGAATATTATATGGTATATTTTGTGTAAGAAGAAGGGTAATAAAGTTGTATATATCCATCCTCTTATGTCTGCATAATAAAAAGTGAACAGATACATTTTAAGGACCAATCAAAGTTGTTTCTTTTAGAGGGTGGAAGTATGGTGTGTACATGGGCACAGGGATAGAAATGACTTCTCAAGGTTTAGCACTGTGTTTCATTTGAATTTGATCCAAATATTACTTATTGAAGAAAAATTAAGTGATAAATTAAAAGCTATCCAGTTCTCCTTTGTGCCCCTTGTCCACTTTTATACTGAGTGATAGATTCCTTTTCTATTACATATAAGAATTCTTCACAAGGTAAAGAGATTGATCTTTTGCAATATATTTTTTAAATACATTTTTTCACATTTGGGCCTGTTTGTGATATTTTTCCTCTTGGGAAAGTGCTTAATCAGCAATCAGATTTATCAGTCTTTATTTTATAAATGTCTCTGCTGTTTGAAACCGACTTAAAATGGTCTTTGATACATCACTATTATTATAACAAAATTTACCCTTTATTTTTATCTAGTTCTAAGGTTTCTTTATATTTGACATTAGTCTTTGATTTGTTAATTTGAGATTTAAAAAAAATGTAAGTAGAGATTTACCCCACCTTGAAAAGTTCTATCCAGTTATTGTTAAGTTATTGAATGACGTACCTTTCCTAACTTAGGCAACATTTTCATCACCCATTCAATAATTTTTATAAATTACATTCAATTATTTTTCTTTATAAGTTTATTTATGATCATTTGACCTACCATAAATAGAATATTTTCCCATTGTAATTTCCCAAGAGTTTTGTTTATAGAAAAATCTATCAATTTTTGTTAATTAGTCATTGAATCATACACTTATAGAACATTTCTATCTTCCAATAACTTTAAAGTTAATTTATTGGGTTATACAAATATAAAATATTATCAATCAAAACAGTAAATTAAATTGCTACATAAACTTAGAGTCATAGCAAATGTTTTAATTAGTGTGAAATTGTCTAAATGAAATCACTTCTTGGTAATCCACATACAATCAGATCAGATCAGATCAGTCGCTCAGTCGTGTCCAACTCTTTGCGACCCCATGAATCACAATAAGCCAGGCCTCCCTGTCCATCACCAACTCCCAGAGTTCACTCAGACTCATGTCCATCAAGTCAGTGATGCCATCCAACCATCTCATCCTCTGTTGTCCCCTTCTCCTCCTGCCCCCAATCCCTCCCAGCATCAGAGTCTTTTAACTCTTCACATGAGGTGGCCAAAGTACTGAAGTTTCAGCTTTAGCATCATTCCTTCCAAAGAAATGGAGACATATTAAAATTTCCTGTGTCATCTCTGGGTACCTTATTTTAATAATTTGTTTTGTGCCTCAGCACCCAGTACTGGTGAAAATGGACAAGAAATGAGAGCATACAAACTGCAGACTTTTTTTTTCATTCCTCAGTCTATTTCTTATAGATAGAATTTGGAACTATTTTTCACCACCAGCCACAAAGAAAATATCCAATTTTGTAGTGAAGTAGGCTCAAGGTTCAGAAGAGAATGCATTGCCTGTAGAAGAAGAGTATAAATAATGATGGAGGTCATTAAATCAGCAATATAAACAGATTGCTCAGTAATGTATAGCCTTATTCTCATCTCAGAATATTACATCCATAATTCTCAGCTAGTATTTTTGCTCTGAAATAATCAATATTCAATACAATATAATAATGTTAGCTAATGCTGTAGAGGGTTTTCACAAATGTTCTGCAAAACTCTACAGGACAAACTGTCCCTTTTACTGTTTGCATTAGTTGGCTGCAATTTATTTTCTTCAGTTGTTTCTTAGCAAAATTAATAGCCACTGGAGTTCAGTGTCTTTATAACTTGGGTAGTTATCATTGTGTCTTGTTTTCATATTTCTCTTTAGAAAATGTTAAATCCTTTTTTATTACTTTTTCAATTTTCCAGAGTTGGAAATGGTGACAAATACCTGATTCAATGTTTTATATATCAACACTTCTAGATATGTGCCCTATATTCTAAAGATTATATAATATCATAACGTATATGTTACAATAAAAACTATTTTTATTATCATATTTTTGAGACCAGTACTGGGAATACTTTAGAGGAAATTTATATCCTGTGTCTTGCGTGTCTTCATGTACCAGCTTGCTATTTTTTGTGTGTGACTTCTTCTGGTCTAAGCATATTTTCATCTGCTTATATGGATAGTTGGGAACTTTCTATCAGCTCTTTCCTTTGTCTGTGGGTAAACTTAATTCAAAGAACAAAATGTTATCATATATATAAGTGACGTGATTCTGGGAAGTTTTAAAAGTGACTCAAAAGTATGTAAATTCAGGTGTCAACAAAGGATTAATTCTCTTGAACATTATATTACCTAGATTTATTTATAAATGCAGACATATGTGTTTCAATATATGAATGCTAGTGCCTACGATGTGTAGTATACTTAGAGAATACTGACAATGGTCAAAAAATCATGTTAGGATTTTTCTCTTGGAAAACTTCTAAATTTCTGCTTTTTTGAATTATAAAGTACTTCAATCTCTCTAAAAGGATACACTGACACAACCATTAAATTGAAAGGAATAAAATTTGAGAATTTTCTGTTAATAATAAGAGAATTTGCAAGAATGACAGTAGATTATGCAACTTCCTGTAGTAATTGAAACACTTGAAGACAGAGCACGCTAATTCCATTAATAATGAAATACTGCTAGATATGAGTTTTAGTTTTTGAGGAAAGATTTGTATTTTGACATTTTTAATAATGAGCAATTAAGTTCCTTTTAAAAAAACACATAATTTATTATTTTATCAGTTATAATTCCATTAAAAGGTTTTTCAAGTTCTATTTTTTGCAGCACATTTAAAATATTCTTTCATATACGTGGTATTCTTTTTTTTTCTCTTATAATGCTTACTCACACTAACTTCTGAGAATTTAAATTTTTCTTAATAAAAATGTATCTTCTGTAGAATTGAAGTGAAAGTCTCTCAGTCGTGTCCGACTCTTTGTGACCCCATGGACTGTAGCCGGCCAGGCTGCTCTGTCCATTGGATTATCCAGGCAAGGATGCTGGAATGGGTTGGATTCTCCAGACAAGGATGCTGGAATGGGTTGCGCTTTCTTCCTCCAATAATATGTATATACACATCTGTAATTCTAACAAGCCTCCTCCTGTGTATTCAGTTTATAACTCATTCATGTGAAAGTGAAAGTCGCTTAGTTGGAATCTTTGTGACCCCATGACTATCAGTTCAGTTCAGTTCAGTCACTCAGTCGTGTCCGACTCTTTGAGACCCCATGAATCGCAGCATGCCAGGCTTCCCTGTTCATCACCAACTCCTGGAGTTCACTCAGACTCACGTCCATCGACTCAGTGATGCCATCCAGCCATCTCATCCTCTGTCGTCCCCTTCTCCTCCTGCCCCCAATCCCTCCCAGCATCAAAGGGAGTCTTTTCCAATGAGTCAACTCTTCACATCAGGTGGCCAAAGTACTGGAGTTTCAGCTTTAGCATCATTCCTTCCAAAGAAATTGCAGGGCTGATCTCCTTCAGAATGGACTGGTTGGATCTCCTTGCAGTCCAAGGGACTCTCAAGAGTCTTCTCCAATACTACAGTTCAAAAGCATCAATTCTTCAGCACTCAGCCTTCTTCACAGTCCAACTCTCACATCCATACATGACCACTGGAAAAACCATAGCCTTGACTAGACGGACCTGTTGGCAAAGTAATGTCTCTGCTTTTGAATATGCTAAATTCTTCAGGCCAGAATACTGGAGTGGGTAGCCGTTCCCTTCTCCAGGGGGTCTTCCCAACCCAGGGATTGAACCCAGGTCTCCTACATTGCAGGCAGATTCTTTACCAGCTGAGCCATCAGGGAAACCCAAGAATACTGGAGTGGGTAGCCTATCCCTTCTCCAGCGGGTCTTCTGGACCCAGGAATCAAACCAGGATCTCCTTCATTGCAGGTGGATTCTTTACCCACTGAGCTACTAGGGAAGTCCTCTTCCATAGAAAGTATGTAACGTATATGCAATATTTATGCATTTTTTTAAAAAATTACATAAACTGTTTAAAACCTAGAACTGAATTTTAAGACAGTGTTGGGAAATGTTTGAGAGATGTCCGTTTCAGTATCTAGTTAGACTGAGCTGGCTGCCACAGTGGAGAAAGCATCTTATTGTCTTATCAAGGCTTTTCTTAGTTAAATCAAATCATAGCTCTATGATTTCCACCCATTCCTTTAAATTTTGACTTCTGAGCAAATAAAAATGTTATACATTTACTTTACAGCATTTCTTAAACAATGAGAAAAATTATTCTGTTTCTAGCACACCCAATATCTAATTTCTATTTACTTTATGTGCATTAAATTTAAATGTCACTCATATTACTTTAATATTAGAATTTTAAAGTACTTGATATGAAACAATTAACAGTTTTGAAGACTTATGAAGGGCTAACTCTTGGACTAGGTAGTTTTTTAGACTATGTTATTTAATAATTATTCCCCGTTGGTTCAGTGATAAAGATTCCACCTGTAATGCAGGAGATGCATTCTCTCACACCTTGAGGATGTATTTTCCTTTACCTTCTAAATAAAACTGAGTATAACATGGAGCTGTAACACTGGTCTATCCGAGGACTATAACATTGGTCCGTCCGACGCTTCAAATTTTTGTTGCAACAAGACAGAACCGAGGAAATTACACACTCCTTTGACAATTGAACCTAGACGTAGGTTTGATCCCTGGGTAGGGAAGATCCACTGGAGGAGTGCCTGGTAACCCACTCCAGGATTCTTTCCTGGAGAATCTCATGGACAGAGGAACCAGACAGGCTATAGTTCATGGTGTTGCAAAGAGTCAGACACAATTGACATGACGGAGCACTCACTGACTCATTTAATAATTATAGGAACTGTGTAATATAATAAATAATTCCCAAAACTGTGACTTGACACACTAAAAGTTTTTGTCTGCTCATCTCACAATTCACTGGGATCAGCAGAAGTGGGAGGTGAGAGACATGTCTAAGGCCTAGAAATAACTATGTAATTTCCATTAAGTTTCCATTGGCTTAAATTCAGTCATGTTCCAAATCTACTACATAAAAGAGCTGGAAAATGTGGTTTGGCAATGTATCTAGGAAGAAAATGAAATTGGTCTGCTAAATGCACAGCAATATTACTGCCACAGTCCACTCTTCTCATTAACAAATATCTGTTCCTTTCATTTTTCCAAACGAAAATGACATTTTCTCTCCAGTGAGTCAAGACCTCCAACTCTTAAGTCAAGGGTGTCTGGTTAATGCATGCTCCTCTATATGGTCTGGATGTCACTTTTGATTGTATCAGTCTTTGAGCTAAAATAGCAAAAAAGAGGCAACACTCATTTCCTTCCAGAAAGAGGAGGAATAAGAGTCCAGGAAAGTCACCAAACACAATTCTAAAATTCCTCTGTATAAACACTGTAAAACTTCTACTCTGAGGATGGGTGGTTCCTTGAATTGGCCATGATTCTACTCTCTGTGTGGCTTACTTCATCCATTTTCCTCCTGAAATATGCTGTGGAAAGTTTACTTATTGATAAGGAAGATGCTGTTTTGCATCCTTCTCCCAGACCTAGGATTATTTTAAGGCTCAACCATCAATCCCAGGCATATTTATTTGTTTTATGTGAATGGACCATTTTAAAAGTTTTATTTGAATTAGTTTCAATATTGTTTGGTAGTTAGAATAGGAAAACGGAGTCCAGAATGGCGGTGGCTAAAAGACAAGGAAGGGAAAAGCCTATGAAAATAGAACAAAGGAGGGTCCTAGGACTGGAGTGAGAATCTCGGGTAAAACAAACAAAAATTGGGCTACACTCCTGGCTAGCCCAATTTACATAGGGCAGGCCCAGGGGGAGGAGAAAAAATATATAAAAAGAGGAGCCAAAATTGGGCCAAGGGCCTCTCTTCTCTTCACCTTTTTTGTGTTAGCATGCTCTCATGCCTTAAGGATGTATTTTCCTTTACTTTCTAAATAAAACTGAGGTGTAACATGGAGCTGTAACACTGGTCTGTCCAAGGGCTGTAACACTGATGTCTGACGTTTCAAATTTTTGTTGTGACAAGACAGAACCAAGGAAATTACACACTCCCCAGACAATATTGTTTCTCTGTTTTTTATGTTTTGTTTTTTTGGCTGTGACATATGGTGGGATCCACCCAACTAGTAGAATCTCCCCAAATAGAGATGGAACCTGCACCCTCTGCATTGGAAAGTGAAGCATTAGCCACTGAACTGTCAGGGAAGTCCCTCTCAGATATTTCAAAATCATTTAATTGTCTCTCTACCAATATATACCCCTGCAAAAATCTGTAAGAGTCTAATCCATTTGCTTTCAGAAAGTGCCCTGTATTAGTAACCACCACCCAAATGTCATTCTTTTAGACAAAGTTCTATAGTCTTTTCTCCATAACTATGCTTTCAATTTTTTGCAGCTCAGTTCAATTCAGTTCAGTAGCTTAGTCGTGTTCGACTCTTTGCAACTCCATGAATTGCAGAATGCCAGTCCTCCCTGTCCATCACCAACTCCCAGAGTTCACCATCCAGTCATCTCATCCTCTGTCGTCCCCTTCTCCTCCTACCCCCAATCCCTCCTAGCATCAGGGTCTTTTCCAATGAGACAACTCTTCACATGAGGTGGCCAAAGTACTGGAGTTTCAGCTTTAGCATCAGTCCTGCTAAAGAACACCCAGGACTGATCTCCTTTAATGGACTGGTTGGATCTCCTTGCAGTCCAAGGGACTCTCAAGAGTCTTCTCCAACACCACAGTTCAGAAGCATCAATTCTTTGGCACTTAGCTTTCTTCACAGTCTAACTCTCACATCTATACATGACCACTGGGAAAACCATAGCCTTGACTAGATGGACCTTTGTTGGCAAAGTAATGTCTCTGCTTTTGAATATGCTATCTAGGTTGGTCATAACTTTCCTTCCAAGGAGTAAGCATCTTTTAATTTCATGGCTACAGTCACCATCTGCAGTGATTTTGGAGCCCAAAAAAATAAAGTCTGACACTGTTTCCACTGTTTCCCCATCTATTTCCCATGAAGTGATGGGACCGGATGCCATGATCTTCGTTTTCTGAATGTTGAGCCTTAAGCCAACTTTTTCACTCTCCTCTTTCACGTTCATCAAGAGACTTTTTATTTCCTCTTCACTTTCTGCCACAAGGGTGGTGTCATCTGCATATCTGAGGTTATTGATATTTCTCCCGGCAATCTTGATTACAGCTTGTGCTTCTTCCAGCCCAGCCTTTCTCATGATGTATTCTGCATAGAAGTTAAATAAGCTGGGTGACAATATACAGCCTTGACATACTCCTTTTCCTATCTGGAACCAGTCTGTTGTTCCATGTCCAGTTCTAACTGTTGCTTCCTGACCTGCATAAAGGTTTCTCAAGAGGCAAGTCAGGTGGTCTGGTATTCCCATCTCTTGAAGAATTTTCCACAGTTTATTGTGGTCCACACAGTCAAAGGCTTTGGCATAGTCAATAAAGCAGAAATAGGTGTTTTTCTGGAACTCTCTTGCTTTTCGGTGATCCAGCAGATGTTGGCAATTTGATCTCTGGTTCCTCTGCCTTTTCTAAAACGAGACTGAACATCTGGAAGTTCACGGTTCACATACTTCTGAAGCCTGGCTTGGAGAATTTTGAGCATTACTTTACTAGCATGTAAGATGAGTGCAATTGTGCAGTAGTTTGAGCATTCTTTGGCATTGCCTTTCTTTAGGATTGGAATGAAAACTGACCTTTTCCAGTCCTGTGGCCACTGCTGAGTTTTTCAAATTTGCTGGCATATTGAGCGCAGCACTTTCACAGCATCATCTTTCAGGATTTGAAATAGCTCAACTGGAATTCCATCACCTCCACTAGCGTTGTTTATAGTGATGCTTTCTAAGGCCCACTTGACTTCATATTCCAGGATGTCTGGCTCTAGGTCAGTGATGTTACCATCATGATTATCTGGGTTGTGAAGATCTTTTTTGTACAGTTCTGTGTATTCTTGCCACCTCTTCTTAATATCTTCTGCTTCTGTTAGGTCCATACCATTTCTGTCCTTTATCGAGCCCATCTTTGCAGGAAATATTCCCTTGGTATCTCTAATTTTCTTGAAGAGATCTCTAGTCTTTCCCATTCTGTTGTTTTCCTCTATTTCTTTGCATTTATCACTGTGGAAGGCTTTCTTATCTCTCCTTGCTATTCTTTAGATCTCTGCATTCAGATGCTTATGTCTTTCCTTTTCTCCTTTGCTTTTCGCTTCTCTTCTTTTCACAGCTATTTATAAGGCCTCCCCAGACAGCAGTTTTGCTTTTTTGCATTTGTTTTCCAGGGGGATGGTCTTGATCCCTGTCTCCTGTACAATGTCATGAACCTCCGTCCATAGTTCATCAGGCACTCCATCTATCAGATCTAGGCCCTTAAATCTATTTCTCACTTCCACTGTATAATCATAAGGGATTTGATTTAGGTCATATCTGAATGGTATAGTGGTTATCCCTACTTTCAATTTAAGTCTGAATTTGGCAATAAGGAGTTCATGATCTGAGCCACAGTCAGCTCCTGGTCTTGTTTTTGCTGACTGTATAGAGCTTCTCCATCTTTGGCTGCAAAGAATATAATCAATCTGATTTTGGTGTTGACCATCTTTTGATGTCCATGTGTAGTCTTCTCTTGTGTTGTTGGAAGAGGGTGTTTGCTATGACCAGTGCGTTCTGTTGGCAAAACTCTACTAGTCTTTGCCCTGCTTCATTCTGTACTCCAAGTCCAAATTTGCCTGGTACCCCAGGGGTTTCTTGACTTCCTACTTTTGCATTTCAGTCCCCTATAATGAAAAGGACATCCTTTTTGGGTGTTAGTTCTAAAAGGTCTTGTAGGTCTTCATAGAGCCGTTCAACTTCAGCTTCTTCAGTGTTACTGGTTGGGGCATAGACTTGG
The DNA here is from genome assembly GCF_003369695.1 of Bos indicus x Bos taurus. NCBI lineage: Eukaryota > Metazoa > Chordata > Mammalia > Artiodactyla > Bovidae > Bos > Bos indicus x Bos taurus. The sequence continues at coordinate 35,633,914 of NC_040084.1, forward strand.
ATTACCGTGATATTGAATGGTTTGACTTGGAAATGAACAGAGATCATTCTGTCGTTTTTGAGATTGCATCCAAGTACTACATTTCGAATTCAATTGTTGACCACGATGGTTACTCCATGTCTTCTAAGGGATTCCTGCCCACAGTAGTAGATATAATGGTCATCTGAGTTAAATTCACCCATTCCAGTCCATTTTAGTTTGCTGATTCCTAGAATGTCGACATTCACTCTTGCCATCTCCTGTTTGACTACTTCCAATTTGCCTTGATTCATGGACCTGACATTCCAGGTTCCTATGCAATATTGCTCTTTACAGCATTGGACCTTGCTTCTATCACCAGTCACATCCACAACTGGGTATTGTTTTTGCTTTGGCTCCATCCCTTCCTTCTTTCTGGAGTTATTTCTCCACTGATCTCCAGTAGCATATTAGGTACCTACCGATCTTGGGAGTTCCTCTTTCAGTATCCTATCATTTTGCCTTTTCATACTGTTCATGGGGTTCTCAAGGCAAGAACAGACTTGTGTGAAATGAACAAAACCTTTATCCATTCTTTGCCACAGACCGAGTCGCTCTTTTCCAAGAAGTCCTACTGGATGTTTATAACTCAAAATCTATTAGAACATCATCTATGGCTAAGTCTAGAAGAAGCTTTCTTTCCAAAATCTTAAACTCGAAATTCTGACTCATAGTTCTTTTCATTGTTACTCCCTATCTTATCAGTTCCTTTTTAAAACTATTTTCTTGTGATTATCTTCTAATTGCACTCAATAAAACCCAGTGTAAATCATTACTGAGTTTTTTCCCTAGAGCTACAGACTCAGTAAGCTTTTTGTTTGTCTTCTAGTTTTCACAGGAGATAATTTTAGGAAAGGTATTACCATTATATTCCACAGATATTTAGACACCTACCCAGTTCATTTCCTCCTATGCTGCTGCTGCTGCTGCTGCTGCGTCGCTTCAGTCGTGTCCGACTCTGTGCGACTTCATGGATGGCAGCCCACTAGGCTCCTCTGTCCCTGGGATTCTCCAGGCAAGAATACTGGAGTGGATTGCCATTTCCTTCTCCAATGCATGAAAGTGAAAAGTGAAAGTGAAGTCGCTTAGTCGTGTCCAACTCTTAGCAACCCCATGGACTGCAGCCTACCAGTCTCCTCCGTCCATGGGATTTTCCAGGCAAGAATATTGGAGTGGGGTGCCATCGCCTTTCCTAGTCTTCCCCAAACCATTCAACCATAGATTCACCATTTCTCCCCCTTCCAGGTCTAGTTCCCCAACAAATACAATTCCTGCATTATTCAAGATAAGGTGATTATATAACTATCTCCAAAAATCTTGCTGTTTACTGTAAATTTAGAATTATGTATATCCTGATTATTATTTCAATCAAATATTCCCTAAGTTGTACTTCATCTATCCCTATATATCAAAACATATTAATCACCATTTAAACTTGCTTTAGTCTTTGCCTTTCAAAAAAAATCTAACTATATTTAATGATGGCAGTATAAAATCTTATTAAAAAAAACAACTTCCTCTTAGTAGCTAAAGAAATAAGCACACACGGGGCGGGGGGGCGGGGGGGGGAGGGGCAACACTTAGCACTGGGAATATTTTAAAAAGAAAAAAAAACAAAAATATTGTAACTATACTGCACAACTCCTAGTAATGATCCCCCTTTCATTTTGAAGTCATAGTGCTGGATGGGAAAACCCAAGAACTCTTTTGAGACCCTAAAACATAAAGATATGCAAGATGGTTGTTTTCCTTCTTAGAATCAAAAAGAAAGGTATCACTGAGAATACATTAAAAAAGGAGAAGGAAATTACTAGAGTTGTCTGAAAGTTTTGTGCTAGGTTTCCCCCTGAAAGAAGTGCAATAATGTCAAATTTGAGAACTCTCCTCAAAAAATAAAAAATATCATCTGAATAGTATAATTCACAGTTATCAACACATTTCCTAGTTGTGTTACCTGAAGCAAGACACTTAACCTTTCTGTGTTTCAGGTTCATTACCTACAACATAGAGGTCATACTTCAACGAGTTGTTGTTATGACCAAATGAGAAAAGACTAAAGTGCTTGGAATGCTGCCAGGGACTTAGTAAGTGCTCAATATATATTATCTATTGTTAATATTATTTTAATTAATTGCAATCTGCACTTAATTTAGCCTGTTTCCCTAGCCTGTTTTGGAGTCATTTGATCTTCCATGGCTAACTCCTAGCTCAGTTTTCCCATGTAGACTCGAAGAACAGCTTTGGTAAACCTGAAACAGAGGCTCTCATTCTGCCTGATTATTTGCATTATTCTCTTTTTTATTTGCCTTAGGGAAGCCTATTTGCACAGAGTTCCAAATGGCTAGTTGAGAATACCTTCTCTCTTCTCTCAATGTTACCCTTAGTTTCTTTAAATTACTTTTATAATTGCTGAGAACAAGAACATCAGGACATACGATTTGTTTCTCTCCCTTACCCTCTTGATTTTCCCCTTCTCTTTTTCATTCCCTGGAGCCAGAATACAGTTCACTTTATTTTATTCTTTTCTCCTGTTGTAATCCTATGACTAAATGAAGGCCATAGAGGCCACAGAATAATAACCTCATTTTCTAAGTGTGTTTTTAACCAGTGTACTATGGGGAAAAGAAATCTATGACTTGAGATATTCAAATCCTTTCTCACTACAACAGCCTGATTTGCAAGACTGTCTACCTGTTATGGCATCCTATTTTGAATGCCAAAAGCTGAAAATTATCTTGCTCTTTCTCTTTGTATACTCCAATAAAAATAAATTTAAAAATCATTTTCTTAAAGATAACCTTAAAAAAGACAATTATGATTAAAACATAGAGAGCCAAGATGTGACGAGTAAGGGTGGAGAGGCAGCAGTTTGTGATAGAAATGCGTGATGCTTCTTATAATACCAAACTTTTAAAACACCGTTTGTTAGAGAAAATTCTCCATTTAATGCACTCTACATACTTCCAACTCAATCAGAAGCCAGAATGCCACTTTCTCAACCTCTATTTGTACCGAAGATACTGGTATATGACCTACATTCAGCAATGCAGACCCAACTACATGAGACTTTAATTCAGACATGGCAATATGAAGAAGCACAAATGGAGGAGAATCCATTTGGGGAAGATGGTAGCCATAGCAGCATCTGGGTTTCAGGGTAATGGAGTGGAAATTCTGCCACATAGGTCAGTGGCAATTATGATGGCACCGATGTCTGCATTTTTGTCGTCGTTAGACCCAGCAAATGTGATTTGAGCATTATTCCAGGTTGTGTGACCTTTAGACCTGACCATTGGGCTTTTCTAGCCAGTAAATACTTAAAAAACTGTTTTCAGAATTTCCTACTATTTGTGTTGAGATTACAGGCTGATACAGGACAAGCTATGAAAGCCTCAAATCTTTAGGTGGTAAACCATACTACTTAGTATATTTTGAATTAGTCATAATAATAATTCAGAGATTTTATTTTGTTAGGAAAAAGCAAACTTGCCTATTTTCCATCATTAAATTTAAAACTTGAAAAGCCCTTAAATTATTCTTAAGAGGGCATCATATCATATGAAGGTGGTTACTTTATGAGACTTCCCTGTTGGCATAGCAGACAAAGAATCTGCGTGCAACGCAGGAGATCTGGGTTCAACCCCTGGGTTGGGAAGATTCCCTGAGAAGAGAATGGCAACCCTCTCCAGTATTCTTGCCTGGAGAAATCCATGGAGACAGTCCATGGGGTCACAAAGAGTCGGACATGACTGACTGACTAACATTTTCACTTTGATAGGATGGTTAAATTAAAAAACCTTAATCCACAACTATGCATATAACAGGTATTATATTAGATATCCAAGCTATAATGATAAATCAGCACAACCTATATCTCCAAAGAACCTATAATCTAGGGAGACCAGGTTTGTAACATAATAGATTTCCATTCTTTCTCACAGGGTACCCAAATTAGGTAGTAATATAAGTAACATCAATAGTTTACATTTTTAAACTTAAAGGAATGTCATAACTTACTGATAAATAGTAAGACAGAAACTTTTAGTATTTATATATACAAAATTTATATAATATAATATAATAAATATAAACGTCTAAAATTATTGGATCTGGCACTATGTTTATTAAAGTGAAGTGAAGTGAAAGTCACTCAGTTGTGTTGACTCTGTGATCCTGGAATTCTCCAGGCCAGAATACTGGAGTGGGTAGCCGTTCCCTTCTCCAGGGGATCTTCCCAACCTAGGGATTGAACCCAGGTCTCCCACATTGCAGGCAGATTCTTTACCAGCTGAGCCATCAGGGAAACCCAAGAATACTAGAGTGGGTAGCCTATACCTTCTCCAGTGGGTCTTTCCAACCCAGGAATCGAATGAGGGTTTCCCACATTGCAGGTGGAGTTTTTACCAGCTGAGCTACCAGGGAAGCCCTATGTATATTAAAAGGAATATATTTTCTAAATAACGGTATGAGTATATGGCCTAACAGATTCTTTGGAGGTTAATAATAAATAATTATCTGTGCTTTACATTAACCTATTTATCAGTATATGATTTAAATTGTTTCCAGAGGGATGGCTCATAGGCAACCAATTTTTCTAACCCTGACTTATACTTTTGGGTTTGGAAAACTTTTATGCTACCTTCTAAATGTGTATTACTATATTGATGGTCCCTTAGAACAAAACAAAGGAGTGTTTGGATTTTTTAATTAGTTCTAAGCAACTAAAGAACCACATACAAGTTAGCATAAGAGTTTATATTTAGGATACCAATAAGTATTTTCATTTGCCCTTCACCCAAGATTGCTTATTTATCCTGAAACCTGTTCTCTAAAGAGGCTGCAAAATTTAATCATGTAACTTAGCCTATAAAGTGCTTCTTGGACAGGATTTCAGAAATTACAAATTATAGATCAAGTCTCTCTTGCACCTCACATTAACCATGCAATCATAAACAATATTAGCAACTTATAAATTATTGAAAATGTATTATACTCCACATTTTGGTTCCAGGTGCTATATTTTGTTTCTATAATACAGTCTACATCTTAACTTCATTGTTTAGATGAGGAAACCAAAGCTTAGAGAAAATTAAAAATGCTCAAACTTTCTAGTTCCAAAGACACTTGTAGATATACTATCAAAGATACCAAGATATGGTCTCTAAGGAGGTTGATTCAAAAGAGGGGGGTAGAGAGTAATGGGTTTGGGTATAGAAAACAAGGTTTCAAGTGGTTTTTTCTGAGACTTTCCAACCGTATTATGATCAGAAATTTTCTCAAATTCAGACTGTTCTGAATTGGTAGTGGAAGTTTCTTATTTTTTTTTCCTTATTTGTTTTGTTTGTAACTCCAAATATGGACCAAAAAATACTCACTATAAATACCCTTCGACTGACTAGTTGTAAGGTCATCATGAAATGATGCAGTTTGTGACATTTTACAATCTATAAAGACCCACACAACTGTGAAAACACAGTAATTGATATTTTATACAAGTCAAGTCCTCTGATCCCTCTAGAAAAATCACATTAAAGAATGGGATGAACTGCAAGAATGTTGATATTCGAAGCCGACTCCAACTTCTAATAAATATTAAATGAATGTGCTTCTCTGACAACTAGGTCCAAGGAAGAAAGCAGTTTATAAAGTTTTAAATCAATGTGCTAAACCAATTATACTTCGTGTCTCTCATTCCAAAATATGAAATAATTATATAGCCAGAATGCATCTTAATACATTCTATAAATGTGAATCTATGCATTAGATAAATTTGGAATAGCTTCTAAATTTCTTTCAAGTTAAGAAAAAAAGTATCATTAAATTTTAATTAATTCATTCACTTAAATTATCATCAAGACTCTTCCTTCAGAAATAGATTTATGTAAATACAAGATTGAATAAAAATATGCATGATTGGCACAAATAGCCTTTATGTTTTTAAAAGATATTTTAAAGCATATTCCCTTGTGTCAAAGAGGGCTAAAAGCAGAGTAACCTCACTGTTCCTTATGATCACATAATAAAATACTTGATGGCTAGGACCCCAGCTCGGTAATTCCATTTCACTCCTGAGGCACAGTGCCACGGGTCATTTTACCTCACTATTTTTAAAGTATATAGTACTGCCTGGTGGCACAGTGGTAAAGAATCCCCCTGCCAGTGCAGGAGATACAAGAGATGTGGGTGTGACCCTCCAGTCTGGAAGATCCCGTGGATATGGAATGGCAAACTCCAGTATTCTTGCCTGGTAAATTCCATGGACAGAGGATCCTGGCAGGCTATAGTCCATAGAATTACAAAGAGTCAGACACTATTGATTGACTGAGACATGCACATGAACGCATTGCCTTTCTAATTCATGTGGTAGGAGTAAAACCAGACAAGTCTGTGACTGTAAAGGGAAGAGCATTTTTACCTTATTAAGACCAGGAATTTGACGCTGGTCTTGTTATTCAGATGTAAGTGAATATTAATGCCAAGGGAATGCAGGGAGCTTAACACAGGGATCGTGAGTTAGACGACAAAGATTTAAAATTTTGTACCATCATTTATAATCTATTTGACACTGAGAAAATTTATAAAATGTTCTCCTTCTTCACCTATTAAATGGAGTTAATAATAACCTCCACTCAATGTCTTTCTGATTATGTAAAGACTATATACTATAAAGTATTAACATGTGTCTGGTTAAATTCTGGGACCTATGCAGTGAAGTCACAGGTGTCCTAGATGTGACATTAAAAGGCAAAAAATAATTGGATGAGGCAGAAGTATTAATTACCTCCATCACGTTTGGTATTGTTCTCAGCACTGAATAAATCAAGATCCATTTTGCAAGCTATATTTGTTTCTTAAATTTGAGGGAAATGACAAAAACAAGTTTCTTTGTGCTTCAAATAATTTATAGATTCCTAGTATTTCTTTGCTCTCAAGTTCTAGTTGAAAATAACAATATAGCCATTTATTTAAGATATCATTATGAAAAATTTAACATGATTAGAAAGCTTTCTTACTTTTCTTCTCAATTATGGTTAAAAGTATGTTTACTCATGACTATGTGTATTTATGCTGCTGCTGCTGCTAAGTCGCTTCAATCGTGTCCCACTCTGTGAAACCCCATAGACGGCAGCCCACCAGGCTCCCCCGTCCCTGGGATTCTCCAGGCAAGAACACAGGAGTGTGTTGCCATTTCCTTCTCCAATGCATGAAAGTGAAAAGTGAAAGTGAAGTTGCTCAGTTGTGCCCGACTCTTAGCGACCCCATGGACTGCAGCCTACCAGGCTTCTCTGTCCATGGATTTTCCAGGCAAGAGTACTGGAGTGGGGTGCCATTGCCTTCTCTGATGTGTATTTATATTATGTTCAGATTTTGAATTTCCAGCAATAGTTCATCTTTTACTATACCTAGACATGTGATGAGTGCCAGTGACCTAAAAACAATTAATTTATTTCCAAGTTCTATCCCATATATATAGCTGCAGAAGAGAAAACTTGAGACCTAAAATCAGAATTTTATAGGGAGGGGACATTGAGACTTTGCAATCTAATCTCTTCTTTGTGGAGGTGAGAAAGCTAAGGCCTGGTGATTTGAAGTGAAAGTGTAAAATCACATAGCTAAATTAGTAGTGGAGTCAGGGCTGGGTCAGTGCTATTCCCAGGGCTCTGTGGAGCTTCCATCTGCATTCTTCAGTGCTCTCAGTCACTAATTTCTTCTGTTCCAAAACAGTTATTTATTTTAGCTGTGCACTGCAGCTTTCCATGACACCTTCAGGGCTGCTTTTAAAAATACATCTCAAATATTTTTGATTGTATACTATTTCCTGGTTTCTCTGATTTGGAATGATTCATATTATGGTGCTTCCATTCATTAAGATATAGCCTCAAGTATTGGTTGCACCAGACAAGACATAAACAATTACAATTTTTAAACCACCTCAAAATAGTGATGCAGTTGTATAGAGAAGCAGACAACCGGATCTCATATGTTATAGGGAAAACAAAGTTTTTTAAACAAAAGAGATAGCAAGAGAAGAAACAAAGAATACCCTAGACATTCCACAGCCTCAGAATAAATCCTATGTTTTCAGAAACTACAACCAAGTTCCCTAATTAAGTACTGCTGCTGCCGCCAAGTCGCTTCAGTCATGTCCGACTCTGCGCGACCCCATAGACGGCAGCCCACCAGGCTCCCCCGTCCCTGGGATTCTCCAGGCAAGAACACTGGAGTGGGTTGCCATTTCCTTCTCCAATGCATGAAAGTGAAAAGTGAAAGTGAAGTTGCTCAGTCGTGTCCGACTCCTAGCGACCCCATGGACTGCAGCCTACCAGGCTCCTCCACCCATGGGATTTTCCAGGCAAGAATACTGGAGTGGGGTGCCATCACCTTCTCCAACTACTACAGTAGTGACTGCTTATTAGTTTACTTCTTGAATGAAATACGGGTGGAAGTGTTAGTTGCTCAGTTGTGTCCAATTCTTTGTGACCTCATGGACTGCAGCCCACAAGACTCTTCTATCCATGGAATTCTCCAGGCAAAAATATGGACTGGGCTACCATTCCCTCCTCCAGGGGATCTTTCCCACAAAGACATCGAACCAAGGTTTCCTGCACTGCAGGCAGATTCTTTACCATCCGAGACACACATTTATTAACACACCTTTAACAAAGCAGATAGGTCTTTAATTCTAATATATTAAATGTTGTATAATATTTTTATCCTACAAAGGAAAGAAATGACTGTAGAAAAGTAAGATAAGCTGTATGTAAAAATACAGCTCAGGGACAGTTATCCATGATGTGACACAGTGATTGTCTTGGATGACTAGCATCAACAACTACATTTCAGCTTCTGCATCAGCTTCTATCAAACACTCTGCCAGAGCTGTTGCCAAAAATAGATCTATTGTGGATATTACCTCAATTCTCAGGTTCCAGTGGAAAGTGCCAGTAAGTCATGCCACTAAGAGAGGAACAACCATGGAGGAGCCTGCCTGCATAGTCCTCAGCAGAAAGCAAACCCCCAAATGATGTCAGAATAAATTACTTAAAATAATTCAATTTGATGCTTATTTAAAATTATCAGAAGCATCTCAACTCAATATTTAGTCAGAAAGAAGTGTTAAATATGATGTCTGTTAACAATTGTGCCACTTTTTTGCTGAAAGCATACACTTTTACTCGAATAATTCCCCCCTTAAATTGTATATTGTCTCCCCAAATTTCTTTCTTTTTACTTTATTCTGCACACTAGAGAAACCTTTTGGCAATGAAGATAAGATTTTTCCTTCTTTGAGTAATAAATTGTAGTGTTTATTCTCACTATAATTCCACCATTCACTCTCCATCCCTTCCACTCCTCAAAATCAGTAGTTTTATTTCTGTCTAACAAGTTCCCTGCAATCAACTTTTTGCAGGGAACTTGTGAAAATAATGAAAATGTGCCTAGATGGTGGAGGGAAAGGCCTCAGGTTGCAGCATTTCTTCTCTTATTAATATGTGGGATTTCTAGAAATAATGCAAACATATTCTTTTTCTGAATTTCTCATTCTGTCATAGATTAGTTATGTAATCTCAGACAAACTTAATCTCTCTAGGCTTTCATTTGCACATCTGTAAAACTGATGTTGTTAGGCTTATTGTAGTCCAAAATGTAAAGTAAAGAAAGAGCAAGAGGGTGTCAATTGCAAGAAGGCAAAGGTCTCATATTCCTAACCATCCAGGCCCTTGTGAGGAGTCTGGATTTCATTCTCAGCACAAAGGAAATTTGCCTGAAAGATATAAAGCAGAAACTAACAAGATATGATGTGATCTTTTTAAAGATTACTCTGGGTGTAGTGTAGACAAGATTAACACAGAGGAAGAATGAAACTGTGGAATGTTGAAGCCCAAGGGGCCAAGCGAGAAATAATGATGTCTACTGACCTAGAAATAGACAGACAATGAAACCGAGTCAGCAGATTACTAAAGTAGCCTCTTGAACAGGATATGAACTGCGTTAAAAACAAGTGGACTAGATAGGAAAAATGGATCTGAAAGATTCTATAGAAATAGAAATATAAAAATAGAAACATTATTTATATATGGAAAAATACATTGGGGCAGCATTCACATGAGAAAGACTTTTAGTGTAACTAAAAAAAAAAAAATCAGTCTGATATAAGAAGAATGTGAAGTCAAATATTTTAATAATATTTTTCAGAGAGAAAACAGCATTTTTTGAGAACTGTTAGTATATAATCCTGGGTATATTTTTTTTCTATCTAGACACAAAAGTGATTATTTAAAATTAATTGTAAATAGGAAACAACATATTTACTTAAGCACCAAAATAATAGCTGATTTCTCAATATGAAATTGTATTTTTTAATCATCCTGAAATGATTCTCACCCATGACTTAACTGAAGGGCTTTTAGCAAGTCTCTCAGAAAGAGGTTATATTCACAAACAAAATGTTATTATGTGACTGCTATGAAAATTTTGATGGAATAATTTTGCCTAAACAACCTATAACTTTTGGTGAAACAGTGCCTGAGAATTGGGGAATATTTTACTTGATTATTCAGTATGCCTGGTCTTGTTCTTCTGAGAGTAATTTATTTTATCTGTTAGATGTATCATCACTTTGAAAAAAAATTTTTTTTTTCAAACATGAACTCTATACATTTTGGCAAGTGTTCATGAGAATTAACTGTGTGCACTAAACTCTCACCTGGAGGCATACATTTTGGGCAGGCTCTAAACATGCACCATTTATTGAGCATCTACTATGAGCTGATGTCATAGCACTCCTGGGTTTATAGAAAGAACAAACCTTCAATTTTTTTTTAAACTTTCTTTTTTTTTTAATTGGAGGATAATTGCTTCACAACCTTGTGTTGGCCTCTGTCATACATCAACATGAATCAGCCACAGGTATACTTATGTCTGCTCACTCCTGAACCCCCTCCCATATCCCACCCCACCCACCCATCTAGGTGGTCACAGAGCACTGGATTGAGTTCTTCATGTCACACAGCAAATTTCCACCTGCTATCTATTTTACATTTGGTGAAGTATATGTTTCCATACTATTCTCTCAATTCATCCCACCCTCTCCTTTGAGTCAGTCCTAATGAAGTGGATGAACCTAGAGCCTATCATACAGAGTGAAGTAAGTTGTAGAAAGAGAAAGACAAGTATTGTGTATTAATGCATGTGTATTGAACCTAGAAAGATGGTACTGACGAAACTCTTTGCAGGGCAGCAATGGATGCAAACATAGAGAACAGATTTGTGGACACAGTGAGGGAAGGGAGGGTGATCTCCTCCCTCTCTTTCAGTTTTTAGATCATTTAAATATGAGATCATTCATTCATGAGACATGTTCTGGATACTGTAGATACAACAGTGAATACACTAGATAAAAATTCTTGTCTTCATAAAGCTTACAGTCTAGTGAGGAACAGATTATTTACTAAAATGAAATATACATTGAAAAGTGAAAGTCGTTCAGTTGTGTCTGACTCATTGAGACTCCATGGACTGTCCACGGAATTCTCCAAGCCAGAATACTGAAGTGCATAGCCTTTCCCTTCTCCAGGGCATCTTCCCAACCCAGGTATTGAACCCAGGTGTCCTGTATTGCAGGCAGATTCTTTATCAACTGAGCTATCAGGGAAGCCTGAAATATACATTGGGCAAATGTAAATTAAAATTTATTTGAATTTGCTACTTTTAATTAATAGAAGAGAATATTATATTAATCAACCTTAACCCATACTGGTTCCAAATAGGAAAAGGAAAACATCAAGGCTGTATACTGTCACCCTGCTTATTTAACTTATACACAGAGTACATCATGAGAAACACTGGGCTGGAAGAAGCACAAGCTGGAATCAAGATTGCTGGGAGAAATATCAATAACCTCAGATATGCAGATGATACCACCCTTATGGCAGAAAGTGAAGAGGAACTAAAAAGCCTCTTGATGAAAGTCAAAGAGGAGAGTGAAAAAGTTGGCCTAAAGCTCAACATTCAGAAAACTAAGATCATGGCATCTGGTCCCATCACTTCATGGAAAATAGATGGAGAAACAGTGGAAACAGTGGCTCACTTTATTTTGGGGGGTCTCCAAAATCATTGCAGATGGTGACTGCAGCCATGAAATTAAAAGACGCTTGCTCCTTGGAAGGAAAGTTATGACCAACCTAGATAGCATATTCAAAGCAGAAACATTACTTTGCCAACAAAGGTCCATCTAGTCAAGGTTATGGTTTTTCCACTGGTCATGTATGGATGTGAGAGTTGGACTGTGAAGAAGGCTGAGTGCCGAAGAATTGATGCTTTTGAACTGTGGTGTTGGAGAAGACTCTTGAGAGTCCCTTGGACTGCAAGGAGATCCAGTCAGTCCATCCTAAAGGAGATCAGTCCTGGGTGTTCATTGTAACAACTGATGCTCAAGCTCAAACTCCTATACTTTGGCCATCTCATGTGAAGAGTTGACTCATTGGAAAAGACCGTAATGCTGGGAGGGATTGAGGGCAGGAGGAGAAGGAACGACAGAGGATGAGATGGCTGGATGGCATCACCGACTCAATGGACATGAGTTTGGGTAAACTCTGGGAGTTGGTGATGGACAGGGAGGCCTGGCGTGCTGTGATTCGTGGGGTCGCTGTGATTCATAGAGTCGGACAAGACTGAGTGACTGAACTGAACTGAACTGACTGAACCCATAGTGTACTCTTGCATCTATTACCTTGTTCATTTTTACACATGGGAACCGAAAGTGCCAATCAGACTTGAAAAACATTTTTTAGCTGAAGTACAGCTGATGAGCAGTATTATATAAGTTGCAGATGCACAATATAGTGATTCACAACCCTTAAAGTTTATATTTCATTTATAGTTATTACAGAATATTAGTTATATTCCCCGTTTGACAATAAGTCCATGTTACTTATTTTATATCTAATAGTCTGTACCTCTTAATCCCCTACCACTGTATTGTCCCTCCTGCCTTCCCTCATCCCTCTGGTAACCTCTAACGTGTTCTATGAGATTGTTTCCCACAGAACTAGAACAAATAAGTTCAGAATTTGTATGGAACACAAAAGATCCAAAACACCCAAAACAAGAAGAACGGAGCTTGATGAATCATCTGCCCTGACTTTAGACTATACTATGAAGCTACAGTAATCAAAACGGTATGGTATGGGCACAAAAAGAGATGCATAGATCAATGGAACAGAACAGACAGCCCAGAAACAAATCAGCACACTTATGGCCAATTAATCTATCACAAAGGAGGCAAGGGTATACAATGGAAAAAATGCAGTCTCTTCAATAAGTGGTGTTGGGAAAACTGAACAACTACATGTAAAACAATAAGATTAGAACATTCTGTAACCTCATATACAGATAAACTCAAAATGGATTAAAGACCTAGAGTAAGGCTAGAAACCATGAAACTCCAAGAGGAAAAGATAGGCAGAACACTTTTTATATAAATAAAGTATATAGCAGTACTTTTTGGATCTGTCTTCTAAAGCATAGGAAATAAAAGAAAAAATAAACAAATGAGACCTAATTAAACTTAAAAGCTTTCACACAACAAAGGAAACCATTCACAAAAGGAAAACACAACCTACAGAATAGGAAAATATATTTTCAAATAATTTGACTGATAGGAGTTAAAAGCCAGTCTTTTTAAATTAAATTTTAGTCCTCCTCTCATATATAATTATCACAAATATTATGAGATATCTGCAGTTTATTTGTTGGTTATTTTGATTCATTTTCATAGACACATCAGTGAGTACTTAAAAATGATTCTTAATAATCAATCATTGATTATTATCAATGACTTAAATGAAGGTATGAAACAAATACTTTAACTACAATTTCAAATACCTTTAATGAGTTCCTTCAGAAGAGTATATTGGAAGCTCCTATTTTTTTCTTGTATTTATTTTTCTGTAAAGGAATGTCTTAAATATTTCTTCCTGTGCTCATTCCAGATAGGAAAATATGACCAAATGAAATAAGACCCTTGGATAATAATGCACATTTCAGTAGCAATTTGTAGAGTGCTTCATAACAGTACCCTCTAGGATTGCATAAAGCAAACATTGAACTTTTAGCAATCAGCTAAAAGCCTGATTAAGCAAGTAAACTTTAAGCAAATATTCCAAACACTCAAGATCGATCCCTGAAGTTTCTAAGCACAGGAGCAGCCTTCTTTTAACTACAAACAATAAGCCCACAAGACAGAATCAGATCTCAAATCTAAAAACAGGACTTTTGATATAACTGAAAAGCAAGATTGAGGCACATTACAACAATCTAAAGAATGAACTGCATAATTTAGAAGTTGCATCTCTGGCTTATAGGTCACTGGTGCCAATAAAGTGCCCCAACTGAGAGCAGTGCTGGGCTAGTGAGATAGGAATAGAGGCCCAGATGCACCAAGCACTTAGCAAGAGCACTCTTCTTTCACTGGGTCACTGTCTTTAAGAAAAAATGTGTCAGCTAAATAATTAGGTGCTTCCAGTTTGGGGAGAGGTATTCTGACTACAAAAAAATAAATCAATAAGTTCATATCTATTATCTACCAAAGTTAATATTACTTGTTCATAAATATTTCTTGAACCACAAACAGAACTCCCATCCCCTCTCACACACATAAATAGAGAAAGAAAGGTGAGAGATTTATATCCCTTTTGTATTCATTTATATTGCCTCTTAGAGGTGTAATCTGAATTACCACAGTACATTTCCCTACACAAGTTAAATTACTTGAAATACTTGTTATTCAAATTGTAAATCAGGTGACAAAGTGGTAAGATATCACTTCTCAAAAAGCAAGACAGTAACTACCTCAAAGGCAATTTGTTAATAAATGACTTGGTAGCATACTCATTCATTATCATCAACCTAGGCATCCCACCTAAAATACTAGTTAACACTAGTTTCTCATGTGCTGGGATTGTGCTAAAATCTTTGAAGTCAAAGATCGCACCTAATTTTTGTAAAAGTCAATCACTGTAGTACATGTGGTAAATGATGTGGTTACTAAGTGGTGTCTGAATCTTTGTCACCCCATGAAATACAAAATGCCGGGCTTTTCTGTCCTTCACTATCTCACTGAACTTGCTCAAACTCATGTCCATTGAGTTGGTGATGCCATACAACCATCTCATCCTCTGTTGCTCCTTTCTTCTCCTGCCCTTACTCTTTCCCAGCATCAGGTTCCTTTCCAATGAGTCATCTCTTCACATCAGGTAGCCAAAATATTGGGGCTTCAGCTTCAACATCAGTCCTTCCAATGAATATTCAGAGTTTACTTCCTTTTGAATTGACTGGTTTGATCTCCTTGCTCTCCAAGTGATTCTCAAGAGTCTTCTCCAACTACTACAGTTCAAAAGCATCAATTCTTTAGCTTTCAGCTTTCTTTTCTCTCACACCCACACATGACTACTGGAAAAAACATAGCTTTGACTATATGGACCTTTGTTGGCAAAGTAATGTCTCTGCTTTTTAATATGTTGTCTAGGTTGGTCATAGCTTTTCTTCCAAGGAGCAAGTGTCTTTTAATTTCATGGCTGCAGTCACCATCTGCAGTAATTTTGGAGCCCAAGAAAATAAAGTCTCTCACTGTTTCCATGGTTTCCCCATCTATTTGCCATGAAGTGATGGGACCAGATGCCATGATCTTCATTTGACTGACCTTAATTCCTCAAGATCCAGAAATTCAGAGCGAAAGTAGATATTCACCATAAATCACATTGCTAGCGTAACTATCTAAGCCAACTAATTCAGCATAGCCAAGGTTGCAGGCCCAAAACTATACCCTTTTTTCAGCAAGAACATTAAAAGAGCTCATTGCCCAGAAGCCACCACCCAACTCCCCCATCCCCCCACCCTACTCCACCACCCAAAGGCCAATAATGACAAAAAGACTTCTTTTGGAATTGCAGGGTTTGAACAATGCAGATCTCCTGAGTTAATCTTTCCCATATACTTTTTTCACCTTTTTCAATTTAAATGATCAATAACTTGATATTTAAAGTGGGTTTTCTTTAGATGGCATATCATATATGTTTGGATCTTGCTTTTTTAGTCAATATTGAAATCTCTGTATTTTAACTGTTGTGCTTAGTCTAGTCATACAACGTGATTACTGATGTGATTGGACAGAGGAGCCTGGCAGGCTTCTTGGTGTCCAGGAGTTCACAAAGAGTCAGACAGGACTGAGCACACATGCATAGAGACATTTAGTCATTTATTATAAGAGTGAGCTTCAGGGGCCTCTGTAAACCTATGGGAACTGTATATAAAATTTTGTGTGTATGTGTTTGAGTACAGCTTTTGTGTGTGGGCTTCCCTGGTGGCTCAGAGGTTAAAGCATCTGCCTCCAATGCGGGAGACCTGGGTTCAATCCCTGGGTTGGGAAGATCCCCTGGAGAAGGAAATGGTAACCCACTCCAGTATTCTTGCCTGGAGAATCCCATGGGCGGAGAACCCTGGTAGGCTACAGTCCACGGGGTCGCAAAGAGTCGGACACGACTGAGCGACATGCATTCGCATTCACATTTTTATGAGTGAAACTAAGTTAACAGACTCTCAGATGCATCTACATTTTCCCCACCAAAGAATATTATTCAGAAGGAAAGAGAAGTGGAACAGAGTAATAAATAACATTTTCTGAGTATGTATCTATGTAGGTCAGCGCTATTTAAGAGAATTGCATTTATTAACTCACTTGTGATTTTCTTAAGAATCTCCTGAGGAAGTTACTATTATTATTCTCATTTAATAGACAAAGAAACAAAGAGTTTAAACAACTGGCATGAGTGCACAGATAGTAAGAGGGTGTGTGTGTATTTACGTGTGTGCACTCAGTTGTGTCCAACTCTTTGCAACCCCATGGTCTGTAGCCTGCCAGACTCCCCTGTCCATGGAATTTTCCAGGCAAGAATACTGAAGTAGGTTGCATTTCCTACTCCAGAGGATCTTCCTGACCCACAGATCAAGCCTGCATCTCATGCAGCTCTCTTTACCACTGAACCACCTGGGAAGCCCAGTAAGTGGTTAAATGGACGTCAAATCTAGGCTCTTTGACTCTGGAGATTATCCTCAATAATATACTGCACTACCAATCATAAAACTCTCACAAACTCTGAGATTGTTAGTCTGTCCATGTTGACACCAGCAGCAAAACATTATCTTCCATAGATACTGATTTTCATTTGTCAAATAACTGCATAAAGCAGTTCATCAATTCTACACTCTGGTGGCCAATTGTCCAATAATTGATAAAGAAAGAGGAAATCAATCTAGAGGAGCTAGTGTATGCTTTTAGAAGCTGGCAGACATTGTATCAAGCATGAGAAACATAGATCCAGTTAGTGAAACAAGTTATCACAGATTTCCTTTGAGTGCAAGCTCATGAGTGCTCAGTTGCTTCAGTCCTTTCTGACTCCTTGTGACCCCATGGACTGTAGCCCATCAGGCTCCTCTGTGGGGATTTTCCAGTAAGAACACTGGAGTGGGTTGCCATTTCCTGCTCTAGGGGATCTTCCTGACCCAGGGTCTGAACCCTTGTCTCCTGTATTTCCTGCACTGCAGGAGGATTCTTTACCTATGCAGCCACCCGGGAAGCCATCATTTGGTTTATATTACACACGACATATTTGACCATTTGAGCCTTTTTTTTCCCCCACATAATCATTTACAGTTTTCTCTAGTGCAGTTTTAGGACCCGAATAATGTATAACCTAACCAACATTAAAGTGTATCATTGCTACAAGGCCATAAAAATATAAAGGAAATTTCTATTTCACTTTGCAAATAAAGAGAATATATTGTCTAAAAGTCACCAGAAGACATTTCCTGCAATGTCTGGAAGAACAGCATGCCACCCCAAGGGAGAAGACAACAAAATAGCCCTGAGATGGAGTGTGCATGGTAAAATCCAAGAACGGAAGAGAATCCAACATGGCTGAAATTTAGATGAGTGATTAATTTACTAAGAGATGATTCAAGCACTGAAATTGATCTTATAAATCCTTAAAGGTCTTTGTGTTTTGTTCTGACTAAAAGAATCTAACAGCTAAATCTGTCCAGGAAAAAAAATGGAATCAGGGAGACTAATTAGGTATATTTTGCAATAACCTAGAAGAATTGATGCTTTTGAACTGTGGTGTTGGAGAAGACTCTTGAGAGTCCCTTGGACTGCAAGGAGATCCAACCAGTCCATTCTAAAGGAGATCAGCCCTGGGATTTCTTTGGAAGAAATGATGCTGAAGCTGAAACTCCAGTACTTTGGCCACCTCATGCAAAGAGTTGACTCATTGGAAAAGACTCAGGTGCTGGGAGGCATTGGGGGCAGGAGGAGAAGGGGATGGCAGAGGATGAGATGGCTGGATGGTATTACCAACTCAATAGACGTGAGTCCGAGTGAACTCCGGGAGTTGGTGATGGACAGGGAGGCCTCTCGTGCAATTCATGGGGTCTCAAAGAGTTGGACATGACTGAGCGACTGAACTGAACTGAACTGAGACAAGAGAAGATGCTGGCCACTGCCGGGGTCCAGCCCCGGTGGATCCAGGGAATTCGAAGCGGGGACGGCGTCGGCGAGGATCAGGAAACAATTGCTTAATTAAACGTTAATTAAGGATATAAAGAGTAATAGAATGAGGATAGCTCAGTGAGGAAATTCAGTGGAGAAAAGAGGCTGAAATAAGGATAGCTCAGTGAGGAAATTCAGTGGAGAAAAGAGGCTGAATAATTCAGCCAGAAGGTAAGAGAAAGAACGACATGGTGAGACCAAGTTTTGGTGAACAAGGCCCACACTTTATTTTCCAAAGTAGTTTTTATACCTTAAGTTATGCATAGAGGATAATGGGGGAAGGGGTAGAGTCAGGCAGCAAGCCAGGCTTTCTTCCTGCAAACTTATCATATGCAAAAGCTTAGGTGATTTGCATCATCTTCTGGCCCGGAGGCCTGTTAACATTTTAAGACCTTTTCTTCAGAAAACTTATTTTTCTCTAAAGGTGATTGGTCAGGAGCCACCCTCCAAAAGCATTAGATAAAGTTGCATTCCTACAGAGCAAAGGTGTGGTGGGCTATAACAAGAAAAAGAATTAACTCAAGGGTCCCAGGTTAGAAACATTAAAGCTACTACTTATACCAATTATATTAATCAATACCCTGCCAGGGACACAGCAGGTAAGGGATATGGAAACTTAGCAGCAAACATTGGCCCAACAAGTGAAAATCCCTTCACCAATACAATTTCTAATCAATCTTTTAACTACTCAAAAGAATCTGTGTTTAGACAGTTTAGAACATCTCCTGCCTCTCACAGTTGGGAGGCTCTGAACAATCACATGTGGCGGGAAAAACCTATTCAGGCAGGCTAGAGGATTTCCAAAGGAGTTTGTAGGTTAAACACTGTCACACCCAGGAATTATTAACTGGAACTGTAAGCTAACTCTTTTTTCAGAGAGGTAGTGGGGGACAGCCCCCCGTAAAGTCAGAGGTGTAGGTGAAAGCACAAAGCAGAAAGTAGGCAGACTCTGGTTTTGGGGGTAGATTGCTCGAGAATTTCCAGGGAGACTCCTGAGGCTTGATCCCGCCTTTGCGTATGCCAAGCCTCCTTCCTCATGACCTTTGCCAGGGGCGGAGCTCGCTCCCCGAAGGCCACCACTATGAAAGCAATAGAAATGATAACAGATGTTTAAATTCCAGAAATATTTTGAAGATAGAGTCAAAAGCATTTGCTTTTGGAGAGGATACATGAGGGAAAAAACAGGTCAAAAATGACCCAAGATTTTTTGATCTAAGCAACTGGAAGAATAGCTTGAATTTCATTCAGATTGGGAAGAAGTGAATGGAGTAATTTCACAGGAAAGGTTAGGAGTTCAGTTTTGGGCATGGATTTGATATCAACAATATTGAGTAATAGCAAGTGAATGAATGAATAACTCTCATATGAGATGAGGAAAAGAAAGTGTAAAGTTCTTATGAAAAATAAACTGATTTTTGTCAATTAGAGGCTTTGTTAACTTGATATACCTATTATGTGCCAGAAGCCTTTCTGAGATTGAGGGAATATACTGATAAAGAAAACAGGCATAAATCACCATTCTTATGAAAGTTACATTCCAGTGGGTAGAGATGGAAAGTTTAAAAATTAAATAAACAAACAAAATATACAATAGAAGGTAATGTATTCTTTGAGGAAAAACAATGTGTGAAAGGATAGGGGATATGGAAGTGCCAGTAAGACAGGGATGGTGTTATTATTAAAACGGCTGCTGTATACCTATGATTGTCCAAAATATCTAGGCAGTTAGTTAAACACTTGAAGTTTTATCAGAAGTTACACTATTTATAAAGTGCTTGAGGCAGAGGGCTGTGAGCATCACTTATAACCTTTAATTTAACCTAAGAGGACGTTTCAAATGGAAGCATTCTACAAATGTATCTGACACCACAAATAACACTGAGACATATGAAATTTGCTCACATCAGTTCAATTCCATCATTCATGCTTAAACAGTTCAGCTCCCACTTGTAGCCTGGTGAGGTAAGAAGAGACCTGCTTTTCAGCTTGTACAATCAAGATTTTATCTGTTTCCAGTGAAGGAAAAGATGGAAAGAGAAATATGAGGGGAAAAATAAGAGCTTTGGAGAGGCAACAGACAGGTGGTAGAAAACAGAGTAAAAGAGTCATATAGCAAGAATACTGGAGTGAGTTGCCATTCCCTTCTCCAGGGGATCTTCCTGACCCATGAATCGAACCTGGGTCTCCTGCACTGCAGGAAGATTCTTTACCATCTGAGCCACCGGTATACAGCATCAGTGAACACCTAGGCTGTAAAATCTGAGAATGGTAATAATTAAAATGTACTGAGTATTTACTGTCTGATAGAAAGTATTCTAAATGTTGTACATTTATTAACTCATCTAACTTCATAACAACTCTAAGAAATAGATGTTTTTTTACCCCCATTCTATAGATGCAGAACTTGGGGTTCACAATGTTTAAATAGTTTGTCAAATTCACACAACTAGGAAGTGATGAAGCTGTGGCAATCTGACGCTGCATCATATGGTCTTACCTGCTAGGCAGTGCAGCCTGCCTGATTCTAGGTGAGAACAGCCTGCCCTACTTTCACGTAAGATTTGTTGCACACTCTTTTAGTCATCTTAGTGCATTTACCAAAATAGACTACAGCACTGGAAAAAAGCAAGACTCAAGGCAAAATGCCACACTACAGAAATTTTAATTTTGGAGGTTACCTTTTTCCTTTCAGAAATGATTAGCAATGTAAGTGACCATAGTACACTCAACTATATATAATTAATATAGGTACACACATATATGTATATAATTTGTCAATAGTGTTAAACTTATAATCACTAATCTATAAAATTTCTTATTACATTATTTGGAAGTTAGCAAATTAATGAATAGACATTGATCTTTCTTCCTCTCCATTGCTTCCCTAACCTTAGTTTGAACCACTTACAAAGGATGACAATAATTGTCTTTTTAAATTCTGCATGCAATATTTTCCTTGATATTTACACCAACCCAGAAATTGTTTCCATTTTGGAAGACAAGGAGTTTCCTAGACTTAGATAATATTACCCAACTAAATAATGTCAGAGCTGAACAAAGCTGGCTCACCCAGTCGTGTGCTCCTTCACATTCCTTTTTTATCATGCACAGAGAACAAAAAGTCATTGAAAAAGGAAATGAGTGCAGAAAAGTGGTTTATTATGCCTAAAAATTTTCTTTCTGCCACTTAATCACCAGAATGTCTTACTGCCAACTCTGATAAGCAATCTAAAAGTCTAAATTTAAATCTCTTTCTGAAAAGAGAAAAGGAAACCAAAATGGATTGCAAATCTTTGGCTACAATATTGATAATAGGCAGAAAAGCAGTAGTGAGTATTGTCATAACATTTTAAAAATAGTACCTGACCTTGGAATTAAGTTAGTAATGTTGTTATAATTCAATTAAACTCTCTCCATGTTCTAGTGTAACCATGGTTTGAATTTTCTCTATGACTTTTTGTTAATAAACACAATCATTTCAAGGAGTGAAAGGATCAAATATTTGTCTTTATTTAAGTAAAGTAGTGTTTATTTATCTTTTAACAATGGAGAAAACAGAAGCTGTCATAGATGATTTTTTATTTTATCATTGACATTTTAAAAAGCCAATGCACTTAATAAGAAGATCCCAAAGAGTGCACCATTAGACTGTTGATCTGTTAAGTCATCCAATACATAGTACTTGGGGTATATAATTAAGATCCCAGAAGGTGAGGTTTCTCTGGTGGCAGACTGGATAGGAATTTGCCTGCCAATGCAGGAGACATGGGTTTGATCCATAGTCCAGGAGGATCCCAAATGCCTCCGGCAACTAACCTCATGAGTCACAACTATTGAGCCCATGCACCTCAACAAGAGAAGTCAGCTCAATGAGAGGCCTGTGCACTGCAAGCCGAGAGTGGTCCCCACCGACAACTGCAGGAAAACCCATGCCGCCACAAAGACCCAGAACAGCCAAAAGTAAATAAACAAATAAAATTCTATTTAAAAAGAGCCAAGAGGGATGAAATTATGAAACTTTCCTACAATATCCTATGAGCTCCTGTGATCTCTCTCTGTTTTGGGGAAAGGAAAAATGGAGTTCTAGAGCTTGATTTTATGGCTTACGCTAGGGTTTTAGTTATCTATTCTCTTAAATTACAAGACTTGCTGCTGCTGCTGCTGCTCCTGCCAAGTCACTTCAGTCGTGTCCGACTCTGCATGACCCCATAGATAGCAGCCCACCAGGCTCCACCGTCCTTGGGATTCTCCAGGCAAGAACACCGGAGTGGATTTCCATTTCCTTCTCCAATGCATGAAGGTGAAAAGTGAAAGTGAAGTTGCTCAGTCATGTCCGACTCTTTGCAACCCCATGGACTGCAACCCACCAGGCTCCTCCGTCCATGGGATTTTCCAGGCAAGAGTACTGGAGTGGGTTGCCACGGACTTTATACCAAAATACATTTAAGATGCCATCACAGAAACATGATGCATTGTTAAAACTCAGGTAAATATAATAATGAGAAAGAGTCTAAGGAGATGTGAATTAGGCAAGTTAGAAAGTGATATCTTAAACTTCACTGATTTTTTTTTTATTCTTTTTAAAATGTCTCGTCCCTCCAGTGTTTGTTGTTTCTGAATGTTCCAAACAGAATCTAGTTTCTTCTCCCTTGAACATTAGATGTAATGGGTTTTATTTAAATGGCATAACTTGTGAAATTCCCTGGGAAATCTTACAGATACCTGAATGAATAAGCAATCTATTATAGATATATAGCGTTGGTGATAAGTTCACTTTCACAAACTCTAGTTCTGTTGGTCCCATGGTACAAGAACACAGCTTAAGGCACTTGAAGTTAACACAGTGGAAAAATAATGGAATTCATATAATGTAGCAATAGATTATAGTTGACTGTGTCAGGGATGGGGCGGGGGAGGACCTTCAATGGGGAAGCATAAGCATGCTTCATTTCACTGAGTTACAAAGAAAAGGAAAAGTGTCAGATATATGATGGAGAATGGTGGCAAGGAGGAAAATGAGTTAGAAAAGAGAAGCCCAGAAAATGGTGGTATAAACAGGCTTAATATGTTCAGAATTGCAGGTCAAAGTGATAACATGAGGCTTCTGAGTTGCACTAAGACATGCAGAACTTTTAACAGAAGATAATGTCAAGCTCTCAAATCGCCATCAAAGTGCTGCTAGAATTTAGTCAGCAATCAAGTAGAGAAGGAGCAAAGTCATGTTCCTGCAAAGAGGTGCTGATATCT
This sequence comes from Bos indicus x Bos taurus, assembly GCF_003369695.1. Classification (NCBI taxonomy): domain Eukaryota; kingdom Metazoa; phylum Chordata; class Mammalia; order Artiodactyla; family Bovidae; genus Bos; species Bos indicus x Bos taurus. Next base: position 35,657,786 of record NC_040084.1, read on the forward strand.
TTATTTCCGCTTTTCTGTACAACTGCACAAACAAAGGGTAAATATGGATTATTTCTCTTTCAACTCTGCACCTCAATCTAGATTGCACTATCAAGAGTTACAATGAGATGGAAGAAAGATTTCTCTTTATAATTGTATTAGCTTTCTTTTTCTTACTCTCTTTTTTAAAGAATGACACTTTGGGATTTATTCTCAAAATAGTATTTTCTAAATGGAGTCCAAATGATAAGCCTGTTTTCTCAGATCTACCACTACCTTGTCAAATGATGAACAGATTTGAATTAGATTGCTAGAAAAAGAATAGAAAGGGAGGTATTTCTTCTAAGAAATGGAGTCAATGATATTCTCACACTAAACAAGTGATGATGGATAAATCCTTTCATCATTCAATTTCATATAGTTAAAGGAAAAGGATATACTTTTTTCATGAAATATTACCTTTTGGAATTCTGTTTGAAAATAAACATTAGTTGTAAAGCAATTTTTGAAAATATAACCAGAACATTATACCCAACAATGACAGAATACTCTTTTTAAGGACTTACAGAACTCTTAACAATATTAGCCATATGCTAGATGAGGATACAAGGCTAAACAAATTTCAATAATTAAAATATTTCAGTACTCTCTGACCACAACAGAGTTAATTTGAACATCAAGTAAAATTCATTAATAAGTCTAATTTGCTGGAATATTAAAAAATACATTTAAAAAAATTTATTAAAAAAAGAAAAAGAAAGAGAAAAAATTTAACTTAATGGTAATAATAAACAATATAGCAAAATGGAGGGACTGTAACTAAAACAGAGCTTAGAGAGAAATGTATATAGTTTTAAAGAAATACTTAATCTAAAAGGTTAAAAAGCAATATCTTGTTTCTTAAGAAACTCCAGTAACACTAACCCAAATAAACTAGAACAATAATGACAATGTGAGAAGAAAATGAAATAGATGTATACAATAAAGAAAATCTGAAGGCAAAAATTTAAGACTAAATAAGAATAAGACAGAGAGAGAAAAGCACTGCCAACAACCCCACAGACAGCAAAAGCATTACTTCAGCAATATAGGGAGAACAGACAAATCCTTAGAAACAAAATATATCAAAATTGGTAAAATAAAAATATTTGCATGCTCCTTTATCTCTCAAAAACTGAAATTGCTATTAAAATTCTTCTAATTAAGAAACAAAATCCTTCTAACAAAAATTTAAGGAAGAGAGAGCACTAATCCTATACATCCTATACAAACACTTTTGAAAAATAGAGAAAGAAGAGAAATTTCACAATTTGTTTCAAGAGGCTAGGACAATGCTGACACCAAAACTTGATAAAGGTATAGTCCAACTTATCTCATTAACATGCAGGTAATGAACTAACTAAAATATTAGCAAATTAGGTCTAGTAATAAATAATAAATAATAATGATTATACATCACAAACAGTGTTGATTACAGGAATTCAAGGTAGTCTCAACATTTGAAAAATCAATCTTTATATTGTGTCATATTGACTACAAAACGGAGAGCAATTTAATAATCATGTCAATAAATGTAGGCACAGCACTTGGTAAAATTCTACAAATATTATGCAGAACAATTGACAGAGATCTAAATAATAGATACATCATACTATATTAGTCATTTGAAAATTCAAGTTGTAAATAAATCTGTCTTCTCAAACTGACCTACAAATTTAATGAAATCCAAGTGAAAAATTTCATAGTTTTTGCAGAAATTTACAAGCTGATTCTAAAATGGATAGACAAATCAGTATTAAAGAAGAAAAGCAAAACTGGGGAATTTAAACTACTATATACTAAGACCAATTGTAATGCTACAGCAGTAAGAGCGGTGTAATATTGTCACAAAGGTAGACAGTTAAATGAAAGGCTATGAAGTCTAGAAATAGGCCCACATCTTTATGTTCACCTGAGTTAAAGAGTATGGTGATCAGTAGGGTGGATGGTCAGTTGAAAATCATACATAAAAATAGTAAATTTTAATTCTTACTTTGTAAAAATAAAACAAGTATAGATCAATTGGAGATCTACATATGAAAGCTGACATAAAGACCAAATGTGGCTTACTGATCAAAATCCCAAATGCTGGTGGGAATTAAAATGGTACAGTCCCTATGGAAAATAGTGGCAATTTTCTTAGAAAATGAAACATTCAACTATCATAAAACCCAAATATTACACTCCCAGGAATTTACCTAAGAGAATTGAAGGCTTTTGTTCACACAAAAACATGTACATTCATGTTTATAACAGCTTGTTATTTATTTGTATCACCCAAAAGTAGAAACAGCCTAATGTCCTTAATGAGTAAACAAACTGTTGTACATCCATAACATACTAATAAGCAATAAAAAGGATGAACTACTAATATATACAACATGATGAATCTCCAGGCAATTGTGCTGAATGGAAAATGTCAATTCCAAAAGGCTACATTAATATATGACTCCATATATGTAACATTCTTGAAATGACAAAAAATATAAAAATGGAGAATGAATTAGTGATTACTAGAGGTTAAGAGTCGGACACGACTGAGTGACTTCACTTTCACTTTTTCACTTTCATGCATTGGAGAAGGAAATGGCAACCCACTCCAGTGTTCCTGCCTGGAGAATCCCAGGGACGGCAGAGCCTGGTGGGTTGCCGTCTATGGGGTCGCACAGAGTCGGACATGACTGAAGTGACTTAGCAGCAGCAGTAGCAGAGGTTAAGAAGAAGGTGAGGTGGGACGGAAATAGATGTGGTTATAAAAAGGCAACATGATGGATCCTTGAGATAGAAATGTTTAATATTGACTATCTATGTCAACATCTTGGTTGCAATGTTGTACAATAGTTTTGCAAGGTGTTACTATGGGAGAAACTGGGCAAAGAATATATGGATTTTTCTGTATTATTTCTCACAGTTGCATGTGATTCTAAAGTTATCTCAAAATAAAAGATTTAATTAAAAAAATATAAGCACAATATAGTCTTTCATATGTATTTGTTTAAAAAACAGTAAAAATAAATCAAATTAGGTAATCTTTAGTCAAAGAACACAAAACGTTTCATGAAAAAAATCAAATCATTCTTTTCCTGCTATTATATAGATATTTCAGTGGAACTTTATATTAATTTGAGAAAACCATTTTTATATGTTCCTTTCTGCTGTTATGTATGATTCAGCAATGAGCCTTACCTGCTTAATCACCTTTAAATGAAAAATATAACAATAATGCCACCATCTTATAAGTTTAAAACAAATCTATACAATGAAGAGCAACTCATTAATGAATTTCACACTCTACAGAGTGTAGAATTTCAAGTCTACAGAGCCGAGCAAGACCTGATTGGAAAGACTACACTTAGGAGTGTTAAAGCATAGAATGCTGAGAACAGATGAGAGAAAAAATTAATATTTGGACAAGTCAAGTAACCTTAAGGGAAGCTGTTCTTTACATAACTGAAAAGAGTTGGATTACACATGCTTTATAAAAAAAGAATAAGGCTATACACACCTGGAGAAGGCAAGTAGAAGTACTACTCCAGTACTCTTGCCTGGAAAATCCCATGAATGGAGGAGCCTGGTAGGCTACAGTCCATGGGGTCGCTACGAGTCAGACGCAACTGAGCGACTTCACTTTCACACAATGGAGAAGGCAATGGCAACCCACTCCAGTGTTCTTGCCTGGAGAATCCCAGGTACGGCAGAGCCTGGTGGGCTGCCATCTCTGGGGCCGCACAGAGTTGGACATGACTGAAGCGACTTAGCAGCAGTAGCAGCATACACACCTTATTATAATTTTTAATATAATGTTGGTAACAATGAAAGTATCTGCTAATTGTATCTGATGACCAAACAGTGCAACAAACACTTAAGTGTTATAGTCATCTAATGTTAACTCAGCACAGTATCAAGGACAATTTATCTTTGAGTTTCTTGATTTAAAACTTAAATATTCGAGACTCTGACAAGCACTATTGTCAGGAAGCAACAAATTTACAAATGCTATCCAGGAAATGACGTTAAAACTGCAGAGTTATTTTTATCTATTTTAACAGACAGCTTCTGAAGGTGTTGACCGTAATAAATCAGAAGCCAGAAAAGTTTCATTAAGTACGTAATTGTCAAGGTTCTTAAAAAATATGCCTGGTGGGCTGCCATCTATGAGGTCGCACAGAGTTGGACACGACTGAAGCGACTTAGCAGCAGCAGCAGCAGCAGCAGCAGCAGCAGCAGCATATTTTTCTCATCTTCATTCTCTATTTGTTTTGTTTTCACCCAGTATTGCCATAATACAAGAGCCACATACATTTTGAGTACTGTTAAGTTTCTCAACAGGCTTCCCAGGTGGAGCTAGTGGTAAAGAACTCACCGGCCAATGCAGGAGACATGAGACAGGATTCGATCCCTGGGTCAGAGAGATCCCCTAGAGGAGGGCATGGCAACCACTCCAGTACTCTTGCCTGGAGAATCCCATAGACAGAGGAGCCTGGCAGGCTACAGTTCATAGGGTTACAAAGAGTTGGACATGACTAAGCAACTTAGCTGCACTCATCCCAGTTTCTCTATATTCCAATACTTTGGTCACATGATGCAAAGAACCAACTCACTGGAAAAGACCCTGATGCTGGGAAAGATTGAGGGCAGGAGAAGGGGGTGACAGAGGACAAGATGGTTGAATGGTATCACCAACTCAACGGACATGAGTTTGAGCAAACTTTGGAAGAGAGTGAAGGACAGGGAAGCCTGGCATGCTGCAGTCCATGAGGTAGGAAAGAGTCAGACTCAACTTGGCAACCGAACAACAAATTTCTCATCCTTAGTACTGTGTTTTCTTTTAATTTTAGCCTTAAAACAAAATATTTTTTAAAAGAGTGAAGTAAGCCAGAAAGAAAAACACCAATACAGTATACTAACGCATATATATGGAATTTAGAAAGATGGTAACAATAACCCTGTATGCTACTGCTGCTAAGTCGCTTCAGTCGTGTCCGACTCTGTGCAACCCCATAGACGGCAGCCCACCAGGCTCCCCCGTCCCTGGGATTCTCCAGGCAAGAACACTGGAGTGGGTTGTCATTTCCTTCTCCAATGCATGAAAGTGAAAAGTGAAAGTGAAGTCACTCAGTCGTGTCCAACTCTTAGCGACCCCATGGACTACAGCCTACCAGGCTCCTCCATCCATGGGATTTTCCAGGCAAGTATACTGGAGTGGGGTGCCATTGCCTTCTCCGAACCCTGTATACAAGACAGCAAAAGAGACACTGATGTATGGAACAGTCTTGTAGACTCTGGGAGAGGGAGAGGGTGGGATGATTTGGGAGAATGGCATTGAAACATGAATAATATCATATATGAAACGAGTCGCCAGTCCAGGTTTGATGAACGATACTGGTTGCTCGGGGCTAGTGCACTGGGACAACTCAGAGGGATGGTATGGGGAGGGAGGAGGGAGGAGGGTTCAGGATGGGGAACACGTGTATACCTGTGGTGGATTCATGTCGATATATGGCAAAACCAATACAATATTGTAAAGTTAAAAAAAAAAATAAAATAAGAAGCAAGCAAAAAAAAACAAAAAAACGCTGTTGTCTATGTTTGTTTGTTTTCCTTTTTTTTTTTTTTTTTTTTAATACTTAGGCTTCTGACAACTATGACATAGTTTTGGGGTTATCTGGATCCTTTTTCCCTCATGGTCAAGCAATAAATGAGGCAGAAGAACTAGGGTCTGATGAATACACATCTCAAGATTTTAATTATCTTCCACCCACCACCACACAGCAACTGAAAAACTGCTCACTGCCCCAGCTTGTAGTTAGAAAATATTCATCTCCTGTTCTTTCTTCTACAGAAGAGATGCTGCATGACCCCTTGACCAGTATTGGCTCATTACCTCTTCAAAGCTAAAGCTGAAATTTGAGTTAAATATACTTCACACTCTTCACTGTTTGACTCAAGGTAGCATTACAGCACTTACTGTTTTGGGTGTGTAGCAAAGTTGATCCTTTAAAACCAGATTCTGCCACTCAGATCTGCAAATCAGACTCAGAACTGGGACCAACTCTAAGGAGGAATGGAGATAAATAGTAAAGGATCATAGTGTCTGGGTTCTCTACGAGGCTCCATCTCTTCCTCAGGCAAGTGATAACATTATGTTTTAGTAGAAGCAACCACTGAAAAGATTGCTTAACCATTCACCTGACTTAAAGTTTTCAAGGGATTTTGGGAACTAATTAAATATTTGTCTGAATTAGTGGAGTTTAGATTAAAAAAACTCAACTCAATGATATATTTAGAATCACATTATTGACTGAAAATGTGGACTTTTTACAGTGGAAGCCTGGAACAAGTCTGGTCTACTTAAGCATGCACTGAAAATTTACATATGTAAATGAGAACTTGTGACAAGCCTTGTGAAATTAGTGATAATTTTGTCTAATTCTAATATTGTAGGCTAACCTGAACAGATGCTAAATTAATTGGGTACTTAATTTAGTCTAAATCTAGTCACTAGTTTTATACGCAGATGCATTTTAACAGATTAAGGGAATGCGAGTGGCAGCATTAATCAGTGGATTAGTTTGAAAGACTAGAAAATATAATGTTCATAAATCCAAGAGTGCAAGCATTTTCCTATGGGATCTATTTATTGCACCTTTAACTTTTTCTAGCCATACTTCTATTTTCACAATACATACATTTATGTATGTAAAACCACATTTCAAATATACTGGCAAAGTTATTTTTTAAAGCAACCTAGAAATGAGTTTTAGAAAACAAAGATATTTGGCAATGGACTAACTGTTGGTAAGGTTTACTTTTCAATAAGCTTCTGTATCTGTAATATATATTGATCATCTCATAACAGTGAAAATTTCACTTTCCAGAGAATTAGACAATCTTAGATCTAAAAACACCATGTCATCCTGGTCCAGTTAGAACAACAAACAATCAATATTAGCTCTTCAAGTAAATGCATGGTAATGCATATGTATTAGTACATAAGAAATGATAAGAGAGTTGGTTGTTTGTGTGAAATGTTTGCCAAGTCAATAATATGTCTAAATTTCCCAGTAAGAGTCACCATTTTAGATCAAGGTACAAAAACCCTTATTTAAATATATTTTGACTTAATTTAAGTTGGTTTATCAAATTAACCTTAAATTCTTTAGCAAGTCCCACAAAAAACACCCATAAATAAAAAATAGAAGGATTGAAGAAAGTAAAAGACTATAAGCTCCTATAGAGCCTTCGAGTTCACTTGGGACCTGTATTATTTTTCCTATTGTTGCTACAACAAATTGCCACAAATTAAGCAGTTTAAAAAAAAAAGACACATTGCTAGGAGTTAAGGAGTTGAGGGATGAATGGGCATTATAGAAGATTTTTAGGGCAGTGAAACTATTGTATAACATACTATAATAATGGATACATGTCATTATAAATTAGTCCAAATCCATAAAGTTTACAACACCAAGAGTGAATCCTTGGGCAAACTTTGGACTTTGGGTGACTATGATGTGTAATGTAGGTTCATCAATTGCTAACAAATGTACCACTCTAGTGGAAGATGTTGGTAAGGGGGAAGTCTATGAACGTGTGGGGCAGGGGATATATGAGAAATTTCTGTACCTTCCACTCAATTTTGCTTTGAACTTAAAACTGCTCCAAGAAAAAAATATACTAAACCAAACAAAACACCCATTTATTATTCATAGTTCTGTAGGCCAGAAGTCTGAGTATGGTATGACTGAGTATGTCTATAAATGTTTACAATGGCACAGGCAAGGTATTAAGGAGGCTATTTTATTTATCTGGATTCTCTGGGGGGTGAATCTGCTTCCAGGTTCAAGCAGGATGTTTTGCAGAAATCAGTTTTGTGCAGCTGTTGGACTGAGATCCCTTTTTCCTTACTGGACATAGGCCAGAGGTTGTTCTTATTTTGTAGAGGGTGCCCACATTCCTGACTTACGGCCTCCATCTTAAAACCCAGCAAAGATGTAGAGAATCCTAATTCTATTTCTTCTGCTGCTTCTTGCTTTAAGTCAATCTCTGCCTTCCCCTAGCCATTGTCTTCTCAGAGAAGGCAATGGTACCCCACTCCAGTACTCTTGCCTGAAAAATCCCATGAACAGAGGAGCCTGGTAGGCTGCAGTCCATGGGGTCGCTAAGAGTCGGACACAACTGAGCAACTTCACTTTCACTTTTCACTTTCATGCACTGGAGAAGGAAATGGCAACCCACTCCAGTGTTCTTGCCTGGAGAGTCCCAGTGATGGCGGAGCCTGCTGGGCTGCCATCTGTGGGGTCACACAGAGTCGGACATGACTGAGGCTACTTAGCAGCAGCAGCCATTGTCTTCTATTCTTGAAGGACTCATGTGAGTATACTGGGCCCACCCAGATTATCCAGATAAATCTCCCTGTCTTAAAAGCTACTGATAGTAACTTTACTTACATTTGCCAAGTCCCTACACACTAGATTAGTGTTTAATTGAATAACCAGGAGTTGCAAATCTTGGACGGCCATCTTTAGAATCTTCCCTGCCCAAAGAAGTACATCTACTGCCCTGGGAGAAAACTGGGGAAAGGAAAATCAGCTTCATCAAATTATTTATGAGAATAACCATAAATCCAAAAATCCCAAGCTTTTCTTTTTTATATTTTGGATTTTTGGATTTTAATATTTTTTGGTTGCTTACCTTTTGTTTTTAATGTGATATTTATTTGTAATTTAAACTTGATCATTATGAAAATTTTAAAAAATAGGATAAAAATGTGATGTATAGTCCCTCCACTCAAAGACAAAAGTCCTAACAATTAATGTGCTTCTTTTTTCATGTCTTAGAAGCAGGTTGTATGTGTATGCTTAATAATTTCTAATGCTTAAGCATAATTATAATTACATTTATCTAGATTTCTAAATGGTGGAAACCTATCTGTGGGAGAGTAGATTCCTAAAGAATTGGGGCAGGGGAAATTCAACAGTAGTCTCATTTATGTCATCCTCATTTCAATTCAGTTGCTTTTTGCGACCCCATGGACTACAACACTCCAGGCTTCCCTGTTCATCACCAAAACACATAGCTTGTTCAAACTCATGTCCATTGAATTAGTGATGCCATCCAACCATCTCATCCTATGTCGTCGCCTTCTCCTGCTTCAATCTTTCCCAGCATCAAGGTCTTTTCCAATGAGTCAGTTCTTCGCATCATGCGGCCAAGGTATTGGAGTTCCAGCTTCAGTATCAGTCCTTCCAATGAATATTCAGGACTGCTTTCCTTTAGAATTGACTGGTTTGATCTCCTTGAAGTTCAAAGGACTCTCAAGAGTCTTCTCCAACACCACAGTTCAAAAGCATCAATTCTTTGGCAGTCAGCTTTCATTGGGTTGGTCATAGCTTTTCTTCCAAGGAGGAAGCGTCTTTTGATTTCATGGCTGCTGTCACCATGTGCAGTGATTTTGGAGCTCCAAAAATAAAGTCTGTCACTGTCCATTGTTTCCCCAACTATTTGCCATGAAGTCATGGGACCGGAGGCCATGATCTTAGTTTTCTAAATGCTGAGTTTTAAACCTACTCTTTCACTGTCCTCTTTCACTTTCATCAAGAGGCTCTTTAGTTCTTCTTTGCTTTCTGCCATAAGGATGGTGTCATCTGCGTATCTGAGTTTACTGATATTTCTCCCTGCACTCTTGATTCCAGGCTTGTGCTTCATTCAGCCTGGCATTTCACACAATGAAACTAAGATTATGGCATCTGGTCCCATCATGTCATGGCAAATAGATGGGGAAACAGTGGAAACAATGACAGACTTTATGTTTTCAGGCTCCAAAATCATTGCTGATGGTGACTGCAGCCATGAAATTAAAAGACGCTTGCCCCTTGGAAGAAAAGTTATGACCAACCTAGATAGCATATTGAAAAGCAGAGACATTACTTTGCCAACAAAGATCTGTATAGTCAAAGCTATGTTTTTTCCAGTAGTCATGTATGGATGTGAGAGTTATAAAGAAAGCTGAGCGCAGAAGAATTGATGCTTTCGAACTGTGGTGTTGGAGAAGACTCTTGAGAGTCCCTTGGACTGCAAGGAGATCTAAAGGAAGTCAGTCCTGAATATTCACTGGAAGGACTGATGTTGAAGCTGAAACTCCCTAACTAATCTGCCCTCCTTCTTCCTCCCCTCCCCCATAACCCTGTATTTTTTTTTCTCTAAGTCTGTGAGTATGTTTCTGTTTTGTAAATAAATTCATTAGTATCAATTTTTTAGTTTCCACATATAAGCTGTTATCATACAATATTCCTTTCTTTGACTGAATATGATTCTAAATAGCTTTATTAAGAATTGAAAAGGGCATTTTGTCTGAACCTAGGTATTAAGTGAAAGTGTTTTATTATTGCATTCACATTTAAAATATATCTGAGCTGGATATAAAGCATACCGAATGACAAACTTTTCTCTATCAAAACTCTAAACTTTCTCTATCCAATTTGATATTAAGTTTCAAAAGAGAAGATTAAATTCAATATGATGTGTTCTGGAGATAAGCAGAATTTTCTACTTAAATGTAGATAGGAGTTTTCTTTATCATTAAACTTGAAAATGTCTCAAGTATTTTTCTAGATGTAGATCTCCATGTTTGTGTATTTTTCTTTTAGCAACATTGTCATTTTATCTATACCTTGAATTCTGTAATGGGTCAGGAATAAACCAGTTTTATATTACTGTTTCTGTGATAATTTTGGTATTGTATCCAAGGACACTAACAACTTCGATTACATCTTTGCTTTCTGACACATGTGTCACTTTCTCTGTCGTTGTTTTACTCTTCCTCTGAATACACTAGAAAAACGACTTTGGAAGAATGACTCAGGTATATTCTTCTGCAGTACTGGCACCATTGGACAGTGTCATTTCTGGTCTTTCATTTTTAGTTTCCCTGCAAACATTTCTATGTTGCTATCTCTCTTTTCACAAAATGCTGTGAGCTTTATATCTTTATCTATTCCTGCTATGTGATTTCTGTTTCTTTATCATATTGTTATTTCCTATGAAAGATACCAAACAGAGTTTTATAGTTTCTGCCTGGTTCTTACAGGAAATCATTTTCAAGGATTTCAGGAAGATGTTCTTTTACTGCTGCTCTGCAACATGAACTCATGGTGCCATGTTTCTTTGTATGAATCTCCTTGAAAGGTAAGAATTAGATTCAATACCTGTGTTTGGCCACAGATAATGTATTTGCCCACAAATAATGTATAGAAATACTCTTGATCTTGTTATCTGTTAATTTTAGTGGTAATCAGCCCTCTCTTTCAGATGGCTAACTGAAAACAAAATTGAGACTTGAATTTTAAAATGAATTTACTTTGTTAAAAATATTCTTCTTAAAAGCAGCTATTTCAGACTTATCTTGCTCTCCTCCCTCTAGCTTTATATGTTTCTACATAGGTAAGGCACTTGCATTATCAAAATCTTTATTACACTTTGGTGACAGAAATAATTTTGACTTCCATAACTACAATTAGAATTGTCTAGTGAGAATTCAAAAAGATCAATTTTTGAATCTCCATGCTATCACTTTCTAGTTTTATGGCTTTGGGAAAGTTTCTTAAGTTTGTTAAATCATTTTTCTTATCACTTACTTCTCAGGAAGGTGGTCCTGGTTTTGTAAATTATATGAAAAGACACACATAAAGTTCCTAACACTGGACATACCGCATAGATGAAAACAAGCAATAGATCTAAGTATTATTAAACTCCTAGGATGTAATTTTGGAGAAGGCAATGGCACCCCACTCCAGTACTCTTGCCTGGAAAATCCCATGGATGGAGGAGCCTGGTAGGCTGCAGTCCATGGAGTCGCTAAGAATCGGACATGACTGAGCGACTTCACTTTCACTTTTCACTTGCATGCATTGGAGAAGGAAATGGCAACCCACTCCAGCGTTCTTGCCTGGAGAATCCAAGGGACGGGGGAGCCTGGTGGGCTGCTGTCTCTGGGGTCGCACAGAGTCGGACAGGACTGAAGTGACTTAGCAGCAGCAGGATGTAATTTTGCTTCCCCTGTGTCTCAGTGATAAAGAATCTGCCTGCAGTGCAGGAGCCACAGGAGATGCTTGTTTGATCCCTAGGTCAGGTAGATCCCCTGGAGAAGGGCACGGCAACCCACTCTAGTATTCTTGCTTGGAGAATCACAAGGACAGAGGAGTCTGGTAAGCTACAGTTCATAGGGTCTCAAAGAGATAGACATGGCTGAAACCACTCAGCATGCACCCTAGCACAGGATGTTATGAGTCACCATGAATTACTCTTGTCTTTCTGTCCAAGTTTTCCCTTCAGTGTTTCAGATTTTGACTAAATAAAAAAAAAAAAAGCAAATTTATACTGTGGGATGAGATGGGGAAGGGATAAGGTTTGTATTTTGCCTCAATAAGTGGCACACCCTCAGGAGAGAGACAGTTGATTACTTTTACTATTGGTATAGATCTTGAATGTAGGAGCCAAAAGGTATAATGTCTCTGCTAACGAATTACAGGCAGAGCCCATATAAACTATCAATTTTATTTTGCAATTCCATTCCCTCAGGGTCTTCAGTTGGAGGAAATTCCTCACAGTTTATTACAATATGTTGACAGCCACCCCTTAATGTTAGTGTGTTTGTGTATAATATGCCTTAGTATGTATTTTAGTGGTTAGCTGGGCTACTTCAGTGACTGCTACTAGATGCCATTTGGACCAAAAAGCTATGATTTAGTAAAATTTCCCTCTTTAACTCAAAGTTACTTCAGTCTTATTTTAAAAATTAGCAACTTCCATTAAGGTAGTCATATGATAAATTTGTCAAATGCATTTGGGAAATACTGGGTTGGAAAAAAGTAGTGACTTTACTGCGTTACTGCGTAAGAGTTATGATATGCTACTGTGCATTATCAACCACGTACCAAGGAGGTACAGCATAGACAGTTTCTCACATCAGTTTGACCATGGAAAGAGTTTGGGAGGTAAGTAGCTACAGTGGACTTTTTTGATGTGCCACCTAGAAAGCCACACATCCCTTTATTAGCACTGTGCCCCACCTCCCAGCTTCTGCTTTCTGACTGCTAAAATGCCTCACCTGAAAATGTCTTCAAAATATCAATTTTGGGCACTGGAACAGTCCTGCCAGTGGAATGAACTGGAAATGGAGGAAAGTGTATACCCCTTTCATGCTCATTCCTCCCCCATCATCCTCCTGATTAATAGTCAATGACTGACCGGTGTAGGAATACAAAAGTCTACATCCTTTGCTGGAAAAGCTCTCGGGTGTACTCCAGTACCTGCCTGCAGTTTTATGCTGAGTCTGAGACTTCATTTGAAGTTCCATATTTATTTGAAAGTGCCTTTTCCAGCTTCCTCACTGCCCCACTTCCCCATGTTTTCTCCTGGAAGCGTGTTTTTAATAAATCACTTGAATTCAAATCCTCAGCCCAGAGTCTCTTTCTAGAAAGACACAACCTAAGGCAGTAGAATATTTTGGACCTATGGCTTGAGAAACAGGAATCAAAAACACTACTTTTATAGCATTACGTGCTTAGTTGCTCAATTGTGTCTGACTCTGCAACCCCATGGACTGTAGCCTGCCAGGTTCCTCTGTCCATGGGGATTCTCCAGACAAGAATGTTGGAGTGGGTTGCCATGCCCTCCTCCAGGGGGATCTTTCCTATCCAGGGATCGAATCCAGGTCTCCTGCACTGCAGACAGAATCTTTACTGTCTGAGCAACCAGGGAAGCCCCTTTTATAGCATCATATGCACTCAAAATATCCAGAAGTGTGTTTCAGAATGTGAGTATTCACAAGCAGTTCAAGTAGTGTGATGCAATTAGATGTTTAAGACTGAAATTGTAAGAAGGATGTTGTTGTTATTTTGTTTTGGTTCAGTAGCAAATTCATGTCCGACTTTGTGACGCCATGAACTTTTGAACTAAAAAGGATAGGAATGGGAGAATTGAATTCAGATGACCATTGTATCTACTACTGTGGACAAAAGTCCTTTAGAAGAGATGGCGTAGCCCTCATAGTCAACAAAAGAGTCCAAAATGCAGTACTTGGGCACAATCTCAAAAATGACAGAATGACATCGGTTCATTTCCAAGGCAAACCATTCAACATCACAATAATCAAAGTCTATGTCCCAACCATGGATGCTGAAGAAGCTAAAGTTGATCAGCTCTATGAAGACCTACAAGACCTTCTAGAACTAACACCCAAAAAGGATGTCCTTTTCATCACAGAGGACTGGAATGGAAAAGTAGGATGTCAAGAGATACCTGGAGTAACAGTCAAGTTTGCCCTTGGAGTACACAATGAAGCAGGGCAAAAGTTAACAGAATTTTGCCAAGAGAACACACTGGTCATAGCAAACACCCTCTTCCAACAACACAAGAGATGGCTCTATACATGGACATCATGAGATGGCCAATACTGAAATCAGATTGATTATATTCTTTGCAATCAAAGATGAAGAAACTCTATACAGTCAGCCAAAACAAGACCTGGAACTTACTGTGGCTCAGAGCATCAGCTCCTATTGCAAAATTCAGGCTTAAATTGAAGAAAATAGGGACAACCACTAGGTCATTCAGATAAGAAGTATATATTAGCGAATATTAAATGTGTCCCAACAAAGAAAACCTTCCACTACTGTCTACTGGTTCCAGTCTCTATCACTACATTCTTCATACATATTTCTATAATTTCTTTTGAAGGTTTTTATCGTTACTTTTTCAATTATGTTAAGCAATCACCTCAGGAAGTTTCACTACCAAGAGTAAAATTTATATTAACCTATTTGAATTTCAAATAGTAGGCTATTAGAGCTGGGAGAGACCTTAATGATCATCTATGTTAACGCTGTCATTTCAAAGATGAGGAAACTTAAATTTAGAGAATAAAAGTTAAAGCCCAAGCACACACCGAACTATCTCAATTTTTTTGAGTCCTAGTCAGATGATATTTAATTTTTACACAGAGTGCCTAACTTTACAAATCATGATTGAGCAGAAATGTATTATATTTCTGGAGTGTTCATTTTAGCTGTATTTCTCTTCACAAAAATATGATTATTGGTTTACATAGAGATCTTATTTAACATGCTAAACTCCACAAATTGAAAACTGATTTTTCTGTTTATCTTGATTGTGGGAAAGGAAGACAATATTTAAAAATTCATATATGCAACAAAAAGCAATAAAATTGCTAATATTTTCATGGCTGATTTTACTTTAAAATGTTTAGTTATTATAAAAACCTTAATAATGCTGGCTCCAAAATAGAAAGGAAATCTTTTCTGTTGCTCAGAAGAGACAGCAGTCATTTAAATACTGAAAAGAAACATATTTTAAAACTTTTCTGCAGGGCAAAGACTAATAGAGTTTTGCCAAGAAAATGCACTGGTCATAACAAACACCCTCTTCCAACAACACAAGAGAAGACTCTATACATGGACATCACCAGATGGTCAACACTGAAATCAGATTGATTATATTCTTTGCAGCCAAAGATGGAGAAGCTCTATACAGTCAGCAAAAACAAGACCAGGAGCTGACTGTGGCTCAGACCATGAACTCCTTATTGCCAAATTCAGACTTAAACTGAAGAAAGTAGGGAAAACCACTAGACCATTCAGGTATGACCTAAATCAAATCCCTTATGATTATACAGTGGAAGTGAGAAATAGACTTAAGGGCCTAGATCTGATAGATAGAGTGCCTGATGAACTATAGAATGAGTTCGTGACATTGTACAGGAGACAGGGATCAAGACCATCCCCATAGAAAAGAAACGCAAAAAGGCAAAGTGGCTGCCTGGGGAGGCCTTACAAATAGCTGTGAAAAGCAGAGAAGCAAAAAGCAAAGGAGAAAAGGAAATATACAAACATCTGAATGCAGAGTTCCAAAGAATAGCAAGAAGAGATAAGAAAGCCTTCTTCAGCAATCAATGAAAAGAAATAGAGGAAAACAACAGAATGGGAAAGACTAAGGATCTCTTCAAGAAAATCAGAGATACCAAAGGAACATTTCATGCAAAGACGAGCTCGATAAAGGACAGAAATGGTATGGACCTAACAGAAGCAGAAGATACTAAGAAGAGATGGCAAGAATACACAGAAGAACTGTACAAAAAAGATCTTCACAACCCAGATAATCACGATGGTGTGATCACTGACCTAGAGCCAAACATCCTGGAATGTGAAGTCAAGTGGGCCTTGGAAAGCATCACTACGAACAAAGCTAGTGGTGGTGATGGAATTCTAGTTGAGCTATTCCAAATCCTGAAAGATGATGCTGTGAAAGTGCTGCATTCAATATGCCAGCAAATTTGGAAAACTCAGCAGTGGCCACAGGACTGGAAAAGGTCAGTTTTCATTCAAATCCCAAAGAAAGGCAATGCCAAAGAATGCTCAAACTACCACACAATTGCACTCATCTCACACGCTAGTAAAGTAATGCTCAAAATTCTCCAAGCCAGGCTTCAGCAATACCTGAACCGTGAACTTCCTGATGTTCATGCTGGTTTTAGAAAAGGCAGATGAATGAGAGATCAAATTGCCAACATCCGCTGGATCATAGAAAAAGCAAGAGAGTTCCAGAAAAACACCTATTTCTGCTTTATTGACTATGCCAAAGCCTTTGACTGTGTGGATCCCAATAAACTGTGGAAAATTCTTCAAGAGATGGGAATACCAGACCACCTGACCTGCCTTCTGAGAAATCTGTATGCAGGTCAGGAAGCAACAGTTAGAACTGGACATGGAACAATAGACTGGTTCCAAATAGGAAAAGGAGTTCGTCAAGGCTGTATATTGTCACCCTGCTTATTTAACTTATATGTAGAGTACATCATGAGAAATGCTGGACTGGAAGAAACACAAACTGGAATCAAGATTGCCGGGAGAAATATCAATAACCTCAGATATGCAGATGACACCACCTTTATGGCAGAAAGTGAAGAGGAACTAAAAAGCCTCTTGATGAAAGTGAAAGTGCAGAGTGAAAAAGTTGGTTTAAAGCTCAACATTCAGAAAACGAAGATCATGGCATCCGGTCCCACCACTTCATGGGAAATAGATGGAGAAACAGTGGAAACAGTGTCAGACTTTATTTTGGGGGGCTCCAAAATCACTGCAGATGGTGACTGCAGCCATGAAATTAAAAGACGCTTACTCCTTGGAAGGAAAGTTATGACCAACCTAGATAGCATATTCAAAAGCAGAGACATTACTTTGCCAACAAAGGTCCGTCTAGTCAAGGCTATGGTTTTTCCTGTGGCCATGTATGGATGTGAGAGTTGGACTGTGAAGAAGGCTGAGCACCAAAGAATTGATGCTTCTGAACTGTGGTGTTGGAGAAGACTCTTGAGAGTCCCTTGGACTGCAAGGAGATCCAACCAGTCCATTCTGAAGGAGATCGGCCCTGGGATTTCTTTGGAAGGAATGATGCTAAAGCTGAAACTCCAGTACTTTGGCCACCTCATGAGAAGAGTTGACTCATTGGAAAAGACTCTGATGCTGGGAAGGATTGGATGCAGGAGGAGAAGGGGACGACAGAGGATGAGATGGCTGGATGGCATCACTGACTCGATGGACGTGAGTCTGAGTGAACTCCGGGAGTTGGTGCTGGACAGGGAGGCCTGGCGAGCTGCAATTCATGGGGTCGCAAAGAGTTCGACATGACTGACTGATCTGATCTGATCTGATAACTCAAGTTATAATAAAATTTTTTGATGTGAGAAAGGATAGTTTGAAAATGAAAAAGGGTGCTAGTAGTAATTATGCTGGATCTATCCTAGTAAATCAGGATATGTGGTTATTCTTCTCAATAAAGTATTACCAGACTTTCTGCAAATCCTGTTGTCTCCAAAAGGAATCCCTCATTCATCCTGACCATCTGTAGCCTAGGGGCATTTCTCTTCTTTACCTCAAGTCACTTGGTTTCTTTCTGTCTGTCTGTTTACCTCTCTCTCTCCCCACATATTGCATTCTCCACAGTGGCTAGAATAGTACCTTTGTATTCACTGGTGCTCAATAAGTGATGTTTCAATTTGATTACTTTGGAGTCAATCATACACAGATGGCTAGTGCTCATACTCAATTACTCAGTTGTGTCTGACTCCTTGCGACCCCGTGGACTGTGGTACCTCTCTCCATGAGATGCTCCAGCAAGAATACTGGAGTGGGTTGCCAATTCCTCCTCCAGGGGACCTTCCTGATCCAGGGATTGAACCCGAGTCTCTTGTGTCTCCTGCCTTGGCAGGCAGATTATCAGAGAGCCACCTGGGAAGTCTAGACTTCAACCTAAAAATAACACATATATCAAGTCAAGCCAAACTCGAAGTCTTGTTTTCTATATTTTGTTACCAAGCACAGAGATATATGATGCAGAGAAGTGATAACCAATTTTCACTGCTATACACATATTAAGTGGCTTCAAAATCATTTGCTGAAAAGATAAAATATACATGTATATGCCTCAATCGTTTCTTATTTACATTTTAAATTTTTAAATAAATATTAAAAGTCTATACACATATTAAGTGGCTTCAAAACCATTTGCTGAAAAGATAAAATATACATGTATATGCCTCAATTGTTTCTTACTTACATTTTAGACTTTTATATAAAGAATTCAGAGGAGTTATAGACATTTGATGGCAAAGAACATTCATTAGCTTTCTATTCTTTTCTTGGAACACAAGCTAATTCTCCTAATAGCTAATGATTCTTCTAATTCCATTACAAGCTCAGGGAATATTGATCCCAATGTAAATATGGAGGAAAATAAGAAATGAATAAAATCAAAAGGAAAAGCTTATGCAAATTCTTCTTCTCACTATCTCCTTGCATGCAACATAATGCTTGTTGATACTTAAGAGTAATCAGCATCTCTGTCTACCTGGTTCTACTATGAAAAGACTGATTAAAATATCAGTCCATGGTAATAAAATCAATGTGTGGAGTATTGGTACTGAAGCATTAATATCACACCACCACTTCACATTCTTCCTACATGGAGTATAAGTTAATGTCAACTGTAATTGACAACTTTCAACCT
Source organism: Bos indicus x Bos taurus (assembly GCF_003369695.1). Lineage (NCBI taxonomy): Eukaryota > Metazoa > Chordata > Mammalia > Artiodactyla > Bovidae > Bos > Bos indicus x Bos taurus. Next base: position 35,676,884 of record NC_040084.1, read on the forward strand.
ACAGATTCAGAAAATCCTATAGCTTAGGTGATAATATCTTCTGATGTTTTCAAATACCAGAAACAATTTGGCATCTACTGTCCTTGGAAATGTTTATTCCATATGATAGAAAGGGTGAAAATGGCTCCAAGGTATAGAAAAACCATCAAGCTCTGGGATCAATTTTGCTAACTATCCTAGTCCCTAATTAGGCTAATTCAATAATTCATAAAGCTTGCCAGTAGACAATTTTATGAACAGTTGCAGTTGAAAAAAATCAAAGAGATGTAATAAATATTGAGCAGATTTCATTGTATGTACTTTCATGTATTATTTCATTTTATGCTCAAAATGACTTTGACAGATACTATAATTTTTGTTACTGAGATGGAGAAAACTTGACTGACAATGTTTAAAAATTTCCCTCAGTGTCTACCACTTACCATAGTGGCAAATCTATGATTTGAACTTAGCTTCTTTTCTAACTCCAAGTACACTTTCCAATGTAACAGAGAGTTGTGAATTCTAACCACAGGCAAAGCATATTTTGAAATTACTTTTAGGTCCTTATGGGCTTCCCTGGTGGCTCAGCTGGTAAAGAATCCACCTGCAATGCAGGATACCTGGGTTGGGAAGATCCCCTGGAGAAAGGAAAGGCTACCCACTCCAGTATTCTAGTCTGGAGAATTCCATGGACTGTATAGTCCATGGGGTCACAAAGAGCTGGACACGACTGAGCGACTTTCACTTAGTTCTTTATATTTTACCAATATCAACTTTATTAGTTCATTCACAATGTGAGGACATGTGTTAGGGTATCTAGGGTAGTTGAAAAAAATAACCTTGGAAGTTGAAGCCTGTATGACTTTGGGCAAGTTACTTAAAGACATTATCGGTTATCCTCATCTTTAAAACAGAATTATAATAACTGTTTCTCAGAGTTGGGAAGACTAAATGATAAAAGTATCTGGTATAACATTTTATTAATCATAAGATACTGTTTACATATGGGATATTTGTTGTTGTTTACATATCAGTACATATTACATACTGCTATGCTTTCCATGTCAAACCTCGTACTATAAATCTGCACCTCTCTGTTAGGAGAAGAGAAGGTATCAGAAGTTCAAAATAAGATATTAGAGATCATTTTTATCTAAATATTTTCTTTATTTTGATTATACATGTATTTAATGAGTCAGTCTTGCCAGCATGAGTAGCTCACTGAGGATCATACATATTAGATTTTAACTTACAGCATCTATCAATTGTGAACACATGTAGGTTTAGGTAGTTATTACTCAATGATTTTGTGAGGAAATGGGACATTATTAATTGGAAAATATCCATTCGTGATCATTTATTTAAGACTTGGCAGGGAATAAGCCATTATTTTCCCTCAACCTTCTTCCTATTCAGAACTTAAGAAATTTCACTTGACAAAACATCTAGATGGATGAGTCAGAAAATTAAGCACTTTGAATAAAAGGCAGGGCTCAGACAGGCAGAGGTGATATTCTGTTTGCACACTGCATTGCAAATAGGTTCCATTCTAACCATGACAACTTTAAGCATAAGGAGAAAAAATAATGGCTAGTAGCAATAAAAGCACATTAAACACATTCCTGCTCCTCTGGGGAAATTGGTTAGAGATTAAACCATGCTTTATACTATTGGTTAAATAATTTCTGTCTTTAGGAATGTGTAGCATTTTTTCCCTATGATTATACAATGCCGAAGGCAAATTATGTTGAATGCTGATCCCCATTCTGACATATTTGGTACATCCCATTAGCCCCTCTGCAGGTACTTTGAAAAGCATTCTTTAACTCAGTGTTTTAAATATTTGTGTGGCTATTTTGCAACTATACATTACTTAAGTCATAGGATTGCTTTCTACTCTTAGTAATTGAAACTATTTTCAGTACATTGCTAAAAAAATATAAATATGTGGTTGGTATTGAAGGGGAGCAGGATATGTAACTCCCAAAACTGCCACTTTGTCAAGTGGATTATTTTGAGTTAAAGGGAATTATGACCTAGCAGACTCAAAAAAGACTTTTATCTTTCACTGTCTAAAAGAATTTAGTTGTGGGCCTGGCCCAGAAAGAGAGTTATTACCAGAAATAACTTTTTATCTGAAAGATCTATTTGCAAATGTCTGGTTACCTAACATCTACTCATTTGGTTATCCTGTGAATTGCCCTCTTGCCCTTTGAAGCCCCAAATCCCAATCCCATTCCTTAGCTCAGGATGATATATAAGCCTCAATTTTCTATCTTTGGGTTTCATATCTTCATGGGACTCCCACACATCTGAAATTAAATTTATTTTTCTCTTGTTAATCTGTCTTATGTTGTTTAATTACTAGAACAGCAAAGAACCTAGAAGAGTATAAGGGAAAATTTCCTTTTGGCATGCTCAGCAGATATTTGCTTCTTTGCTTGGATGTTTGTTTTTAACTTATGATCCTTTTCTCATTTCTGTTTTTTATGATCTCTGAGCCCAAGGAAACTGATCTATGTAAATGAACTACATCACCTGGGCTCTCTCCACGTGGTTTCCCTTATGTTTCAGTCAATGGGAGGTGCCAAAGCAGAGCAGAAGACAGGCAAAGAGAAAGACCAGTATCTTTATTCCACCCTACTCCACCTTCTGATTCCCCTGTACCATCTGCCTAGCTGAGTGGAGGAGGAGTCTGCATTCCTTTGCAGCCACAATTCTTACTGAGCAGTCTCTTCCTCAACTTCCTCTCTTTCCCCCTTCAAAACTGTGCAATAAGTCATTTGTAAAACAGAATGATTTATAAATTAAATGCAGTTAACTCTGTCAACAATTAAAGATTGAGGGCAGGAGGAGAAGGGGATGGCAGAGAATGAGATGGTAGGATGGCATCACTGACTCAGTAGACATGAATTTGAACAAACAGCAGGAGATAGTGAAGGACAAGGTAGCCTGGCATGCTGCAGTCCATGGGGTCCCAAAGAGTTGGACACAACTTAGACACTGAACAACAACAATTAAATAATTAAGTTAGTAACAATATTTTGATATGACAAATGTTTACTGCAATTAAATAGATATTTCATTCCAATATGATGCCGTGAATATACTACTGAAACTTTACACAATTTTCTGGTCCTTTCTCCTTTTAGAATTTTATGTAAAAGACATCACCATCTTGCAGGAGATCAGATAAAACACCTGGGAGCCATCTGAAATCTTTATCTATCCTTCCCAAGCATGCAAATCGATCCAGTTACCTCAACCTTTAATGCCACTATTAACATAAATGACTATTTATGTTATGACTAATAGCAAATGACTATTTTCTTTTTTAAAACAAATCGGGACAGTGAATCAACCTAATTTTTCTTTCTTTAATTTGTCTCACTCCAATTACCCTCCATTTTGAACCCCATGTCATTGTTATAACATGCAAACCTGACCATATCATTTTCCTTCAAACTCTTAAGTTGTGTGTGTGCTCAGCTGTGTCCGATCTTTGTGAGCTCATAGACTATAGCCTGCCAGGCTCCTCTGTCCATGGAATTTTCCAGACAAGAACACTGGAGTGAGTTGCCATTTCCTTCATCAGGGGATCTTCCCGACACAGGGATGGAACCCGCGACTTTTGGGTCTCCTGCATTTGCAGACAGATTCTTATCACCACACCACCTGAGAAGCCCTCCAACTCTCTAATGACCTTCACAGCCCTTTGATAAAGTCAGCACCCTTTGCACAATTTAAAAGGACTCCTGTGAACTGGCACCTCTTTGGATCCACTTCAACCATAAGCAGCCACCATTTTGCACTCAGTTGTTTGGTCCTTCTACCATTTGACCTGCATACAGATTTCTCAGGAGGCAGGTCAGGCGGTCTGGTATTCCCATCTCTTTCAGAATTTTCCACAGTTTGTTGTGATCCACACAGTCAAAGGCTTTGGCATAGTCAATAAAGCTGAAGTAAATGTTTTTCTGGAACTCTCTTGCTTTTTCGACGATCCAACAGATGCTGGCAATTTGACCTCTGGTCCCTCTGCCTTTTCTAAAACCAGCTTGAACATCTGGAAGTTCACGGTTCACAGACTAATATAATACTATCTTATATTTTCAGTTAAAAAAAAGGCAGAGGCGGGGGGGATAATGCAGTGAAAAAACTGTGTTGAATTACAATATACTATTCAAAGTGCCAGAGAAGGCAATGGCACCCCACTCCAGTACTCTTGCCTGGAAAATCCCATGGAGGGAGGAGCCTGGTGGGCTGCAGTCCATGGGATCTCGAAGAGTCAGACACGACTGAGTGACTTCACTTTCACTTTTCACTCTCATGCATTGGAGAAGGAAATGGCAACCCACTCCAGTGTTCTTGCCTGGAGAATCCCAGGGACAGGGGATCCTGGTGGGCTGCCGTCTATGGGGTCGCACAGAGTCGGACACGACTGAAGTGACTTAGCATAACATAGCATAGCATAGCATTCAAAGTGCAATTTCCAAACACACATGTTTCAAAATCTTCTAGAACTATATTTTAACAAAAATAAAAATATTTTGATAAATAAAATTATATTTTCATAAAAATATTTTATTAAAAGTAAAATTATATTTTAATACATTATAAAATATATATATATATAATGTTTGTACATTTTTGGTTGAAAATAAAAAAGTTCTTTGAAAATAGTCTGGCAGGATACACAAAAAAATTTACCAGGTGTATCTTTAGGTGGCCAGATAGCAAATATACTTAATTTAATTTAAAATTTAAATTAATTTAAAATTTAATTTAAAAAAATCTTTAAAGTTATATATAAATCTTAATTTTGCAGAATAGATATGGCTTACCTGTTTATTAAAAAGCTTAAACTCTTTCAAATCAAAAATCAGGTGTTTCCATGTCACTATAAGTTTACCAGATTCTGTGAACTAAAGCAAATTTATTGAAATAATAGGTAGAGAGAGCAAAGAAATTTTTTAGCATTTTTCAAATGAGCCTGGTTTTTCCAATGTAAAGCAGATAAAATATTATGCCACAGTGTACCAGGTTTTTTTTTTTTTTTTGCATATCATCACAACAAATTCACTTTTAGTCATCCTGAACACTCACTTATGCCATTTAAACTACCCTGATATGACTACTGTGTGAACAGATTACCGTTGATGTATGTAGAGATATTTTAAATCTGACATATGTAAACATGATGCTATTTCTATATATAAAACGGTCAAATTTGCTTTCATTTCATTGAAAGCATATATGGACAGTGTATCGTCTTCTCTAAAGTAAATCTATTCTTTCCTATTTTTACTTAGGCTTCTACATACCTTTGGGAATGACTGCTATGAAGGAAAATTTATTATTGTTGTTATCATTATTATTGATTATTAATTAAAGCCATATATTTGCCAGACTTTCATGCTCTCAACATTGATCTTTCACAGTAAATTATGTCTTTGAAACAATATTTTATGTAACTATGTCTAATATGTAGTTATGATGACAAATGGGTTTGCCAGCTTCTTTTATTTTATAATTATAGTAAGTACATTAAAATATGAACTTGCTTTCCTTATTAAATTGATTTGCAGATAATTTCTAAATTGGTACTAACTTGTAAAACCTGAATAAAGCATTATGGACTTAAAATTAAATGCTTAGAGTTGATAAAAATTGACCTATTTCACTAATAATCTCAGTATTTATATTATATTGTACATGCAATTGTTGCTAAAATTAAGGCCCAAGACTATGTCAATTATTAATACTATCGATATAACTGAAAACAAAGGAAACTTTTAACTTAATAGTATATGTAAAAAAATGTTGAAGGATGAAGCTGAATTAGGAAGCACTAAGCAAGTCCATCTAAAAATAGTAAGGTATGGTTCAAAGAAGCTAACTGAACTTGTAAGTTTCCTTAGAGAAACAGTATATTCTGGCTCTAAATACATTTTTCAAATCACATCTGATTTTCAATCTTAAATTTGCAATAAAACCCAATTCTTTTCAAGGCTCACATACTAAGAATCAGTATAGATCTTATAATTCAAGAATGAGGGGAAAACTGAAAAGAATACAGAAGAATCAACAAGTCAACTAGCAGGGCTGCCAGCCCTAACATATGAAAAGCCTCATCACACCTCTGGGCCTGACTGTTTAAGTTGTGATTAGTGTAGTAGGCAGATCTGCTGCTTTTTAAGGAGTCGCTGAATCCCATCCTTGTAATAAGCAAACACAGAAAACATACAAGAGTCCACGTATGCTAATATTTTATCTCTAGCACTATTCCAATTTCCTGCCATGATTTTAAAACACAATTACAGATGACATTCAAAACAAACTTGGAAATGTGAAAGGGTTACACTGACAATTTATTAACTAAGGGATAATTATTTGATAATCTTTGGTCCCTGGACATATAGACACGCATGTGTTTATGCTAAGTTGCTTCAGTTGTGCCCGACTCTGTGTGACCCATGGACTGTGGCCTGCCAGGCTTAGCTATTCATGAGATTCTCCAGGCAAGAATACTGCAGTGGGGTGCTGGGTATCCTCCAACAGGTAGGTATTACCAGTCTCACTCTGTGCTTTTACCATCAGCATAGTGTGTGGTAGAGGCCATGCTTGCCACTCTGGTGAGATGCTTGTGGAGTTAAAGAAATTGATCTAAGACCTAAAAGCACCTTATTTAATTTGAAAATAACTTTCTAAGTCAACATTTGACTACATAAGTATCAGAGTGTGACATGATAGATTTTTACTTTTATTAGTGTACTAATCAAGGTTCTCCAGAAAAACAGAATATATATATATATATATATATATATATATATATAATGTCACATAGGTCATTGCTCATGCCATCCTGAAGGGCTGAAAAGTCTGACAAGGTTTATCCATAATGTAACAGAAGGCATTTAATGGCTGTCTACTTTGCTAACAACTTTTTGCATGTATTTTGTTTGAATTCTGCTCCAAACCTTCAACCTAGATGCTATTATTCCTACTTTACCAAAGATGATAAAATACTTACATTTGTTTAATTCTACTAAACTTTTGTGAGCTTACTGATATTAAAATTCTTATCATTATAAAATGCCATACTGCACTTAGAGTATAAACATAATGTCTATAAATAAGATATTTGAAGAGTTTTAATAATAAACTAGTTATGATTAAAATTCCAGAAAGATGCTAGTTCTTCTTTCACAATAACCTAAACATGCATCTAAGATTTTGATAGATTCAGTCATCACAGTAATGAGTCCAATACTAAGTTCAAGAATAGCCAAATATATTTGTGTTGATTCTGTAGGAAAAAGCTATGTGGTGATAAATTATGATTAAATAATTTCAGAATAATTTCTATTAAATAAGTATTCAGGTTGGGCCATAAAGAAGACTGAGTGCTGAAGAGCTGATGCTTTTGAATAGCGGTACTGGAGAAGACTCTTGAGAGTCCCTTGGACAGCAAGGAGATCAAACCAGTCAATCCTAAAGAAATCAACCCTGAATATTCGTTGAAAGGACTGATGCTGAAGCTGAAGCTCCAACACTTTGACCACCTGATAGAAAGAGTCAACTCACTGAAAAAGACCCTGATCCTAGGAAAGACTGAGGGCAGGAGAAGAAGGGAGCACGGACGATGAGATGGTGGGTGGCATCATCGACTCAATGAACATGTGTTTGAGCAAACTCCAGAAGATAGTGAAGGACAAGGAAGACTGGCATGCTGCAGTCCACGGGGTCACAAAGAGTTGGACATGACTTAGCAACTGAACGTTAACAACACCACTGCAGTGTGTATGGGAAGGAGGGAGTTTCAAAGAAACAGATAGTTTTGATAGTTGGGATAATGTAATAAAATTAAGGAGAATATTTTCTCTAAAATTTAGATGATTAGCAATGAAATTCCTCACAGATTTATGGTGATGATCAAGTATAAGTGCTTTAGAATAATGTATGGTGCATGTCGGAGAAGGCAATGGCAACCCACTCCAGTACTCTTGCCTGGAAAATCCCATGGGCGGAGGAGCCTGGTAGGCTGCAGTCCATGGGGTTGCTAAGATTTGGACATGACTTCACTTTCACTTTTCACTTTCATGCATTGGAGGAGGAAATGGCAACCCACTCCAGTGTTCTTGCTTGGAGAATCCCAGGGACAGGGGAGCCTGGTGGGCTGCCGTCTATGGGGTCACACAGAGTTGGACACGACTGAAGCGACTTAGCAGCAGCATGGTGCATGCCAAGGGCTTAAGACATGTTAGGAAGTATTATAATATGTGAAATTGTAATGTTCTTTATAAGAAAAAATGTCTGATATTAGTTACTAACATATGAGTTGTCCACTATAACTCTAAACAATTGTTCTAAATAATTGCTTAGTGTTGTTAGACTGCTTTCTAATGGATCATTTAGCTTATCACCAAGCACTATGTGTTTTGGAATTAGCATTCAATAGAATTGGGTTTAAAACTTAGCTGTGCCATTTACCAGCTGGGTAATCCTGAGGGATTTTTTAAACTTTTCTGAATACCAGTGTGATCATCCTATCTATAATGTTGATTATGACTACTATACAGCCACCCTGAAAGAATGAAGTAATAGGATGTTACAGTGCCAGTGGAGTGCCCTGGGATCTCAAAAGCGATAGCTGTTCATAAATAATAAAAACGGCAAAACCATCTAATCTCTAGTGGAAGTGCAGTATACTCATTTGTTAAATAAGTAAGGATACTTTTCAACCTGAATATAAGCTAGTGAAAAATATTTTCTATGCATTGTACTTATTTGTATTTCCCACAGCAGCAACCAGAGAGAGAGAAACCCATAAGAGCTTTTGATAAACACTTGTTAAAATGCTTTTTACTTAAGACATTCCTCTACAATCTGGCAATTGTGCACAGCACTTCATAATTTCCCCACAGAGTATTGGATTCAAGAGACCATAGAGGTGTAGTCTCCTAGTTGAATCTCAACCAGTGGAGGAAATCAACCTCCAATACCTTTTTATGTGATTTGCAAAATGCTGGTTGAATGTTTTCATAATTATAAACTACTCCTCCTCAGTCTGTTGTTCCTTTTTTTTTTTTTTAAGAAATCACTCTATTTCTTAAAAATTGTTAATGTATTTGGCAAAAATCTGATCCCCCTGTAAGTACTTCCATTCGTCCAAAATACATCACTTTGTACATAGTATGTCTCTTACGAGAGCTACCACACTGCATTAAGGCTTCTTCTTCTCACATGTCTTCCTTCCCTTAGAGCATTTTTAAGGTAAAACCCTGGCACAGCTCCATTTCAGTTCCCAAACCACACAAAGTACCTGACACACAATAGATATTTACTAAGTTTATGGAATGACTGAACAAAGAATCCTTCTTTCTGAAGCCACATGTAAATTAACTCCTTGGTTAGCATGATAGATAGCAAAATATATTAATTTAATTGTTCTCTTCTAAAATATCATTTTCAGTGGCTTCTAAAATATGACTTAAACATCTATTTCAACTAGTATTCTTCCCATATCCCTTACTTTTATTATCCAGTCTTATTTTTTGAGTGACAAAGTTTTAATAAAAATAGATCAAGAAAACTTATTGAATGAATTGAGAATGATCACCTTAAGTTCTATATTCCTTCTTCATACTGCTGTATATTTTCAGGAAATGCCAGCTTATATAAAATTCTATCTCATTTATAACATCAGAATCACAGTGATGCTTTGAAAAAGTAATAAAACTATTCTTGAAACAAAAAATAAAACACTCATAGTTTTTTATTTCTATTAGCAAAAATATCTAAGTAATTTTATGGCAGCAAAGAAAAAAATGAGTAAATATTTAGGGTTCAATTTTGGTTTGTTGTCCTTTCCTGTTACTACTTCAGTCAATAATATAAAAAGCAATAGTAATAATACCTCACAGATTACAATGATTAAATGAATTAGTACTTGAAAATGTCAGTTGGCACATTATAAGTTGTATATACAAAAGTAGTAACAAGCAAGAAATCAACAAAATACTTGTATGTAGCATATCTGCAAAAGCATATTGTGTACATAAATTTGATTTTTTTCAAGTAATTGAAGAGACTATTTTCATTTATGCACTCATGACTATCTAATACCTATTAGATATTTACTACCTAATAGATAACTTTCCTTTAAGTCCATGTACTTATTTCATCATAAGTTTGCTTTAACATCAATACAAATATTGGAAAAGTCAATGTTAATTTATTTTATTAACACGATAAAGAAGAAAATCATAATTATATTAATTGATACAGGAAAAGAAAATGATAAAATTCAATGTTTATTCACAATAGAATTTTCAGAAAACAGGAGTAGAGGTGAACATGCTCATATGATAAAATTACCTACAAAAAATCTACTATTAACATTATTATAAATAATGAGACAGTGAATGCTTCCCCACTATCACTGAAAATAAGGCAAATATGTCCTTTCACCACTCATTCACTGTAAGGCTGGAAGTTCTAGGGTGATAAGGCAAGAAGAGGAAACAGAAGTCATAAAGATCAGAAAGAAAGAAATCTCTGCTGAGAACATGATTATTTGTGTAGAAATATAAAAATCAACTATATTTCTGTATACTAGCAAAGAAAACATAGATGCTGAAACTAAAAACATCACACTATCTACAGTCACTCAAAAAATGAAATGGTTATATGTGGATCTAATAGGAGGCAGTGAATGACAGGGAAGACTGGTGTGCACAGTTTATGGTGTTGCAAAGAGTTGGACATGACTTAGTGACTGAACAACAAGTAATACATATATAGAACTTAGAATGGGAAAGACTAGAGATCTCTTCAATACAATCAGAGAAACCAAGGGAACATTTCACGCAAAGATGAGCACAATAAAGGACAGAAATGGTATGGACCTAACAGAAGCAGAAGATACTAAGAAGAGGTGGCAAGAATATACAGAAGAACTGTACAAAAAGATCTTAATGACCCAGATAACCACGATGATGTGATCAATCACCTAAAGCCAGATATCCTGGAATGCAAAGTCAAGTGGGCCTTAGGAAACATCACTACAAACAAAGCTAGTGGAGGTAATGGAATTCCAGTTGAGCTCTTTCAAATCCTGAATGTTGATGCTGTTAAAATGCTGCACTCAATATGCCAGCACATTTGGAAAACTCAGCAGTGGCCACAGGACTGGAAAAGGTCAGTTTTCATTCCAGTCCCAAAGAAAGGCAAGGCCATAAAATGTTCAAACTATCAAACAATTGCACTCATCTCACACACTAGCAAAGTAGCGCTGAAAATTCTCCAAGCTAGGCTTCAAAAATATGTGAACCAAGAAATTCTAGATGTTCAAACTGGATTTAGAAAAGACAGAGTAACAAGAGATCAAATTGCTGACATCCGTTGGATTACTGAAAAAGCAAGAGAATTCTAGAAAAACACCCACTTCTTCTTTATTGACTATGCCAAAGCCTTTGACCATGTGGATCACAACAAACTGGAAAACTCTTAAAGAGATGGGTATACTAGACCATCTGACCTGCCTCCTGAGAAATCTATATGCAGGTCAAGAAGTAATAGTTAGAACTGGACATGGTTCAACAGATTGGTTCCAATTTGGGAAAGGAGTACGTCAAGGCTGTATACTGTCACCCTCCTTATTTAACTTTTATACAGAGTACATCATGTGAAATGCCAGGCTGGATGATGTGTAAGCTGGAATCAAGATTGTGGGGAGAAATATCAATAACCTCAGATATGCAGATGATACCACCCTTATGGCAGACAGTGAAGAAGAATTAAAGTGCCTCTTGATGAAAGTGAAAGAGGAGAGTGAAAAAGGTGGCTTGAAACTCAACATTCAGAAAACTAAGATCATGGCTTCTTGTCCCATCCCTTCATGGCAAATGATGGGGAAACAATGGCAACAGCGACAAATTTTATTTTCTCAGGCTCCAAAATCACTGCAGATGGTGACTTCAGCTATGAAATTAAAAGACACATTCTCCTTGGAAAAACTGCTCTGACAAACCTAGACAGCGTATTAAAAAGCAGAGACTACTTTGCTGACAAAGGTCCGTCTACTCAAGACTGTGGTTTTTCCAGTGGTCATGTATGGATTGTGAGAGTTGGCCCATAAAGAAATCTGAGTGCCGAAGAATTGATGCTGTTGAACTGTGGTGTTGAAGAAGACTCTTGAGAGTCTCTTGGACTGCAAGGAGATCCAACCAATCCATTCTATGAGATTAGTCCTGGCTGTTCATTGGAAGAATAATGATGAAGCTGAAGCTCCAATACTTTGGCCACCTGATGCGAAGAACTGACTCATTAAAAAAGACCCTGATACTGGAAAATACTGAAGGCGGGAGAAGTGTACAAGAGAGGATGAGATGGTTTGATGGTATCACCGACTCAATGGACGGACTAATGGACAGGAGTTTGAGCAAGCTCTGGGAGTTGTTGACAGACAGGAAAGCCTGGCGTACTGCAATCCATGGGGTCTCAAAGAGTTGGACATGACTGAACAACTGAACTGAACTAAGGACTTGTATACTGAAAACGGCACAACACTGATGAAATCAAAGGGCTAAATAAATAGTAAAACACATGTGTTCTTACACTGAGACTCAACATAGTAAAGATGCAAGTTCTTCACATATTGAAATCCAGGTTTATGTATTCCTGTAAAGTCTCAGCAAGGTTTTTCTATAAATATTGATGTTATTATTCTAAAATAAAACGAGTCTAAATTTTTGAGAAAATCAGAATGGGGAGTGTGGTAGAAATTATAATCTTTAAATATTTGAAGGGTTATTATCTGGAGTAGGGACCAAATGTGTTATTGATATCATTATAATGTGAAACTAGGTTATTTAGGAGAAAAATATATCAAAGTACATGTTTGGCTAAGGTAGAGACATTCTTCTTACATCAATCTGTCCTCAAAAATAGGACAGACTTTCCCATCAATAAATGATTTCAACTGTAAATCACCTTAGCAGGAAAATAATAAAGGGAATTTGATCATCAGATCAAGAAGTAGCCTAAAGTTGACTGACTCATCATGAGCTAATACAATTACAATGATGTAAAAATATTCACATTGGGGAATGTTGTGAATGTAGACTAATTGTAGACTACTAATTGTAGTCTACTAATGTAGACTAATGTTGTAAATGTAGACTAATTCAATTCTAAAGCCATTCCCTACCTAGTCAAGGCTTTGATTTCATGATTTCAGGTTAAAAGGGATGTGGTAGCTCTATTTTAGAATTGCACAAGCTGAGATGTGAAGATATAAGTACATATATTTAGTGTTGCTTAAAAAATGAGAGAGCATTATAAAAGAATTATGATTTCTCAGTCATGATTGAGTTCTCAGCAAACCCTCATACACTGATATATGAAAGGAATTTTGAACATTATCTCCAAGGTGTATTTTCCTCATCTTATTTGAGCCATCAGAAAAATTATATACGTGCTTTCCTTTCATGGCCAAATGCCTTTCATAAACTTTTGAGTGGAATACTACACGATTGAGTGGCTGAGCAAGAACACAATACAATACTGTATGCTGACTCCATGGCTGGCTTCTCACATACCTTATATAATAAAGTACTTTCCTTACCTTTTCAATTGATATCATGCTTTATAGCGAATAAACAACTAATAACAACTAAAAACAACTATAAAAACTAATCAGTTTTTCTCCATAAACATTATTATTTATTCCATTTTCTCAGGAAACATACTTGCAAACAGGCTACTTGATTATTAAACAATTAATAATTATTATAACCCTTGCCTTAGTAACTTGTAGGTTGATAATCAAATATCAATTTGAAAATTGTTTTCTAATTAATATTTTTTTCTAAAGAAGCCATATTTTTTGACATTCTATTAACTTACATTTCATTTAAAAACACTGCAAATTGGCCTTTGAAAAATTCAGTAGTGCAAGAATTGTTTTTAAAAGCATATATATACACTACTAAATTATGAAACAATTGAGAATAAAAGATAATCTCAGTTCCATGACTGCTGTGAATTACAAAGCATAAAATATCAGTAGGCATATGGGAGAAATAAAGACAAGTATCATTAATTGACATAGATACAGTAAAGAAGTTAACCTCAATTCTCCATTTTAATATAATCATCTATAACATTTTTGAGGAGGAAAACAGTCTTCACACTATACACTGCATTTGCTGAATTAATTTCTTTATTTTCAAAATGTTTTTGGATTTTCCAAAAACCCAGTTTCATTTAATATTGAAAACTATTAAAATAATTTCCTGTAATTGTTCTGATTATTCCTAATCAAACAACAAACTCTCCTAGCTTCACAATAGTGAAAATAGACACTAATTTCTATTTTCACTTTTCAAATATTCTCTCCCACATTACTTTGCATTTCACCACTAAATAATTCCTAGAGGGGAAAAAAATGAAAACTAGCATGAAGTTTATTGTTCATTCACATGTCTGGTAAAAGGCCAACTGATTTCCTTTGTTCAGATATTCATCCATTGCAACTGTTTATCTATCGAACAAGTTTACAAGCGTAACATTCCATTTTAGCCCTCTTTTTGCTCCATAACTGACCTAATTTTCATCTAATAAAATCATATCCTAACCCCCAAATCATCCAACACTATTGAATATTTCTATCTAAGTCAGCCTTCAAAACGTCTCTATACACCTGGTCTGATTGTGTTTCAAAAGCCCAGACTTTCCGTTTTGGACTCTTAGACTGTATTTAAACAGTAAAGAAGGTATATAAAAGGGCCCTGTCAGCTTGTCTGCTCTAACTTTTGATTTGCCTTAAAATTGTTATAATCAAAAGGGAAACTGTATGGTGAACCATGACTCTCCCATCTTTTTGCAATTTATAAGGAAGAGATGACAAAGGTGTAAAAAATTACTACCATCCTAGAAAGCATTTTTAACCAAGTTTTTGTCAAGACAGGAGGCTGTGTTTGTTTACTGAAAACTATAACCTTGGCTCTTTGTGAAAAAATTAATTATCTAATCATTCCTTCTCAGTTACCTACTTCCTCTAGTTTTCCTGTATTTACAGATTGGATTACTTTCTGGAAAAAAATAGTACAATTCACAAATTTACAGGCAAGAATAACCAGGTTCATAACCCCGTATCTTCTAGTAGTCACTTGCTCTATCCAGATAATTAGCTCTACCTTTTATAGTTAAAATAATAATAATAATATTAAATTACACAAAACACAGCAATTAATTACCATAAAGCCATGAATCCAAACCTGAATTTCACACATTTTTAGGAACGAGGAAAGGACAGCAAGCAAACAAACTAGAATCAACAAATCCTGATTAAGTCGAAAGGAGAAGGAAAGCATGGGGAAGGAGAAGAGACATAGGCAAAAGGAAGAAGAGATAGCATTGTTACCAAAAATTAGAGAAGTCATAGAAATTAATGCTCAGAGAAAAGTCCAGGCTTTCTAAGCCAGACCTAGCTGCTTGGAGTCAGTCAAAAATCAGAAAAATTCACATCTTCAACCACACTGGAGCTAAGACAGAAGTTCAAACAAAGAAACAAAAAAAAATACTTTAACTCCTTCACATCCTGTGTTTCACTAAGTGACCTGCCCACAATAGAAGCTTGGTAATTTGTTAATTTGATTCATTTAAACTGTTACCACATTTCCTTAACAGTTTTTTTTTTTTTTTTTTTTTTTTAACGTGGACTAAAATTTCTTTGGTGATACAATCTCAGAACCCAAAGCCTCCCCTACCTCTTACAGAAACCAACAACAGAAGTGTGCTTAGTAACCTTGCAAAGATTTGTCAGGCTTACAGTAATAAAAGGTCATAGAAACATGATCTTTCAAAAAACAAGCAATTTATTTTTCTTATTCAATATCAAGTCCTGAGTTGGACAACTAGGACCTCATATTTCAGAAAGACCTAATATTGCAGAATCATCTGTCTTCCCAATGACCAATTTTCATGTGATCTCAGAATGACTGCATAACTCTAGATACCAAATCTATTTTTCAGACAGAAGAGAAAAACAAAGATAAGGAGGACACCTTCTATAGAGACTTCTTTTAACATCCCATTGACCAAGCCTAGGTCATTAAGCCAACCTTAGCTGCAACAGAAGCTGAAAATTAAAGTATTTTAAATATCTAATCTCCATTTAATGAGGAAAAAGGGAAAGGGATAAGACCAGGTATTGAATGTGCTAAAAAAAAATAAGGCATATTTTACTAATATATTGGGTTTCCCAGGTGGTTCAGTGGTAAAGAATCTGCTGGCTAATTCAGGCTTCAATTCTTGGGTCAGGAAGATTCCCCTAGTGAAGGAAATGTCAAGCTTCTCCATTCTTGTTGCCTGGGAAATCTCAAGGACAGAGGAGCTGGTGGGCTACAGTCCATGGGATCACAAAAGAGTTGGACATGACTTAGTGACTTAACAACAACTATTATATTAATATTATTACACTTATTATTTGGATGTATTTTGATATGTAATATTTCTGAGTCTTATCTTTATTTTTTCTTATCTGAAAAGAGGTGATACTGATTTCCACTTCAAGTAATTCTTATGACTACTAAATGAAACTTAATCTTAAAGTGCCTGGCATATAATGTAGGCTCAATATATGTCAGTTTCTTTCCAAAAATAAATATTTAAAAAGATATCATGAAGCCATTCATTTAAAATAGCCAATTTTAAAGAACAATCCTAAAGCAAAGAAATATAGGAAAAAAAAGGGAAAACATCCAATATAAAATGTAAGCAACATTCCAGGTATAAAACTAAACATTTCATATATTTCATGTGTTGGCTGTAATTTAAAATTGTAATATACCCCATGTGCTTTTCTGGATGGTATGACTAATGTATAATAAACGGAAATACACTTACTTCATAAGCCTTTAGGAATCAAGAAAAACACAAATTCACACTTGCAGATTCTCTATTAACATTTAGGGGGTTGAATACAACAATGACAAAATATTTTCTTTTTAAATTGTTACATTTTTATTTCAGTTGTTGAAAGCTATTCCATGTCCCTCTGGGAAGAAAAGAAATTCTAAATAGCACATGATGACACAGTGTTTCAGAAAAGAAAAATTGCTTCCTGAAAATACATCACGAAATCAATACATTTCCACAACTGACCAGCTTAATCACCCAATGCTCCAGTCAAAACAATTACAATTGAAATGCTATATTGCCTCTCTGTCTTCAAAACTCAGAGTCTGCTCAACAATACATTGACCATTTTATAGAAGTGAGTAGATCTAGAGAGCTATGTATTGACTTGAAGGAGAGCATTGAGAGCCCACCCAGAAATCTGCAATGCCTGCGCTTAGAAGTAATCAATTAAAAAAAAAAAAATCACATTCATATTTCTATTTATTTCTGACAGATGTATTATGGTGATGCTTTACATTCCAAAAGTGGCATAAATATAACAAGAACACATTCTCTACTAGATAATGGTGCTATCTGGTTCACAAAAATACTTTAAGTAAAAGTTGCCGTTTAGTGTTCCATCAAAATAAAAAAGAAACCTTTTTCTACTTGTATAGGTGCCAAGAAAACACTATGAATTTCAAAGAAAGATAATATAAATAGGGCTTCCCTGGTGGTGGCTCAGATGATAAAGAACTGGCCTGCAGTGCAGGAGACTTGGGTTCTATCCCTGGGTTGGGAAGATCCCCTGGAGGAGGGCATGGCAACCCACTCCAGTATTCTTGCCTGGAGAATCCCCATGGACAGAGAAGCCTGGCAGGCTACAGTCCATGGGGTCGCAGAGTCAGGCACAACTGAGCAACTAAGCACAGAACAATATGTGTGTATGTATGTATGTGTGTGTGTGTGTGTGTGTGTGTGTGTGTGTGTGTATACATGACATTCAAAGTGCTTTTTCAAATATCCCTTACTTAAATTTTTTTTCATTGTGTTCTAAGAAACTTAATAGAAACTGAAAAAAGTACTTCCTGTTTTTTTTTCTATCTTGGAAAAAAAGTGAAATAACTATGAGATTAATTAGCTAAAATTTAAACTATCACAATCCACCTGGCCGATAGGTAAAACAGAAATACATGACATTCTTTCCATGAGGGACAGGCTCCTACCTTTTCCATATGAAAAAGAACTGTTCTTACTTCTGAAATTGGTCCAGAATTACCATGGAGCTATTTTAGGTGGAATACTCCCCCCTAGGAGAGAGATTCTTGGCCCGCAATATCCTGTTTCAAGTTTCTGTTCTAATAAAGAAGATGACTGAGACAGTAACCACTGTTTCTTTTTCAGAGGTGTGTCTCTGTTACCTATTTCTGTATTATCATGTACTGCCTACCTACCTGAGTCTATTATTGTATCTATTTTAAATTAAGCCAAAGTGTTTGTGGAACGCTAAATCAAGGATAAAGACCCAAACAAATGCAAGAAAATAATAAAAGCTTCCCTTAATAATTCCTTGCATTTGGTGTATATTTACTTTATACATGTAATTGGTGGTTAAGTTCTTCTTAACCCCTCATGTCTTTGCACTAAATTAATACAGACAAGTCCTTGAGTGATAACAGAGTACATTTTTTGTTATAGATATCAGCTCTGACATGCTCCCAGATTTTGACCTTGGAAAAGTTATTTAACTTCCGTATATTTTACTCTCTTCAACAGTAAAAATGAAGCTAACAAGAGGATCATCTTTATAAGAGATAATGTTTATACCATAATCACAGACAACTAGCCAATCTGATCACACGGACCACAGCCTTGTCTAACTCAATGAAACTAAGCCATGCCCTATGGGGCCACCCAAGATGGGCGGGTCATGGTGGAGAGGTCTGACAGAATGTGGTCCACTGGAGAAGGGAATGGCAAACTACTTCAGTATTCTTGCCTTGAGAACCCCATGAACAGTATGAAAAGGCAAAATGATAGGATACTGAAAAAGGAACTCCCCAGGTCAGTAGGTGCCCAATATGCTACTGGAGATCAGTGGAGAAATAACTCCAGAAAGAATGAAAGGATGGAGCCAAAGCAAAAACAATACCCAGCTGTGGATGTGACTGGTGATAGAAGCAAGGTCCAATGCTGTAAAGAGCAATATTGCATAGGAACCTGGAATGTTAGGTCCATGAATCAAGGCAAATTGGAAGTGCTCAAACAGGAGATGGCAAGAGTGAACGTCAACATTCTAGGAATCAGCGAACTAAAATGGACTAGAATGGGTGAATTTAACTCAGATGACCATTATATCTACTACTGTGGGCAGGAATCCCTCAGAAGAAATGGAGTAGCCATCATGGTCAACAAAAGAGTCTGAAATGCAGTACTTGGATGCAATCTCAAAAACGACAGAATGATCTCTGTTCATTTCCAAGGCAAACCATTCAATATCACAGTAATCCAAGTCTCTGCCCCAACCAGTAACGCTAAAGAAGCTGAAGTTGAATGGTTTGATGAAGATACAAGACCTTTTAGAATTAACACCCCCAAAATATGTCCTTTTCATTATAGGGGACTGGAATGCAAAAGTAGGAAGTCAAGAAACACCTGGAGTAACAGGCAAATGTGGCCTTGGAATATGAACTGAAGAAGAGCAAAGGCTAATAGAGTTTTGCCAGGAGAACACACTGGTCATAGCAAACACCCTCTTCCAATAACACAACAGAAGACTCTACAAATGGACATCACCAGATGGTCAACACTAAAATCATATTGATTATATTTTTTGCAGCCAAAGATGGAGAAGCTCTATACAGTCAGCAAAAACAAGACTGGGAGCTGACTGTGGCTCAGATCATGAGTTCCTTATTGCCAAATTCAGACTTAAACTGAAGAAAAGTGGGGAAAACCACTAGACCATTCAGGTATGACCTAAATCAAATCCCTTATGATTATACAGTGGAAGTGAGAAATAGATTTAAGGGACTAGGTCTGATAGATAGAGTGCCTGATGAACTATGGACTGAGGTTCGTGACACTGTACAGGAGACAGGGATCAAGACCATCCCCATGGAAAACAAATGCAAAAAAAGCAAAATGGCTGTCTGGGGAGGCTTTACAAATAGCTGTGAAACGAAGAGAAATGAAAAGCAAAGGAGAAAAGGAAAGATATGAGCATCTGAATGCAGAGTTCCAAAGAATAGCAAGAAGACATAAGAAAGCCTTCCTCAGCGATCAATGCAAAGAAATAGAGGAAAACAACAGAATGGGAAAGACTAGAGATCTCTTCAAGAAAATTACAAATACCAAGGGAACATTTCATGCAAAGATGGGCTCGATAAAGGACAGAAATGGTATAGACCTAATAGAAGCAGAAGATACTAAGAAGAGGTGGAAAGAATACACAGAAGAACTGTACAAAAAAAGATCTTCACGACCAAGATAATCACGATGGTGTGATCAGTCACCTAGAGCCAGACATCCTGGAATGTGAAGTCAAGTGTGCCTTAGAAGGCATCACTACGAACAAAGCTAGTGGAGGTGATGGAATTCCAATTGAGCTATTTCAAATCCTAAATGTTGATGCTGTTAAAATGCTGCACTCAATATGCCAGCAAATTTGGAAAACTCAGCAGTGGCCACAGGACTGGAAAAGGTCAGTTTTCTTTCCAATCCCAAAGAAAGGCAATGCCAAAGAATGCTCAAACTACTGCACAATTGCACTCATCTCACATGCTAGTAAAGTAATGCTCAAAATTCTCCAAGCCTAGCTTCAGCAATACATGAACCGTGAACTTCCAGATGTTCAAGCTGGTTTCAGAAAAGGCAGAGGAACCAGAGATCAAATTGCCAACATCCACTGGATCATGGAAAAAGCAAGAGAGTACCAGAAAAACATCTATTTCTGCTTTATTGACTATGCCAAAGCCTTTGACTGTGTGCATCACAATAAACTGTGGAAAATTCTGAAACAGATGGGAATACGAGACCACCTGTCCTGCCTCTTGAGAAACCTATATGCAGGTCAGGAAGCAACAGTTAGAACTGGACATGGAACAACAGAATGGTTCCAAATAGGAAAAGGAGTATGTCAAGGCTGTATATTGTCACCCTGTTTATTTAACTTATATGCAGAGTACATCATGAGAAATGCTGGGCTAGATGAAGCACAGGCTGGAATCAGATTGCTGGGAGAAATATCAATAACCTTAGATATGCAGATGACACCATCCTTATGGAAGATAGTGAAGAGGAACTCAAAAGCCTCTTGATGAAAGTGAAAGTGCAGAGTGAAAAAGTTGGTTTAAAGCTCAACATTCAGAAAACGAAGATCATGGCATCTGGTCCCATCACTTCATGGGAAATAGATGGGAAAACAGTGGAAACAGTGTCAGACTTTATTTCTGGGGGCTCCAAAATCATTGCAGATGGTGACTGCAACCATGAAATTAAAAGACGCTTACTCCTTGGAAGGAAAGTTATGACCAACCTAGATAGCATATTCAAAAGCAGAAACATTACTTTGCCAACAAAGGTTCGTCTAGTAAAGGCTATGGTTTTTCCAGTGGTCATGTATGGATGTGAGAGTTGGACTGTGAACAAGGCTGAGCGCCGAAGAATTGATGCTTTTGAACTGTGGTGTTGGAGAAGACTCTTGAGAGTCCATTGGACTGCAAGGAGATCCAACCAGTCCATTCTAAAGATCAGCCCTGGGTGTTCTTTGGAGGGAATGATGCTAAAGCTGAAACTCCAGTACTTTGGCTACCTCATGTGAAGAGTTGACTCATTTGACAAGACTCTGATGCTGGGAGGGATTAGGGGCAAGAGGAGAAGGGGACGACAGAGGATGAGACGGCTGAATGGCATCACCAACTCGATGGATGTGAGTTTAGTGAACTCTGGGAGTTGGTGATGGATAAGGACGCCTGGCATGCTGCGATTCATGGGGTTGCAAAGAATTGGACACGACTGAACTAATTAACCATTATATTTGATACATTATGCTATAACTTTTAGTAGGAGAGTAGTCTTTAAAATGTTTATTCCTATCACCAGAAGGAAGAAGAGCAAAGACTCTCTTCAAGAAAAGAAAGCAGATATATCAACAGCAGAGACTCTTCATATATCAGAACTATTTACATCCATTATAGTATAGATCAGATCAGATCAGATCAGTCGCTCAGTCGTGTCCAACTCTTTGTGACCCCATGAATCGCAGCACGCCAGGCCTCCCTATCCATCACCAACTCCCGGAGTTCACTCAGACTCACGTCCATTGAGTCAGTGATGCCATCCAGCCATCTCATCCTCTGTTGTCCCCTTCTCCTCCTGCCCCCAATCCCTCCCACCATCAGAGTCTTTTCCAATGAGTCAACTATTCGCATGAGGTGGCCAAACACTGGAATTTCAGCTTTAGCATCATTCCTTCCAAAGAAATCCCAGGGCTGACCTCCTTCAGAATGGACTGGTTGGATCTCCTTGCAGTCCAAGGGACTCTCAAGAGTCTTCTCCAACACCACAGTTCAAAAGCATCAATTCTTTGGCACTCAGCCTTCTTCACAGTCCAACTCTCACATCCATACGTGACCATAGGAAAAACCAGAGCCTTGACTAGACGAACCTTTGTTGGCAAAGTAATGTCTCTGCTTTTGAATATGCTATCTAGGTTGGTCATAACTTTCCTTCCAAGGAGTAAGCATCTTTTAGTTTCATGGCTGCAGTCACCATCTGCAGTGATTTTTGGAGCCCAGAAAAATAAAGTCTGACACTGTTTCCACTGTTTCCCCATCTATAGTATAGATAGAGTGAGATTTATAAAGGTAATTTGAGCAACAGTCAAGACTAGAGAGAAATTTCAGAATGAAATTGTGTTGGACTTAACACAGTTTGGATTTTAGCCTGTACACAAAGAACCATGATGAATGGATTTAAGCAGAGAGCATTTTTGAATTGGAAAAGATATCTTAATGTTTAAGGTAAAGAAGAAGCACATACAAATGTGATCAGGGATAGCAACTGTTAAACCATTTCAATAGTATAGACAAAGGATAATTAAATTTTTTACTAAAGCACAGAGAATGAGGTTGGAACCGCAAGTGGGAGGAGTGATTTTCAGAAAATAAAATTTATAGGACTACATGGTTGATTGGAGAAGGCAGTGGCGACTCACTCCAGTACTCTCGCCTGGAAACTCCCATGGATGGAGGAGCCCGGTGGGCTGCAGTCCATGGGGTTGCTAAGAGTCAGACATGACTGAGTGATTTCACTTTCACTCTTCACTTTCATGCATTGGAGAAGGAAATGGCAACCCACTCCAGTGTTCTTGCCTGGAGAATCCCAGAGATGGGGGAGCCTGATGGGCTGCCGTCTATGGGGTCGCACAGAGTCGGACACGACTGATGTGACTTAGCAGCAGCAACATGGTTGACTCAATGTGGAACATGAGGGAAGCAAAGGAATATCAGGATATATGGACATGCTACCTGAGATAAACTTGTGCTGGAATTTCATAGTTGGTGAAAAATTCTAGACCAGATTATTATAGCTGCTGTGATGCACCAGAGAGACTACAGAGTGAGACAAGAAGGCCAAACAATGACTCTCAGAGGATAGAAATATCTTGACCCTATTTCTATTGTTAGGCATTTGTCTTATAATCCATGGTCAACAGAACAAAACGTATTGGAATAAATAATAAGAATGAAACTATAAACAAACAGTTTGATACACTGTTAATATAAGTCAAAAGGGAAGCCTTCTGCGTTAGACATTTATGGAAATATCTGCTTAATTTTCTCCTTCACTTGGAGATTTCTCCTCACTTGCTAACCCTGGGGACAGTACTGAGATATTTCCTTGTTCCTTTGTTACCATTGACTGGTCTAGAGAATTACCTCACCTGAGACAGGCACATTTTAAGTGTTCAATTTATTCATCAGGAAATTAATAAAAACAATACAACTATTGGTAACCAAACAGTATCAAGGGAAGTTCTTAAAAGTAGAAATTTTAAGGATATATGAACTTTTCAGAGGTCATGCCATCTACAGAAGTGGGACTTTAAAGAAATTTTAGAGGAAGACAAGGATACAGGAACTGAGTACCAGTGCTGAACTCTGTTTACCCAGGAGGAGGGTTAAGAGAGAGAATTAAGAGGAGAATTGAGAGAAACCTAAGTGAAATATAAGACTCTCAGAAAAATTTGGGTGGGACAAGCTCTGAAATAGAGCACAAAGGATCTGCTTCATTAGGAAGTATTAGAAATTGTTTTTGTTTTTTAAACAAATGGTTTCAAGTAACGGTAACTTAAACAACCAACCAACCAAAAAAGACAGATGAGTCACCACAAATCAGGCTTCAGAAAGCAAAGAAAACTTGGAGGACAGAAATAAATTAGAATAGTGATTTAAATCAGAGAAGTCAAGCTAAATAAACTAAAGATTTTATAATTGTTATATGTCACAATATGTAGATATGTATATAAAATATAGTTGTAATTAAGCATTAATAATATTTAAAAATTATTAAATACCCCCAAAAATATTTTCTTCAACAAAAATATTTGAAGCCACTACAGGGAGGGAATAAGTTAATTTTTATTAGTGATCATGTGCATGCTAAGTTGCTTCAGTCATGGCCAACTCTTTGCGACACAATGCGATGTAGTCTGGCAGGCTCCTCTGTCCATGAGATTTTCCAGGCAAGAATACTGGAGTGGGTGGTCATTTCCTTGTCCAGAGGATCTTCCCAACCAAGGGACTGAACCCTCATCTCAAGTCTCCTGCATTCACAAGCAGGTTCCTTACCACTAGCCCCACCTGGGAAGATCAGTGGTTATTTAATGTTTTCCAATTCTAAAAATGCTTTCTGTTCTTCTTCCATTGAAAGTGAAAGTGTTAGTCACTCAGTCGTGTCTGACTCTACGCGATCCCATGGACTGTCTCTTCTGTCCATGGAATTCTCCAGACAAGAATACTGGAATGGGTTGCCATTCCCTTCTCCAGAGGATCTTCCTGAACCAGGGATCAAACTGGAGTCTCCTGCATTGCAGGCAAACTCTTAGCATCTGAGCAACCAGGGAAGCCATTAATTATGTGTTATTTTGTTTTTGATGTTTGAAATAATTGTGTTGAATTTTATTAAAAAATCTCAAATAAAAAGAAGATAAACTATCTGAGTTAAATTTGTTAAATAGTCTAAAGAAAAAACAGAGCTATTTTATTTTTTTAAAAAGTTAACTAATGAGATTCTACTGAGAGTCTTACAGTAAGATAGATAATCTTTTCTAGAGATCAAATACAAAAATTACAAGTTTTCGCCCATAATTCTTCACTGGGAGAAGTACTTAATATTTGTAGCAAGAGCATTCCCAAACCTTCCACATGAGCCCAGTATATATGTAATCAAGAGAAATGCCAACAGTCAAGGTAAATTCAATATGCTGTACTTTCTGATTTACTCTCTCTGTATCCCTGCAGAAAGACTGCAACCTTGTATGGGTATTAGAATTTATATTTACGAGAAAAAATAGTTTTGAATAGTGAATAAATACCTTCTTATTGTTCTGTTTGGCTTGTTGTGGACCAGTATAAAATATACAGGAAAAGAATTTACCAAAAGGCAGTTGACAATGCATCAAATGCTAGATGGAGACAAAGAAGAGGAAATCAATGGCAGTAATAAACCTTGCAATAATGTGTGTCCTAGAGAACTGCACTATTTTTGAGCTACGCAAAGGAGAGGGAAGAGATCGAAATTATGAAACTACATGTGCAAGAGGTCATCCTACACATACTCCAGAAATTGTCATGTCTTCTCCTTAGCAAATAATTGGCTCAAAGATAAGCAAAAAAGAAGAAAATAAATGTGTCATTATATGGTACCCTATATACTCTAAAGTGAAATCAGATTTTAAAAGTAAATTGAAAAAAATCATCACTTTATATTAAAAACTAATCACAACTGCAAAATACTCTTATGGGGGGTGGGGCGCGGTATACACTAGGAACCTCCGAAAGTGACCATTCACATAGATTACTATGTTAATGGTACTCCTAGAAATTGGAAATAACCAGGTGAAAATGTTATTTCATTATTATTCCAGAATTCCTTATATTTAATACTAGAATGATTGGACTACTCAGAAACAGATGGAAAGTATCACCTTGGGTTCATACAGTTTTACTTGTTACAGGGTCAAAGAATAAAAAGACCTCTCACTGATATGATTTGAAATCTTAAGAATGTACTTTTCTATGATACCAGTATACTTTGTTGAAAGTTAGAAGCACAATATGGGTAATCCTTTAAGCAATGATAACATGCTTGCTGTCTGTATAAAACAATCCATCTCTATCTATCTTTTGCCTTAATACTCTCTAAATCCAATTTCAAAACCTGCTAAAGCACAACTTTCATATTATGAGGTATTCAAAACATCTCTAAGATGCTTTTGCTGTTTCTATTTCAACACATACAATTTAGATACAGATTAGAATTCTTATGTACAGGTAAATTTATCTTTCTCAGAATTGTCAATATATAAAAATTGCACTAACCACCAACTTGAGTGATTTAAGCACTTCTAATAATTTGTGAGTGCATGCACGCATGCTGAGTCAGTCACTCGTGTTCAACTCTTTGTGATCCCATGGACTATAGCCTGCCAAGCTCGTCTATCCATGGAATTTTCCAGGCAAGAATACTAGAACAGGTTGCCAATTTCTTCTCCAGGGGATCCTCCCAACCCAGGGATTGAGCTCACATCTCCTGTGTGACCTTCACTGGCTGGTGGATTCTTTTCCACTCAGGGACCTGGGAAGCCCCAGTCTGTGAGTATTTTTAAACTATTGTAGCAATATCTATTAAAAAACAAAGGTGCCAGTGAATATACATCATTCTAATACAGCACCAGTGAAAAAGAAGAAGGGTTAGCTTATTTTTTCTTGGGAAGTTAAAGAGGTAAGTTAATTTATGCCAACAAAGAAAAAATCAATTGCACATTGTGAACAAAAGCAGAATCAATCACTATTTCTATGGCCTCTATATTCTTTATGACATGAATTTATTGAAGAAAACATTGCATTCAAATATGAATTGAGTTTGCCTCAAAGTCACTAAGCTCATCGAGGGAATAATCAAGTCCCTTGCATTGGAATATTTTAGTGAAGCCAATATTAACATAGCAACCTACAAAATAATGATTAATAAATAAGTATATTTGTTTGGCTTCAACATCATTTTGAGAACCATAAATCTTATATTTCAGATGCTACAATAGTAGGAATTTCCTTCTAGTATATCATCATACAGTAATTTAAATTTTATTTTAAAAAATCCCTGCAAAATGGCTCTAGTATACCAGGTCCTCGTGGTTATTTTTATTACTTTCTAACAAATACATGTACAGTTACTTGTGCCCATTCTTCATTTTTGCTTTGATTTTGTCTTTATTTTTGTTTTGTAGTCATTCCTTCTCTGAAATGATTTCCCACCACTAGAGTAACACTTACTAATCAGAAATGTTTATCTTTCTTAAAAGCAAATTTTATGTATTTTATTCATAATACAATTAACATATAAATTAATACATGAAAAAAAAATATTGCTAAGTCACTTCAGTCGTGTCCGACTCTGTGCAACCCCATAGACGGCAGCCCACCAGGCACCCCCATCCCTGGGATTCTCCAGGCAAGAACACTGGAGTGGGTTGCCATTTCCTTCTCCAATGCATGAAAGTGGAAAGTGAAAGTGAAGTCGCTCAGTCGTGTTCTAGTCTTAGTGACCCCATGGACTGCAGCTTACTAGGCCCCTCCGTCCATGGGATTTTCCAAGCAAGACTACTGGAGTGGGGTGCCATACAATTCCTGAACGAACAAAGTCTTTTTTTCCAAAATCAAATATAGCGAGAATAAAAGCTCTTTGAAGAAAAACAGTATGTCTTCTATGTGCTTTTTATGTCTTCTGTGTAACTTTTATTTCCTGGTCATACATCAGTTCAGTTCAGTTCAGTTGCTCAGTTGTGTCCAACTCTTCACAACCCCATGAATTGCAGCACACCAGACCTCCCTGTCCATCACCAACTCCTGGAGTTCACTCAAACTCATGTCCATTGAGTTGGTGATGCCATCCAGCCATCTCATCCTCTGTCGTCCCCTTCTCCTCCTGCCCCCAATCCCTCCTAGCATCAGACTCTTTTACAATGAGTTAACTCTGCTCATGAGGTGGCCAAAGTATTGGAGTTTCAGCTTTAGCGTCAGTCCATCCAGTGAACACCCAGGACTGATCTCCTTTAGGATGGACTGGTTGGAACTCCTTGTAGTCCAAGGGACTCTCAAGAGTCTTCTCCAACACCACAGTTCAAAAGCATCAATTCTTCGGCGCTCAGCTTTCTTCACAGTCCAACTCTCACATCCATACATGACCACAGGAAAAACCACAGCCTTGACTAGACGGACCTTTGTTGGCAAAGTAACGTTTCTGCTTTTGAATATGCTATCTAGGTTGGTCATAACTTTCCTTCCAAGGAGTAAGTGTCTTTTAATTTCATGGCTGCAATCACCATCTGCAGTGATTTTGGAGCCCCCCCAAATAAAGTCAGTCACTATTTCCACAGTTTCCCCATCTATTTCCCATCTAATGTTCTGAATGTTGAGCTTTAAGCCAACCTTTTCACTCTCCACTTTCACTTTCATCAAGAGGCTTTTTAGTTCCTCTTCACTTTCTGCCATAAGGGTGGTGTCATCTGCATATCTGAGGTTATTGATATTTCTCCTGGCAATCTTGATTCCAGCTTGTGCTTCTTCCAGCCCAGCGTTTCTCCTGATGTACTCTGCATATAAGTTAAATAAGCAAGGGGACAATATACAGCCTTGACGTACTCCTTTTCCTATTTAGAACCAGTCTGTTGTTCCATGTCCAGTTCTAACTGTTGCTTCCTAGCCTGCCTATAGGTTTCTCAAGAGGCAGGTCAGGTGGTCTGGTATTCCCATCTCTTTCAGAATTTTCACAGTGGATAAATCAAGATTCTAGTTAAAGTTCTTAATATTTTTGTGCAAATAGAAGTGATAGTCACTTGGTCAAACTATTTCATCCATGTCTTCGTGGAGCTAATAACCATTGGAATGTTGAAAAAAGTGTGCAAACCTTGCCTCTCCACAGGCTTTTCCTGCCCTGTTATCCTGTGATAACAAACTGAACTAACCAGTTACTCCCACTGCCACCTCAACAATGTGTTTCTGAACCTTGGCTCAAATGGTAAAGAGTCTGCCTACAATACAGGAGACCCAAGTTTGATCCCTGGGTCATGAAGATCCCCCCTGGAGAAGGAAATGCCAACCTAATCTAGTACTCTTGCCTGGAGAATCCCATGGACAGAGTGTACTGGTGGGCCACAATCCATGGGGTTGCAATAAGTCGGACACCACTGAATGACCAACACATAGACTTGTCCTGATAAGCTAATGTGGCTTAGAACTCTGCCAACTCATCCTTATTTCCAAGCCCCATTCTGGCTCTCTGATAGCAACACAGTTACCACTGCACCAATCTGGTTTCCAAAAGGTAAGGTGAGTTACTATTTCCACTGATTTGAAGAATACTCTCCTGCCATATGGGGAACTGTCTTAATCTTAGGATGAGTCTTGACACTCAAAATATCCTTTTTTAAACTGTTTTTAGGGGTACAGTAGCCTCCAAAGAATGTGTATAGTGACTCCTGAGGTCAGAAGAGGGTATAAAGAATCGTGTATGTGCTCCCACAGGTGCACATATGGTTATAAAACTGACAGAAAACTTTTAGTTAATAGTACGAACCATAAAGCACAAAATATAAATTGCAGCACAGCTGATGTAGAACCAAATCAGCTTGAGACATAAAAGAAAAGCTCAGCTGGAATCATGCATCTATTCGGCTGTAGCACTAAAGACAAGCCCTTAGGAAGAACTGGATACCTCAACACAAGTAACTCTGTCTAATGATTGAAGTTTCGATTCTGGTGCCCAGAATAGGCAAAATGAGAAAAAGATTTTGC
The DNA here is from genome assembly GCF_003369695.1 of Bos indicus x Bos taurus. Classification (NCBI taxonomy): domain Eukaryota; kingdom Metazoa; phylum Chordata; class Mammalia; order Artiodactyla; family Bovidae; genus Bos; species Bos indicus x Bos taurus. The sequence goes on from NC_040084.1 coordinate 35,706,850, forward strand.
TTTACATTTGCTTTTTCTTAGGAGGCTTCGATTATAAGGACAATCGGGTACCATTCTACTGCTGAGAGTTCCTCTCTAGCTTGGCCTTGTCCACCCTGTTCTCACTAGGGCTCTGCGGCTTGAATTGTGACTCCTTCTGACTCCCAGAAGAACCGACTCATTAGAAAAGACCCTGATGCTGAGAAAAATTGAAGCCAGGAGAAGAGGATTATAGACGATGAGATGGTTGGATGGCATCACCGACTCAATGGACATAAGTTTGAGCAAGCTCTGGGAGTTGGTGGTGGACAGGAAAGCCTGGTATGCTGCAGTCCATTGGGTCACAAAGAATCAGACATGACTGAGTGACTGAACTGCACTGATTCCCAGGACTCGGCAGGGCTCCAGTGTCATTTCTGTCCCAAAGCCTGAGAGTTCCTGCTTCAGGCCCACTGCCAGTGAAACTCAGAACTGCAGTTCCTTTCATCATCCCAGGTCATCTACCACTGACAGAAAGCAATGACTAGAATGAGAAAAGAATCTGTGAAATCAAAGAAGCCACTTGTTAAACATACTGTTTGGGAAAAATTGTTTCATACCACTGAAGTTCAGTTATCACAAGAAAAAATACTTTATACTGAATAATGCAATAATATATGTAAACAATTTACCTCACTGAAATCATTCACTTTGTGGTAGTTCTTATAATTAGCATTATTATATAAGGACATGTTAGTTAATTTTAATTCCTATCCAGGTCCCTTAGACAACTATGTCTTCCTACTATAGCAAGTGATGCTGGCTACGTATCATCATGCAAATAATATAGCAGTTTGGTATATAACCCAGAACTACTTCTGTATCAAAATTACCTGGTGAATGGTTTCTTTTTCTATGCAAAAGATTTTAAGCTTAATTAGGTCCCATTTGTTTTAGTTTTTATTTTCATTACTCTACAAGATGGTTCAAAAAGGATGTTACTGCAATTTATGTCAAAGAGTGTTCTGCCCAACAGATGAAAGGATAAAGAAGATGTGGTACATACGTACAATGGAATACTACTTAGTCATAAAAAGGAATGAAACTGGGTCACTTGTAGTGATATGGATGGACCTAGAGCAGACCATACAGAGTGAAGTCAGTTAGAAAGAGAAAAGGAAATATTGTACATTAATGCATATATGTGGAACCTAGAAAAATGTACAGATAAACCTATTTGCAGGGCAGGAATAAAGATATAGATATAGAGAATGGACATGTGGAATGGGGTGGCATCGGGGAAGGGGAAGATGGGAGGAATTGGCAGAGTAGAACTGACCTGTATATACTCACGTGAGTTCAGTTGCTAAGTCATGTCTGACTCTGAAACCCCATGAACTGTGCACTGCAAGGCATCTCTGTCCATGGGATTTCCCAGACAAGAATACTAGAGGGAGTTGCCATGTGCTCCTCCAGTGGATCTTCCCAACCTGGGGATCGAACCCACCTCTCCTGCATTGGCAAGCAGGCTTTTTATCACTGAGCTACCAGAGAAGCCCAACATATATATGCTGCTGCTGCATTGCTTCATTTGTGTCTGACTCTGTGCAACCCCAGAGTCGACAGCCCATCAGGCTCCTCCGTCCCTGGGATTATCCAGGCAAGAATACTGGAGTGGGTTGCCGTTTCCTTCTCCAATGCATGTATGCATGCTAAGTCGCTTCAGTCGTGTCCGACTCTGTGTGACCCTATGGACAGCAGCCCATCAGGCTCCTCTGTCCAGAGGATTCTCTAGGCAAGAATACTGGGGTGGGTTGCCATTTCCTTCTCTGAGATATATATGCTACCATATGTAAAATAGATTGCTATTGGAAAGCTGCTGTACAGCACAGGGAGGTCAGCTTGGTGCTCTGTGATGATCTAGAGAGGTGGGATGGGCATGGGGTAGGAGGGAGGTTAAAAAAGGAGGGGAGATATATATATGGAATTCTCTAGGCCAGAATACTGGAGAGGGTAGCCTTTCCCTCATCTAGAGGATCTTCCCAAACCAGGGGTCAAACCCAGGTCTCCCGCATTGCAAGCAGATTGTTTAGTAGCCGAGCCACAAGGGAAGCCCATACACATACACACACACACACACACACACACACAGCCAATTCACTTTGTTGTACAGCAGAAACTAACACAACAGTGTAAAGCAATTATATTCCAATAAAAATTAAGTAAATAAACTTTGTCCTCACTTCACAAGATATGAATTCTCCAAATAATCTATCTTAATAAAAAAAAAGAAAAATTCTGAAGAAAAACAAACAAACAAGCAAAATTACCTAGTGTAGAGTTTACCATACTTTATTCTGAGGGCTTCCCTGATGGCTCAGAAGGCAAAGAATCCACCTATAATGCAGGAGACCTGGATTTGATCCCTGGAGAAGACAATGACTACCAACTCCAGTATTTTTACCTGGAAAATCCACATGGACGGAGGAGCCTGGCAGGCTACAGTTCATGGCATAGATTTCTACGATACCTTATTTTAGAAAGCTTCAAAGGTACTTTTAAAGGGCAAACAGGGTTGGGAGCTTCTCTTCTTAGATATGATATTATACAAAAGTTTATTGTGTTCAGGAATTAAACACAGAATTAAATTAAGCTCTCCAGAGGTTGCACAAGTAAGGATATTCTCTTCTGACATTGCAATAGTCTACTTATATTAATGCCACCTATTTTGTGGATAATTAGGAACCTTACTGTTCTTACTTGTGAAGCATTTTTAAATTGTCTTTATAAATCTGAGTCTGTCCTGTTTTGTTGTTTTATCAAAATTCAGGCCTTGACATATTTTTATCTACTGTATGAAAGTGAAGTCGCTCAGTCATGTCCGACTCTTTGCAACCCCGTGGACTGTAACCCACCAAACTCCTCCGTCCATGGGATTCTCCAGGAGAGAATACTGGAGTGGGTTGCCATTTCCTTCTCCAGGGGATCTTCCCGACCCAGGGATCGAACCCAGGTCTCCCGCATTGCAGGCAGACTCTTTAACCTCTGAGCCACCAGGGAAGCCTGGTGTATATCTATTGTACACTCTGTTGGTAATCCCTGGAAATTCTCTGGAGCTAAATCATGATTCTCAGGTGTATTGTTTGGCTCTTTCATTTTGCATATTTATGAATAAATTTGATAACTGCACCATTTGTTTCTTCATCAAAATTGCTAACAATCATGTTTAGGTAGAATAGAGAGCAGAGTACATAGAAGGAGATGGCACAGTATCCAATTACTCCATCAGCATCTCTCAGGCCTCAAAACACCTAAACCATTCTTCTTTAGAACTGAAACATAATTTATTTACAACAGAGAATGGAAAAGCCTGAATGTACATTTGTTCATTTATGATAATAAATTCTTGTAAAGGTTGACAAAGGCCATTTTCAGCAAGTGGAGTTAAAAAACATTGATATGGGAATTTCCAGAGAACTGTATCCTAGTACAAAAACATTTAAAAATGTAAATGATTGTACTTAATATATGCAAGTAAGATCCATCGAAAACTAGCACATGCCATTTATCCATTGGGGTTACTGGAAATGCCAATATAATCAAAAAGAAATGGAAGAAACTTCAGTTTGTGGAATTTTATACCAAATCACCTCACATATTAAAGACTGATTGCAGAAGCAAATGAAAGAAGTAAATAAATGACTTACTGAAGGTTACATATACCTAAATAGTGGCAGAATTAAAACCATGACCCAGTTATACTGACTCAGTCACTATTTTTTTCACTATACTAATAGTTAAACAAATCTTAATGGGGCTATGACAGTAAGCAAATCAGTGATAAATTTAAGTCTACAACCGAGTATCCGTTGTCTAATGTTTGATGGTGTCCTTTTGGCCTTCCCTGGTGGCTCAGACGGTAAAGTGTCTGTCTACAATGTGGGAGACCTGGGTTCGAGCCCTGAGTTGGGAAGATCCCCTGGAGAAGGAAATGGCATTTCACTCCAGTACTATTGCCTGGAAAATCCCATGGACAGAGGATCCTGGTAGGCTACAGTCCATGGGGTCGCAAAGAGTCAGATACGACTGAGTGACCTCACTTTCACTTTCACTAATATATATTATGCCTACTTTCATTTATGATCCAACTTCATTTAAATTTCTATCTTAGAGATAGCCAAAATCACAGGATAAAATCATATATGTTATTACACTTGCAAATACTGTAACAAGAAGCTATAATTAAGATAAGAACAATTCTCTTAATCTTCCACATGAACAAAATGTAAACACCTACTTTCTGACTTGCTTGATAAACAGATGCAATTTAGACGGTGTATTCTGGAAAGCCTCTTTGCAGTAAGATTAGGAAATACCTTTCCTTGAGAACATGTGTATGGTACAGCATTAAAATATAATTCAATTATTTTCTACCTAACACTAGCCAGAAGCTGTATTGTTAATTAACCAGCTGAACTCTTAGATCCCTTTGCTACTGACCATTGAAGAGTTCATCACAAATGTTAAAAAAAAAATCTCAGGATAAGCAAACTCTAGAGCACTGCTACTTAGAGAAGAAGACAGATGTCCATCTGATTGGGATTTTAAAATTCAAGTACAAACAAAATGAAGCATATGTTCCTGGGAAGATGCATTGTCACATGCATTTGCAGAGGGATGCCATGACATTTAGGAGAAGAATATTTCAGTGTCACAAAAATAAGTTAGTGAAATAAGCTCATGGTCACTTAGGCAGAGCATCTATGGTTCCCTAAATAGACAAGAGGGTACAACTGTGAATGCAGTTACATATCTTACCTCTTGTAAGGTTGTTAGCTAAGTCAAGGACAGATAAAAGTCCTCCGCCTTCTCCTAGTGCCTTGAGCAATATTCCCTACCATGTTAAATTTAAACTACTAATCTCCAGTTTTTCAGAAAAGATTATGTAGCCATTTTGTTTTAAACAGAGAGCTACATTGAAAAAAACCAAGGACAAAATCACATAAGTGATTACCAGGTGAGATACCAAGGCCCCTGATCCTGAGAAGAATGCATTCCCGATTTCTCAGTGTCCGGTTTCTCAGGCAGCTAAGAAGTAGACAAGGCTGTTCTCAAAGCCAAGTGTGTGTTCACAGGGCCCTCGCAAGTCTTCTAAGGAAAGTCACATTATCACCTGATTTCAGCCATGTGGAGCTTCTGCCTGACATAGTTGAGGATATAACCACAATAAGTCTAGAGAAATAAGGACTCCAGAGCTCAGTTCACTGGGAGGGGAGAGGAAGGGCAGGCAGGTAACTAACCTTTTCTAGCTCTCTACAACTTCGCTTTCTCATAGGTTTGCCTACAAAGCTAATTCATAAATTCCAAGCCAAGCCTCTTATTTATATACTTCCATAATATTAGTTTCTTGCCACCCACCTGCAATGCTCAATGTTCCTCCTATGTATCTAATTTCTACTCTTTATTCAAAGATATATTTCAAAATATATCTACTTTCCAATCTTATTCTAAACACTATGACCCATATTGATCTTGCCACTCAAGCCACAAGACATAATTTCAACACTGTCACTCCTCTGGCATTTTGTATTGTTATCAGTGAATATTTGTGTGGATCATTCTTTTTTATTATAGAGAAATCAGGCATGTGTTTTGTAACACTGGAAGCTCTGTTTCAAGTTGCTTTTTTCACTCCAGTGTGCTTATATTTTACAAAGGAAGCAAATCTTTCTTATTCTATGAGTTCAATGAAACTTTGTGAGCTGACCTATAGTATAACTAACTGCTCTGTTTAAGCAATTCTTACTGACAAATATACTCCCAGTTCCAAATAGTAACATATAAATGAGCCTAAGGAATGCAGTGGATATATAGGTTAAAAATTATATGTATTTTCCCAATACAAGAAAACAAGCTGAAAACCTAAAAATCACATACTATCATATTTTAAAAGTATAAAATTAAATAGGAGCCCTAGTTTTTCTTACTCATTTTGTTTTCTGCAAATATAGAGAGCATCAAGAATTCTGACAATGTATTCTTGTCAATTCCTTGGGCAAAGCAACTCACGGTTATTCCCATGCACTTGGTATGTGTGAACCTACCTTACCTAGAAAAATTTGTGGAAGATATCACTCTACATTTTCCAGTTTTTCAATTTAAGAGGAAAATACACATATAGGAATGAACATGGAGCTGTAGGAATACTGCAATAATTTTAAAATATTCAATTTAAGAGTAGATACAATATCAAATGTTGTTGTTTAGTCATTAAGTCATGTCCAACTCTTTTGCAAAACCATGGACTTTAGCCCACAAGGCTCCATTGTCTATGGGATTTCCCAGGCAAGAATACTGGAATGGGTTGTCATTTCCTTCACCAGGGGATCTTCCGGACCCAGGGATCAAAACTATGTCTCCTGCAGGTTGATTCTTTACTACTGAGCCAGCAGGGAAGCTCCACAAAATCAAACACCAGAGATTTAACTGTAATTTTTAGCAATATGTCTTGGGTCTGTATTTGCTTTTCACTCAAAAAAATTATTTTTCTCTGTCTAGCATATTTTATCACATCCTAATTCTGTTATTGTAAGTCAAATACAATGTTGAACTAGTTATCACCCCCAAATTAAACATGGTTTAACTACTCCAAAGATATATATCATTCAACAAAACAAAAAATTGTCCAAATGAAGCACAGCAGTGGCTTTCACAGTGCTGCAGTGGTAAGGCACATTTACTGTAGCTATCCAACAAAGCGTCTGGGAGGATTATGGATTGGTTAAGTGCACTCCCATTCCTACTTGGAAATTTAAGACTCACCATTATGCAAAGGAAGTCTTTAATAGATTAACAACAGTCAATCTAAAATGCCTCAGAGAGAAAATGCTATAAAACACTGGGATTATATTAAATACGGATGCAACACCATTCGATGCTGAATAGTTTTAAATGTGTATCTGTTATGTCTGTCCTTGTCAGGGATTGTTACAATAAACATGTCTAAATCATTACAATTTAGAGTGATATCATTGATTAATCACAATTTTGCAATACCATAAAAATTAATGTAACATGAGAAAATCCTATTCTTCTTTCCTGGAAACCCTCCAAAATTATGTAAATATTGTGAAAAGCGTTTAATGGGTCTCCTGTGAAAAAAAGGTCTCCATACTTCTCATCTGTCTTTTTTCAGTATAAAAGTAAAAGTTTCTAAATGATATTTTAGACAGGATGATCAGGTTAATTTTTCCTGTAATTTTGGAAATCATGCTTCTGGCAATCTTTTAGTTAAAAAACAAAAAGTAAATGTCTCCACTCACATGTCTGTTTCTCCCCTATCATTCAGTCTGCAGCGTGCTCCAGCCTGGTTGCCCTACTATTTACTATCACCAGAGTTTTCTTAGGGCACCAACAGTCACCAGTGGCAAGCTGTTAACTCCTTCCTGTGTTTAGCCCACCGCACTACTTAGCAATAGTCAACACAGTTAACAACTCTCTCTCTCTTACAAATCTCCTCTTTCGAATCCTCTTGAGTTTTCAATTACCCAGTAGCCAGTTCCTTTTAGTATCCTATCCTGGGTGATCTTCCTCAACCAGACTTCTGATATCTACGTGTTATTCCGATTCAATTTCTGGCTTTGCGCTACACTGTCATCTACCTCCCACTGTAATGAAATTTCCACAAATCTATGCTATTCACTGTTATATACTCCATACCAACAATAAGATCTACTCAACAGATATATAACATAATTAGATTTATCCATCCCCATGGATATAAAGAGCATCCTTATTCTAATGAGTCTGAGATGTATATTTTAAGGCTGGATCTCTCTGTGAGCAACAGACTTACAATTGCTACTCTTATTTTATCTATTCTTTAAATGTCACAGACTTTTAAACTTGGTAAGTATTAACATAAAACATAAATTCTTGATTTGGCTCAACAAGTTACTCCCCATTTTCTCCTACCTGAGAAAATGGCATAATCATCTATCCTGCTGCTAGATCTGGAAATTACTATACATCACCTTTGAAATGTTTCATTTGTTCAACCTCATGTCGAATACCTCAGACAATTCTGTCACTTTAACCTTCAACATTGCTGTGCATTTACCCACTGGTGTCCATAGCCAGTATTACTACCTAACACTGGCATCTCTTGTCTAGCCTATTGAATAGTCTCCTAATTTTTAGATATTAAGAGAATGCTAGAGAAGGTCAATTTAAGATGATAGGACTGAAAGTCCCAAAGAAATTCTGGGCTGACATACAAATCTGAAGTAAAGAATTCAAGTCAATTTGATCTTGATTCCTTATCCCAGTCTGCCCACTTTCTGGATCAAGCTCTCTCTCACAATGCTGCCAATTTATTTCCACATATTAACACAAGCTTTTTTAAGTATATGCATATATATCAGATTATATGAATCCCACATGAAAAATTTATGGGATTTTCACTGCACATAGAATAAAACCCTAATTTATTATTATGTTGGAAAAAAGATTATATCCTCTTCTATTTCCCACTCTTCCTGCTATATACTAAGTCCCTGGAAATCAGTTTTGTTTTGTTTTCTTTCTCATCTTTTTGGAGCTTTGTCTGTCTGTTCCCTCTATTAATATCACTCTTTCCATATCTGCCTAAGCTGCTACTTCTCATCATTTCTAGGTCTCATTTCATATGAGACCTAGAAACTACTCCTTAAAGGGGCTTTTCCTGACCAATGTTTTTAAAAAAGGTCATCTTTGGTTTTTCTATCTCTGCCCTCTGTGTGTTCATTAGTAACATGTATCAGGTTAACCTTTGTTTGTAATAATTACATTTTTTTTTCAGTTTTACTGAGGTAGAGTTGAAAGTAAAATTTTAACACTCAAAATGTGTGACATGATGATTTGCTATACATATACAAATCCTGTGAAAGGATTTCCCTCATGTGTTAATTAACAGATCCATTACCTCACATATTATCTTTTATTTTTTTGGTTGGAGAAAAACATTTGAGTTCTACTCACTTTGCAAATCTCAATTATAAAATACTGTACTATGAAAACTACAGTTGCCATGCTATACACTGGATCTCCAGACCTCGTTCACTTAGAACTAAAAATTTGTACCCTTTTACCAATCTCTCCCTATTTGCTCCATCTCTCAGCTTCTTTTTCTGTGAGTTAAACTCTTTATTTTTTAGATCTCTAAGGGATGCCAAGTGGTATTTGTCTTTCTCTGTTTGGCTTCTTTCACTTAGAATAACTTCTCCAAGGCCCGTTCATATTGTTGTAAACAGCAGGGTTCCTCCTTTTCTGAGGCTGTATACACACACACACACACACACACACACACGTGCACACACACACATGTGCATGATATTTTCTTTATCCATTGACAGATACTTTGTTTTCATGTCTGGCCTACTGTGAACAATGATGATATGAACATAAGAGCACATACATCCCTTTGAGATAATAATTTCATTTCCTTTGGCTATATACCCAAAAGTAAGACTACTAGACCATATGGCAGTTCTACTTTTAATTTTTTGAGGAATCTATACTATTTTCTATAATAGAAAGTGACTGCACCAGTTTACTTTCCCACCAACAGTGCACAAGGGTTCCTTTTGCTCCACATTCAATATCTGTATTCCTTGTTCTTTTGATAATAGACATCACCCGAGTATAAGATGATATCTCGTTGTGGTTTCAATTTGAATTTTCTCAATAATTAGAGATGCTAAGTATCTTTTCATGTACTTTTTATATGATACACTATTTGTATATACTCTGGAAAAAATGTCTGTTCAGGCCCTTTGCCCATTTTTAACTGAGTTACTGTTTTTTTTATGAGTTGCATAAGTTCCTTGGATAGTTTGGATATTAACTCTCTAATGGGTTTGTGATTTGCAAATATTGTTTCCTATTCCATAAGTTGCTTTTTCATTTTGTTGATGGTTTCCTTTGCTGTGCAGAAACTTTTAGTTATATGTCATCCCATTTATTTTTTTATTTTTTTGCATGTGGTTTTGGTATCAACTCAAAAAAAAATAAAATAAAATCATTGCCAAGACTAAAGTCAAGAAGCTTGCCATCTATATTTTCTTCTAGGAATTTTATAGTTTCAAATCTTCTGTTCAAGTCCATTTTGAGTTGCTTTTTGTGCATAGTATAAGATAGTGATCCACTCTCATTGTTTTGCATGTGGCTGTCCAGTTTACCCAGCACCAGTAATTGAAGAGACTCTTCTTTCCCCATTGTACATATTGTGTGTTTTTCACCAAACCACATACCCATGAGGTAAACAAAAGTGTCTGGCTTTTCACTATTGTAGAATATTTGGCACATAGTTATGTAATATTTGGTGAATAAATATATATTAAATCACTGTGTAGTAAAACGGGTATTATTCACTCATACAAACCTATTTTTAAGCAATAACATTATAGCTTTTATCAATAACAACAATAATAAAATTTATGTGCATTCCCAAGAAGAGATGGATTCAACATTTATAATCATAATCCTGAAAATCAAACTGAGAAATGCAGATCATCACCTTCTTCAATATGCAGATGACACCACCCTTATGGCAGAAAGTGAAGAACTAAAGAGCCTCTTGATGAAAGTGAAAGAGGAGAGTGAAAAAGTTGGCTTAAAGCTCAACATTCAGAAAACGAAGATCATGGCATCCAGTCCCATCACTTCATGGCAAATAGATGGGCAAACAGTGGAAACAGTGGCTGACTGTATTTTTCTGGGCTCCAAAATCACTGCAGATGGTGACTGCAGCCGTGAAATTAAAAGACCCTACTCCTTGGAAGGAGGGTTATGACTAACCTAGACAGCATATTCAAAAGCAGAGACATTACTTTGCCAACAAAGGTCCGTCTAGTCAAGGCTATGGTTTTTCCAGTGGTCATGTATGGATGTGACCATACATGTATGGTCATGTATGGATGTGACCATACATGTATGGTCATGTATGGATGTGTCATGTATTGGACAATAAAAAAAGCTGAGCACCGAAAAATTGGTGCATTTGAACAGTGGTGTTGGAGAAGACTCTTGAGAGTCCCTTGGAATACAAGGAGATCCAACCAGTCCATCCTAAAGGAGATCAGTCCTGGTTGTTCATTGGAAGGACTGATGTTGAAACTGAAACTCCAATACTTTGGCCACATGATGCAAAGAGCTGATTCATTGGAAAAGACCCTGATGCTGGAAAGATGGAAGGAAGGAGGAGAAGGGGAGGACAAAGGATGAGATGGTTGGATGGCATCACCAACTCAATGGACATGGGTTTGGGTGGACTCCAGGAGTTGGTGATGGACAGGGAGGCCTGGTGTGCTGTGGTTCATGGGGTTGCAAAAAGTCAGACAAGACTGAGCGACTGAACTGAACTGAACTGAACTGAACCCTCTTCCAAATGGTGCCTCCATGAGGTTTATCAATGTGTGTTTAATAACCCTTCATTAGTAAGTAGCTGATATTCAATAAGTGTGTGTTTGCTTCATTAAGGAAAATAGCAGAACAGATTCTTCAAATCTTCTTTTGTTTTTTTTTGTACTGCTTATTATTCCCAGAATTTCTCTGACTCTGAGAATGCAGAAGCTCCATTCCTGGCAGGCTTCTACTCTCTGTGCTATATGTGCTTAATCACTCAGTTGTGTCTGACTCTTTTGATCCCAAGGACTGTAACCCGCCAGGCTCCTCTGTTCATAGAATTCTCCAGGCATGAATACTGGGTAGCCATTCCCTTCTCCAGGGGATCTTCCCAACCCAGGGATCAAACCTGGGTCTCTTGTACTGCAGGCAGATTCTTTACCATCTAAGCTACCAGGGAAGCCCAATGTGGATATACATAGATGCAAAGAACATATCACACACATGCCCTTTCTGAAAAAAACATTTAAGAAAATACTCTTCCCAGACAGTAATAATTCAGAATGGACTTCTCAAAATAGGAATAGATGAGAAGGAAAAGAAATAGTATTAATCAATAAACACAGATTTGATAGGTGATACATAGATACAAACATGATTAATAACCTGTGTATATGACATAAATACTAAGTATTAATTTTTGAAATACGGAGAAAACATTGTAGGAAGAAACTAATTATAATCTAGAACAAAGACTCCAAAATGTCTCAGCAAATCATTTAATAGTGGCAATCAGAAGAGGGAGGGGGAAGTATTCTGAGACTTGATGGAAAGAAGCAGTAAGGAAATGGAATCTATGAGTAGACGGAAAGGGCATTATTTTAAAACATTAGTAAACTGAATGTTTGACTATGAGTACTGGGAAGGAGAAGATACTTAGAAATAAAATTAAGAAGTAAAATAAAACTTCCAAAAAGGAGAAGAGGGGTGAAAGGAATGAAAAACAATTTGATCAATTCAACAGAAGTTGGCTAATGGAAAAATAATAAGAAATTTTAAAATTATACGTATTTAAAACTTAGTGACAAATAAAATCAGCTTTTTTATTCATTGCATTATGTTAAAATGAATTAAAATTCCCCATTAAAAGCCAAGTACACTCATACTGACATATAAAGCATAACAAGAGGTTTATGCCATTTATAAGTAACACATTTAAAAGGGTAATAAAAGGGCATTGGAAAAATTAGCTGAAAAATACAAATTTAATAAACAAAAAGAAGAACAGGCAATACTAAGAAGAGAAGGATAGAAAAATATAAAGAGTGTAGCAGGTTATAGAATAAAGAGGGAATTAGTGGCTCAGATGGTAAAGAATCTGCTTGCAAGGCAGGAGATCTGGAGTTCGATCCCTGGGTCAGGAAGATCCCCCAGAGAAGGGAATAGCAACCCACTCCAGTATTTCTGCCTGGAAAAGGACATAGACAGAGGAGCCTGGTGGGATACACTACATGGGGTCACAAAGAGTCGGACATGACTAAGTGACTAACACTTCCACTTTCTTTCTTATGTATATGTGTGTGTGTGTGTGTATACACATATGCATGTGCTTCCCTGGTAGCTCAGTTGGTAAAGAATCTGTCTGCAGTGCAGGAGACCCAGGTTTGACCCCTGAGTCGAGAAGATCCCCTGGAGAAGGAAATGCAACCCACTCCAATAGTCTTGCCTAGAAAATCCTAGGGACAGAGGAACCTTGCTGGCTCCAGTCCATGGGGTTTTGAGAGTCAGACTCAGTGACTAAACCACCGTGTGTGTGTGTATATATATATGTATATATATGTGTTTGTGTGTGTGTGTATACACACACATATGTATATATATATATATATATATATATATGTATATACACACACACACCTTCTCTATATATATGCATGCATACATGTGTATATAAATCTATATATATACACATACACATATATATCTACATACACATACAAAGGCTTAGAGAGATGAGAGAGCATGAACAGGTCCACATGTGCGGTAAGCTATGCACGGTAAGCCATGTGCGGTAGTTAAAAATAATGACATAAACACTGACAACAAATGTATATACCTCTCTTAACCTTCCCTAAGTTGAGAGAATTCAGTTCTATTTATTACCACTTTTTGGATCAGAGCCATATTAGCAAAAAATATTAGGTTACAAATCTAAATCATATGTTTTAAATAACCACAAAGTATTAAAAGGTGAAAGTCTTACAAAGAGACAATTCTGAGATTTGTACTATGCCACACTGTCATTTTTTTCTGGCTTTAAGGTTCAAACTCTGTTCATTTTTGACATACCACATTAACATGAGATAAAATATTAATTAATTTACATTCCAAATGTACTTCTGGCAGAAGAAACTAACTATATTTCAAGTAGCCAAAAAATTACTAAGTATAGAATACTAGAGATGAACAAAATTCAAAGATTTTCAGTAATGTTAACTCTGCCATGTTAAACTTATTGTACATTTCATGCCTTCATTTAAGTACCACTTAACATCCAGATTGCCAAGTTAATGTAGAAGCAGTTGTAGAAATTTGGAAAACAGATACTTAAACTTAAAAATCTAATAAATACACAGATTATATAAGTATATTAATAAGCTTCCCATTTTAAAAAATGATAATATTTTGAGGAATAAAAGAGAACTAAGAATAGTAACATTTAAAGTGATTCTCTTTCTGACTAGAATATCTCACCAGGATTTGTAATTTCCTAATCAAAAATTTGTAAGCAGAAGCCAGGAATATTTATTTTCCTCTGTAGCTATTGATTTCAATTTAAAAATGTTACATTTTAATAGAAATTGTTTACTTTCCTCATTACCACCTGTTTCCTACATATTGAACAGGCTTTTAAAATTGAGATTATAATTAATTTAGCCTACACTTATTAATTTAAGCTAAAATTTATTAGTTTTTCCATTGTTAAGGATCATAACCTTTCTCCTGGCATTCCTATAAGCTTTGTCTCATTTAAGTTCCTGTACCTGGATGCTGTGGTTATTTCCATTAATTTTTCAAAAAACTTTCATGAAGAACATGCTGCAGAACAATTTTAGCTCCAGTCAAATATATATGCATATTTTATAAATTGACTAGAGACTTTCATCTTCTCTTCATTTCACCATGACACACATACCATAGAATTATGTCTTTAGATAAAATGAAAAGGTAAAACAAAAAAAAAAAAATTAAAGTTGATAGTTTCGAGATGATAACATGTAGATTCTTGAGAAAGAATGTTTTCTTAAGGTTAGTAAGATCTTTTCAGATAACTATCTGTTTCCCTTTCCTTATTAAAAATTTTTTAAAAGTATACAACATTTGAAAACTATGAAGGGAAAAGACCCCAATAACATTGTAACTAAATCCCAGGACCCAGAGAGAACTGCTACTACTATTTTGATATATTAATCTTTAACTATCCATATGCAAATAAAGAGAAGAGAGAGAGGGTAAGAAAGGAAACTAAGATATTCTGGATATCCAGGAGAAAAAAGAATGAAGTTGGACGTCTATGCACAAAATATGCAAAAATTAACTCAAATGGATCATTAATTTAAAAATAAGAGATGACACCATAAAGCTCTTGGAAGAACCAGAGATAAATTTTCATGATCCTGGGTTTGCCAATGAATTCTTAAATTGAAAATGAAGGCACAAGTGAAAAATAAGAAGAGAGAAGGAAAAATATACATTTAATTTCCTCAAAATTAAAAAGCTTTCCTCTTCAAAGAACATCAGGAAGGTAAAAAGACAACCAACAGAATGGGAGAATATTTGCAAATGTTGCATCTGATGACGGTCTAATATTCAGAATATACAAAGAGCTACTACAACTCAACCACAGAAACACAAGTAACACAATTTTTAAAATGAGCACATGACTTGAATGGATATTTCTCCAGAGAAGGTACATACATGGCCCATAAACACATTCAGTTCAGTTCAGTTCAGTCACTCAGTTGTGTCCCACTCTTTGCGACCCCATGAATCACAGCACGCCAGGCTTCCCTGTCCATCACCAACTCCCGGAGTTTACCCAAACTCATGTCCATCGAGTCAGTGATGCCATCTAGCCATCTCATCCTCTGTCATCCCCTTCTCCTCCTGTCTCCAATCCCTCCCAGCATCAGGATCTTTTCAAATGAGTCAACTCTCCGCATCAGGTGGCCAAAGTATTGGAGTTTCAGCCTAAACATAAGTCCCTCCAATGAACACCCAGGACTGATCTCTTTTAGAATGGACTGGTTGGATCTCCTTGAGGTCCAAGGGACTCTCAAGAGTCTGCTCCAGCACCACAGTTCAAAAGCATCAATTCTTTGGCATTCAGCTTTCTTCACAGTTCAACTCTCACATCCATACATGACCACTGGAAAAACCACAGCCTTGACTAGACGGACCTTTGTTGGCAAAATAATGTCTCTACTTTCGAATATGCTATCTAGGTTGGTCATAACTTCCTTCACAAGGAGTAAGCGTCTTTTAATTTCATGGCTGCAATCACCATCTGCAGTGATTTTGGAGCCCAAAGAAATAAAGTCTGACACTATTTCCTCATCTATTTCCCACGAAGTGATGGGACTAGATGCCATGTTCTTAGTTTTCTGAATGTTGAGTTTTAAGCCAACTTTTACTCTCCTCTTTCACTTTCTTCAAGAGGCTTTTTAGTTCCTCTTCACTTTCTACTATAAGGGTGGTGTCGTCTGCATATCTGAGGTTACTGATGTTTCTCCTGGCAATCTTGATTCCAGCTTGTGCTTCTTCCAGCCCAGCATTTCTCATGATGTACTCTGCATATAAGTTAAATAAGCAAGGGGACAATATACAGCCTTGACGTACTCCTTTTCCTATTTGGAACCACTCTGTTGTTCCATGTCCAGTTCTAACTGTTGCTTCCTGACCTGCATATAGGTTTCTCAAGAGGCAGGTCAGGTGGTCTGGTATTCCCATCTCTTTCAGAATTTTCTACAGTTTATTGGGATCTACACAGTCAAAGGCTTTGGCATAGTTAATAAAGCAGAAATAGATGTTCTTCTGGAACTCTCTTGCTTTTTCGATGATCCAGTGGATGTTGGCAATTTGATCTCTGGTTCCTCTGCCTTTTCTAAAACCAGCTTGAACATCAGGAAGTTCACGGTTCGTATATTGTTGAAGCCTGGCTTGGAGAATTTTGAGCATCACTTTACTAGTGTGTGAAATGAGTGCAATTGTGCAGTAGTTTGAGGATTTGGGGCATTGCCTTTCTTTGGGATTGGAATGAAAACTGACCTTTTCCAGTCCTGTGGCCACTGCTGCATTTTCCAAATTTGCTGGCATATTGAGTGCAGCACTTTCACAGCATCATCTTTCAGGATTTGGAATAGCTCAACTGGAAATACATCACCTCCACCAGCTCTGTTTGTCGTGATGCTTTCTAAGGCTCACTTGACTTCACATTCCAGGATGTCTGATTCTAGGTGAGTGATCACCTAGAATCATGATTATCTGGGTTGTGAAGATGTTTTTTGTGCAGTTCTTCTGTGTATTCTTGCCATCTCTTCTTAGTATATCCTGCTTCTGTTAGGTCCATACCATTTCTGTCCTTTATTGAGCCAAGCTTTGCATGAAATGTTCCTTTGATATCTCTGATTTTCTTGAGGAGATCTCTAGTCTTTCCCATTCTGTTGTTTTCCTCTATTTCTTTGCACTGATCATTGAGGAAGGCTTTCTTATCTCTCCTTGCTATTCTTTGGAACTCTGCATTCAAATGGGAATGTTTTTCCTTTTATCCTTTGCTTTTCACTTCTCTTCTATTCACAGCTATTTGTAAGGCCTCCTCAGACAGGCATTTTACTTTTTTGCATTTCTTTTCCATGGGGATGGTCTTGATCCTTGTCTCCTGTACAATGTCACAAACCTCTGTCCATAGTTCATCAGGCACTCTGTCTTTCAGATCTAGTCCCTTAAATCTATTTCTCACTTCCACTGTATAATCATAAGGGATTTGATTTAGGTCATACCTGAATGGTCTAGTGGTTTTCCATACTTTCTTCAATTTTAAGTCTGAATGGCAATAAGGAGTTCATGATCTGAGCCACAGTCAGCTCCCGGTTTTTACAAAACAGTTAATATCATTATTCATCAGAGAAACACAAATCACAGTAACAGTGTGATACCGTTTCATACCCATTCACTAGAATCACTATCAGTCAGTCAGCTGTTCATCACCAGCTCCTGGAGCTTGCTCAAACTCATGTCCATCATATCAGTGATGCCATCCAACCATCTCATATTCTATCATCCACTTCTGCCTCAATCTTTCCCAGAATCAGGGTCTTTTTCCAATGAGTTGGTTCTTCACATCATGTGGCAAAGTACTGGTGCTTCACCTTCAGCATCAGTACTTCTAATCCATCACAAACTCCCAGAGTTCACTCAGACTCACGTCCATCGAGTCAGCCATCTCATTCTCTGGCATCCCCTTTTCCTCCTGCCCCCAATCCCTCCCAGCATCAGAGTCTTTTCAAATGAGTCAACTCTTCGCATGAGGTGGCCAAAGTACTGGAGTTTCAACTTTAGCATCATTCCTTCCAAAGAAATCCCAGGACTGATTTCCTTTAGGATTGACTGGTTGGATCTCCTTGCAGTCCAAGGGACTCTCAAGAGTCTTCTCCAACACCACAGTTCAGAAGCATCAATTCTTTAGTGCTCAGCTTTCTTTATAGTCCAACTCTCATATCCATACATGACTACTGGAAAACCATAGCTTTTATTAGATGAACCTTTGTTCGCAAAGTAATGTCTCTGCTTTCTAAAATGCTGTATAGGTTGGTCATAGCTTTTCCTCCAAGGAGCAAATGTCTTTTAATTTCATGGCTGCAGTCAGCATTTGCAGTGATTTTGGAGTCCAAGAAAATAAAGTCTGTCACTGTTTCCATTGTTTCCCTATCTATTTGCCATGAAGTGATGGGACTGAATGCCATGATCGTTTTTTGAATGTTGAGTTTTAAGCCAGCTTTTTCACTCTCCTTTTTCACTTTCATTAGGAGGCTCTTTAGTTCCTCTTCACTTTCTGCATAAAGATGGTGTCATCTGCATATCTGAGGTTATTGATATTTCTCCTGGCAATCTCGATTCCAACTTGTGCTTCATCCAGCCTGGCATTTTGCATGATTTACTCTACAAAGAAGTATAACTATAGTAAACATTTTAGAAAGAAATTGTGTTGGCAAGGAAATGGAGAAACTGGGACCTTCATACATTGCTGGTAGGAAAGCAAAATAGTTCAGCCATTATAGAAAAGAGTTTGGCAATTCCTCCAACAGTTGAAAATAGAATTACCATATGATCCATTGAGTCCACTTCTAGGTAAATATCCAAAAGAATGTAAAAGAGGAACTTAACAAATACATGTAAACACAGGCTCATGGCAGTACTATTCTCTGTATCAAAAGGTGGAGACAGCCCAAAGGTTCATGAAGGGATAAACACAAAAACAAATGGTGATATATACATACAAAGAAATATTATTCAGTCACATAAAGCAATGACATACTGACATGCTATAACACGTATAAATCTGGAAAGCATTATATTGAGTAAAAGAAGGCAAACATAAAAAGTCACATGTTGTATGATTCCATTTATACAAAATATTCAGTATAGGTAGAGACAGGAAGCAGATTGGTGGTTTCCAGGAGTTATGGGTAGAAAGTAACAGGGATTAACTGATCAATGGATGCAGGGCTTTCTTTTGGGGTGATGAAATGTTCGGAAATAAACAGACATGATGGCTACACAACATACATTTAGTAAGCATACTAAATGCCACTTGATTGTTCACCTTAAAAAGAGGTCATATTTTCTACCCCCAGGTATGAAAGAGCAAAGTGATGGATTTGACCTCCATACTCAGGCAGTCTGGCAGGAAATTCTGTGCTATATTCTTATTTATCTACTGCCTTATTCTGTGCCTTTGTTTGGTCTTTATTGAAATGTTTTCTATATATTCATAGAATATTGATGTTCTTTATACAAACCACCTTTTGTATCAATGGCCTATTTTTAATCAGATTGTTTTTCTTTCCTTTTCTAAGAGTATCACATAAACTAAGGAAACAACAATTTCTCTGGTACATACTGTGCCAAAATATTTTAAAATTATCTCATTTGTTCTTTAGTTTTGTTCCTCATGGTTTTGGCAGAAAGATGTTTGCTCTGGAAAGGCTATCAATTATTGCTTTTGGAGTTTTCTTTTATAAGGTAATGAATGAGACTGTAATTATCAAGTGGTCCAAGAAGATTTCCCGATGAAAGAATTCTTTTAGCCCCTGGATAGCTATGTCTTTTATTTCTAACGCTCAAGACTAAAATTTCAAAAGATCTTTAAAAAAGAAGCTTTAGAATTCAAGTTGTTAAAAAGGAAATAATAGTTATTTTAGAAAAGTGGATTTCCATTAACTTAGAAAGTCTCAACATCTTGTTAAGGGGGAACTTGCATTTATAATGCCAAGCCAATTGCCAATACTTGCAATCAGTTCACAGCTCCAACAGGAAGAAAGAAGCAAATAATTTAACTTCACTTCATTTGCTTCTGTCACTACAGTTAATTCCATGCTATTTCAAGTTCTCACACCTAGGGTGGCTCTATGGTAACATGAATTTTCCACCCACTAATACCTCTGTGGGAATCTTAGATATTTAGTTTGATCAAAGTTCAGAAAAGAGAAAGTGTACATTGTTAACTTCTGGGAAAGAAAAATAAGGGAGGATAGCCAGTGACTATAAAAGTACAGATCAAGATCAGGATCAAATGGCTGGAAAGAAAGGTTTGGAATCTATCAGCAACAAGTTTCCTTAGTGGCTACTTAAAGATTAGTAAAGTAATGCTCAAAATTCTCCAGCCAGGCTTCAGCAATACGTGAACCATGAACTTCCAGATGTTCAAGCTGGTTTTAGAAAAGGCAGAGGAACAAGAGATCAAATTGCCAACATCCGCTGGATCATCCAAAAAAGCAAGAGAGTTCCAGAAAAACATCTATTTCTGCTTTAATGAGTATGCCAAAGCCTTTGACTGTGTGGATCCCAATAAACTGTGGAAAATTCTGAAAGAGATGGGAATACCAGACCACCTGACCTGCCTCTTGAGAAACCTATATGCAGGTCAGGAAGCAACAGTTAGAACTGGACATGGAACAACAGAGTGGTTCCAAATAGTAAAAGGAGTACATCAAGGTTGTATACTGTCACCCTGCTTATTTAACTTCCATGCATCATGAGAAACGCTGGGCTGGAGGAAGCACAAGCTGGAATCAAATTGCCAGGAGAAATATCAATAACCTCAGATATACAGATGACACCATCCTTATGGCAGAAAGTGAAGAGGAACTAAAAAGCCTTTTGATGAAAGTGAAAGAGGAGAGTGGAAAACTTGGCTTAACGCTCAACATTCAGAAAACGAAGATCATGGGATCTGGTCCCATCACTTCATGGGAAATAGATGGGGAAACAGTGTCAGACTTTATTTTGGGGGGCTCCAAAATCACTGCAGATGGTGATTGCAGCCATGAAATTAAAAGACGTTTACTCCTTGGAAAGAAAGTTATGACCAACCTAGACAGCATATTCAAAAGCAGAGACATTACTTTGCCAACAAAGGTCCATCTAGTCAAGGCTATGGTTTTTCCAGTGGTCATGTATGGATGTGAGAATTGGACTGTGAAGAAGGCTGAGCACCGAAGAATTGATGTTTTTGAACTGTGGTGTTGGAGAAGACTCTTGAGAGTCCCTTGGACTGCAAGAAGATCCAACCAGTCCATTCTAAAGAAGTTCAGTCCTGGGTGTTCTTTGGAAGGAATGATGCTAAAGCTGAAACTCCAGTACTTTGGCCACCTCATGCGAAGAGTTGACTCATTTGAAAAGACTCTGATGCTGGGAGGGATTGGGGGCAGGAGGAGAAGGGGATGACAGAGGATGAGATGGCTGGATGGCTTCACTGACTCAATGGACGTGAGTTCGTGTGAACTCCGGGAGTTGGTGATGGACAGGGAGGCCTGGCGTGCTGCAATTCATGGGGTCGCAAAGAGCCGGACACTACTAAGCGACTGAACTGAACTAAACTGATGTATAGACGTGGCAGATATTTCCAAAAGTATGAGAATGCTTTTATAACTATGCTATGCTAATGTTCATATAACTATGTTAATAACTTTGAAAAGTCTTTATGAAGTGGATAAATACCAGAAAAAATATTAAAAAGTCCAAATTGGCTCAAGAATTCATAGAAAACTTAAATAGTTTTTGAGTAAAGAACATGTACAATTTTATAAAAATTTCTAAGGATCTACTTCCAAAAATAACATCTGGCGCAGACTTATTTGGATAATCTCTAAGAATGTGGTAAATAATTCCTTTCCTATTAATACTGTTCCAGATAATAAAAAATCCTTGTTTTCAAAACTAGCCCAAACTCAACTCAAAAGCTTGACAGATCTAATAAATGCAGAGATTAACTATAATACAATCTCAGTTATATCAGGCTAAACTGTATAAAACGGCTGATATGATAGATATAATTTACCTACAATCATTACAAATTAATAAAGTTCAACATAAATAACTACCAATTCAAAAATCCTAACTAACTTACTAACAAATAAATTTAGCAGCATATTCCAAGTATAATACATGCTATTCCTTTGTTCACAGAACTATATTCAAATTTAAATGATTTTAAGATATCTTGCATATACACAGAATTTATTTTGTTATGCCAACCAATTTCTTTTTCTGTTTTCAGTGTTTAAACTTTGTATTTTATATAGGAGCATAGCCAATTAACAATTTTGTGATAGTTTCAGGTGGAAAGCAAAAGGACTCAGCCAAACTTACATCCATTCCCCCTCAAACTCTCCTCCCATCCAGGTTGCCACATAGCATTGAGCAGAGTTTCCTGTGCTATATAATCTTTTTATTTTTAGAAGTGCATCTAACATATTAGTTTATTAACACAACAGATATGTCTAGTTTTAATTTTATCACATTGTACATGATCTTTCAATTTATGGTCTGTATTGTCTTCATCTTGTTTTATTTTGTATTCCTTACAACAGTTTTACGGTATTACTTTTTGTTCTAAAGCCTAATCTTATATATACAATAGTTTAAGATGCCCAGCTGTTGAATTATTAAGAGTATCCATTGAATCCTTACCATTGGCAATGATAAAATTTAAATATTTTCATTTCAAATCTCTCATAATTTATACTACTCAATATTTTTTTTAATTTTGTTTTTAAACTTTACAAAATTGTTAGTTTTGCCAAATATCAAAATGAATCCGCCACAGGTATACATGTGTTCCCGATCCTGAACCCTCCTCCCTCCTCCCTCCCCATACCATCCCTCTGGGTCGTCCCAGTGCACCAGCCCCAAGCATCCAGTATCATGCATCGAACCTGGACTGGCAACTTGTTTCATACACGATATTATACATGTTTCAATGCCCTTCTCCCAAATCTTCCCACCCTCTCCCTCTCCAACAGAGTCCATAAGACTGTTCTATACATTAGTGTCTTTTTTGCTGTCTCATACACAGAGTTATTGTTACCATCTTTCTAAATTCCATATATATGCATTAGAATACTGTATTGGTGTTTTTCCTTCTGGCTTACTTCACTCTGTATAATAGGCCCCAGTTTCATCCACCTCATTAGAACTGATTCAAATGTATTCTTTTTAATGGCTGAGTAATACTCCATTGTGTATATGTACCACAGCTTTCTTTTCGATTCATCTGCTGATGGACATCTAGGTTGCTTCCATGTCCTGGCTATTATAAACAGTGCTGTGATGAACATTGGGGTACACGTGTCTCTTTCCCTTCTGGTTTCCTCAGTGTGTATGCCCAGCAGTGGGATTGCTGGGTCATAAGGCAGTTCTATTTCCAGTTTTTTAAGGAATCTCCACACTGTTCTCCATAGTGGCTGTACTAGTTTGCATTCCCACCAACAGTGTAAGAGGGTTCCCTTTTCTCCACACCCTCTCCAGCATTTATTGCTTGTAGACTTTTGGATCGCAGCCATTCTGACTGGTGTGAAATGATACCTCATTGTAGTTTTGATTTGCATTTCTCTGATAATGAGTGATGTTGAGCATCTTTTCATGTGTTTGTTAGCCATCTGTATGTCTTCTTTGGAGAAATGTCTATTTAGTTCTTTGGCCCATTTTTTGATTGGGTCATTTATTTTTCTGGAGTTGAGCTGTAAAAATTGTTTATATATTTTTGAGATTAGTTGTTTGTCAGTTGCTTCATTTGCTATTATTTTCTCCCATTCTGAAGGCTGCCTTTTCACCTTGCTGATAGTTTCCTTTGATGTGCAGAAGCTTTTAAGTTTAATTAGGTGCCATTTGTTTATTTTTGCTTTTATTTCCAATATTCTGGGAGGTGGGTCATAGAGGATCCTGCTGTGATGTATGTCAGAGAGTGTTTTGCCTATGTTCTCCTCTAGGAGTTTTATAGTTTCTGGTCTTACGTTGAGATGTTTAATCCATTTTGAATTTATTTTTGTGTATGGTGTTAGAAAGTGTTCTAGTTTCATTCTTTTACAAGTGGTTGACCAGATTTCCCAGCACCACTTGTTAAAGAGATTGTCTTTAATCCATTGTATATTCTTGACTACTCAATATTTTTTGATTAGTATATTTGTATATTCTTATAGTTCTATATTGGAGAAAGCAATGGCACCCTACTCCAGTACTCTTGCCTGGAATATCCCATGGAGAGAGGAGCCTGGTGGGCTGTAGTCCATGGGGTTGCTAAGAGTCGGACACGACTGAGCAACTTCCCTTTTACTTTTCACTTTCATGCATTGGAGAAGGAAATGGAAACCCACTTCAGTGTTCTTGCCTGGAGAATCCCAGGGACAGGGGAGCCTGGTGGGCTTCCGTCTATGGGGTCGCACAGAGTCGGACTCGACTGAAGCAACTTAGCAGCAGCAGAAGCATAGTTCTATATCATATTTTGTATTTAAAGTATATATTTCTAACTTCAGGGGTAAAAGCTAATATCAGCATGTTTATATTTCTCCCACACTTTCCTCCTACCCCTAACTACAAATATATATATATATATATATATATATATATATATATTTTTATGTGTATGTAATATATTCATAGTGCATATAGTATATAGCACATATCCATATTTCAGGTTATATACCATAAAGTCTATTTTATAACCAAATTTATCAGATTTACTTTAATTTAGTGGTTAAAAGAGTTCATTGTCTACCACTAGTTTTTTGACCATAGTATTTGATCATTGTCATCTCCTATTTAGTTATATTTAATTCCCTCATAGTTTTATGAAGGAGAAAAAGAAAATGTTATTCAAATGTGTAAACTGCTTACATTCAAAGGGAAAAAATCAAATTATATCTTCATGTGATACACTAAAATGAATTTTAGGCCATTTATACTAAAGAGAGAACTATAAAAATAATTTATCTTAAATCTTAAAAGAAAATATATCTCAATATTTATTAGATCCATAGATTTCACAGATTTCATAAAATCTATGACAATATCACAATGGTAAAACCTGAAAGATACTATTATATAAAATTTTACAAAACTTTTCCATGTCAGATATTCCTTAAACAACTTCAAAAATAGAAAAAACTGAAATTAAAATATTTATAACAAAGATAACATTTTAAAATAAATATCCAGAACCTTATAAATAATCAGTTCTTATGTTGAGATGTCATTTGTTGAGATCTTCACTTAATAGGTCATGTATTCATGATTTTAAATGTCTTAGGTAAGAAATACATTTCAGGCATTAGATGTAGAAGGCATAGTTTGAAAAAAGAAAATTACAGCTGGAATATTAGGAAGAATTTGGAAGGAGATAAGACTATAAAAGACTGCCATTAAAAATGGTGCAATTTAGATGTAAATATGAATATACTAATTAGTTGATTAAAGAATCACTAGAATAGTAACGGGTTTGTTTTGACCTTCAGAACTTAGTTAATTCTTCAAGATTTTTATTTATTTTTCCATATGCAAGATTTGAATGTGTGCACCTGCAATGCTAAGTCACTTCAGTCGTGTCTGACTCTTCACGACGCTATGGACTGTAGCCTTCCAGGCTCCTCTGTCCGTAGGATTCTCCAGGCAAGAATACTGTAGTGGTTTGCCTGGCCCTGCTCCACAGAATCTTCCTGACCCAAGGATTGAACGTGCATCCCTTAAGTCTCCTGCACTGGCAGGCAGGTTCTTTACCACTAGCACCAACAGGGAAGAACCAAGACATGAATGCTGCTGCTGCTAAGTTGTTTCAGTCGTGTCCGACTCTGTACAACCCCATAGATGGCAGCCCACCAGGCTCCCCCATCCCTGGAATTCTCCAGGCAAGAACACTGAAGTGGGTTGCCATTTCCTTCTCCGATGCATGAAAGTGAAAGTGAAGTCGCTCAGTCATGTCCAACTCTAAGTGACCGCATGGACTGCAGCCTATCAGACTCCTCCATCCACGGGATTTTCCAGGCAAGAGCACTGGAGTGCGGTGCCATTGCCCTCTCCAAGACATGAATATTGCCTTGTAAATCTGCCTGATTCTCAAAGCCAAGCTCATCTAGTTTCTTACAGACCTTCTCTTAGAAGCCATCCATAAAGCTGAATAATATCCTCATTTCAGCTCAGTTCAGTCGCTCAGTTGTGTCCGACTCTCTGCAACCCCATGGACTGTGGCATGCCAGGATTCCCTGTCCATCACCAACTCCCAAAGCTTATTCAAACTCACATCCATTGTGTCAGTGATGCCATCCAACCATCTCATCCACTGAGATCCCCTTCTCCCGCCTTCCATCTTTCCTACCATCAGGGTCTTTTCTAATGAGTTGGTTCTTCGCATCAGGTGGCCAAAATATTGGAATTTCAGCTTCAGCATCAGTCCTTCCAATGAATATTCAGGACTGATTTCCTTTAGGATTGACAGGTTGGATCTCCTTGCTGTCCAAGGAACTCTCAAGAGTCTTCTCCAATACCACAGTTCAAAAGCATCAATTTTTCAGTGCTCAGCTTTCTTTATAGTCCACTCTCACATCCATACATGACTACTGGGAAAAAACATAGCTTTGACTAGATGGATCTTTGTTGATAAACATCCTCATTTACTAAACAGCTAAGCCTAAATTAAAAATACATGCTAGGATATTCTCCCTGCAATCTTTTCTCCTGTATAGCACTGGAGGAGAGCATTTTCCAAATAATTGTCTTGATAAGATAAACAATAATGACATAGAATTTCATTCTATTAAAAAAGAATGATGCTCTTTCAGGTTCAGAATCCATTGCCCCAATCATCAAGACACCAGGCAGTTTTCACACAAATGAAAGAAAAGTAAGAAAAGAAATAGAGCTTGAAATGCTTCATTACACAGATGCTGATCATTCAAGAATGCCCAGGGTCAACAGAACCTACTGGCCTGCAACAGCTGAAGACAGAGTGGTTTAATTTGTGGAAAACTATTACACTGTCCATACTGCAAAGGCAAAAGCTACTGCTAACAATAGAAAATTCTGCAGGCCATCGCTCTAGCTACCGTTCAGAATACAGTCTGTCACCTAATCAGTGTATGACCTTGGGTCACCCATCCGTCTTCCTAACCAGGCAAGTGGCCCCACTATGAAAAGTCAAATCCTAAAAAAATAAAAAATAAAAAAAAAATGGATGATGTATTTTTTCTGTAGGCAGAAGCTGACATCAAATATCTAACTTTACAACTCTAACATCTATAGCTAACGTCTAACATCACCAAGCGCTTTTCACTTTGGCTTCCTTTGTTATAATAAAAGAACATTACCTCAAAACTGCAAAATCTTTCAAAGCTTATCCTCTTCTGGGAAGCAATCAGTCTAATTTCCTCACAATGAATTTAATGTTCATAATAAAGAATCTTTAATTATAGCAGGAGTAACCCATTTGGAATAGAAGTTTGATATCTACTTTCTTTTTTTTATGACAAGCTAGAGCTTTCTGAAGATGTATTTTTTTTCCAGAAGATTCAAGTAATTTCTCAAATTAGCTTGAATCTTCAATTAGGAATAAGGCACTTATATAGGCATGGAAAAATGGCACTTATATAGTGGTTTCAATTTTACTTTGTCAGATAATGATATAAGCCACAACACATGAGAGAGAATAATGAGCTTCTAGAGTTTTCACCAAAGCCTCATGAGCTGAAATCAGACCTCACTGTCTCTAACCCACATATGAACATTCCACTGGACATGCAGAAAATTGCTTAAAGACAAAGATATATGGTTCTGAGGCTTTAAAATCCTTATAATACAAACACATATCACACAGATTTTTGACAAGTCTCCCTGGATACCAAAAATAAGCTGTCACTCCCATAGAAAATAAGCACCAATTATAAATTTCACCAGTAATGTATCTAGCTTATGAAAACATTAACCCAGTTCTGTGTACAATAATTGAATTTCCATCCCAGCCCCCTCCCAGGTGACTAAGAACTCAGAAATGGAAGTTTCTTGTGAAAAGCAAAGTAATATTTTTTAATAGCACATTATTTCAAAATTTATAAGTTTTATTTTTGTGTGTGTGTGATCTCAATGGCTCCTTTTTTCACTCATCTTTTCATCTGATCAAAAAAAATTTAATCATATCAGCCTCCAAAACAGAAGTTTTACAGTAAAATAAGCAACAGAAAACAAACCAGAAGTAAGTAAAACCAATCAAACATACACATTAGAAAATGGCAAGAGAGATCACTAACATGAAACCATCGCTATTATACATTTTCAGCAACAAAATTTAGATACTATTATTCTGATCAACCAGCTGAGAAAACACTAAGAGTGAGATATTTTGTTACTGTAAAAAGTTGTGTTTTTTCCCCCATACTCTTTCAAAAGGAGAAATAAAAAAAGAACTAAGACACTTTTCAAATGTGCTCCGATTTAAGGAAAACAAAGTAAATCAAAAGTCAGTTACTGACTTGTTTCAGGAGACAGCATTAGCTGCATGGAACTTCTAGGAATTAAAGCAGTATGTATAGTAAAAAAAATTGAAAGTGAAAGTCACTCAGTCATGTCTGATTCTTTGCGACCCCATAGACTATACAGTTCATGGAATTCTCCAGGCCAGAATACTGGAGATGCTCAAAGACAGTTTCAAAGAATATAGCTCAGACTATCTAGGATTTCTGGGCTTCCCAGGTGGCACTAGTGGTAAAGAACCTATCTACCAGTGCAGGAGACACAATAGCTGTGGGTTTGATCCCCGGGTTGATTAGATTCCCTGGAGAAGAAAATGGCAACCAGTTCCAATATTCTTACCTGGAATATTCCATGGGCAGAGGAGCCTGGCAAGTGACAGGCCATGGGGCTGCAAAGACTTGGATGTGACTGAGCAACTGAGCATTTACACACACACACACACACGTATCTTAGGATCTCCAAAAAGAAAAACATATCTGAAAACTCTTTGTTGAAAAGAAGTATGTGGGTTTAATCTCTGGATTGGGAAGATCCCTTGGAGTAGGAAATGATATCGCACTCCAGTATTCTTGCCTGGAGAATTCCATGGACAGAGGAGCCTGGTGGGCTACAGTCCATGGGTTAACAAAGAGTCAGACACAACTGAGTGACTAACACTATTGTGCTTAACAATCAAGAATCTTAAAGCAGTTTTCACCTAGCCAGGGCCAGCCATAATTCTCTGGACTCAGTGCAAAATAAACATCTGAGGGCCCTATTTAAACATTAAAAAAAAAAAAAAAAGCAAAAAACTCTTCCCTTTTTTCTACCATCTCTCCCTCTCTCTCTCTTGCCTTGGATTTATTTTCTACTTAAAGCTGTGCCTTTTCTATCATGAAGGTACTCCTGGCAAGTGAAGACCTTCAGAGGAACACAGGACCCAATGAATGCATTGCCCAACTGCTGCCTCTCCCTACCTGCACCCAGCCTACTCCAGGCGTAGAGGGTGGCAGTGGTCCCTGGGCAGAAGCAGTGAGCAGGTGGCTGAAAGGTGGTCACAAGCGTAGGGGGAGGTATGGGAACCAGAACCTTGCATGAGCTGGGAATCTAAGTTCCTAGCACCAGTCCTCCCATGGGACTCCAAGTACAAAACACAAATCCCAAAATACAATAATTAAGATTTTTGAGACTGTGACCACAGATGTTAAACCTTAAGCCTCTTCTGAGCATGTAACTCTGTGAGACTGTTCATGGTCCCAAGAAATCAGCTCCAGGTTCAGCCCTAGAATTTCTCAACCTCAATGTTGATGACATTTGTGGCCCTTTGATTCCTTTTAGCACTGGGTTGTCCTGTGCTTTGCAGGAAGCTTAGCTGCACCCCTCTTGTCTACCCACCAAGTACTTACCCAGTAATGTCTCCAGACACAGCTAAATGCCCCCTGGCAAACAAAATTGTCCCTAGTTGAGCCATAAGTGATTATCTGTATAAACTCAGGATGACATCTATGAACTTCTCACAGTTCCCTGATAGGCAGATAAGGGAGAGATTACGAGATGCACAATAAACCTTATGATAATGATTCAGCAATTAAAGAAAAGGAAAGTAACAATAGATGGATTTTCTAAATTTAAATTTATTTATTTTTATTGGAGGCTAATTACTTTACAATATTGCATTGGTTCTGCCACACATCAACAAAATAGATGGATTTTATGACAGACTTTTGGTGCACAGGGCTGACTTCCTACTGGGCCATCTCCTGTCTAGGGTAAGAAGCAGGTGATTCAGTCTTTCAGGAGTGCTTAGGAGATAAGCTCGAAGGACACATTCAACATCTTCCAATACAAGGCATACAGTGCAGTTACTCTTCTATCCATCTCCTATTTCCTCTGAGACAGAAGTCAAGCAATTTTCCCCAAAGTTTAAGTCCCTTAGGAACTGTTGATTGGGCTTTGAGGGCTTCATGGAGTTGACAGCAGTAAAAGATCAGACAGCTTTAGGAGCACCACTGAGTCACTGCCCAGGACTCACAGGATCAGATAAAAAATGTTATGTCGTATCAACTTCTGTGATTGCTATACTGATTTTTTAAATATATTTACATGTTTGTTTTAATGTGTTTCTTTTCACTTTTTTAATTGAAGGATAATGGCTTACATAATTTTGTGGTTTTCTGTCATACATTAACAAGAATCAGCCATAGGTACACACCCATATGTTATATGCTTATTTTCATTGCATTTCCTAATTTTAAGTACCCAAGTCCCAGTATATTAGTTGCCTTAATATAATTGGTAAGCAGCATCTTTACCATCTTAACTCTCTTTTCAATATCTTGCAGCTCCCATTCCTCTCCTCCCTCCCTTCATCCCTGCCTTCCAGCTCTCCCAGAGACCCTCTCCATTTCTCAGTTTCAGCATCTCTTCCTCCTTCAGGACCAAATTAGCTCCTGTTACCTGAAGAGGGGCAGGTGGCTGTTAAGGGGAGCAAGTACAGCAAATTCTGTTAAACTTCTTCTGGTCCTGGTCCTGCCATTTTCCTAGAAAAGCTGACAGCTGACAAGGATGTACTCAGTATCATATATTTCACTCTGTCTATTCTTTCTCCATGACGTGAGCATGCCAACTGCTTGGACTTCTCTCACTCATACAGATCCAATGTAGCTTCCTCTCTGAACCTTCTCTGGCCATTCCATTCCTCAATAATCACAGGCTTCCTCAATTTCATGAACATGCACGGTCTGTACAATATGTGAGGTATACTGCCTGGCACATAGCAATCAGTCAATTACCATACTTATTTTAAAAAATTGTCTCACACGTTAAGATGGTATTACATGTTCCAACAAATTTTTGTCATTTTTTCCAACCATATTATAACTCTGAGACCAGAAGCCATCTTCCTACAACTGAATGAAGAATGGATAAATTAATATATAATTAGTCACTGCTAGAACTCTATTTACTTTATCTGTTTCCTTCTCAAACTGAAGCAGTTATTACCAAGAAGCTTTTAGTCTCTGTTTTATAATCTATACTGGTCCCTGAATTCAGCTCTTCCAATGTTCTCTAGTTATTTCCCCCCAAAAAGAAATTGAGAGTATTGACATTTTCTCACTGCTTCCTGCCAAACTACTATCAACTTTCAGACTGTTATATAGGCAAAATAACCATCCTACTGGGGGCTATTTCTCCAAGTTTAATTGTCTAAATAGCACCTGACAGGCAGTGAATATTGTGGTTATTATTGTAACAAAGTGTTAGTCACTCAGTTGTGTCCAAATCTTTGTGACCCCCATGGACTGTAGCCCACCAGGCTACTCTGTCCATAGGATTCTCCAGGCAAGAATACTGGCATGAGTTGTCATTCCCTTCTCCAGGGGATCTCCCTAACCCAGGGATTGGGCCCAGGTCTCCTGCACTGCAGGCAGATTCTTTACCATCTAAGCCACCAAGGAAGCCCAAAATGGGTACAGTCCCTTTTGCTCTTATCACAAAATTAACATGCATAAAAAAATTGTTGGTGTCCATCTAGAAGCAAACTGAATTTTTTGTCATAGGTATTCAGGTAAATCTGAATACCTAAATGATTAATAAAAATACTTGGTTTTGGTTAATGCATTTTCCCCTGTATCATAAAAAGATAAGTGCTTAGTAGAAACATGTCTAAAAAAGTATGCATAGGAAAAGTTTATGATGTAATGGTAATTAAAAAAGAATTAAATTTGATGGAGACGTGATTTAAACTATATAAACATGGGAAAACAATTATCTCTGATTGAGGGACATGCCAGTGAGGTTTTCTTTTTCTGTTCTTTTATGCCTTTCTATATTTTCTAAAGTTTTATTCAATAATGATTTGTTATCGGAAAAAAAAAATAAGCATATATAACACATTCGGAAAATCATGACTAACAGAAGATGGAATGAGAATTTTCTTCTGGTCTCAAAAACAGTCTTAAGTCCCCAAATCTAAGGACTGTAAATGCTAAGGACTCCTGTATAAGCAGATTACCAGGCACATTTTTAGGACTTGCTCAGAGTGAGCAAAACAGTTCTGCTAGTGAGCAAACGTCACCACCACACAAATCACCACTACCTGAGCCCAGCTTAGGAAAGATGACAAGAGCAGTTGTTCAGTGTTTTGGATATGTCTGCTCAGGGGCTCAGTGCTGTGACTTCCTCCTACCCCTTACCTAAATCAAGCAAAATAACGGCTCCCAGAGAACACAGGTGCTGACAAAGAAGAGGGGAATGGGAGTTCAATTTTCAGGCAGATATCTATTTACACACTGGATTGCTACTCTCTTTTATACACATCTAAGAAAAAATGAGCTGCAGAGATGGCAAGAAGAATGAAGAGAACAGCTGCTGATTTGCCTGAATTTCTACTCTTTGGCAACACAAAAGTAGGCAAGATCCCCACAGTTCAAAGGGATGCTGCAAAAAATCTTAAGCTGCTTGCCAGGTGACAACCCCAATTACAAAACATGTTACAGGTGTACCTGGATTTCTCACTGAAAGAAGTTGGGGACACATCAGTACACAGTAGACATTGCCATGTGAAGATTTCTGAGGGACTTTTATGTTAACTATCCAAAAGAATTACCCACAGTAGCAGTTAATTAACCACAGCAGCAGTTAAAGAATTTTCCCTTTCCTCATCCATCTCCCGGCCCTAATTCTGTGACGGAGAAATGGAAACCCAGAATGGTCTGTTAAATGCATCATGTGTAGATGTGTGTGCTCAGTTGCTCAGTCGTGTCCAACTCTTTGCAACCCTTTGGACTGTAGCCCACCAGGCTCCTCTTTCCATGGGATTTTTCAGGCAAGAACACTGGAGTGGGCTGCCATTTACTCCTCTAGGGGATCTTCCCGATCCAGGGATTGAACCTGTGTCTCCTATGTCTTCTGCATTGCAAGCAGATTATTTACCCACTAAGTCATTGGGGAAGCTGTTTAAATACATAAAAGCTGTTTAAATATATACCTTAGTGGTTGTTACTGCAGAGAAACAGCATTCTACATAAACTTGGGGGTTTAAAAAGCAGCCATTGTGTTCTCTCTCACTTTTATGAATTTTAAAATTCTATATATAAAAGTCCATATTCTTAAATCCAAAATATCCTAAATTTCAAAATCTATCTGGCTTCAAGAGTTGTTCATCAGAAATTATGGACCAGATTCAATGCAATCCCTAACAAACCACTATTGGTATTTTTAACTGAACTATAAAAAATAATTTCACAGTCTATATTGAAACACAAATTGCCAAATTGCCAAAGCAATCTTGAGAAAGAAGAATGGAGCTGGAGGACTCCAGACTATACTTGTAATACAGTATACTTGTAGTACAGTCTGTATATAGCAATATAGACTGTAGTACAGCTAGTCATCAAGACAGTATGTTACTGGCACAAAATCTGAAATGTAGAACAATGGATCAAGATAGAAAACCCAGAGTTAAATCTACATACCTATGGGCAACTTTTCTTTGACAAAGGGGGCAGATATACAGTGGAGAAAAGATAGATAGACTCTTCAATAAGTGATGCTGGGAAAACTGGTCAGCTACATGTAACAGAATGAAATTAGAACACTTCCTAACACCATACACAAAAATAAACTAAAACAACAACTACAAAAAAAACTTGAAATGGATTAAAGACCTAAATGTAAGACCAGAAAATATAAAACTCTTAGAGGAAAATATAGGCAGAACACTCTTTAATATAAATCACAGCAAGATCCTCTATGACCTTACCTCCTAGAGTAATGGAAATAAAAACAAAAATAAGCAAATGGTATCTAAGCTTTTGGACAGTGAAGGAAACTACAAGTAAGGTGAAAAGAAAACCCTCAGAATGGCAGAAAGTGCAAATGAAACAACTGACAAAGGATTAATCTCCAAAATATACAAGCAGTTCATGCAGCTCAATACCAGAAAAACAAATAACCCAAACAAAAGTGGGCAGAAGACCTAAACAGACATTTATCCAAAGAAGACATAAAGATGGCTAATAAACACATGAAAAGAGGCTCAAAATCACTCTTATTGTGTGTGCTTAGTCGTTCAGTCATATCCAACTCCTTGTGACCCCATGGATGGTAGCCCACCAGGTTCCTTTGTCCATGGGGATTTTCTAGGCAAGAATACTGGAGTGGGTTGCCATGCCCTCCTCCAGGGGATCTTCCCAATCCAGGGATTGAACCCAGATCTGCTGCCTGCAGGCAGATTCTTTACCATCTGAGCCACTAGGGAAGCCCCACTCATCATTAGAGAAATGCAAATCAAAACTACAATGAGGTAGCCTCTCACATTGACCAGAATGGTCATTATCAAAAAGTCTACAAACAATAAATGCTGAAGAGGGTGTGGAGAAAAGAGAACACTCTTGCACTGTTGATGGGAATGCAATTTGATACAGCCACTATGAAGAACAGTATGGAGCTTCCTTAAAAAACTAAACTACTATATGACCTAGGAATCCACTACTGGGCATATACCCTATGCGTGTATGTGCTAAGTTGCTTCAGTCGTGTCCTACTCTTTGCGTGCCTATGGACTATAGCCCATTAGGCTCCTCTGTCCTTGGAATTCTCCAGGCAAGATTACTGGAGTGTGTTGCCTTGCCATGCCCTTCTCCAGGGGATGTTCCTGATGAAGGGATCAAACTCACATCTCTTAAGTCTTCTGCATTGGAAGGAGGGTTCTTTACCACTAGCACTGCCTGAGAAGCCCATATACTCTGAGGAAACCATAACTGAAAAAGATACACATACCCCAATGTTCATTACAGTACTATTTACAATAGCCAGGACATGGAAGCAACCTAGATATCCAAAGACAGATGAATGGATAAAAAAGTTGTGGTACATATACACAATATAATATTACTCACCTTTAAACAGGACTGTATTTGAGTCTGTTCTAAATGAGGTGGATGAACACTAGAGCCTCTGTTATACATACAGAGTGAAGTAAGTCAGAAAAAGAAATATCAATATTAATGTATATAAATGGAATCTAGAAAGTTGGTACTGATGATCCTATTCATAAGGCTGCAAAGGGAGATGCAGACATAAAGAAAGTTCTCTGGACACAGTAGGGAAAGGAGAGGGTAGGATGAATTGAGAGAGTAGCAGTGAAACATATACATTCAGTTCAGTTCAGTCACTCAGTTGTGTCTGACTCTT
The DNA here is from genome assembly GCF_003369695.1 of Bos indicus x Bos taurus. Lineage (NCBI taxonomy): Eukaryota > Metazoa > Chordata > Mammalia > Artiodactyla > Bovidae > Bos > Bos indicus x Bos taurus. Next base: position 35,742,439 of record NC_040084.1, read on the forward strand.
TGTGACCCCATGGACTGCAGCACGCCAGGCCTCCCTGTTCATCACCAACTCCTGGAGCTTACTCAAACTCAAGTGCATTGAGTCGGTGATGCCATCCAACCATCTCATCCTCTGTCATCCCGTTTACATCCTGCCTTCAATCTTTCCCAGAATCAGGGTCTTTTCAAATGAGTCACTTTGCATCAGGTGGCCAATGTATTGGAGTTTCAGATTCAGCATCAGTCCTTCCAATGAACACCCAGGACTGATTTCCTTTAGGATTGACTGGATCTCCTTGCAGTCCAAGGGACTCTCAAAAGTCTTCTCCAACACCACAGTTCAAAAGCATCAATTCTTCGGTGCTCAGCCTTCTTCACAGTCCAACTCTCACATCCATACATGACCACTGGAAAAACCATAGCCTTGACTAGATGGACTTTTGTTGGCAAAGTAATGTCTCTGCTTTTTAATATTCTGTCTAGGTTGGTCATAACTTTCCTTCCAAGGAGTAAATGTCTTTAATTTCATGGCTGTAATCACCATCTGCAGTGATTTTGGAGTCCCCTAAAATAAAGTATGTCACTGTTTCCATTGTTTCCCCATCTATTTGCCATGAAATGATGGGGCCAGATGTCATGATCTTAGTTTTCTGAACGTTGAGTTTTAACCCAACTTTTTCACTCTCCTCTTTCACTTTCATCAAGAGGCTCTTTAGTTCTTCTTCACTTTCTGCCATAAGGGTGATGTCATCTGTATACATGAGGTAATTAATATTTCTCCCAGCAATCTTGATTCCAGCTTGTGCTTCATCCAGCCCAGTGTTTCTCATGATGTACTCTGCATAGAAGTTAAATAAGCAGGGTGACAATATGCACCCTGATGTACTCCTTTTCCTATTTGGAACCAGTCTGTTGTTCCATGTCCAGTTCTAACTGTTGCTTCCCGGCCTGCATACAGGTTTTTCAAGAGGGAGGTCAGGTGGTCTGGTATTCCCATTTCTTTCAGAATTTTCCACAGTTTGTTGTGACCCACACAATATGCTAAATAGATAGCCAGTGGGAATTTGCTGAATGACACATGGAACCCAAAGCTGGTGCTGTGTGATAGTGTAGAGGGCTGTGATGGGACATGAGAGGTTCAAGAGGGAAGGGACATATGTATACCTATGGCTTATTCATGTTGATGTATGACAGAAACCATCACAATATTGTGAAGTAATTATCCTCCAATTAAAAATTAAATTAACAAACAAAGATTATGGACCAGTTTGGGATCTTTAAGACCCATCTTTTAAAAACGATATGCCCCATATCTACCATAGATAACAACATTCCAGAGAAAAATCCTTCCTTTATCAATCTTTAGGCAGATGCTTTTCAATTATTTTTTTTGTAATTGATGTCTTTAAGCACACATTTTGGGCTTCTCTGGTGGCTCAGATGGTAAAAGAATCCGCCTGCAATATGGGAGAACTGGGTTTGATCACTTGGTTGGGAAGAGCCCCTGGAGGAGGGCATGGCAACCCACTCCAGCATTCTTGCTGGAGAATCCTCATGGACAAAGGAGCCTGGCAGACTACAGCCTACGGGGTCACAAAGAGTCAGACACGACTGAGCAACTAAGCACAGCACACAGCACAAGCACCCATTTTATATGTTATCAGGCATAAGGACAAATAAGAAATATTCTGTTGTTGGTAACCTCACAGGTCAAGAGCTAAAAACAAAGCTGGTAGACAACATGTGCCTCCTCAAAAAGCCCTACATAAAAGAAGCATAGTTTTTTTTCGATCACAGCAGTCTTCATTATGTGACTCTCTTATGATCTAACAAAATCATGAATATATTGGACATTATTTGTGGTCTTGGAGAATCAAAATTGTCTCTTTACATTGAAGGTAGAACAATATAAGATGAATCAGCTGAGCTAGTAAAAAGTAAAATAATAGAGTGACCCAAAAAAATGAACAGTTATGGTTCAAGAGTGGCAAAATAGTGAGGGAAGAGTCAACCTTTATTGTGCTAATTAAAATCCTTATTTTTATTGGAGTATTTGTCATCTCTGCACATCAAAGAATAAGTTATATCTCAAAGGAATTGTTCAACAGATATGGTCAAACTTAGCCAGAGGGAAGAAGATATTACTAGAGTTAATCTAGGCCAGCTTTAATTATGAATATATTTTGATTCTTGCAACACTTGTTGACATATCTTTAATCACTCTAAAAGAAGAATAAGATATGCTGCTGCTGCTGCTGCTGCTGCTGCTGCTAAGTCGCTTCAGTAGTGTCTGACTCTGTGCGACCCCATAGACGGCAGCCCACCAGGCTCCCCCGTCCCTGGGATTCTCCAGGCAAAAACACTGGAGTGGGTTGCCATTTCCTTCTCCAATGCAGGAAAGTGAAAAGTGAAAGGGAAGTCTCTCAGTTGTGTCTGACTCTTCGCCACCCCATGGACTGCAGCCTACCAGGCACCTCCATCCATGGGATTTTCCAGGCAAGAGTACTGGAGTGGGGTGCCTTTGATATGCATTTACCAACTATTTACATATATGGTATGATTCTGCCTTTTTTTTGCTTTGATTGTCCCAAGGATTAATGGAATATTATCCAGTCTCTTACATTAAGACTAAACATACAAAACACATATTTTCAATCAAAGTGATTTTTTATATAACTGAATCCTACTAAATGAAACTGAACATACTTGGAAGGAAGGCCTTGCTATGCTAATTTATTTATTTTTCTCTTAATGATAATAATTTAGATTCTGGGGTTTTAAAAAGTATTAATATATTAAACATATAATTATCTTAGTAAAGTGGATATTTCAATTAGGGAAAATTAGAGAAAAGAAGAAATGAGGCATGCAGGAAAAGTGGCCAAATAGCAGAGATCTTTATGTATCAATGAAAGACAAGACAGGCTGAAAAAAGAGCAGTCATGACAGATTCTATCCAGAACAGATGGACCCCGGACAGTCCACCTGCACCAGCAGCTTCAGTGGAAACTGATACTCCACTGGATTTTTAAGATAATGTGTTTTAAGCTTCCAATCTTATAGGCACTCAGCAGGAAAAAATTACTGTCAATTCATTCCAATCGGTGTGACATTTTGCCATAGCTGAGAGCTGCCCAACATGCAGGTCCAAAATTTGTACACAACTGCTTTCAAGATTATACAGGGGTAATGCCTGGTGTGAGAAACAGGGATTTTTCAGAAATTCCTTGAATATTACATTAGGCTTGAAAAAGCTAAATGTCATACCAAAGAACAGTATACATTTCCAATCCTGAAATAGATATCTTTTCCTTCCTGCTTTGTCTCCCATGTCCAAGAAAGAATGTGCATAAATGTTCTTGGCAAAGTTTCTACTTTAATGAATGCAGAGTATCTAGGCTTGAAAAGGACTTTCTGGATGTATTTCTGGAAGCCTAGTTTGTCCCTCTGATCACATGAGTGGCAGCCAGAAATTTTGGATTTATTATCTCTTTTGACAAGAATCAGTCAATGTGAATGATGTTTTGCCATCCTACCTTAATGTCTATCAGTGAAAATACTGTAGTAGACACTATTAACACAAAAATTATCATTATGCATAATAAATTCATGAAAGGATATCCAAGTAACTAGGAACAACTGCTTTTTAGATTGAAAATTTTCCTATCACATCTTGGGGACAAATTACAAATGCAAAGATATGACCTCTCTTGAAACGTTTGGCATATTACCCAGGGTATGCTTAGTCTTTCCTCCTTCAGCCTGCTGTGGGAACCAAATGACAACCAAGGCAACTCAAGTAAGTGGCAATTACTCACTCACCCAAACATGACTGTTTGACAAATGACAGAATCAGTGTTATTCCAACATAGGAAAAATGTGAAAAATGTTTAATATGATTGACAGGCAATTTATTCTGTCTCTGTTTTTCAGTAATCAATAATTTCCATATAATATAAACATCAGAATCTGCTGCTCCTAAAGTGAATAAATTATTTTATATTTCTTAAAACCGTACATTAAGAAAAAATGTTCTTTATGTCATTTTCTTCTATTACATTCAAATAGCTCTATATTCTTAAATATTGGTATATTATCATAATCAATCATAAACATAATGTTCTAATAAAATGTTGCTCTACTATTATGTTATTTTAAAATACAGTTTATTTCAGTCAATACAGAAAATCAATTAACAATGGTTTTATTTCAGTGAGTTACAACAATGTTCTCTATAGCAAATAAATACAAGAGAAAAAAGATACAGTAAACCTTTTTATGTCAAGTGGAAATATGATAAAAATCACCTTTTTAGAACTTTCAAGAAGTAGACTACCAAAATTAACCCAGAGGCTTTTTTTTTTTTTTTTAACATATATAGGATTTCTCTCTCTCTCTTTTTATATTTATTTATTTGGCAGCACTAAGGTCTTAGCTGCATATGGGATCTCTTAGTTGCAGCATGTGGTATCTGGTTCCCTGATCAGGGGTCGAACACCAGCCCCCCACATTGGGAACATGGACCGCCAGAGCAGTCCCTAACCCAAAGGTTTTAAGAAGGAAATTTCTGATTGCCTGGCTCTTGAGGGATGTGGATGATCCCCAGGTGGGCAATGTTTCCAGAATACTATTAGCAACCTTTCAACAACCCTTCCTCTTTTTGATATAGTAATTCTGAGAGTTGTATTTTATAACCACCACTGATGCCAAATTGTTTAGACTAGACTAAGTGTTTCCCAGGTGGCAATAGTGGTAAAGAACTCACCTGCCAGTGCAGGAGACATAAGAGACACAGTTTCAGCCCCTGGGTCAAGAAGATCCCTTGGAGGAGGGCATGGCCACTCACTCCAGTATTCTTGCCTGGAGAATCCCATGGGCAGCGGAGCCTGGAGGGCAACAGTCCATGGGTTCACAGAGAGTTAGACACGAGTGAAGAGACTTAGCATGCATATAGGACAAATGAAATATGTTGCCAAATATCCTTACCACTTCATCACTTAAAACAAGCAACACAGAAGACTCATATATTGCTAGAATCTTGGCCCCTGAATGGTGGAAAATACAAAAAAGCATCTACTTACAAGAAGCAATGTTCATGAGGAATGGAGTTCAAATGGAAAGCTTTGTTTAAAGTATTTATAAATACTCTAATTTCATGTATGAATATTTGATGAAATTTAGTATTTTTAGATTACAGATAAATAAGAGTATAAAAGAAGTATATGTTCATTTTCTATGAAAAGCAGTAGGTTTAAATCCTCCTTTCTTCATGTGAATGTTTCCAGGCTACATGAATTAGGGTCTATAATCTTTTCAAAATGTTTCATAGTCTATATACTCTTCTGAAAGTGAAATTCATCAAAAATATTGAGTGGACAAATTCTAGAGGCACTGAGCTCTGACACTCAAGTCCTAGCATTCAGTTTCATTCTGCTTGCAAGCATCAGGGTCCTGGCAGAAAACATCTGGCACACTTACATAGGTTAATTGTGAAACGTTTGAGAAGGAGATTTTTATATCTGTGGATAGGTTTCAGGCAAATGGACAGGCAGGGGTGTGCCATATCTACTGCTGTAGAGGTCCCCACACTTAGGTGCCTTGTGTCTAGTGTAGTGTTCTATCGCTGCCATCTTGAAATTCTTTAAATTTTTTTTAACAAGGGCCCCCACATTTTCACCTGCACTGGGCCCCAGGAATTATGTAGTCATTCCTTCCAGTAGGAAATAGTGGAGGATCTAAAGGATTCTGTTCCAGGCTTCCTTCAGACTCAAAACAACAATACTAACTCCTCCCTGGGTCTCTTCCCTCTGACCTGTCTTGTGGGTTTTGGACTTGCCAGTTTTCACACTCATGTGAGAAATTCCTTTAATAAAAATTTAGATAAATAGATGTAGGAATATATATGGATGAATAGACAGGTAGATGTAGACAGAAAAAGATATATAGATTTACCTGGTAAAAACATCTCTATCACCTATCTATCTCCAGGACAGTTTACTTTCTCTAGTTTCCTACTCCTTCTTCTTGCTCCTTTAGGTTTAGAAATGAAACAGTTTCTTTTTTAGATAGTAAGAGAGAAAGAGAGAGACCAGGGAAATAAATACACCATGCCTAAATGTCCTCCACTCTGAAATTTCCCTCTTAGAGTCTCTCTGCCCTAAGCTAATTGAAAAATCAAAGGGTAAGAGAATTTGTTTATGTGGCTCACAGATGTCAGCCTCTTGAAACACAAAGATGGAGAAAAAGTGGGAATGAATCTAGAGGGCAAAACAATAACATTCATCTTCCTAATATAGCTATATGATAAATCTAAATGTAGCTTCCAGTTGATGCAATACGTAGCTTCAGTACAATGGTTGACTTATCCTATTGACCTTCTTTTAACTTCATGAGATACAGTTGCATTCCCTCTTCACATATAAGAAAACAGAGACTTAGAAAATATAAGTAATGTGTCCAAAACCAGACAGCTAGTAAATTACAGAGCTGGGATTCATATATTAGTCTGTCTGATCCCAGAGACAGTGGTCTTGATGACTTTCCAAACATGTGGGTATTTTTCTTTGATGAATTTTTGTCTTTAATACACTCCACACTAAATATTCAAATTATTCCCAATAGCTCCCTTGTATCTTATGATCAGCATATATCCTACCCTTATAATCTTATTTTCCCAGCTTATTCTTTTAGTAAGACATGATCTCTGCTAAGATGTTACCTAACAACATTCCCTGGAAAGCATGGGGATGTTTTCTCAAATACAAGACATCTATAGAATCTGCAGCTGACTGCGTGAAAGGCATATTTCATATTTGTGTTTTTGTGAATATTCAACTTGTTTACTCTACCACCTCTTTTGAGTATTCTTTAGAAGGAAAGAAGAATTATAGGATTGTTTTCTCCTGTTTCTAACACATTCCACACATCTCTACTCTAACATAAATAGCTGATGATCAACATCTAGTGAATAAATAGTTTAAGAATGTGGGTAGTGAGTTTGATCATTCCCAGCAGGAGATCTGAGTATGGAGAGTCTTGACCAGGTATTACCTACCCACCAGGGCAGGTAAAAAAACCAGGCACTGACTCGGTCACAAACTCTGACAGGTTAAGTAGGACAGGGAAGTAGAGTCTAGTCTCTTTCCTGGGTATAAGCAAATCTCCAGCAAATGGGGCTTCAGTCAAAGGAGATCCAAGATAAAAATGCAGAATGTGAAGGTTTTACATCACAGAGGTTACTGAAGGTACAGTCAGTATCAAAGGCATCTATCAGGTGTGGTGTAATTACACCCAAAGGTGAGGATTCAGAGTCAGAATTCTGCAATCAAGAGAGAAAATGATAAGAGCAAGTCAGGGTCCATAAAGAGAAATCGCCCTGCATACTAAGCAGACTATTAAGTATAATTGTAACAGCTAGGTCACAGGAGCAAGGAACAAGGTAGAGGCCAATTTATCCAACTTGAACCTCATACCAAATCCTCAAAGCTAGTGTTGACAGTAGACTCAGGACTGCCTGCCATTCTGGGGCCAGGCCTGACTCAAGATGAGTCAGACTAGAGCAACTGATGGGAACAGAGACTGTGAATCAGACTGAGTTCCATTAATGCAGACAGCCTTCATTTCAAATTTCAGACTATTTATAAACTTAGATGCAAAGCACAATCCAATCTGAAGCAGTTGAATGCCCTAGGATATAAACTCATTGACTCATTTGGAGCATATATTATTATCTGATTTTGAGCTCTAAAGCCCCAATGAATTAAAATCTTTGCAGTTAAACTAAAAAGAAGTTTGAGAGAAAACAGATGCTAATTTTGAAACTGGGAGACCCTATCAACTTTTTAAATTTCTCTGATTATTAATGAGGTTCATTTAATTACTATGGGGGTGGGAGGCTGTATATACATACAGTCAATCCCTCAAAAATGAATATCTCAGTTACTTTCTCAGACAAGTAATAATTTGATAATTGCCCTGCTATACTTATACAAAAGCACCTACATATCAAGACTTCCCAAGTTGTAATTGGCTAAGCTATTGCTCATTTATTTATGCAGGGAATTCGATTGCTAAAAGCTGACCGTAATGGAAGAGACCAAAGAAAAACATACAAATAAAAATAAACGGGACCAGGAGAAGAATTGTGACCTCCAGACTTTCTCCAAAGAAAAACTAAGATTTTACTGTTGGAAATTAATGAATTTACCAAAAGAAAAGAGCAGACTAATAAAAAAACAAAAAGCAGCTATTTGCAGAGAAATCACATGCTAGGTAAATCATTACGTAACTCCTTAAAAAATAAAAATGAAAGCTCAAGCAAAATAATAAAAATGAGAATGTAAAAATAACCAAGAGCAAAAGGAACTAAAATAATTTTAGCATTTGGTTATATGTATACAAAAACTTAAAAATCAGGGTAAAATTGCTTTTTTCTGTGAAAATATAAATATGCTCATTGCCCTAATAAAAATTATAATGAATTATTATTTCCAAACATACACCAGGCAATTGTATAGATTACATCTTTCAAATGTATGTGGAAAGAAATAAGGATATCTCTGTTTTTTGTTTCACCTGTGAACTGCCTGCATTCAAAACCTATCTTCAACTAGTTTTACTGGAGTTTCTTAACCTCTTTGTGCTGCCATTTCATAATTTGCAAAATGAGGATGCTAATTGTATTTCCCTCATTCATCTATCATGAAGATATTTGTAAAGCATGTAGAACAGTACCTGGTATATATATACCTGGTACATATAATTTTTTGTTAAATAAACTATCTAACAAATACAATGATTTTCTTAAAACCACTATCTATTAATATTAATGTAAGCACCATGAATAAACATTAGCAAAACTATTTCATCAATGCAATAAATATACAATGAAAAACAGGTTACATATCAGGAATGCAGTGATAATAGTCTAGTAATACAATTTACTAAATTTAATTATTAAACCATAATCATTTCCATGGATGTTGAAAAAGCATTTGTTAAGAGTTTATTTATTACAGTTGAAAATTTCTAATAAATATGAAGAATAGACACAATTTTATATGTGAATGTATAAATAAATTTAACATCATTTTTAAGGGTCAAATAATAAAATAAAAATTAGGAACAAAAGAAAGACATTGTCTTATTGGATGTTATTCTAGAGATGTGAGCTGATGGAATTAGAATTGAGAAAAAAATCAATATGTATAAAACTGTAAAATCAATATGCAAAATTATAATAATTTAGAAATGATAATATGATATAAAAATATCCAATAGAGTTAGTTGGAAAAATGTTACCAAAAAAAGAAAATAGGTTGTGAACACAAAGAAGAAAAAGACATGTAATTGTCTTAATTTTGCAAACTACTGATTAAAAGATAGCTGGGGCAAGGAACTTAGGTAACTGTAGCAAAGTGACTCCAACAATGATTCTTCTATTTATTTCCAAAGCCATATTCTGCTGGAGAAGTTTTCTAAATCTCCTAACCAAATCAAATAGGAAGCAAAAAATAATAGAGCAGGAAATCTAGACTCTCCTTCCAATTTTGCAAACCAGTTACTTGATTATAGAAAAGTTAGAAACTGAACCTCTCTAGGAGTCAATATTCTTGTCTACAGGTAGGGAAGTGAAGGCATGATACTATCAGTTTTCACATCCCATTTCATACAGACATAGGATAGAGAAATTTCATGTCTTTTAGCATCCAAAGCTCAGCAAAATGTTTGGGTCAACAATAGACATCTATTGTAAGAATAATCATAATGTCTTGAGTAGGGAAGGTATGAGGTCAAAATAAGTTTAGCTAAATATTGAAAATGGTTGAAGCTGAGTGATAGGTAAATGGACGTTTAGTGTATTTATCTTGTAATTTTCTCTTTACATCTGAAATGTTTCATTAGCTCTTATAATAAGGGTTCATATCACAAAGTAAGAATAATGATGATAACAATAATACAAAAGAGGAGGAAACTGTTAGAAGTGATGGCTATGTTTATGGCATGGATTGTGGTGATGATTTCATAAATGCATACTTATCTCCAAACTCATGTAGTTGGAACACATTGAATATGTATGGCTTTTTCTATGTTAATCATGCCTCAAAAAGTGGCCTTAAACATGTTTCATTATAAAAAGTTTTTAAAAACCAAAGTTATGTCAAAATAATATTCCTCTCTTTAATTACCATTCACATAGAGAGGAAAGATTTAAACAATTTTAAGAAGAACAAGATATAAAATGCAGCATTTAGTTGAATTTTTTTTCTAGAAAAATAACACTACAGGCAGCTAATACTTTTCAAAATGTTCTCAAGAAGACTATAGAGAAATAGTCATTTTTCACAGAACTCCCTTTGAACTAAGAAACTAATCTACATAGAATCAATGCTTTTTAAAAATCAAATTGTCTACATTTTAAAGTGCCCAGAGCAAACAGAAGTAATAATACATTCCTTATATTTCCTTTATACTAATAATCATATTTTTGAGAAAAGTCAGGCTGAAATGCTATTTTGGTACAATCATAATCAATATAAATTCTCATATTGTGAATTTCATGCTTGCAAATAGAAGTTTTTGCTATCATGATATATTTTCCAATTTTAAATTAAGTCTGGAGTTATGAGATAACTTTTGGCTGGACATCATAAGTTCCTATATTAAGTAAAGGAAAAAAGAAAGAATACATATACAGAATAAAAAGGTAGGATTTTTTTCTTTTATACTTGCTTTTATATTTTTAGGTATCTTTACATAAACTATATAAAAACACTCTTCAGTCTCACATTCAAGAGAAATATAAGAAATATATCTCAAATATTTGTTGAGAAACTCCTATACTTCCCAAATTCTGTAAAGGTCTATGAGAACTAAAAAGGATAAAAGATGGTTCTTTTCTCTGAGAAGCGTAAGAACTGGTTGGAGGAAAGACAACCATAGCTGAAACAATTAGAGAAGAGCTGTGTGCTAGAATACGTAGAACTCATGGTAATAGCAGTAGTGTCTCAGAAAAGTGGGGAGTGAGGTCAATGAAAGAATGATAAGTGCAGTCTTAGGATACAGCACCTGAGCTAGGTCTGGAAAAGTAGGAGGCTTTGAGTGGATAAAAGAGGAAGAAGGGAGGGGAATAATGTTAAGATAGAAGGCAAAGAGTCTGACTCTGGCAGTGTCTTGTGGAAATTGTCCAGTCTCTAAGTCTAGAAAGTTGGAATGTGAAATGAGATTTAATAACAAGATTCATCTCATATTATGAGCTTTATAATTTAAAAGGAGCTTATAGGCAACATTAGAAATCAGATAGTCGAGTCAACTTGAGGAAGGTGCCTTCATCAGTGAAGTAATATGAAAAAAAAAAATCTGATTACTCCTTGCCAACTAGATTTAAAGTAAGAAAATCTTAGTGTCAGAGAGATCATCTGGGGTCTGTAGTACTCCCGATATTAGAGAGCACAGTGGTTTTAACATGTGCCCACAAATTTTTTAGTTAAATTCTATTCTAACCAAGAGAAGACAGTAGAAGTGAAGGCACATCACTTCTGAGACTGGATCATTGCTTATTAGTCCATCCTTTCTCTTTCAGAGTATTCAGCTGTCATGTCACGAGCAGCCCTTTGGAGGTGAGCTAGATAATGAAGCCTCTATTCAACAGCCATGTGGAAGATCCTTCTTGAAGCATATTTTCTAACCTTAATCAAATGCCTTCAGGTGACTACAGCTCCTGCCAATATTCTGACTACTACTCATGAGTGACTTGGAACCAGAACCAACCACCTAAGCCACACCCAGGTTCCTAACACTTGGAAATCATATAAGATAATAAGTATTGATTTTTTTAAACAACTAAGTTTTGGGCTGATTTCCTATGCTATAATAGAAGCCAATAACAGAATGAGTTGACAATAATTGGTTGGCTTTCTGTCAGTGTTTGGTTCGTTTTCTAATTTTTCTTAAGGGAGAAAGAAAATATGTATAGTATGTAACAGTTTGACCATTTCAAGGCAAAATAAAAAAATTCAAATGACTGCTGTAATATAGTAGCTTTGGCAAAATTACAAGACAGCCTCATTTTGACCTAAAGCATCATATTGTTAAGATCATCACTTTCTGGCACATGGTCAATTGTTTTGACATTTTAGTTCAAAGAGAGACCAGATCCTGAAAAACCAAATCAGGAGACCAATGTAAGATCCAGAAAAAGAAAAGCAAACTCAGCTACAATGGGAGAAACATTCTGAAGAAAGAAGGTAAATCTGTCCTTGCTCTGGTGCTCAAGTACAAAATCCAAAAACATACATGGAAAGTAAGTTAGCTATCAGATGCTAATTTAGCAAGGATGGAAGTAAGGCAGACATGTCTGGTGATAGAAACCGAAACTTTAAAATAGAGAAGCTGGCTGCTTTGTGTGACCTCCATTTTGTATTTATTAGTTCAGTTCTCTTTGCTCTAGGCAGTATTGAATAAATACTTATAATCATGCATAAACTTCTTCATTGACACACCCAATGATATATAGCTTATTTATATAATCTTTCACGTTGGTTGCTTCTTGATGATATGTATGCCCTAATCTTATCGATAAGTAGTTTCAAAAACTAAAGGTAGGTAATTTCACTCCGAGAATTAGCATCATGCCAGTGTGTGATATTTTTTATTCTACTTCTATCAGAAGAAAACTAATGTTTTTTATGACTTTTGTATGTGCGTATTCTGCAAAATGGACTCAGCAGAATTGAAAAATACAGTCAGACAGAGTTTGATTTTAAGGTCTAGTCTTTCTGAGTTAGTGTCTACAGTAGCATAAAAGATTTGTACCTTCAGGAAATAGAAGAATGGTGATATTACTGACAAATAATGTTGTTGATATTACAGCCAATTTTAAACGGAAGAAGACTTGGGTAAAATTTGATTTCCCCAAAGAGTGTTTCTCAGTAGTCAGTTAATAGAAGTTGTTCATAAATAGACTGTGAAGTCAAAATATTTGGGTTACAAAACCCTGACAAACACATTTTGGTATGTGATATACTTGATGATTTTCATGCTAATTTTCATTCCCTTGAAGCCTATGAAAAATTCAGTTTAAGTCATATAGGTGGAAATAATAAGAGCACAATCTGAATCATGAATCTCTAATAAGTTTAAATAATACAACAGTGCTATAAAAAGTTGTAATTATCTTTAGTGCACTGATTTTAAAATGAATGAAAACCAAGTCACTTTGTGAAATGGATCCATATGTTTCTTCCTACATTTCCCTAAAAAAAATTGAATCCCTAAATGAAAACGGCTGAAAGGCGTTGTCTTGTTATTAATCCAGTAATGTGCAAGCAAATTCTTTGTGCCTAGACAAACACAAGTTGTCTGGATGGTGATTTTTTTAAATGATCCAATAAGTAGGATAAATTAGGGGATTAATAGAGTCAGTACAGAAATGTGAATCCTGCTATAACAGGTATTTCCCAATATTCCCAAGATATAAAAGGAAAGACAATTTTCATATCTTCCATGGTAAATAATCCTACTAATTAGAAAAGCAATATCCATCATTGCATGCAATAAACTAAAAGAAAGATGATACATTTGCAATTATAGTAAATGATTAGAAAAAGACCTCAGGATGAGAAGTATGATCCAATGTGCCCTGGTGATGTATATAATGTAATAATGTGGCTGTAAAATGTTCCACTCCCTAAGTGTCCAACCATCTGTACTCTATTCAAAATAGGTTCAAAATAGTACACAAAAAACACACTGGGAGACGTGAAGGTAGGGTTGAAGGAATCCTTTCTATCGTTGGGCCACCTAAGAGTGAAGAATGCGTTTTATTTAAAACTTTTTTCTGTTCCCATGATAGTTTTGTGAACTTGAGTCATGGTAGAAATAATCATTTAAAAATTCACAGTATGGTATGGCTCTCCCTTTGTGAGGTTGAAAGCTCTCTTTATAACATCTAAAATTTCTACCTTTTTCAAATAATTATAGTAAGAAAAACCTCTGCAAACCACTTGGAGAGCAACAATTCAGCATGTCCCATACCAATACACAACTTTTTACAGCTGGTTTTCAAGTTTATTTTTTATCCTTATATAAACAATTAGTAAGGTTTTGAGATAAAATATATGGCTCTCAAATAAATTTGAACTTCAGATAAACAACAAATACTTTTTTTTTGTTATAAGTATTTCCCAATATTGCATAGAACGTACTTACATAACAAAAGTATTTTTGTTTTCTTAAATTTGAATTTAACAGTATCATACATTTTTACTTGATAAATATGGTTGGGCTTCCCAGGTGGCACTAGTGGTAAAGAACCTGCCTGCCAATGCAGGAGACACAAGACATGAAGGTTTGATCCTTGGTTTGGGAGGATCCCCTGGAGAAAGGCATGGAAACCCACTCCAGTATTCTTGCCTGGAGAATCCCATGGACAGAGGAGCCTGGTGGACTACAGTCCCTGGGGTCACAGTGAATCAGACAGGACTGAAGTGACTTAACAAAAAAAATGTATCATGCATTTTCACTTGACAAATATGGTAACACTAATGGCTGGCAATGACATTTACAAATTAATTGAAAGTTTAATGGTAGCTCAGACAGTAAAGCATCTGCCTGCAATGCGGGAGACCTGGGTTCAATCCCCAGGTAAGGAAGATGCCCTGGAGAAGGAAATGGCAATCCACTCCAGTACTCTTGCTTGGAAAATTCCATGGATGGAGGAGCCTGGTAGGCTACAGTTGATGAGATCGCAAAGAGTCGGACACGACTGAGCAACTTCACTGACTAAGGAGTGTGAATAGAAATCATAACATTAAATTAAGTGAAGACATGAATAACAGTATAAAAAAATTTTTCACTGAATTCTAATAGACAATAAAAAGAGCTTTCCCCCAAAATGAAATTTACTTGATTGTGAAGTAAACCTTAAAGTTTATTGTATAGTTTCCAATTGTTATCTGCTGTCTTAGTTGCTAAGTCGTGTCCACCTCTTTTGCGACCCCATGGACTATAGCCCACCTGGCTTCTCTGTCCATGAGATTTCCCAGGCAAGATACTTGAGTGGGTTGCCATTTCCTTCTCCAGGGGGTCTTCCCAACCCAGGAATCAAACAAGCATGTCCTGCATTGCAGGCGGATTCTTTACCACTTAGTCACCTGATATATAAACTCATTTTCTGTGTGGTACATATTTCAAATAGGCAACTCAATTACTTTTTTATAATTCCTTTATTGAGTATAATTCACAAACCATAAAATTCACCATATTAAGGTATGTAAATTAGTGGTTTTAGTGTATTTACAAAGTTGTGCAGCAAACCCACGTCTCCTGCATTCCCGGCAGACACTTCAACCTCTGAGCCACCAGGGAAGCCTTCATTACAACAATAAATTTTAGCAAATCTCCACCATCCCTAAGATAAAAAAAGCTGCCTTCCAGCAGTCATTCTCCATTCTTTATACCTGCCCCCAAGCCCAAGGCAACTAACAATATTTCTATCTCTATAGATTTGCCTATAATGGAAAATGTATGTTAATGGAATCATATGGTATGTGGACCTCTGTGGCTTGATTCTTTTTTTTTTTTTTTTGATTCTTTTATTAGCATATTTTCAAGGATCATCCATATTGTAGAATGCACCATTTTTTTTTCTTTTGATTGTTGAACAGTATTTTACTGTATGGATATACCACATTTTATTTATCCTTTCACCAGTTAATGAATATTTGGTTGCTTCAAGTTTTTAACAATTGCTAATAATGCTGCCATAAAATTTGCATCCACATCTTGCAATTAATCTTGGTGGAAAAGCTCTAAGTTTTTCATCATTAAGTACAATGTTGGTTGTTTTTCGTCGATATTCTTTCATTAAGTTGAGGAAATTTTCCTGTTTTCTTAGTTTATGGAGAGTTTCTATAATGAATTGGTGTTGGATTTTGTCAAAAGCTTTTTTGTATCTAGTAATATGATTATTTAATTTTTCTTTCCTAGCCTGTTGATGTGGTGGATGACATCAATTAATTTTTCAATGTTAAACCAGCCTTCTGTCCCTGGGATAAATCCCACTTTATGGTGGTGTATACAGCTTTCCTTGAACAATACAAGATTTAATTGTACAGGGCCACTTATATGCAGATTTTTTCAATAGATAATTGGAAAAAACAATTGGGGGTGTGCAACAATAAAATTCACAGACAAACTATATAGCCTGAAAATATGGAAAAATCAAGAAAAATTTCGGTATGTCATAAATGTGTAAAATATATGTAGATATTAGTCATTATTTACTATCATAAAATATATAAAAATCTAATATAAAAAGCTAAAATTCATCAAAATTTATTCACACACAGATCATACATGGAATCATCTGGAACACAGAGAAATGTAAATAAATGTAAAGATGCAGTGTTGAATCATAACTGCATGAAGTTAACTCTAGTAATACTGTACTACCATAACCGAATAATTTTGTAGCCACCTCCTATTACTATTGTGGTGAACTCAAATGCTATATCTGCTTAAATCACTATGTAATTATAATCATCTTTTCAAGAGCAGTTTGTTTCTCCAGTAAACTTCATAAAACAGTAAAATTGCACAGTAAAATCGAGCACTGAAGAATTGATGCTTTTGAACTGTGGTGTTGGAGAAGACTCTTGAGAGTCCCTTGGGTTGCAAGAAGATCAGTCAATCCTAAAGGAAATCAGTTCCGAATACTCATTGGAAGGACTGATAATGAAGCTGAAACTCCAATACTTTGGTCATCTGATGCAAAGAGCTGACTCATTGGAAAAGACCCTGATGCTGGGAAATATTGAAGGCAGGAGGAGAAGGGGACGACAGAGGATGAGATGGTTGGATGGCATCACCGACTCGATGGACATGAGTTTGAGCAAGCTCTGGGAGTTAGTGATAGACAGGGAAGCCTGGCGTGCTGCAGTCCATGGGGTCACAAAGAGTCAGACACGACTGAGCAACTGAACTAACTGAACTGTGGTTCTCAGGTATTTTTCATTGTGTTTAATGCATAACCATAAACCTTCAATAATTCCATGGGGCACATATGAAGTGCCACTAATGATACTGGAAGGGTTCCCAAGAAGCAGAAAAAATCATGACATTATAAGAAAAAGCTGAATGGTTTGATATGTATTATAGACTGAGGTCTACAGCTGTGGTTGCCCACCATTTCAAGATAAATGAATCCAAAAGGTAAGGACCTTTCTTTTTTTACAAAAACAGAAAAGGAAATTCATGAAACCATCTCTGCAGCTATGCCAGCAGGTACAAATAGCTTGCCTTTTCAGGAAATACCCTTTAATCTCATATTGAAAATGCAGCTTTTATGTGGATGCTGGGTTGCTATCAGAAATGTATCCCTATAAACTAGAATAGGGTTTGAGAAAAGTGAAGTCATTCCATAACAGCTTAAAGCATAAGGAAGGTGAAGGGTATAAAGCTAGAGAATTGAGTGCCAGCAAAGAATGGTTTGATAATTTTAGAAAAAGGCTTGCCTTTGAAAATGTCAACATAACAGGAGAAGCAGCTTCTGCCAACCAAGAGACAGCAGGTGAGTTCCAGGATTCCATTAAGAAAATTATTGAGCAGAAAGGATATCTGCCTGAATAGGTTTGTAATGCCCAAGAAAGCACTCTATTTGGGGGGGGGGGGGGGGAAATAGTGTGACAAAGGGCATTTATTAGTAAGGAAGAAAAGTGAGCAATAGGATTTGAGGCAGGAAGTGATAGGCTAACTCCTCTGTTTTGTGCAAATACCATCCAATTTATAGTCAGGGCTACCTTTATAAAGTTGCTAACACTGGAGCCTGGAAGGGAAAGATAAACACCAGCTGCCAGCCGTTTGGTTGTATAACAAGAAAGCCTAGACAACAAGAATGCTTTTTCTGGATTGGTTCCATTGATGCTTTATCCCTGAAGTCAGGAATACCTTGCCAGTAAGGGAAAGTCTTTTAAAGTTTTTTGACAATGAACAATAGCCCTAGCCACACCAGAGCTGCATGAGCTCAACAATGAAGATATAGAAGTGGTCTACTTTCCCTAAAACATAAAGTCTCTAATTCAGTATCCACATCACAGGATCATAAAGACCTTAAAGACTCATTACACAGAGTATTCTATGGAAAGGACTATCAATACTATGAAAGAGAACTCTGATGGAAAAGAACATCATGAAAGTCTGGAAGGATTATACCATTAAAGATGCTAATGTTGTAACAGAAAAAGCAGTTAAATCCATCAAGCCCAAAACAATAGATTCTGCTGGAGAAAATTGTATCCAGATGTTCTGTAATGACTTCACAGGATTTATGACAGAACAAATCAAGGAAATCTTGAAAGAGATTGTGGACATTAAAAGAAAGAGTTGAGAGTGAAAAGTTTTAAGATATGAATCTTGGAAAAATTAAAAAGCTAATAAACATCATGAAAGTAAAAGATGCCAGTTGTGTCTGACTCTTCATGAGCCCACGGAGTATACAGTCCATTGAATTCTCCAGGCCAGCATACTGGAGTGGGTAACCTTTTCCTTCTCCAGAGGATCTTCCCAACCCAGAGATTGAACCCAGGTCTCTCTCATTGCTGGCAGAGTCTTTACCAGTTCAGCCACCAGGGAAGACCAAGAACACTGCAGTGGGGTAGCCCATCCCCTCTCCATCGGATCTTCCTGACCCGGGAATTGAACCTGGATTTCCTGCATTGCAGGCGGATTCTTTACCAACTGACCTATCAGGGAAGCCTAATAGACATCATATCAAAGGAATTAACAGAAGAAAACTTGATGAAGATTAGTGTTTTCTGAACCACTACCAGATGGGAGGAAGAAGTAGAAGAAGCAGTGCCAGAAAACAAATTGACATCAGACAATCTGACAAGAAGGGTTCCTATTATTCAAGAATGTTTTTGAGTTCTTTTACAAAATGGACACTTCTGTGATACAAGTATTAAGACTAAAGCAAATGGTGGAAAAAAGATTTGTACCAGTGGGTATGTAGGGTGCAGAGAGATAAATTAGGAGTTTGGGATTAACATATACATACTACAATATATAAAATAGATAACCAACAGGACCTACTGTATAGGACAGGGAACTGTACTTAATATTTTGTAATAATCTATAAGGGAAAAAATCTGAAAAAGAATATATATATATATATATATATATACACACACATGACTGAATCACTGTGTTGTACAAGTGAAACAATACTGTAAATCAACTATACTTCAATTAAACAATAAAGGCAAACAGAAAAAGTTTTAAAAAAGGGATTGGTACTATATAGAAACATTTTTAAAGAAATAAAAAAGCAAAAAGGTCACACACAGAAATTATGATATATTTCCATAAAGTTACACCTATGTCTGCCTCTCCTTCCACCCCTTCAACGTCTTCCACCTGTATCATTCCAAGACAGCAAGACTAATCTATTTCCTCTTCCTCCTTCTCTTTATCCTGCTCAATGTGAAGACTATGAGGATGAGGACCTTTATGATGACCCACTTCCACTTCAGATCAGATCAGTCGCTCAGTCATGTCCGACTCTTTGCAATCCCATGAATTCCAGCATGCCAGGCCTCCCTGTCCATCACCAACTCCCGGAGTTCACTCAGACTCACGTCCATCAAGTCAGTGATGCCATCCAGCCATCTCATCCTCTGCTGTCCCCTTCTCCTCCTGCCCCCAATCCCTCCCAGCATCAGAGTCTTTTCCAATGAGTCAACTCTTCACATGAGGTGGCCAAAGTACTGGAGTTTCAGCTTTAGCATCATTCCCTCCAAAGAAATCCCAGGGCTGATCTCCTTTAGAATGGACTGGTTGGATCTCCTTGCAGTCCAAGGGACTCTCAAGAGTCTTCTCCAACACCACAGTTCAAAAGCATCAATTCTTCGGCACTCAGCCTTCTTCACAGTCCAACTCTCACATCCATACATGACCACAGGAAAAACCATAGCCTTGACTAGACGAACCTTTGTTGGCAAAGTAATGTCTCTGCTTTTAATAAGCTATCTAGGTTGGTCATAACTTTCCTTCCAAGGAGTAAGCGTCTTTTAATTTCATGGCTGCAGTCACCATCTGCAGTGATTTTGGAGCCCAGAAAAATAAAGTCTGACACTGCTTCCACTGTTTCCCCATCTATTTCCTATGAAGTGGTGGGACCGGATGCCATGATCTTCGTTTTCTGAATGTTGAGCTTTAAGCCAACTTTTTCACTCTCCACTTGTACTTTCATCAAGAGGCTTTTGAGTTCCTCTTCACTTTCTGCCATAAGGGTGGTGTCATCTGCATATCTGAGGTTATTGATATTTCTCCCAGCAGTCTTGATTCCAGCTTGTGTTTCTTCCAGTCCAGCGTTTCTCATGATGTACTCTGCATATAATTTAAATAAACAGGGTGACAATATATAGCCTTGACGTACTCCTTTTCCTATTTGGAACCAGTCTGTTGTTCGATGTCCAGTTCTAACTGTTGCTTCCTGACCTGCATACAAATTTCTCAAGAGGCAGATCATGTGGTCTGGAATTCCCATCTCTTTCAGAATTTCCCACAGTTTATTGTGATCCACACAGTCAAAGGTTTTGGCGTAGTCAATAAAGCAGAAATAGATGTTTTTCTGGAACTCTCTTGCTTTTTCCATGATCCAGTGGATGTTGGCAATTTGATCTCTGGTTCCTCTGCCTTTTCTAAAACCAGCTTGAACATCAGGAAGTTCACAGTTCGCATATTGCTGAAGCCTGACTTTGCTCCACTTAATGAATAGTAAATAATCATGTCCCTCCGTTAATAGACTTATCTGTTGTGTATATGTTTGTCTGAGTGAAACTCTAATTTCAAGAGCTGTGTGAGACATTTTTTGTGTCATCATTACTATCACCCAAGTATTCATTGTGTAGAACATCATGTACAAGACCTGTGTTAAAAGTGGATAGCATATCCTTACAGAAGCATAAGGTGAGTGATACTTAATATAAAATTAATAATGTGTTAGCTTTCTTACTGTTTTATAACTTTGCTTTCAAAACTTTCATTACTGAATAGTACATCTCTGTCTCTCCTGAAACTGGAGAAATTTCTGTTATCAGCCAATCATTACAAGTGATTCTTTAAGTTAACGTTTGAATATTACCACAATGCTGCAGCTGCTCCTAAGTCGCTTCAGTCGTGTCTGACTCTGTGCAACCCCATAGACGGCAGCCCACCAGGCTCCCCCGTCCCTGGGATTCTCCAGGCAAGCACACTCGAGTGGGTTGCCATTTCCTTCTCCAGTGCATGAAAGTGAAAAGTGAAAGTGAAGTTGCTCAGTAGTATCCGACTCTAGCGACCCCATGGACTGCAGCCTACCAGGCTCCTCCGTCCATGGGATTTTCCAGGCAAAAGTACTGGAGTGGGTTGCCATTGCCTTCACCGAATGACTACAGTGTATAGCACAAAAATTGTATAATGATTTATTCATTAGTACACAGGATAGGCTACCATGAAACAGTTATATTGTTATCAATGCATGAATCATTATATCTGTAAATAAATATGATTTTTTTCACATTTTCACATCTTTTTATTTTTGATGTCTAGAGTTAGTAATACTTATAACATCTGCAATGTTTTGTATCATATAAGGTGACATTTGTATAAGTACTGACAGACAATTCATCTTGTAAACAATGTAAACTTACAGTAATAAATACAGTAGTGAAAATGTATTTTCTCTACTTTATGATTTTTCTTCATAACATATTCTCTAGTGGACTTCACTTAAGAATGTATATAAAATGCAAATAATATGCCAAATAAGTATTAGTCAACTGTTACAGGTAAGGCTTTATGGTCAAAAGTGGGCTATTTGTAGTTAAGTTTCTAGGAAGTCAAAAGTTATACATGAATTTTCAACTGCACATAGGGTTGCCATCTCTTCAGTTCAGTTCAGTTCAGTCACTCAGTCGTGTCCAACTCTTTGCGATCCCATGGACTGCAGCACACCAGGCTTCCCTGTCCATCACCAACTCCCAGAGTTTACTCAAATTCATGTCCATTGAGTTGGTGATGCTATCCAACCATCTCATCCTCTGTCGTCCCCTTCTCCTCCTGCCTTCAATCTTTCCCATCATCAGGGTCTTTTCAAATGAGTCAGCTCTTCGCATCAGGTGGCCAAAGTATTGGAGTTTCAGCTTCAGCATCAGTCCTTTCAATGAATAATCAGGACTGATTTCTTTTAGGATGCTTTAGGCATCACTAATCCCCTCATTTTTCAAGGGTCAACTGTAATTCTTTTAATAAATAATGGGGTTTAATTTGCAAATATTTGTTGAGTTTTTTTCATCTATGTTAACAAGAGATATTGTCTTGTAGTTTTCGTTTTGTAATATATTTGTCTGATTTTGGTATTAGAATAATACTTGTCTCATTGAAGGGTTAGAAACGATTCCCCCTGTTTCTATCTTCCTAAAGTGACTGTAAAGAATTGGTATAATTTCTCCCTAAAATGTTTCGTAGAGTTTACCAGTGAATCCATTTAGGTGTAGCGCTTTCTGTTTTGAAGGTTATTGCTTGATTTCTCTATGCTTCTTTAATAGATACAGGTCTATTCAGATTATCCATTTCTTCTTGTCTAAGTTTTGGCTATTGTGTCCTTCTAGAGACTGGTCTACTTCATCTAGGTTATAAAATTTGTGGGCATAGAATTGTTAACAGCATTCCTTTTTTTTTATATTGTCAGTGTTTATAGAATGTGTAGTTATGTCTCTTTTCACTTCTTATATTAGTAATGTCCTCTTTTTTTTTTTTCAGTTAGGTTGGCTGGAGGCTTATCAATGTTACTGACCTTTTCAAAGAGGCAACTTTCTTTGATATTCTATATTGATTTACTCTTTTCAATTTCATTGATTTTTTTCCTTTAATTATTTTTATAAATTGAGATACACCTGACATACAACATTATATTAGTTTCAGGTATATTACATAATTAATATATATAAATATTACAGAATGACCACAATAATCTCTTTAACATTTGTCATTGCACATAGTTACAATTTCTTTTGATGAGAACTTTTAAGATCTACATTCTCAGCAACTTTCAAATATACAATCTAGTAGAATTAGCTATAGCTATTTATCATCCTGTACATTTACTTTCCTGGGGCTTATTTATTTTATCGCTAGAAGTTTGCTTTAATTCTTATTATTTCTTTTCTTCTTTCTTTGGATTTAATTTGATCTTTTTTCTAGTTTCCTGAGGTGTAAATTTAGATTATTGATGTTAGATTTTCAATTACTTTTTAAATATTAAATAATAAATCCTTAAAAATGTTTTAATCCTTGTTTGATAGTTGAAACTGGCAAGTAATGTGGGTTTCATTTAAATTGTAAATGAATAAGAACAAAGACTTAACGATTTTATGTGACATATCCCAGAATTTTCAGTAGCCTGTAGAAAAATTATCTGTAAATATCTAAAAGTTCAGATATTTATTTTTATTTTGGTGTCTTCAGAAACTTTCATAGGATTTTGCAATGGTAGAATCTTAGAAATGGGATCTATGTTAGCAAGACTGAAAAAACTACAAAAATATTTTTGGAGAAAATCTCAGTTCACTATTTCAGAATTTCATTGCCCCCTTTATGACAACAAGCACATTCTGAATAGTTAGAAAACAACAACAGTAATTTTATGAAGTACAATGACTAAATTTTCTATAAGAGAAGCAGTCATTTTTCCAAGTTTTCAGTAAAGTTTCCAGTATCTTTTACTCTGTGGAAATTGAGGATATTCTATAGTATGTAACAATTTTAAAGCTCATCTTACTCTTGATAATATGTTCGGTTCTGCTTTAACTTGAGGTAGTACATTTTTAAACAGGTTAAACTGTGAAGAAATATATAAATATCACCATACATGTGGCACTGTATCTTTTAAAAAATATCTGAAATTTATTTGTAGCAGTGAGCATAAGAATGTTCTCAGCTTGTAAATTATTGCTAAATAATGAAACAGGTTTACTGAATGAAGAGAGAAAGTTGTAACTTCAGATGTGAACAAGTGTCTCGGAGACACGTGGAAAATGGGGGATATCTGAGATGTGCATGTGGGTTTGGTTTGTTCCTCCACAATGTCATTCAGCTGAGTGCACATTTTGTGTTCACCTAGTGTTTCTTGGGGGCAAACTGCACATAGGCAAACATGGAATTTACATTCTGCTCCAATTATTTCCTAATATATCAGTTGCTTTGGAACAAAATTGTGTTTCAAAACAAACATCATAGCAGAGCTCACTGTATCTGAAAATGTCTACATTAAAAAAATAAGGGTGACTGCAGGTTCATGGCAGATACATTCTTGAGTAAGGAGACTGAGCATACTAAGCCTATCTTTTATAGTTGGCAATCCAGGGGCCGATTGGAAAGTCATTTGAACTGGCACAGTCAAGGTGGGAAGGATATGTGATGGATCATCTGACGAGACTGAAAATGTGCTGCATAAGAAAGCAGGTGTAGCATCTGTAAGTCTCGGAGAAAAACAACGTGCCCAGTCAGCTTTCAGTACAGCCATTCCTGCACTGCACTAAACCAGGTGTCATATATATATGTATCTTAAACACTGATAGTCTTTCTCCTTGTGCTTTTTTTGAAGCTTTCCTAGAGAATAATTTAAGGAAATCTGATTTCATTTCATGCCACCAGCCTGTCACACTAGCTAATGTCTTCTATATATAAGTTACACAAAATAAGAACCAAAAGGTATCTGACGTCAGAATGCCCATGTCTTCATCAGCATAATTTCGTATTTTTGAATGTTTTATTTACAGAAGTAAACATGAAACAGGCAGTATAAGATTGATATGAGGAGATTACATGTTTAAAATTTCCCCTTTTTCTTATTTAAGTCTATATCATAACATCATTCATATATTTATTTCTGTCTCATCTTACATACAGTTTTGTGTTTTATTCAGTAAGTCATACCTTACCTCAGTATTTTTAAAATATTTTTGGTAATGGTATTTAAATAAAGGTATAAGGTATTTATCGCTTTCAATTAGTCCTATGGTTCTCTGATTAAATGTTTGCAAGTTGCATTCCAGTCTAAATGCTTGAATATTTGATACATTTAAATGAGACTTAAACAAGGTATTATATTTTCTATACTTAATTCATATTTTTGTATTTATTACATATGTTATCTATACATTATAAATATATGACAGGTCTGTGCTTTTATATTTCCTTATTTATACATTTCATATATAAATTTGAAAGAGGTAAACCACAGATATTTTTCAAGCATTTTTACAGTGACTTCTTTACAATTAAATACATTAAAAAGCAAAACTCCAGAGATTATAGAATGTGCCTATTACCTGAACCAACAGGAAAAAAAAAAGTTTTAAAAACTTTGTATTAATGTTAATGGTTTCTATACAGAGAATTATGCCGTTTCCCTCTTGGTTCCTTGAAATTTGGAGTGAAAGAAGTAATTTCATGGTACTAGGTGTTAGAGGCTGCCATATGTACCTGCCATTTGTTTTTGGTTTTTTTTCTTGGCTAAATTCCTGGCAAAAAGACTTATCCAAATTCTATTCCCTAATCATTACTGGGGAATTTTCAGCCCACATACTAGGCTTGTAAGTAAACCCGCGGTGTAGGCATTCTTTGCGTGTTTTGTTCCTTCTGTTAGCCCATGATTATAGCTGGCATTGGACTTCACTCTATTAGAGTAGGTTAAATTATGCTGTCAAATAGCCTGACAGTGGACTCATGGCCCTAGTATAATAGCACTATAGTTCCTCACATGTCCTAAATGTAAACTGGATTTCCAACAGAAGTTTCCTTCTTAGCAACAAAATTTTACCAGCCTTGTAAGTTTTAATTCATATCTCATCTACTGATTTTGGGATTTCAGTTCAAATTGTTACTTCTTATACCATCTCCATATCCTACTTTGATAATACTCAAATAGTTTTGCATAAAGAATTTCAAAGGCATATTTTGTCCCTAATTTTAGAATTTTTATATAAATTCAAACTCAAAATTTTACAATATTAATCCTCTTGGCTTATAGTAGTTCATTTTATTTTGTCTAAATTATTATTTACAGACAATTAACTCAAGGACTAAAACAGAGGTATGCCTATCACCTTAGGCTGAATGCAAAGATCTCAGTTTAAAAGGGCTCAAAGTCTCTAATTCTGTATTGCTAAGTCACTTCAGTCGTGTCCGACTCTGTGCGACCCCATAGACGGCAGCCCACCAGGCTCCCCCATCCCTGGGATTCTCCAGGCAAGAACACTGGAGTGGGTTGCCATTTCGTTCTCCAATGCATGAAAGGGAAAAGTGAAAGTGAAGTCTAACCATAAGAAATTCTAGACTGCCTGGAATAAATCACACTAAGCGGAGTCCTGTTGTATTCATAGGAATTAGCCATGTGGAAAGGAAAGGAGGTGGTGATAGAAAGTACCAGAAATTAAAAGATAATCATGAGCAAAGGTTTTGAAGTGCACAACACATTACATGCAGCTGAAAGATGAGTGGAAAATGTAGCACAGGAGGATGAGATAAAGGAAGTGATGAACAAGGAGGCTGGAAAGACACAGAGATAAGATCGAAAAGCATGTGTCCCAAGTTCAATGAGTTACCAAGAATTTTAAGAAATGTCTCCATTAAATTTTTAGTTTAGAAATTAGTTTAGAAAATTATAAAAGTAAATGTACGGAAAATTACTTGAAATATAACACTAGTAAATTTTGGATATAATTAGGAGACTGTTTCAAATATCCAGAACTATACTATGAAAAACTGAACTAACAGAATGAAATGGGAATAGGAAAAGCAGGCTTTAGCAGTATCATGGAGGTGATTTGTATTTAATTTGTAGCTCATTTAGAGACAAGCAGTGAAGGACAGAGTCATGGTTGGCTTTCAAGATTCTACTTTTAGCATTAGAAGCAAATGAGGCATAAGTGAAAAGGAACAAAATTAGCCAGGAAGAAAATCAGTGCAGTTTCTATGTACAGTTTTGGGTACCTGTCTTACATACATATAGAGATGTTCTTCACAGAATTGAACATGTTGTTTCGAAGCTAAGAGAGAACTACGTTAATGATACAGATTTGGAAGTAATTAGCACAAAAATGGTAGTTTCAGACTTTGGAAAAGAGCACCAGCAAAGTCAAGATTCAAAAGTTACCAGGTAGATTTTCTGAGTCAATAGGTTGTTTATTAAATGCCTGCATATGACATTCTTTTATGAGGCAATCCCCCCTAATTTATCCCATTTCTCACCAGACCGTATCAGGGTAAACACAGCACAGCCTGCTCTGTACCTTTCTGTTACCAGCCTGGCTCCTAAAGGAGATAAGAGGACAAATGATGGACCTCTGAAAAATATCAGCGTTTTGGGGACAGAGGAAGACAATCATGTGAATGATACTGAAAAGGGATCTAGAGAGCAAGAAAAGGAGATTTAGAATAACCCACTTGTATTGAGGTTCTTTAATTCCCTTACCAATTGCTGTGTTTATTCTCATTTATATTTAATTTACTAACTAAAGAAAATACCTCTTATTTTTCTCAATAGTTATTCCTATCTTTTTATTTTATATATATAAATTACAAGTAATTCCACAGTTACTTACAAAAATCATAGAATAAGATTTGAGATCCCAAGAGTTTAGTGTAGTTCTCCATCATTTTGTTTGTTCCCCTCTTTTTTCTTTTTCAGTTTGGAAGTATATATTGTTAAGGTGCCTGCCATATAGAAGTTTCTAAAAACATTTTGTTCTTTTCTTCATATAGCATAATTTCCTTTTGCACAAAGTTGGGAATACAAATGTGTTTAATGACACCCTCTACCTCATTAATAGCAAGTTTTCATTAAAAAAAAAGAAGGAAAATGAAAAGGAAGAAGGATTGGAATCAAGAGATTATCATTTGTTTATTCTTGAAAGGCAGCTGGAACAGAATGCTGTTTACTAGAAAGGAAAAATTTGTAGAAAAATAGTAGTGAGGAGGAATCAGTCCTATCTGATATTAAAGTGTATTATGAAATATGAGAAACCACTTGAGCAGAAGAGAGAACATATAAATTAGCAAAACAAAATAAAAAGCCCAGACAGAAATAAATCCATATATATATATATATATATATATATATATATATACACACACACACACACACACACACACATACTACAGCTAACATACAAATATGAGATTTAAGGATAGAAGAATTGCAAAGGTTTCAGGAACCCAATAAAGTTTTCAGTTATTGGACTAAAATTCTTGCTATTATTAGATGATATTATAAATTTATTATTATTTCTCTATATATATCCCTAACTAACATACAAATAAAGACTGAAAATTACATAAACATTTTCAACTGGAAAATTAAAAGCCCAATTTACATAGTAAAAATGTGAGTAAAGTACTGGGGAGAGAATTTTTGGTATTAGTTTTTAGAAAAACATAGGATTAGTTAAGCACATTTAATAGTTTATATGAATGACAAAAGAACGTATAACCCAAAAGAATACAGGCAAGAAAAATAAATAGGCAATTGTGGAATAAGAAAAATATTAAAAGTTTGGTTAATCTCACATTAAAAGAAACACACAATTATGTAAAGTTTAAAAATAAAATAAAATTTAAAAAAAAAACAGCAAAAAAAAAAGAAACACAAATTTAAATAAAGAATTATATTCTTCTGTCCAATCCTTGCACAAAAGGGAAAAAATTGACTGCATTTGTGAATTATTTATCTTAGGGAAATACCATTCTTATAGTCTATAAGAGGATATTTTAGAAGAGGTTAAATTGGTTCAACTTTTTGGAAGTCATTTCAATAGTAATAGCTTAATTTTTCAAACAACTAGATTCAATTTCCATTTCTATGTAACTATCCTAAAGAAATACTTGCACATGTACACAGAGGCATGTATAAAAAATGCAACTGAAACATTGTAATACAGGGAAACAAATCTCCATCAATATGCATATAGTTAAAGGGTACCAGATTACTATGAAATACTACCCATCAATTAAAAAACTGACACTGGAATTCTTCAGGACATGTGAAGAAGGAGGAGAAGCAGTGAGGCTGAGCTGATCATTGCGGTAGGTTTTGGGTTTGAGGTATTATTATTAAGATCAGTGTTTCTCATTGAAAGTCCACAAACAAACGAGATAGAATTACATGGGATCTAGGGTAGGATCCAGGAATCTGCATTTTGACATTTTATTCATTTTTAAAATAATTTTATTAAGCATATTTTCTATTTTACACATCATATGATCCATTCATTTCAACTGTACAATTCAATGATTGCTTAAAAATTTTATCAAGCTGTGACACCATCACCATAAATCATTTTTACAGCATTTTCATCACCCCAGAAAGATCTCTTGCATCTTTTTACTGTTAATCTCCATGCCCACCCTGCCTCAGACAACCATTAATCTACTGTCTCTATCGATTTGCCTTTTCTGGATATTTCATTTAAATGGAATCACACAGCATGTCTCAAACTTTAACATGCATAGAAATCACCTGGGGATCTCGTTAAAATGCAGATTGAGCAGGTCTAGAGTAAAGCCTTAAAATCTGCAGTTCTAACAAGTTCTCAAATGATGCTGATGCTGCTGGTCCACGAAGCACAATACCTAGAGCAGGATCCTAGGATGCTTCTTGTTCTCACACACAGCAAATTTTGAGGACCACTGTTACATATCTGTCTGAAATTTGTTAAGAACAAATATTTGTGCTAGTCTTACATCTATCTTATTTTAAGAAGAAATTGAGAAAGTAGGATGTCTATAGCACTATCTAATAATAGCAAGAATTTTATTCCAATAACAATAACTAAAAATTTTACTAGATTCCTCACACCTTTGCAGTGGCTCTGTCCTTAAATGTTATATTTATATTATCTTTTATTTGCCAGAGAGAAATTAGTCAAAAGTATGTGGATTACCTTGATCAACAGAAAAATGGAGATCCAGCATCATGGGGAAATCATCATCCAGTCTCAGGAAATAAAGAAGAAAAATATTTAAAGAGAAAAGAACAGTTGATGTGTGGCAGAACCAATACAATATTGTAAAGTAATTAGCCTCCAATTAAAATAAATAAATTTAAATTAAATAAAAGAACATCAAATAAATTCCTATGGGAAAAGGTGCCCAAATGGGCAACCAAGAAAGGATGGAGAGAGGACTCAGGCTGTTCCCAACTCTTGTGTTTGTGTTTCTGTCACTCAGTTGTGTCCTACTCTTTGCGACTCCATGGACTGTAACCCATCAGACTCCCCCGTCCATGGAATTCCCCAGCAAGAATACTGGAGTGGGTAGTCATTTCTTTCTCCAGGGGATCTTCCCCACTCAGGGATCAAACCCAGGCCTTCAGCATTGTGGGCAGATCCTTTACTGTATGAGCCACCAGGGCAGCTCCTGTCAACTCTTCATACTGCAAATAAATAACAAAAGGTATTTTACTTATTTGCATTCTCTTGACAAGCTTATTTTTAATGCTTGCCCTTAAATTGTTTCTCCAAGACTATTAGTGGTTGGACAAATTTATTTCTCTTTTCCTATTTTCTATGTGTTATATAATAGGAACTTCTAAGGCAGCACTTTTCTAATATTATGTACATCTATCTGTGGCCTGGAGGATGCATCACTAGATGTATTAGCATCTACTCTCTCCCTGGAAAATATCCTGTTGTGAATACAGACAAAGAAAGTATAATAATAGATGCCCAGAACACTGTTATCTTTATTGTGAATTTCTGGTTGAGTAAATACAAATTATATCTTTTAATATCAAGCCAATCAATTTTATTCAACTTATACCTACCATACTCCATTGTCCATCTCCCATTTATTTTCAATATTACCAACTACTAAGTTTCTCTATGAGGAAAAGCTGTGATTTGGGTAATCCAAAGTAACAGTTAAAACTAAATTTATATTTAAATAAAATAAAATAAAAAGCTAAATATTTCGTTTTGAAATATTTTATAAAATTCTGTGGTTTTTATTCGCTTGAGTTCCAAACCCCAGAAGTTAGGTACAGGGACTGCTGGGACTATAAGAGGTATCTGAGTAAAATCAGAAAGAAAGGAATATAATATGTATTTCAATCTTCCACTGTTTTTTTGTATTCCTGCATGCACATCTTTTCTCATGCTAAACATTATTCATTTGATGCAATAAAATATCTTTAACCTGAAACTTTATAACAAATCTATCATTTCTCTAATGACCTAAAGGTAAATTGAAGTTTTTTAACAAAATTGTTTGACCTTGTATTATCATTTGGACAAATATATGAAGAAACTATACTGAAAGCAGAAAAATCTTTACATTTGAAAATGCTCATTATATTATTATTTATAAAAGAAAATACTGAAAATAACCTAAATGTTGGTTAATAAAGGAGTACGTCAAGGCTGTATATTGTCACCCTGCTTATTTAACTTATATGCAGAGTACATCATGAGAAACGCTGGGCTGGAAGAAGCACAAGCTGGGATCAAGATTGCCAGGAGAAATATCAATAACCTCAGATATGCAGATGACACCACCCTTATGGCAGAAAGTGAAGAGGAACTTTCACTCTTGATGAAAGTGAAAGAGGAGAGTGAAAAAGTTGGCTTAAAGCTCAACATTCAGAAAACAAAGATCATGGCATCCGGTCCCATCACTTCATGGCAAATAGATGGGGAAACAGTGGAAATAGTGTCAGACTTTATTTTTCTGGGCTCCAAAATCACTGCAGATGGTGACTGCAGCCATGAAATTAAAAGACGCTTACTCCTTGGAAGGAAAGTTATGACCAACCTGGATAGCATATTCAAAAGCAGAGACATTACTTTGCCAACAAAGGTCCATCTAGTCAAGGCTATGGTTTTTCCTGTGGTCACGTATGGATGTGAGAGTTGGACTGTGAAGAAAGCTGAGCGCTGAAGAATTGATGCTTTTGAACTGTGGTGTTGGAGAAGACTCTTGAGAGTCCCTTGGACTGCAAGGAGATCCAACCAATCCATTCTGAAGGAGGTAAGCCCTGGGATTTCTTTGGAAGGAATGATGCTAAAGCTGAAACTCCAGTACTTTGGCCACCTCATGCGAAGAGTTGACTCATTGGAAAAGACTCTGATGCTGGGAGGGATTGGGGGCAGGAGGAGAAGGGGACGACAGAGGATGAGATGGCTGGATGGCTTCACTGACTCAATGGATGTGAGTTCGTGTGAACTCCGGGAGTTGGTGATGGACAGGGAGGCCTGGCGTGCTGCGATTCATGGGGTCGCAAAGAGTAGGACACGATTGAGTGACTGAACTGAACTGAAGCAAATAATTACATAATTATGGAATATTTGCCTGATTAAATAAGTCAAAACTTAAAAATAAGTTTTATGGTGAATTTCAACATACATTGTCTTACAATAACTATATTCATTAATTTATTCATATATTTTAGCAAGTGTCTTTAGCATGTGCTAGACATTGAATAATAAAGTACTTACATGATTGTAAATTTTTAAAGCAGCATGTAATATGCAATTAGAAATTGTATATTACTGAAACTTTTTTAATATCACAACCAAAATTATGAATATAAAAATATCATAGGGAAAGTTAGTAACTGTGAAACATTAATGTTTAGCTTCCAATTTTCTGTATATTTATTATGCATACACTGACTTTTACAAAGAAAACTTTAAAAATTTAAGAAATAAGTAGAGCTTGAAAACTCTGACTTATATAAATTAGTGACAAAAGAATTAAAATACACTTTGTAGGCTTTTATGTATATAAAAAATGCACTGTCTTATTCAGTTCTCTCTTCTCTTTATGCATAACAGAGCTTGTCTACTTTAGTTATTTTCTATTTCAATATCAATGATAACCAGGCTAGAGGGCTCCCAGTCTTTGAAAATGTACTGTATAACAGATTAGTTTTAGGGTATCAGTAAATTGGATCTAAACTCAAGGCATTTCTCACAGCACATCTCAGTGTTGTTTTTCAGATTCTTGCTTGTAACTTCAGTAACAGCACAAGTGGAAAGCTAGCTTAGCCTACAGGGAAAAAAAAAAAACAAACTTTTTGACTGATATTAATTTTTATGTCCAAAGTAAAAAATTTCAGAGGTTGACTCAGCGGCTGGCTGCATTAATTCCAAACCAAGGAAGTTTCTACATAGCTACATACATAAGTTTCTCTCAGCAGGACTCCTAAATCTTTTGCAGAATGTATCTGAATTTTCTGGCCACAGGACAATGATAGGAGAAAGAGTGCAGTATGGAATAACTAATGTAATCAAAATGTGTGTTTCCTTCTATTTTAGAAACGGTGAAGATGATCTGTAATGGTTGATTTTACATGTCAATTTGATTAGGCTACAGTACCAAATATGTGGTCAAACAGCACTCTACACATTCCGTTAAAAGTATTTCTGGGGTGGAATAACACTTAAATCAGTAAACTTTGAGTAAGGCATTTCCCTCTATTATGTGAGTGTAACTCAGGCAATCAGTTGGACTTGAGAAAATGACTTACCACCCTCCACAGAGAGCTCTGCCAGCAGACTACCTTTGGCCTTGTTATGCAACGCCTCCCTGCTTCTCTAGCCAGCTGATCTACTCTGCGTGTTTTGGACTTGCTGGTATCCACAATCATGAGAGATAATTCCTTAAAATAAATCTCTCTCTTTTTCTCTCTCTTGAAATAAATTTCTCTCTCTTTCTCCTACATACACATACCCTGCACATACGCTCACACATGCTATTAGTTCTATTTCTCTGCAGAACCTTCACTAATATTAACATATTATCTTATGTGTCTTCTTCATCATATTGACTAGTATCAATATCCAGTGGAATGACCTCTTTCTTAAGCATCATCATTACACAAAGTTGCTTATGGAACATAAAGTAATTGGACATTTACACATTCATAGAAAATTTTCTTGTAATTAAGCTAGTGAATCAGGTCCTAATTCAGGTGTCTCCCCCATCAACCCCTTTTAGATACACTAATAAGAAGACACTTTGGATACTAAAGATACAAAAGATCACCATATCATTAAAACCACAAATAATCTAGGTTTTACAAACAAGGAAGTACATCTGGAAGTTTAATTATAATCTAGCTGTATCATAGAAATGGATGTTTAAAACTCAACATTCAAAAAACTAAAATCATGGCAACCAGTCCCATCACTTCATGGCAAATAGATAGGGAAAAAGTGGAAACAGTGACAGATTTTTATTTTGTTGGGCTACAAAATCACTGTGGATGGTGACAGCAGCCAAAAAATTAAAAGATGGTTGCTCCTTGGAAGAAAAGCTGTAACAAAGCTAGACAGCATATTAAAAATCATTTTGCTGACAAACATCCATATAGCCAAAGCTGTGGTTTTTCCAGTAGTCATGTACAGATGTGAGAGCTGGACCATAAAGAAGCCTGAGTGCTGAAGAATTAATGCTTTTGAATTGTGGTGGTGGAGAAGACTCTTGAGAGTCCCTTAGACAGCAAGGAAATTAAACCAGTCAATCCTAAAGGAAATCAACCCTGAATATTCTTTGGAAGGACTGATGCTGAAGCTGAAGCTCCAATACTTTGGCCAACCTGATGTGAAGAGCCAATTCATTGGAAGAGACACTGATGCTGGGAAACATTGGGGGCAGGAGAAGAAGGGGCTGATAGAAGATGAGATAGCTGGATGGCATCACTGACGCAATGAACATGAGACTGAGCAAACTCCAGGAGATGGTAAAGGAGAGGGAAGTATGGCATGCTGCAGTCCATGGGGTCACAAAGAATCAGACAAGACTTAGTGACTGAACAGCGAGGTGAAAGAAGCAACTTTAAATATGCTGCTGCTGCTGCTGCTGCTAAGTCGCTTCAGTCGTGTCCGACTGTGCGACCCCATAGACAGCAGCCCACCAGGCTCCTGCGTCCATGGGATTCTCCAGGCAAGAGTACTGGAGTGGGTTGCCATTGCCTTCTCCATTAAATATGCTAGGTTAGAGTAAATAGGTAAATCCTAATGGTTTCATAGAACTTAACATCAGATTCAACGTTACACAGATTTTTTTATAAGCTTTGCATTTGCTGTGAACTCATTTTTAAGATTCCCAGTCTATCAGGACAAAAGGCTTCCTATCTAGAAAGTCTTGTGGTTAAGCCTGGCACAACTTTTTTTTTTCCCTACAGTGTTTTGCCTGATACCAGAGATGACGTCTGAAGTAATTTTACATTTAAAGAAAAGAAAATAATAACCTGTAAGAGGAAAATTTCTCCAATCTAAAAAGTAAATACTTTTCTACCAAGAATTTATATATATAGGTAAAAGCTATATATAGCCCATAAGATAATCAGAACAAAAGATAATATTTCAAAATGAAAAACCAAATCAAATTAATATGTCCAACTGACACTAAAATGAGCTCAAAATTAAACTCCAGATTTAAGGATTTCAATGATTGGATAGGATATTGGACATACCCACTATTGAGTTGAAGGAAATCTTGTATCAGTAATGATGTTTCCCAGGTTTTTTTTTAGTATTGTTTTTCTTTTTTTTTAAGCTATTACTTGCTGCCACAGTTCACCATGATGAAGCTTTACAGACACAAGCAGTAAATACATCATGTTTTGGGTTGTTGGTCTTGTGGTATACTAACTATATCATAGAGTTTATTCAGAAATATGTGGTGACCGAATTATCTGCACAGTTCTCTCATGGACTTCGTATCTCAAGGGGGTACAACAGGCCTCCTTAAGCTATTGGAAAAAATAAAGACACAGAAAACTTTGGGTAAGATGTTTACACCCTGAGCTGCAAGAGATTCAGATAGCTAAATAAAGAGGATAAGTATGTGTAAGAGTTAAACGGATAGACACATATCCCAACTTCATATGAAAGAGTATGGCACACCTCGGCAGGGCGACATCCACTGTATAAACAACGTTCTTGTGTGTAACAAGAAAGTCACTCAGTGTCTTCCAATACAATGCCATGATACTGTGCAGAACTGCCCTGTGGAAAGTTGGAGAAATTATCCAGACTCAAGTGTACCTGTAACAGCAAAATGAACAGAAGTCAAGAATCTGCTAATATCTAGAGTTGCAAATAAAATGAGAACAGAAACATGGTTTAGACAACAGGAAGAAATGTCAGCCATGTGAGAATAGGAATCACCTAGCAATAACGATAAAAGAAACTACTGGCAGCTCCCATTCAAAGGAAAGCTGAACAGAACTGAAAGCTATTATAGCTACTCAGTTCTGAAGGGAGTATGGAACCCATGGGCACATAGGTACACGTATTTAATTCACCTTATTTTCTAAGTAACTAGATGATGTGTAGCACAAGAATATTGCCTCAAATACTTTTACAGTCCACATGTTCACAATTCATCAATAAAGAGGGCTTCACTGGTGGCTCAGCGAGTAAAGAATCTGTCTGCAATGCCATAGACCCAGGTTCGAACCCTGGTAGGGAAGACCCTCAGAGAAAGGAATGGCTACCCACTCCAGTATTCTTGTCTGGAGAATTCCATGGACAGAGGGGCCTGTCAGGCTACAGTCCATGGGGTCACAAAGAAGATAAAGCAGACTAGTAAAATTCTTATTTCTCTGAGAATACAATCAACAATAAACTTTATTTGAAAGAATAATTCTAAATATAGTCCTGGTATTCAATAACTGTCAGTAACCTCTTAAATGTAGTTATCTCCTTAGAAACAAAGTATTTCAAAACATGTGACAAAAATTTAGCACCTGAATAACCTTTCCTCTGACTTTCATATATGCACAGATCTAGATTTCTCCTTTTCTTGATGACACCTCCTCAACTTCTGTGGTAAGCTTCTCAGTTAGTCAGACTATTCAACTATTCAGGTTTCTCACTGTTATATAACTGACACTTTTCTTCTAACTCTACACTTTATCTGTATATTATTTGTCAATTCTTATGTCTTCAATTTTGTTACCATCCAATGGCCAATGACTTTCATATTTGCATTCCAATCATGTTTCTCTGGAGAAGGCGATGGCACCCCACTCCAGTACTCTTGCCTGGAAAATCCCGTGGACGGAGGAACCCAGTAGGCTGCAGTCCATGGGTTGCTCAAAGTCGGACAGGACTGAGCTACTTCACTTTCACTTTTCACCTTCATGCATTAGAGAAGGAAATGGCAACCCTCTCCAGTGTTCTTGCCTGGAGAATCCCAGGGACAGGGGAGCCTGGTGGGCTGCCGTCTATGGGGTCGCACAGAGTCGGACACTACTGAAGTGACTTAGCAGTAGCAGTAGCAGCAGCATGTTGCTTATTTAATGTGTATATAGAGAGAGACGCTGGAACATATGAGTAATTTGGCATCTTAGATAATTTGGATGGTTCACAGGAATTTCAAACTTTTGAATATTCAAATATTTGAAAACATGAATTATTAATCTCTTTCTGCAAAACTTTCTTCACAGTCTTTGTCACATTATTAAAGGATATTTCCTAGCCTAGTCTTTTCCATCTTTATCATTCTCTGTTCTCAGTTCACTATCAAATCTTCTGGATTCTACTTCCAAAAGTATATATGTGTTTCTCTTCATTTTCATTGTCACCACCTCAATTCCATCTATCATATTTCTTACCTGGATCACCACAAAGGACTTCTAACTGGTTTCCCTGCTTCCACATTATTGTCACAGTAATTCTTTCCCATGCATATACTAATGTGACTTTCCCCAGTCCTCACCTGGACCATGTCACCCTTCACTACAAAATCCTTCCGGACTCCACTGTATTCTGATCAATATCTAAAATCCTCAACACAATTTAGAAAGTCTTTTCAGATTCATCTGATGCCACAGTTCTTCCATCTTCACCACTGACCTGCATCCATTTATTTCTCAACTCTGATTCATTTGGTGCCTTTCAGTTCCTCAAGTATGTGAAAGTACAGTTTCCTCTAACCAAATTATTCTTATTTCCCGTTTATGACTCTAATAACTCTTAGTGTCTACCATGTCAATATATTCCTCTGAGAATAGTTCCCTGAGTACTTAACCAAAATTAGGATCCCTAGTATACTTTCCCATTGCATATAATGCTTTCTTAGAATACTTTTATGCTACATAATCATATATTGGAGTAATTATGTTTTTCTTTCCCTTACATCCAAAAGAATGGGGTCAAAAAGTTTTGTTTAATATTATATATTCAGTATGGAGTCAATAAATAGCTCATGTTAAATAAAATCTAGGCTTTATTCTGCTCTATTCCAATATGAAATATTCATAATAACACTGATACAAATTGTTTCCCTCAAAATGCTTTCTGTTAAATTTATAAACTCACCATGACTTATAAATTTGTAAACAACTGCTAAAAAATGTTTGATGAATAATCTTTCTTGTTCCATTAAGGACTTCTTGAAAAATCCCAGTCATAGGAATCAAGAGTACTGGCTCTCATATTGCTTAGAAGTCACTTTATACACACACACACACGTTGTTTTCCCTTAATTTTAATGTAAAATCTTTGAGGATTTGTCTCTTTCTATGTAAATTATACTGCTTATTTTTAAGCAGGCAGACTCTCTGTACTGCCAGATTTATTTTTGTATTTATAGTTATATGGGCCTGGTATGTGATGTGCCATTAAATTGGTAGAATCATTTGTATTTTCCAAAGTTTTCTTAGCAAATAGATCATTAGGGTTGCAGAAGCTGGGATACCTAGAAAAATATTTACTAAGAAAAAAAAAAACAACTATGCAATATCAGCGGCTTCCCAGGTGGCTCAGTGGGTAAAGAGTCCACCTAGCAAAGCAGGAGACGCAAGCTTGATCCCTGGGCTGGGAAGATCCCCTGGAGGAGGGCATGGCAACCCACTCTAGTATTCTTGCCTGGAGAATCCCATGGACAGAGGAGCCTCACAAGCTGCAGTCCGTAGGGTACAATGGAGACATGACTGAAGCGACTGAGTACACGCATGCATACAGTATTGCCATAGGCTCTTGTTTCAGAAACTAAAGTAAAACAAGTTGATTTTAATAAGATATTATTCTAGACAGTTCGAGGATTTTGTAATTTTGAGTCATGTTGTGCTTTTATTCTCACTGATTCTGGTGCAATTTTGCTCTCTCAAGTTAGGTTTTCTACTAAAAGACTGGAACGGTACCTCACCTCCTTTGACCAGTAACTTGCTCCCCCTGGTGGTCTTGTTAAGTTTAAACTGTTAACAAAAGAGAAATATTTAATTTATAATTTTTCTTTCCTTAATGTTTTGGTAGGCTGACATCTCAGCACCTATTTCTAGGGGAGTAGGAGATATCCCTAACCTTATTGGTAAGAAACGCTATTCAGTGGTTTTGAGGGATCATTCCAGTATCTTTATTTCAAAAAATTCTCATTATAGTCCCCAAACCAAACAATTTTTAT
Source organism: Bos indicus x Bos taurus (assembly GCF_003369695.1). Classification (NCBI taxonomy): domain Eukaryota; kingdom Metazoa; phylum Chordata; class Mammalia; order Artiodactyla; family Bovidae; genus Bos; species Bos indicus x Bos taurus. Next base: position 35,781,870 of record NC_040084.1, read on the forward strand.
AAGAGTTAACATTAAGAAGCATGGTGACAAATAATAATTATAAGCTTATTTAAAGATCTATCAAGACCAATATCTAGGAATGCTGAAGTGGTTGGGGGAACAGGGTAGGCAAAGATTTCTTGCTTGGGAAAAACCTTTCATCTGACACTATAACATTATTTCCTGTTTCACTGAATATCATTATGACTTAAGAAGTTTCTTTTGAAATCACTGAATATTTCTGACATAAAAGAGATACAGGTTGAAAAGGAATTCGATTAAGGAAAGTAGCACTTCCTCGAATCCAGTCTTCCAAAATAAGGTAGAGCATTAAAAATAAATGGCCACATCTCTAAAGATCATTAAAAATAAATGGTCTTTTTTAATTTGACATCACATAAATACTTCAAATGTTTAATGGTGGCAGAGTACAAGCTAAATTCTGAGTCAAACGCTGAAACAGTATATTTGTGTCAAAATGTCATATTTGCTTCCAGTTTAAGAAGCCTTCAGTGAAATGCTCTCAGAGCAAAGGGGAGAGGAGCTGTCTTCAGCTGAATATATACATGCTCCCAAGCTGTACTTGAAATGCTTTACTCTGAGCTCTTCATGCTGAAGAAGGCATTCAGAGGGAAATCTACAATATTTTTTCCTCAGATGTCTTATCGTGAAGACTTCGCATTTTTTAAGCCTCCCTATCTGTCAGAGCCCAGTAAAAAGATGGATTCACTCCAGTACGTTTTGAAAAAGCTACTGGCTATTAAGAATAATGAATGAAAAGAGAAAACAGAAAGAGAGCTGAGAACTAGGTGGGGTAGTGAGTTGAGAATTTACATCTGAAGCATAAAGACTTTTAGAAATTTTCTGGCTTAACAATATTGTTTACATAACAAATACTTAAGAAGATTTAAAACTCCTTGGAATCATAAGGATTTAGGAGATTTTAGGAATTTTTCATTCAACCACTATTCAGTCCAGATTTATAGAAATGCTACTGGATTTATCCCATCAACATTAGCTGCTTATGGATGGGCAGGTACTGTAACTATGCAGAAATAATAACTAGTAACTGCAGCATATTTAGAACCCTCTGGAAAAATCATCTGTGACACTCTTTTGTAAGATCAGGGCATCTATGAAGCTTTTCTGTATTGATTTTGAGATACTGGAGAATCTGAAAGAGTTAAACCTTTTCCATTTATGGTAGCCCTAATCTTAACAGAGGGCCAGCTGGTCCCCTATAAAGCCCTCTGATACATTTGCTATGAGGCTTTTTTGTACATAGGTCTCTTAAGCCAATTAAAACTTGACATTTTGTACCCCCTGCAATTAAAATGCAAATGAAGGGATGAATTTTATTTTCAAAAATAGGTTAATTAAAATGAAAACTTAACTAGACCCTGAGTTTACAAATAAATATTGTTTTCAAAGAACCTACTAACATGGCAGAATATGAGTTCTGAGTCTATGCTCTACATACTAGAGCATATCAAAGCAAGAGAAGGAAATTCTGGAGACTGAAAACTATAATTATTAGATAAACTCTTTAAAGTAATGGTATAGAGAAAGCAGTTCACCAGTTTCTATTGGAAATCAACTTTTCTATGGTTTCATTTTGCTTCCGACTTGGGAAATGCTAGCTTTAAAAAGCACACAGCCTTCAGATGGTATGGATAATGAAAATCATCACAATGGATGCATTTATGAAAATCATAAACTTTTGTGCACTTATTCTATTTTTATCTGCCCACCTGAGTAATTAAAGGGGAGCTTCTGGACACACAAGAGACATTAGGGTCACAATTCAAACATATAACCTCCTTCTCTCAGAGGAAAGGTGAACAAAGCTAAGAAAAGCAAACACTTTAGAAATGACCTTGCATTATTCTTGGTGCTATTGCAAGAAGATGCAATTCTAAGGGCGATGATGGAAAGGAATAAAATGCAACATTCATTTTCCACACTGAAAAGCCAAATAATGCTTGTTATTGGTTTTTCTAAGGAAGCACTTTCTAGTGCTTGCCACTTAATCATAGTTGAACTCCTTGCACATACAAAACACAATGCCATATTTAATTTTTACCCATTAGAGAGATAGACACCATGTAGATCTTAAAAAGCAGCAAAGATAAAGAAGCAATTATATAATATTTGTGGCAGGAGAAATAAAATATTCTGGGATACCATAGATCAAATACAATAATTATTTTAAAAACTTACAAGACACCAAATGGAAAATTGGGGGCATAGAATTATCTTGGGGCTAGAAAAGGTCATTTTAGCTACCTTGAAACTAAAACTATTGCCATAATATAAATTAGGCCTTTAGAAACTGAATGTGGGAGTTGAACCAGCATCCACAGCATGATACAGCACCCTGGAACATCTCATTAAATACTTCAAATTGATGAAGTGCTTTAACAGCCTTATGTTTTTATTTACTGATTTAAATTCAGTCCTACAAAACAGAAAATGAGACAGAGTATAGCTAAGGGCCTAAAAGAGAGCTTGAAGGGAGGAGACATTTTACTAGAGTCTTTAGAATATATCTGTTTCTTATGCAAGTCATTTCAGCAGGCTTCTGGGGCACGGCTTTTCTTAAAAGAAAATGAAGACTCTAAAATTTTTCTCATTTAGACATTTATCCCTTCATTTATCCCTTATGCCTTTTTAAGAACCAAATACCTAATTTCTCTTACCTTTATTCTACAATTTGGATATAGCAAGATATTAAAGTCCCAAGCTAATACAATCTGTGTTCCTTTTTTGCTTATAAAAAATAACATGTGAATTTTTCAAAGATAATTGCTTACCATTTTCTTTATATTCTCAGTGCGTTAGTCATTCTTTAGTGTTTCTGTTATTTTGTTCACACACACACACACACACTCACACTTTTTTAAAATCTTTTACTTTCTGGAGGTTTCTCCCAAGCCTTATAAACATTTATAAGCATCCCAAGAGTCTTTACTCTCAAGTATGTGGTTATTGGCTCTCTCTCTTTCTAAGACTTAAATCATTTCTTTGAATCTTTAATTCACTCTTTTTTTTCCTCCTCATTTTAATCATGTGGTTCCAGAATCATGTGGTTCTTTTGCTATGGGGCATCAGATCTGGCCAGTTGTGGGTCTCTGCATGGCAAGCTAATAGACCCTGGTTATTTAGGAAATTCAGCCCTTTCATCCACTCTGAGGACATAACAGGAACTCAAAGGCCCAGTTCAGAGCACTCTTAAACTGCAGAAAGGCAATCATTGTGCCCACGGAGCTAGATCACACCCTTGCACTCCCCAGCAGCTAGTCAAGTCCTTTAAAGACATTGATGGGCAGCAACACAGAGTGTTCCCAGGGCATATTCTACCAGCCCTGGAAACAAACAAGCCACCCCTTTGGGATAACCAGAGACTGTTGCCACTGAACCAGACTGGCTTCCCCTCATTTACTTTCTCTCTTTTTTGACTGCATATCCTGTTCTCAGAAACAGTGTGTTGCTCTTTCAAAGACTGTTTCAGTCCACCCCAGGGAAGATTCCCTATTTACATCTTGCTCCAGCCTTAGGGAAGTCTATTTTCCATGGTTACCAGCTACCATTTCAATAGGGAATCAGGAATCAATACCACAGATTATTACTCTAAAAACTAGCTTAGTTCCCTGGCTTCTTCTGAAGGAGTACATGTTTATCCATCTACCAAACACTGACACAATTACGAAGAAGGAATATGTCCCAGGAACTAAATTGTCTTTCCTCTCTAACCTTAGTCTAGAATTTCCCAGGAGCATTGTATTGAATTCTCCCTACCAATCTGCTGGAACACTGAAGAACAGCCCATTTGCCTATATCATGGATTATATGACTCTACCCTGGTGGTTCTGATGGTAAAGAGTCTGCCTGCAATGCAAGAGACCCAGATTCAATTCCTGGCTTGGGAAGATCCCCTGGAGAAGGGAATGACTACCCATTCCAGTATTCCTGCTTGGAGAATTTCATGGACAAAGGAACTTGGTGGGCTACAGTCCATGGGATTGCAAAGAGTCTGACACAGCTGAGTCACTTCCACACTTTCACCTGGAACCTGGCCCTATAGAAATGCTGAAATAACAACAGAGATACATGGCACTTTAAGATACAGAAAAATACCATACTTAGCATCTGGTCACCCTTGATCAGAACCCAGAGTGTTCTGTTCACTCTTGTTTCCATACAGTTTCATGCTTTACTGTCCTACTTAGACATCACTGATCTTCTCCTAAAACTGTAAAAATCCCCATTCCAAGGTAAGCAAAACAAAGCAAAGCAAAGCAAAAAAAAAAAAAAAAAAACAGAACAAAAAACAAACAAAAAGCCCTTCATCAAACTGCCCCCTCAGTTCCGACTCTGTGCAACCCCATAGACGGCAGCCCATCAGGCTCCCCTGTCCTTGGGATTCTCCAGGCAAGAACACTGGAGTGGGTTGCCATTTCCTTCTCCAATGCATGAAAGTGAAAAGTGAAAGTGAAGTCGCTCAGCCATGTCCGACTCTTCGCAGCCCCATGGACTGCAGCCCACCAGGTTCCTCCGCCCAAGGGATTTTCCAGGCAAGAGTACTGGAGTGGGTTGCCATTGCCTTCTCCTATGCCCTAAGCCTAGGTCTTTGAAATGGCGACAGTAAGGTCACAGGGTCAGGGAATTCAAGAATCAGAAAAGATGTCAGCATTCTGCTAGTCCCCAGCTCCATCCCATCCAAAGCCTGACACCGGAACTGTTTCTCTTCCACCCTCATGGAGAAAGCCTCCCTCCTTTGATATCATGCCACTCAACTCTGTGATCCAGAATCATGCACCAGCTTCTGGGTCACTTTTCCACATTTATCAATGGATTCAGCACCATGCTTGTGGCCTTCCCCTTCACTCAAATTCTTGTCAAAACTCTCCCATGCAGGTGACTAGTTCAAGTGCTTGCTTCAAAGTTCCTAGAGTTTTTTGACTCTGATGAACTTTACATTCACCTCGTCTCAGGCCCTCAAACCCAAAACTACACATGTGATGTGTGCTTAGTCACTCAGTCATGTCTGATTCCTTGCGACCCCACGTACTGCAGCCTACCAGGCTCCTCTGTCCATGGGGATTCTCCAGGCAAGAATACTGGAGTGAATTGCCATGGCTTCTTCCAGGGGATCTTCCCAACTCAGGGATTGAACTCAGGTCTCCCACATTGCAGATGGATTCTCTACAGACTGAGCCACCAGGGAAGCCCAAGAATACTGGGGTGAGTAGCCTATCCCTTCTTCAGGCAAACTTCCTGACCCAGGAATCAAACCTGGGTCTCCTGCATTGCAGGCATATTCTTTACCAGCTAAGCTACCAGAGAAGCCCAAAACTATACCTGAGAACTATTCCATCTCTGAAGTTTTCAACTGTAAATTTTCATTTGTTGTAATACCTAGCCTTCCATGTTCTTGCATGTTTCTTCCTACTACAACTATAACTGAAGCCCATAGACCTCTAGTTGCTTGTCTCCCTACCTTTCCTCAATCAGTGGACAAACTCCATATTCCTTCCTATCCAGTCTGGAGACACCAACTTGAACGCATCTCTTGTTGACATCAGCTTTCTTTCTCTTTAACCTCCTGCCAGCCCCACTCTGAAAAAAAGGTCCAACCTGGATCTGGAACAACATACTTCCTCTACTCTCACACCCAAGCTGCTAAAATCAGATCAGAGACAATCACAGAGCTGTGCACATCAGGTCACAGCAAAGCCCAAGTCTCCAACCTCAGCAGGGTACCTTACATTGCCTGGCAGTCTTTCTAATTAGTACCACTTTACAAGCACCAGCTATTATAAGAATTCTCAATCCTTGTATCCTGACACATCCCCATGCATTTTAAAAATAATTTTTTATGAAAACATAAAATGATGTAACCAAAAAATGCACATAAGTTTACATCTTGATGGATTTTCAAAAATTTTATATACCTGTGTAATCTGGCAGCCTAATCAGGAAACCAAATATCATCAGTAACCTGGCAGCCTTGCTAGGCTCCCTAGTGCTCCAGTTGCCTGACTTAAACAATACAGGTTATTCTGCTTTAAAAATCTTTCCCTTTTCCTTTTTTCCCTTGTCGTCTTCTTTTTTTAACTGAATATACCATAGTATGTTTATCTATTATACTACAGGCAGACATTTGGTATGGTTCTAGTTTGGAGATATTAAAAATAATGTTGTTATAAACATTCTAATACATTTTTGGGGTGAATACTTGTGTACTTCTGATGGATAGATACAGAGGGTAGAATTATTAGATTATATGGCCTATTTTCAGCTCTATTGAAAGTGCCAAACAACTTTTCAAATTGAGTGCACCATTCTATACTTGTATGGAGACCTTGACCTCATGAACTATATTTTGGTAAGAGAACACAAGCAAAAACATGTGCTAGGCAAAAAGAAAAGAAAAATCACTGCAGATGGTGACTGCAGCCATGAAATTAAAAGACACTTGCTCCTTGGAAGAAAAGCTATGACCAATCTAGACAGCATATTAAAAAGCAGAGACATTACTTTGCCAACAAAGTCCATCCAGTCAAAACTATGGTTTTTCCAGTGGTCATGCATGGATGTGAGAGTTGTACTATAAAGACTGCTGAGTGCTGAAAAATTGATGTTTTTGATCTGTACTGTTGGAGAAGACTTTTGAGAGTCCCTTGGACTGCAAGGAGATTCAACCAGTCAATCCTAAAGGAAATCAGTCCTGAATATTCACTTGAAGGACTGATGCTGAAGCTGAAACTCCAATACTTTGGCCACCTGATGCAAAGAAGTGAATCATTTGAAAAGACCCAGATTCTGTGAAAGACTGAAGGTGGGAGGATAAGGGGATGACAGAGGATGAGATGCTTGGATGGCAACACTGACTCAATGGAAATGAGTTTGAGTAAGCTCCAGGAGTTGGTGATGGACAGGGAAGCCTGGGGTGCTGCAGTCCATGGGGTCGCAAAGAGTCAGACATGATTGAGTGACTGAACTGAACTGAAGAGAACACAAATTACAAAAAAGTAAAAAAATAAATGAAATAATTACAGGTTGTGTTAGTGCTATGAAGGACATAAACAAGCAATGAGATTTATAGTGCTTGGAAGATGAAAAGTAAGCTACTTGTGTGGTTAGGAAAGAGCATTCTGATGCAATGACATTTGAGCTCAGGCTTATCAGGAAGAAGCATAGGTTCCTAGGACCATAGGGACAGCCAGGAAAAGCATATGCTAGGCAAAAAGCAAAGAAAGTATAAAAGCCCTCAGACAAGAAAGTTGTGTATGTTCATGGTACACAGAAAAGACAAAAGACTCATTTGGCTGAGAGATAATAAAAGAAGAAGAAAGGGAGGAACATACATTCCGAGGTGAGTTAGGAAAGATGAACAAAATCAACTCATGGATGGTCTTCTAGGCCACTGGCTGGAGTTTGCTTTTAGCTTTACATTCAGTGGAACTCTCCAGGAAGTTTGAAGCTGGGAATGAGTTTGTGTTTGGTGGGTGGGGGGAGGTGGCAGGTGGAGTGGGGAGAAATGACACAATCTGATAACTCTTCATTCTGGCAGCCACATGGAAGAATAAACTGTTTACTGACAAGAGTGGGAACTGAAGCATCCATTAGTAAGCATACCATTAGTAAGGTGATTTTGTGTCTTTAATGGAGTCAAATTTTTGTCTAATACTTCACCTAAGCATAGGTTTCCTGGGTGGCTCAGGGCTAAAGAATCTGCTTGCCAATGGAGAAGACACAAGTTCAATCCCTAGGTGAAGAAGATGCCCTGCAGGAGGAAATGTCAACCAGCTCTGGTATTCTTGCCTGGAAAGTCCCATGGACTGAATAGCCTGGCAGGCTACAGTCCATAGGGTCACAAAGAGTCAGACATGACTGAGTGACTGAGCACCAACGAAGTATGAATAGCACCTTTTATCAACATCAAAAATGCTTTGTTTAAGTTAGGAAGCTAAGCCAATGGTCACTTTAACCATTAAGGAACTTCTTATGTATAAAATAAGTATATATAACATAATAAGCAGGAGTATAAAAGACAGAGAGGGGCTTCTCTGGTGGCTTGGTGGTAAAGAACCTGCCTGTTGATGCAGGAGATGTGGGTTCAAACCCTGGGTGGAGAAGATCTCCTGCAGGAGGAAACAGCAACCCACTCCAGTAATCTTGCCTAGAAAGTCCCAGGGACAGAGAAGCCTGGAGGGCTACAGTCCCCGGTGTCGCACAGAGTTGGACATTCCTTAGCGACTAAACAACAACGACAACATAGAAGATACATGCTGTTGGCCTAAATTGGGAAAGTAAGGAGTAATTCAATTCAAGACCTATTTTGAAGGTATTACAGGATGTATTTATGCATTGCACGTAGGAGGTAAGGGAAAGGCACAGATCGAGGGTAATTTCCAAATATTTGTCCAAAATTAGTGGGGGTACCATTTCTTAGATAGGGACATCTGAAATAAAAACAGCCTCTTGGTAAAGAAAGACAAATCTACTCAATTGACTGAGGAATAAGAACAGGAGATATGGAAGAAAAAAACTGAAGGTAAATTGCCAAAATAAATATTTACTTATTTTCTTCCTCTGTTAGTAGAAGAACTGTCTTTAACCTGAAGTATAATCCTTCCACTTATTCTCCACATCTTCTCTCTCATTTTTTAAAAAAAATTTCAATTTGCATTGGAGTATAGCCAATTAACAAACAATCCTGGGATAGTTTCAGGTGAACAGTGAAGAGACTCAACCATACATATACTTGTATCCAACCTCCTCCAAACTTCTCTCCTATCCAGGCTGCCACGTAACATCGAGCAGAGTTCCATGTGCTATATATACACTAGGTCCTTATTCTCCTTTCTTCTTAATTCGCCTCACACTCTCAGTTATCCCCACTTAAATGTAATCTTCACCATCTTATTTACTTTCTGAAAAATCTACAGATGTGAACAACTGTCAACAATCTTAAAAAACAAATACTGAGTAAGCAAACCCCCAACACTCCATGAATCCCATATCCTTTCCTCACTACCACAGTTCCTGGAACTTTTGGAGCCATGCTTCTGAAAGTGATAATCTATAGTCAAGATCACCCTTTCTTTGCTTCCTATTTTCATGAAATCACCAGTACTATGATTTCCATCCTCATCACTTTTATTAAAATCTCCCACCAATTACCTCCATGGCCCAAATGAGTGACTTCCTCATTTATTTGACTGTAAGAATCTTTTTTATCACTGTTTGGATACTGCCTTGTACATTTTTCCTGTGAAGTGGCTTAGTTGTGTCTGACTCTTTGCAACCCCATGGACTGTAGCCTACCAGGCTCCTCAGTCCATGGAATTTTCCAGGCAAGAGTACTGGAGTGGGTTGTCATTTCCTTCTCCAGGGGATCTTCCTGACCCAGGAATTGAACCCAGGTCTCCCACATTGCAGGTAGATGCTTTACCATCTGAGCCACCAGGGTAGCTCATTTTTCCTACCTTTCCATAAAATTAATATTATTTAATTTTAATATATTCTTTAATTTTAGAAATATATTTAGTCCAATTTTATTCTCATTTTAAAAGGTGTTTCTCCAAAAGATTCCATTCAGTTCGTACATTCACCTCAGTGTGAGTAATGATTGTGGTAATGTTTTCATAGATGGGAAAACAAAGCAAAGCTTATCAAATTATATACTTCAAATGTGTGAAATTTACTGTAAATAAATCTAATTAAAAATATGTCCCTTAGTTTGAATGAATCTTGGCAGAAAATTGATAAAAAGAGAAGACTTGTTCCCATAACACTTGCTATGGTGGATATTTTCTGATCTACAGTGAGACATGCACACCTGCCATGGGAGTTCAATCATATATAGCGAGCTATTAATTGTTCAGATGTGGATAATATGTTCCTAAAGGCAAAATTCAATGAAATTAACTTGAGTTACTTTTCAAGTATGAATCTAGTTATGATTTTTCAGATATGAGTCTGGTATGAAGCTTGCTGAATGGGTAATATTTTTTCTCATGCCTCAGGTATAGATCTCATGTTTTGTCTGAAAACTGTCTCCTATCTTGTATAAGAGGAACAAAGATTGAGTTAGCTAGCTCTATTTTCTCTCTGGGCCTCCAACATTACCATAATTTATTTCCAGAATATTATAATATTCTATAGAGTGCATGCTCAGTTGCTAAATTGTGTGTGATTCTTTGTGACCCCATGGACTATAGCCCACCTGGCTCCTCTGTCCATGGGATTCGCTAGGCAAGAATACTGGAGTGAGTTGCCATTTCCTCCTCCAGGGAATCTTCCCCAGGGATAAAATCTGCATCTCCTGCTTTGCAGGTGGATTCTTTACACTAAACCACCTGGGAAGTTACGTTCTAGAGGGTATCACATGATAAAGTGATATAGTTTCTAGAGCAGCAGTCTCCTGCCTATGGAGAATAGGCTCTCCCACCAAGACTCAGTATTTCCCTTCAAGGATCACTCTCTGAAACTCCAAATCACTTTGTCAGCAATCATTAAGCCCAGGGTTTCATCATTACTGTGGTATGGTATAGTTTCCAGAGAGATAGCTCAGATACTACCTTTGCTACACTTTTTAGGATAAAACAATCTTTTCACAGTCACAGAGGTCCTACATCTCCTTGCTAGGTGGAATACTGGTATTCTGAGAATGCAACCTGTGGGACAGAGCAAATGCATCTCTTTTGCTCAACCCTGAACTAAAATAAGGGGGCTTCCCAGTTGGTGCTGGTAGTAAAGAACCTGCCTGACAGTGCAGGGAGACATAAGAGACATGAGTTCCATCCCCAAGTCAAGAAGATCCCCTGGAGGAGGAAATGGCAACCCACCCCAGTATTCTTGCCTGGAGAATCCCATGGACAGAGGAGCCTAGCGGACTACAGTCCATAAGGTCACAAAGAGTCGGACACGACTAAAGTAACTTAGCGTGCATACATGACCTAAAATAAAGCCTGGAACATAGTCACTGAGAGCGACCACTCTCAAATGCTCTGTAGTATCCAGTTAACACTGGTCAAGACTAAAGGGATGGAGTTGTTATCAGTCCACTCTTAGAAGAATAGTCCATACATATACTTCTGATCATTACCTATGGTTAGCCATTTCAGCAGTAAAAACTAACATTTAGAAATAGGGTATCAGATTTAGATGTCAGGTTTTAATTGGAACTGTCCCTGGGAATTTTTCCCTAGAATTTAGATATAGTAGGCTAAGCTTTCCAAATTGACTTCAGTGTTATTATGAAAACATTTCAGGAGTGAGGAAAAGTCAATACTGGAGTGCTATTAGTCAATAATTCAGGATCATTGTCAGACATTCCCTGTCTCTTATCTGATGCTTAGATTTACTTTGGGGTATGTATATTAATAAGTATTCACTTGCCATTAGTACCTACTATTTTGCCTAAACAGGCCTTAGTACAATTTGTCCAGGATAATGCCAAATTGACTATCTGTAATAGTAGACTACAAACTTACTTGAACAACTATTCACGTAATGAATAATTCATATAATTAACAACTAATTAATTTAAAATATAAAAATAAAATGGTCACGCAGAATCAAAATCTACATATGCATTCCATTTCTTTAAAAATGGATTCATGTGTGTACTACTATTACAAGCTAATAATTTAAGGCACAAATACGCTTAAGATGAAGATTATTGCTAAAAAATAAGGTATATAAATTTATATTTCAAATAGCTTTCTTAGTAATTTCAAGGAATTAAGCTAACTTTTTAAATCAGATCTGATTAGATCTTCATTGATCTTACTTTGCAATGTTACTGGCCAAAAAACCACACATACTAGTAGCAGAAATTTCAGCTCTAACATTTTTAGGGGGTGGAAAGGAGGCGTGCTTGCTTACTTCTGCTTAAAAATATTAATATTTAAAAAAGAAGAAAAAATATTATTATCCTCAACCCAGGATTATTCTGCAGGGTTCATTTTGAGCCAAGTATTAATTTTCACAAGTTTAATGTAGTAAAAACTACATAATATAATCCATATAATAAATTAATGAGACACATGTAAACTATACAGCCTTACAAAATGCTGAATCAAACATCCACTTGGTTTTGTGCAAACTACACTCTTCCTCCAAATACCTTACGGATTCTTCAAAGAAATAGGAAATATGACATAATGACCCAGTGAAGACTCTAGTACCTATTCATAGTTTAAACATCAAGACAATTTTTATTTCATCTTCAGGAAAAAATATAAATGTCATTGCTAATACTTTCTTCTCAACTCTTCAATGGACTGTCCATGAATTAACAGTGCACTCATCCCAATTTAAAGACAGTTGATTTACACATGAGTGCTCAAACCATAGTTACTGCTCATCCTATCTTCTTGATATTTTAACACTGCAGGCAAGATCTCTTCCCACCAATAATATGTATTTATTTTAAACACAATTAAGTAAAACATTATATCTCTTCCTTTTATTAGTCTATATATTTAACTGCATACACGTCACTAAGATCTTAAAAAATCCACAACTTTTTGTATGTAAAAAAGACAATTTTTTTATTTTTACCTTTTGCTATGACTGTTTAATTACTATATTCAGTATTAATGAATCAAGATAAGTTTAATTTAGAAAATCTTGAAATCAAACACTAATATACAAGAACTATTGACATCTCACAGCCAACAACACAGGCCTCCAGCTACTCTTATTTGATGAACACCCACTTGGTTTCACCTTTGATAGCAAACTATCCATCTATATGCTCAAGAGATGCAATGATTGTTGTTTCACTACCATTATCTAAAGGAATAAAATATGAATCCCATTTTTATATATTCCTGCCCTCTAAGAACATTAATATTTAAACATTATTAAATATTCAATAGTTTAATTTCATCGTTAGATATTTAGAAAAAGTCACTGAATCTTAGACATGCAGAGTATTGAACAGACAGTGCCTGTAAGGGTGTTATCTATGAATAGAGCAAAATAATCTAAAGTTGAACACATGCCAGTTCAGCAGGAATTGCAAGAGTGAAACATGGAATTAATTTCATTTATTTAATAAGTGGCCACCATGTTTAGAACAGGCTAGAGGATGCTGTTATGAATCATGAAGTTGATTAAAAACAGAAGTATATGACAAGGATAAGCACTAAATACAAAGATGAGGGAAGATAAATGTGCAAAAATAAATGGAATAGGGAGGGGCACTGAGAAGATTAGAGGGAATAAACAAATATTCCTTTTCTCAGTAAATAAAACTCTGGAGTTCAGAACTCAGCTTGTCAAAGAAAACCTATCATCCTGCTTACTTTCCTAAAATTCTAATTTTTGACTCCTGGATTGTCAAATTTTTTAGAATATATGGCAACTTCTACATAATGTTCAACACATTTTTATTAAATAATATGAATAAATGAAAAAAAATGGGTATCTGGTATAATGTACACATTTTTGTTTTGCAGTGCCTAATATAAATTTAAGTGAATGAAGTCACTCAGTCGTGTCCGACTCTTTGCGACCCCACGGACTGTAGCCCAGAAGGCTCCTCCATCCATGGGATTCTCCAGGCAAGAATACTGGAGTCGGTTGTCATTTCCTTCTCCAGGGGATCTTCCCCACCCAGGGATCGAACTCAGATCTCCCACATTGCAGGCAGATGCTTTCACCTCTGAACCACCTAAATTACCTCTTTTGCTACTGTCCAAAATATTAAGATTATACTAACATGATTCTACACAGTCTCTCAGACTATGAGAAAAAATTGTTTTAAAACATTAAACTATACAGTTGGTGTTATTACTTATGAAGTGACATGGTTAATATTAGGGTTAAGGTTGTGCGTGAGTGCTAAGTTGCTTCAGTCATGTTTGACTCTTTGTGACCCTATGGACTGTAGCCCACCAGGCTCCTCTGTCCATGGGATTCTCCAGGCAAGAATACTGGAGTGGGTTGCCATGCCCTCCTCCAGGGGATCTTCACAATCCAGGGATCAAACCAGCATCTCTTGTGTTTCCTATATTGGCAGGCAGGTTCTTTAATGTGAGTGCCACCTGGGAAGCGTTAGGGTTAAGTATGGGTTTAGAGAAATAATCCATAAAATCTATGTAATATATGCTCAATGTTTTGCAGTTGTTTGTGATTATTGTTGTATTAATGTGATAGCAAACATTTTGCAAACAGCCCCCAAGCAGGCCTTAAATCATTTATGCTTTACTAATGGTTTTTCTGATTAAAGAATTAACTTAACGGTAATTTTAGAAAATTAGAATATTCTACAGAGTATAAAGAATAAGTTTACCCATCAGTTCAGTTCAGTTCAGTCGCTCAGTTGTGTCCGACTCTGCGACCCCATGAATCACAGCACGCCAGGCCTCCCTGTCCATCACCAACTCCCAGAGTTCACCCAGACTCACGTCCATCAAGTCAGTGATGGCATCCAGCCACCTCATCCTCTGTCGTCCCCTTCTCCTCCTGCCCCCAATCCCTCCCAGCATCAGAGTCTTTTCCAATGAGTCAACTCTTCGCATGAGGTGGCCAAAGTACTGGAGTTTCAGCTTTAGCATCATTCCTTCCAAAGAAATCCCAGGGCTGACCTCCTTCAGAATGGACTGGTTGGATCTCCTTTCAGTCCAAGGGACTCTCAAGAGTCTTCTCCAACACCACAGTTCAAAAGCATCAATTCTTCAGTGCTCAGCTTTCTTCACAGTCCAACTCTCACATCCATACATGACCACAGGAAAAACCATAGCCTTGACTAGACGAACCTTTGTTGGCAAAGTAATGTCTCTGCTTTTGAATATGCTATCTAGGTTGGTCATAACTTTCCTTCCAAGGAGTAAGTGTCTTTTAATTTCATGGCTGCAGTCACCATCTGCAGTGATTTTGGAGCCCAGAAAAATAAAGTCTGACACTGTTTCCACTGTTTCCCCATCTATTTCCCATGAAGTGATGGGACCGGATGCCATGATCTTCGTTTTCTGAATGTTGAGCTTTAAGCCAACTTTTTCACTCTCCACTTGCACAAGAGGCTTTTTAGTTCCTCTTCACTTTCTGCCATAAGGGTGGTGTCATCTGCATATCTGAGGTTATTGATATTTCTTCCAGCAATCTTGATTCCAGCTTGTGCTTCATCCACCCCAGCATTTCTCATGATGTACTCTGCATAGAAGTTAAATAAGCAGGGTGACAATATACAACCTTAACGTACTCCTTTTCCTATTTGGAACCAGTCTGTTGTTCCACGTCCAGTTCTAACTGTTGCTTCCTGACCTGCATACAGATTTCTCAAGAGGCAGGTCAGGTGGTCTGGTATTCCCATCTCTTTCAGAATTTTCCACAGTTTATTGGGATCCACACAGTCAAAGGCTTTGGCGTAGTCAATAAAGTAGAAATAGATGTTTTTCTGGAACTCTCTTGCTTTTTCCATGATCCAGCGGATGTTGGCAATTTGATCTCTGGTTCCTCTGCCTTTTCTAAGACCAGCTTGAACATCTGGAAGTTCACGGTTCACGTATTGCTTAAGCCTGGTTTGGAGAATTTTGAGCATTACCTTACTAGCATGTGAGATGAGTTCAATTGTGTGGTAGTTTGAGCATTCTTTGGCATTGCCTTTCTTTGGGATTGGAATGAAAACTGACCTTTTCCAGTCCTGTGGCCACTGCTGAGTTTTCCAAATTTGCTGGCATATTGAGTGCAGCACTTTCATGGCATCATCTTTCAGAATTTGAAATAGCTAAACTGGAATTCCATCACCTCCACTACGTTTGTTGATAGTGATGCTTCCTAAGGCCCACTTGACTTCATATTCCAGGATGTCTGGCTCTAGGTCAGTTATAATCATGATTAATACTTTGGTAGATTCCAGGCATGTCTTTCCTTAGACATATACATTTGTCACAAGATATTATATTTTTTCATTACATACAATATGGAGTTGCATACTAACTTTTATCTCTTAATCTCCGTTACAAATATTTCTCCGTTCATTAAATACTTCCTAAAACCATGGCTTGAACACTTTTTATAACATTCCATTATATAGCTTAGCAATTTATAAAGTCTTTCTCAAATTTGTGGATATTTAGACTATACCTGAGAAAAATCCACGTATTTTGAAAAATTCCTATACATAGAATTTCTGGTCCTAGAGTTATTTCAGTCTCCTAATATAATTTTCCAACTTACAGAAATGTTTTTATGCCTCAGCTGGTATTGCATAAGAAAAACTCTTTCTACTATAAATAGCCTTAAACACACTAAATATAATGCTACTAACTGTTACTTCATGGGAGACGAAAAAGTAGTATATATTACTTTTATTTTCCTTATAAACTACTAATATGCTTCTACATGTTTGTATTTATAGATAGCTACTATGTTTATACTCTATGTTCTTTAATTTCTACTGCTGTCATAATTTTCTAACTGACTTTAAGAACATATGCCTTTACATATTAAGGATGATAATGCTATATTTACTATGTGGATTTTGAATATCCCCTTGTTTATTATTTTTTTCTGATGTTTTGAAACTCAAATTTTATTTATTGATGTTTTAAATTAATTTATTTAATTGGAGGCTAATTACTTTACAATATTGTGGTGGTTTTGCCATACATTAACATGAATCAGCCACGGGTATACACGTGTTCCCTATCCTGAATCCCCCTCCCACCTCCCTCCCCATCCCATCCGTCTGGGCTGTCCTAGTGCACCGGCTTTCAGCGCCCTATTTCATGCATCAAACTTGAACTGAGCATCTATTTCACAAATGATAACAACATCTTTCAATGCTATTCTCTCAAATTATCCCACCCTCACCTTCTCAAACAGAGTCCAAAAGTCTGTTATTTACATCTGTGTCTCTTTTGCTGTCTCACCTATAGGGTCATCATTACCATCTTTCTAAATTCCATATATGCATTAATATACTGTATTGGTGTTTCTCTTTCTGACTGACTTCACTCTGTTTAATAGGCTCCAAGTTCATCGATCTCATTAGAATTGATTCAAATGTGTTCTTTTTAATAGCTGAGTAATATTCCATTGTGTATATGTACCACAGTTTTTTATCCATTCATCTGCCTATGGACATCTAGGTTGCCTCTATATCCTGACTATTGTAACAGTGCTGTGAAGAACACTGGGGTACACATGTCCCTTTCAATTCTGGGTACACATGTACACTGGGGTACACGTGTCCCTTTCAATTCTGGTTTCCTCAGTGTGTATGCCCAGCAGTGGTATTGCTGGGTCATATGGCGGTTCTATTTCCAGTTTTTTAAGGAATGTCCACACTTTCTCCACAGTGGCTGTACTAGTTTGCATTCCCACCAACAGTGTAAAGGGGTTCCCTTTTCTCCACACCCTCTCCAGGATTTATTGTTTATAGACTTTTGGGTAGCAGCCAT
The DNA here is from genome assembly GCF_003369695.1 of Bos indicus x Bos taurus. Lineage (NCBI taxonomy): Eukaryota > Metazoa > Chordata > Mammalia > Artiodactyla > Bovidae > Bos > Bos indicus x Bos taurus. Next base: position 35,799,275 of record NC_040084.1, read on the forward strand.
TCTGACTGGTGTGAGATGGTATCTCATTGGGGTTTTTATTTGCATTTCTTGATAATGAGTGATGGTGAGCATCTTTTCATGTGCCTGTTAGCCATCTGTATGTCTTCTTTGGAGAAATGTCTGTTTAGTTCTTTGGCCCATTTTTTGATTGGGTTATTTATTTTTCTGGTATTGAGCCACATGAGCTGCCTGTATATTTTGAGGTTAATTCTTTGTCAGTTGCTTCATTTGCTATTATTTTCTCCCATTCTAAATGCTGTCTTTTCACTTTGCTTATATTTTCCTTCATTTTGCACAAGCTTTTAAGTTTAATTAGGTCCCATTTGTTTATTTTTGCTTTTCTTTCCATTACTCTGGGAGGTGGGTCACAGAGGATCTTGCTGTGATTTATGTCAGAGAATGTTTTGCCTATGTTTTCCTATGGGAGTTTTGTAGTTTCCTGTCTTATATCTAGATCTTTAATCCTTTCTGAGTTTATTTTTGTGTATGGTGTTGGAAAGTGTTCTAGTTTCATTCTTTTACAGGTGGCTGACCAATTTTCCAGCACCACTTGTTGAAGAGATTGTCTTTTCTCCATTGTATATTCTTGCCTCCTTTGTCAAAGATAAGGTGTCCATAGGTACATGGATTTATCTCTGGGCTTTCTATTTTGCTCCACTGATCTATATTTATGTCTTTGTGCCAGTGCCATACTGTCTTGATGACAGTAGGTTTGTAGTATAGTCTGAAGTCAGGCAGATGGATTCCTCCAGTCCCATTCTTCTTTCTCAAGATTGCTTTGGATATTCAAGGATTTTTGTATTTCCATACAAATTGTGAAATTATTTGTTCTACTTTTGTGAAAAATACCATTGGTAGCTTGATAGGGGTTGCATTGAATGTACAGATTGCTGTGGGTAGTATACTCATTTTCACCATATTGATTTTTCCAACCCATGAACATGGTATATTTTCCATCTATTTGTCTCATCTTTGAATTCTTTCATCAGTGTTTTTATAGTTTTCTGTATATAGGTCTTTTGTTTCTATAGGTAGATTTACTCCTAAGTAATTTACTCTTTTCATCACAATGGTGAATGGGATTGTTTCCTTAATTTCTCTGTTTTCTCATTGTATGTGTATAGGAATGCAAGGGATTTCTGCATGTTAATTTTATATCCTGCAAATTTACTATATTCATTGATTAGTTCTAGTAATTTTCTGGTGGTGTCTTTAGAGTTTTCTATGTAGAGGATCATGTCATCTGCAAATAGTGAGAGTTTTACTTCTTCATTTTCAATCTGGATTCCTTTTATTTCTTTTTCTTGTCTGATTGCTGTGGCTAAAACTTCCAAAACTATGTTGAATAATAGCGGTGAGAGTGGGCACCCTTGTCTTGTTCCTGACTTCAGGGGAAATGCTTTCAATTTTTCACCATTGAGGATAATGTTTGCTGTGGGTTTATCATACATGGGTTTTATTATGCTGAGGTATGTTCCTTCTATGCCTGCATTCTGGAGAGTTTTTATCATAAATGGATGTTGAATTTTGTCAAAGGATTTCTGTGCATCTATTGAGATAATCACATGGTTTTTATCTTTCAGTTTGTATCACATTGATGATTTGCAAATACTGAAGAATCCTTGTATCCCTGGAATAAAGCCCACTTGGTCATGATGTATGCTCTTTTTAATATCTTGTTGGATTCTGTTTGCTAGAATTTAATTGAAGACTTTTGCATCTATGTTCATCAATGATACTAGCCTGTAGTTCACTTCTTTTGTGGCATCTTTGTCTGGTTTTGGTATTAGGGTGATAGTGGCCTCATAGAATGAGATTGGCAGTTTAACTTCCTCTGCAATTTTCTGGAAGAATTTGAGTAGGATAGGTATTTTAGCTCTTCTCTAAATTTTTGGTAGAATTCACCTGTGAAGCCGTCTGGTCCCAAGCTTCTGTTTGTTGGAAGATTTTTTTATTAAGTTTTTATTTCTGTGCTTGTGATGAGTCTGTTAAGATTTTCTATTTCTTCCTGGTCCAGTTTTGGAAGATTATACTTTTCTAAGAATTCATCTATTTCTTCCAAGTTGTCCATTTTATTGCCATATAGTTGATGAGAGTAGTCTCTTATGATCCTCTGTATTTCTGTGTTTTCTGTTGTGATTTCTCCATTTTCATTTCTAATTTTGTTGATTTGGTTCTCCCTTTTTTTCTTGATGAGTCTGGTTACTGGTTTGTCTATTTTATTTATCTTCTCAAGGAACCAGCTTTTAGTTTTGTTGCTTTTTGCTATAGTCTCCTTTTTTTTCATTTATTTCTGCCCTAATTTTTATGATTTCTTTCCTTCTACTAACCCTGGGTTTCTTCATTTCTTCTTTTTCTAGTTGCTTTAGGTCTAAAGTTAGGTTATTTACTTGATTTTTCTCTTGTTTCTTGAGGTAAACTTGTATTGCTATAAACCTTCCCCTTAGCACTGCTTTTACTGAACCCCATAGGTTTTACGTTGTCATGTTTTCATTTTCATTTGTTTTTATGCATATTTTTATTTCCTTTTTTTTCCTTCATGATTTGTTTTTCAGAAGCTACCTTCCATATATTTGTATTTTTAATATATTTTTTTCTTGTAATAGACATCTAATCTTACTGCATTGTGATCAGAAAAGATGCTTGAAATAATTTATTTTTTTTTTTAATTTACCAAGGCTAGCTTTATGGCCCAGGATGTGTTCTATCCTGGACAATGTTCCATCTGCACTTGAGAAAAAGGTTAAATTTATTGTTTTGGGGTGAAATATCCTATCAAATAGGTATCAAATAGGTTTAACTAGTCCATTGTATCACTTAAAGTTTGTGTTTCCTTGCTAATTTTGTTTGGTTGATCTCTTCATAGGTGTGAGAGGGGTATTAAAATTTCCCACTCTTACTGCTGCTACTACATTGCTTCAGTCGTGTCCACCTCTGTGCGACCCCAGAGACAGCAGCCCATCAGGCTCCACCGTCCCTGAGATTCTCCAGGCAAAAACACTGGAGTGGGTTGCCATTTCCTTCTCCAATACATGAAAGTGAAAAGTGAAAGTAAAGTCGCTCAGTCGTGTCTGACTCTTTGGACCCCATGGACTGCAGCCTACCAGGCTCCTCCATCCATGGGATTTTCCAGGCAAGAGTACTGAAGTGGGTTGCCATTGCCTTCTCCAGCCACTCTTACTGGATTACTGTTAATTTCCCCTTTCATACTCGTTAGCATTTGTCTTATGTATTGAGGTGCTTTGCATTCATTTAAGAGCTGGTTTGGTGGGGCAGAATACTCTGAGCTGTTCCTTGTCTGTAATGCTTTTGATTTCTCCTTCATATTTGAATGATATCCTTGCTGGGTATAGTAATCTGGTTTGTAGGTTTTTTCTCTTTCATCACTTTGAGAATGTTTTGCCATTCCCTTCTGATCTGAAGAGTTTCTATTGAAAGATCAGCTGTTATCCTTATGGGGATCCCCTTGTGTGTTATTTGTTGCTTTTCCCTTGCTGTTTTTAATATTTGCTCTTTGTGTTTGACCATCATTAGTTTGATTAATATGTGTGTTTTGCCTTGGGTATCCTGTTTGGGACTATCTGGGTTTCTTGGACTTGAGTGGCTATTTCCCTCCCCATTTTAGGGAAATTTTCAACTATTATCTCCTCACATATTTTCTCATGCCATTTCTGTCTTCTTCTTCTGGGACTCCTATGATTTGAATATTGGGGCGTTCAACATTTTCCCAGAGGTCTCTGAGGTTGTCCTGATTTCTTTTCATTCTTTTCTCTTCTCTGCTTCATTTCCACATTTCTATATTCTACCTCACTTGTTCTATCTTCTGCCTCAGTTATTCTACTGTTGTTTCCCTCCAGAGTGCTTTAGATCTCATTTATTGCATTATTTGGCTGTGCAGCACTGGCGTAGCACCTGTGTGGTGCTGGAGCAGCAGCTGCATGGCGCTGGAGAAGCTATGAGGAGATACCCCACATCTAAGGACAGAAAAACCCCAACAAGATGGTTAGAGGGGCAAAATTTCATTTAGAATCCAACTCCATACTCACCAGAGATGCTCAGAGGGCTCAAATAAACCTTGTGCACATCAGGACCCAGAGGCCCCACAGACACTGGGACAGAACTGTGTTTGAGTGTCTCTTATGGAGGTATAAGTCAGCAGTGGACTGCCACAGGGGCAGGGGCTCTGGGGGCAACAGACCTGGGTATGGCATAAGCCCTCTTGGAGGAGGTCACCATCAACCACACCATAGAGTCACCAGAACTTACACAGGACTGGGGAAACAGACTCTTGGAAGGCACAAACAGAAACTTATGTGTACCAGGAACAAGGAGAAAGGAGAAGTGACCCCACAAGAGACTGACCCAGGCTTGCCAGTCCATGAGTCTCCGGCAGAGACATGGGTTGGAGCTGGCCTGCTACAGGGTTGGGAACACTGAGTGTAGCTGTGCGTGCATAGGACCTTTGGAAGGAGGTCACCATTATCTTCATTACCTCCACCATAGTTTGGCCCCAGGTAAATAACAGGGAGGGAACACAACCCAACCAATCAACAGAAAATTAGATTAAAGATATACTGAGTATGGTCCCGCCTATCAGAACAAGACCCAGTTTCCCCCTCAGTAAGTCTCTCCCATCAGGAAGTTACCATAAGCCTCTTATCCTTCTCTATCACAAGGTAGACAGACTGAAAATGACAATCACATAAAACTAACCAATCTGATCACGTGGACTACAGCCTTGTCTAACTCAAAGAAACTATAAGCCAAGTAGTGTATGGTTATCCAAGACAGATGGGTCATGGTGGAGAGATCTGACAAAACAGGATTCGCCAGAAAAGGGAATGGCAAACCATTTCTGTATTCTTGCTTTTAGAACCCCATGAACAGTATGAAAAGGCAAAAAGATGAACTTCCCAGGTGGGTAGGTGCCCAATACGCTACTGGAGATCAGTGAATGAAGAGATGGAGCAAAGCAATAACACCAGCCGGTTGTGGATGTGACTGGTGATGGAAGTAAAGTCGAATGCTGTGAAGAGCACTACTGCATAGGAACCTAGAATGCTAGGTCCATGAATCAGGGCAAATTGGAAGTGGTCAAACAGGAGATGGCAAGAGTGAATATCGACAAATTTAAAAATCATCAAACTAAAATGGACTGGAATGAGTGAATTTAACTCAGATGACCATTAGATCTACTACTGTGGGCAAAAATCCCTTAGAAGAAATTGAGTAGCCATCATAGTCAACAGAAGAGTCTGAAATGCAGTACTTGGATGCAATCTCAAAAACAACAGATGAACTCTGTTACTTTCCAAGGCAAAGCATTCAATATCACAGTATATTTATGTCCAAGTCTATGTCCCAACCAGTAATGCTAAAGAAGCTAAAGCTGAATGGTTCTATGAAGATGCACAAGACCTTCCAGAATTAACACCCCAAAAAAGATGTCCTTTTCATTACAAGGGACTGGAATGAAAAAGTAGGAAGTCAAGTAATACCTGGAGTAATAGGCAAATTTGGCCTTGGAGTACAGAATGAAGCAGAGCAAAGGCTAGTAGAGTTTTGCCAAGAGAACGCACTGGTCATAGCAAACACCCTCTTCCAACAACACAAGAGAAGACTCTACAATGGACATCACCAGATGGTCAATACTGAAATCAGATTGATTATATTCTTTGCAGCCAAAGATGGAGAAGCTCCATACAGTCAGCAAAAACAAGACTGGGAGCTGACTGTGGCTCAGATCATGAACTCCTTATTGCCAAATTCAGACTGAAATTGAAGAAAGTAGGGAAAACCACTAGACCATTCAGGTATGACCTAAATCAAATCCCTTATGATTATACAGTGAAAGTGAGAAATAGATTGATTCAAGGGATTAGAGGTGATAGACAGAGTGCCTGAAGAACTATGAAATGAATATATACAATGTCATGAACCTTGTACAGGAGGCAGGGATGAAGACAATCCCCAAGAAAAAGAAAAGCAAAAAGGCAAAATGGTTGTCTGAGGAGGGCTTACAAATAGCTGAGAAAAGAAGAGAAGCAAAAGGCAAATGAGAAAAGAAAAGATATACCCATCTGAATGCAGAGTTGCAAATAATAGCAAGGAGAGCTAAGAAAGCCTTCCTCAGTGATGAATGCACAGAAATAGAAGAAAACAACAGAATGGGAAAGACTAGAGGTCTCTTCAAGAAAATTAGAGATACCAAGAGAAAATTACATGCAAAGATGGGCACAATAAAGCACAGAAATGGTATGGACCTAAGGGCAGAAGATATTAAGAAGAGGTGGCAAGAATACACAGAACTATACAAAAAAATCTTCATAAACCAGATAATCACGATGGTGTGATCATTCACGTACAGCCAGACATCCTGCAATGCAAAGTCAAGTGGGCCTTAGGAACCATCACTATGAACAAAGCTAGTGGAGGTGATGGAATTCCAGTTGAGCTATTTCAAATCCTGAAAGATGATGCAGTGAATCTTATGCATTCAATATGCCAGCAAATTTGGAATACTCAGCATTGGTCACAGGACTGGAAAAGGTCAGTTTTCATTTCAATCCCAAAGAAAGGCAATGCCAAAGAATGCTCAAACTACTGCACAATTGTACTCATCTCACACACTAGTAAAGTAATACTCAAAATTCTCCAAGCCAGGCTTCAACAGTACAGGAACCATGATCTTCCAAATGTACAAGCTGGATGTAGAGAAGGCAGAGGAACCAAAGATCAAATTGCCAACATCCATTGGATCACTGAAAAAGCAAGAGAGTTCCAGAAAAACATCTACTTCTGCTTTATTGAATACACCAAATCCTTGACTGTGTGGATCACAAGAAACTGGAAAATTCTTCAAGAGATGGGAATACCAGACTACCTGACCTGCCGCTTGAGAAACCTGTATACAGGTCAGGAAGCAACAGTCAGAAATGGACTTGGAACAATAGACTGATTCCAAATAGGAAAAGGAGTACGTCAAGGTTGTATATTGTCACCCTGCTTATTTAACTTATATACAAAGTACATCATGAGAAATGGTGGGCTGGATGAAGCACAAGCTGGAATCAAGATTTCCAGGAGAAATATCAATAACCTCGTATATGCAGACGACACCACCCTTATGGCAGAAAATGAAGAACTAAAGAGCCTCTTGATGAAAGTCAAAGAGGAGAGTGAAAAAGTTGGCTTAAAACTCAACATTCAGAAAACTAAGACCTTGGCATCTGGTCCCATCACTTCATGGCAAATAGATGGGGAAGCAATGGAAACAGTGACAGACTTTATTTTGGGGGGCTCCAAACACTGCAGATGGTGACTGCAGCCATGAAATTAAAAGACACTTTCTCCTTGGAAGAAAAACTGTGACCAAGACATTATTTTGCCAACAAAGGTCCCTCTAGTCAAAGCTATGGTTTTTCCAGTAGTCATGTATGGATGCGAGAATTGGACTTAAAGAAAACTGAGCAGTGAAGAATTGATGCTCTTTAACTGCAGTGTTGTAGAAGACTCTCAAAAGGCCCTTGGACTGCAGGGAGATCCAACCAGTCCATCCTAAAGGACATCAGTCCTGAATATTCATTGGAAAGACAGATGCTGAAGCAGAAACTCCAATACTTTGGCCACATGATGCTAAGAACTGACTCACTGGAAGAGACTCTGATACTGGGAAAGATTGACGGTGGAAGAAGGGGACGACAGAGGCTGAGATGGTTGGATGGCATCACCAACTCAATAGAGATGAGTTTGAGTAAACTCGGGAGTTGGTGATGGACAGGGAGGCTTGGCATGCTGCAGTCATGGGGTCACAAAGAATAGGACACCCTGAGCAACTGAACTGAACTGATTGCATTATTCATTATTGATTGACTCTTCTTTATTTCTTCTAGGTCCTTGTCAAATATTTCTTGCAACTTCTAAATCCTCATCTCCAGTGTATTTATTTGTAACTCCATTTTATTTTCAAGATTTGGGATCATTTTTACTATCATTATTCCCAGTTACTTTTCAGGTAGACTCCCTATTTCCTCCTCTTTTTTTTTTTTTTTTTTGGTTTGGTGGGCATTTATCCTGTCCTTTAACTGATGAATATTTATCTGCCTTTTCACTTTGTTTAGACTGATGTGTTTGGGGTGCCCTTTCTGTAGGCTGGAAGTTCACGGTTCCTCTTTATTGTGGAATCTGCTCCCCGTGGGTGGGGTTGGACTAGTGGCTTGTCAAGGTCTCCTGGTTACAGAAGCTTATGTCTGTGATTGGTGGGTGGAGCTGGATCTCTTCTCTCTGGAGTGCAATGAAGTGTCCAGTAGGGAGTTTTGGGGTATTTTGGGCTTGGCAGGGCTTTCAGAAGCCAGTCTTTTAATGCTCAGGGCTGTTTTCCTGGTGTGCTGGAGAATGAGCTTGGTACATCTTGCTTTGGACCTTGTTGGCTCTTGGGTGAAACTTGGTTTCATTGTAGGTATGGAGGCTTTTGGATGAGCTCTTATCTATTAACATCCCCTGGAATCAGGAGTTCTCTGATGTTCTCAAATTTTGGAGTTAAGCCTTCTGCCTCTGGGTTTCAGTCTTACTCTTAGAGTAGTCTCAAGACTTTTATATCCATACAGCACAGATGATAAAACATCTAGGTTTTAGAATTGTTAATGGTGAAACAATTCTCCATACTGAGGGACACCCAGAGAGGTTCATAGAGTTACATAGAGAAGAGGAGAGGGAGGAGGGAGATATAGAAGATACCAGGAGGAGAAGAGGGGAAGCTGTAAGGGGAGAGAGCAATCTAGCCAGCAATCAATTCCCTAAGTACTCTTCACAGTCTGGAACACCCAAAGAGATTCACAGAGTTAAGTAGAGAAGAGAAGGGGGAGGAAGGAGATAGAGGTGACCTGGGGGAGAAAAGGGAGAGTCAAAAGGGGAGCGAGCAATCAAGCAAGTAATCACACCCTTAAGTGAAAATGGATACTGAAGATTAGATTCTTAAAGGTACAAAACTGATAACAAATACCAAAAAGCAAAGATTAAAAATCTAGAGTAGAGGTTAGACTCTCAAAAAAAAATTATTGAAAATACAAAACAAAATCAATCACAAAAGTTGTAAAGTACATACATATGAAATTTGCTTTAATAATGGTTTTTTTTTTTTTTGCAAGGTAATAGTAGGTTATAAAAATGAAAATTAAAGGAGTAATAAAGAACTTAATTTTTTTTTAATTGATAGTAAAACTATATCTAGGAATTTCTCTGGAGCTGTTGTGGGCAGTGTGGGGTCAATTCAGTTTCAGATAGTTCCTTGTTCCAGCTTGTACTTGTTCTCAAGGTCTATTGGCCCCCTCCAATGCTTAGTCAATGTTAACTACAGGGTTTTAATCTGTTGCACCTGTCACTTCCATAGCAGTTCTCCCTTCTTTATTTTGGCTTCCTCTTTTTGCAAGTCTCTTCAGTGTCTAATTTCCGCCCTGACACAGAGGGAGAAGGTGGTCACTTATTTAGGCTCACTTGTTCAGTTGTGTTGTGAGGAGGGAGGGACACTGCAAATACCACTGGACTTTATTTTAGGGGGGGGCTCCAAAATCACTGCAGATGGTGATTGCAGCCATGAAATTAAAAGACACTTACTCCTTGGAAGGAAAGTTATGACCAACCTAGATAGCATATTCAAAAGCAGAGACATTACTTTGTCAACAAAGATCTGTCTACTCAAGGCTATGGTTTTCCCAGTGGTCATGTATGGATGTGAGAGTTGGACTGTGAAGAAAGCTGAGAGCTGAAGAATTGATGCTTTTGAACTGCGGTGTTGGAGAAGATTCTTGAGAGTCCCTTGAACTGCAAGGAGATCCAACCAGTCCATCCTAAAGGAGATCAGTCCTGGGTGTTCATTGGAAGGACTGATGCTAAAACTGAAACTCCAGTACTTTGGCCATCTCACGCGAAGAGCTGATTCATTAAAAAGACTCCGATGCTGGGAGGGATTGGGGGCAGGAGGAGAAGGGGATGGCAGAGGATGAGATGGCTGGATGGCATCACCAACTCGATGGACATGAGTTTGGGTAAACTCCGGGAGTTGGTGATGGACAGGGAGGCCTGGCATGCTGTGATTCATGGGGTCACAAGGAGTCGGACACGACTGAGCGACTGAATTGGACTGAACTGAACTGAACTGACTGATACCACTTCTTGTGCCTGGAACATGTTAAGTATTGCCTATTTATAACTCACTGTAATATTTAAAGAGGCAGATCCTCTAGCTATTCTGTTTGTTTGGAAACTTTGGGAGAATGTGTGGAGGAGGACAGTAATCTTTTAAATTTCTTCATTCAATTATGTATGGTTTTAATTTTAATAACAGATTACTTTTATAACTTTACTTTTTTACTGCTTTATCACTTTTTAACTACTTCATGAAGTTTAATATTCCTAGCATTATTCCATTTAGAATCATATATTAATATGAAAATGATTAATGTATCTACTTTCATAATATTCAGTTTCCCAGTTGAGAACATACTATGCATGTCTCTTTGTTTAGCCATTTAATTCCACCTTCATTATTGTTTGTAATAGTGTTCACAAACGCCTTCTGTGTGTTTTATAATTCAAGTGTTAGGTTATTGGAAATGCAATATTTTAAAATTACTTTTGCAACTATTTTGGCTACTATATCGAACTCTATTGTTTTGTATATTTACTTGTAACAATTTTGTTTTAAAAACAGTATTTCTAATTTATTTTTAGTAGAATCTCTTGATTAATACTTATTTTTTCTGAGAATGCTATGATTGTGTTTCTTTTTTTTTTTTTTTGACAGTAATTCTATAGTTGCTGATGGTTGCAACTGATTGATTCCGGCTCCCAGAACAATGCTAATAGTAATGTCAGTGCCTTCTGGTCTTGTTTACAATTTAATGGGAATGCCAGTACAGTTTCAAGGTTAAGTATAATGTCTATTGACTTCAGTAAATAGCCTTTAATATAAATGATAACTATTTTCACATTATTTTCTATAGACTTAAAATAAAAATTTGCTATAAACTATAAAATTTCCTGATTCTTCTGAAAATAGTGTTTTTTTTCTCTCTGACCTATTGATTATTAGTGGATTTTGTAACACAATTTTTTTTTTTTTTTTGCTATAACAAGCCCCACCTGGCTATGTTTGATGAAAAGATCTGAAATATAGTCTGTAGTTTTGTGTTTTGTGCTTTCTTCTAAAGATTTCAGACTGTAGATTATCATGGCTTAATAAAATAAAGTGATATATTTTCAAATAGGATTGTGGGGGGTGGGGGAGGGAGAACAGAATGGATTATACAGAAAGAGAATTACCAGTTATTTGAAAACTGAAAAGAATATATTCATTAAACGATTGGATTTAGAGTCTTTAGGAAGTAATTCTTCGACTTTTTATTTCCAGGTTTTCAAGGGCTTAGTCAATAATTTCTAACAATTTTACATTGCATTTATTTGCTGCTGTGCTATTTAATAGGGTTCTAGGTAAATCTTTACTGTATTTGATATTCACTACAACACTATGAATCAGACGTATCTAGTCATTTCCCCATTAAAGATAAAAATAGTAGGTCAAACAGGCTTGACTTGTCGAATATCACACGGGTATAACAAGCAGCAGCCAAGGTTAAAATCCCAAATAATTTAGAGTCCAGTTTTCTTTTGAGCACACTATCTTGTCACTTTAACTTTTAAAGGCCCCATGGGTCACCTTAATTTATCTCTCCAATGCAATTTAACACTTATCTTCCTATGTTTTCCTTGAGATAAACTCCATCAGTTCATTCATCACACTGAATTGACCAGACACCCTTAATGTTGCCTCTGCTTAACTAAACTTGAGTCAGATTTCTTCCTGCCCAAAGGCCCCAGACATCCCTTTTCTTAGAGAATTTACTTTAGAGAACAACGGTAAATGCTGTCTTTGTCTCTTTGAGATGTAAGCATTCTCCCAGCCTCTTGCCAGTTTTACAAACCAGGAAGGTCCTTCTCAAGGACCTAGGAGACATCTCTTTGAAAAGTAATCATCAAGAAAGATAGCACCTTTATTTTCCAGGGTCCATGTGAAGATAGCAGCCCAACTTTCTGAAGATAAGCACCAATTAGCAAACACAGAAGGCCCAATTTCATTGACCAGCTTTCACTTCCTCTTTAATATTGTCCTGTATTTTTTACTGGCTGACCCCAGTGCTTGAAAGCTCTTCCGTCTATTGTCTGAGTAGAATTCAATCGCTCTCCTGTGTTACAGTACTCTTGAATAAAGTACTCCTTCTCTGTCAGGTACAGTATTTCTCTTACAGGATTAAAATGTTTCAACTTACTTGGTAGTCTGCCTCTCTGCTCTTTGAAGTTCTTAAAAGCTAACATGCATGCATATATACTGGGTTTCAATCCTGTTTTTAATTCCTAACACAACAAAAGTACCTAAATATATGAAGTATTTAATAAATGTTGATTGAATAAATGCAATATGTTTGAATAAATAAATAAATGACTGAATGAATGGGCTACTGGAAGGAAGTTTGTGGTCCAGAGTCCCTGCCTCCATTGTAAGTATAGCTCTCTTAACTTTAGAAAATAACATTTGGCAGTGCTGACCCATAGCAGATGCTTTCTAGTGTGTAAAGACAGAAAATCAACAAGTGACTGCTATATAAGAGGAACTCTAAAGAGATCCAGATAATGCTAAGGGGGTGATCTCATCCTTCTAATTTAAATCCACCCTCCGTTTTCCCCTAAGATCACTAGTTGAAATAATACTGTCAGGCCTGTGCCTCAAGAATAATAAGTTAAATGAGTGTTCTGTTGGAATACAGCAGCTGCCTAAAGCTTTGCTTCAATGAGAGAGTTTGATTTCACCCACCAACATTCACCTTTTCTCAGATACCAAAAAATCAGGAAGACATTCTGCTATCAGTTTAAGGAACAGGCATATAGTTTGGAAAAAGCATGAATTAGACAAATAGCAATGCCTTCTTCAGCCCTTTCTTTTAAAAACTGTCTTCTGAAATTGTGATGTAATTGAATTTCTTTATTAATGAAAGTCAGATCACTAGATTTCCTATTATAATATACCTTGATAAAGCAGCTTTTCTACATCATTAGCAGCCAACACCTTGGCATTTCTTTTTGCTCTCTTCTCATACTAGCTTTAATTCCTTCTGTTTTTACTGTTTCATATAGCCAGCCAATATGTACAGTGTTTGTAATTGTCTGTTTGCCAAGTCATATTCTTTCATTAAGGTTGAATCAACCTCATTTTTATTTTAGCTTAATTTCTGTCTGTAGGGTATGTGCATTTCCACCACCCTCCTTCCCAGGAGGACAGGCTCTTTAACAGGAGTGACCCAGCAGGGGCCAGCCAAGGGACACTTCTCTTCTACTCAACTCACCTGTAACTTTGCCTCCAGGGGCTTCCTTTCCATTCCCCAATATTGGTGTTTCCTTTATAATACTTAGTACAGTCTACAATTATGTGTTTATTCCTGTGTTTATTTGTTCAATGTTTGCCCCTTCCATTAGACTGATAATTGCAATTATAGGCCACATCTTTTTTATCAACCTCTGTATCATGGCACATGGCAGCCATTGGACAAACACCTCTTGACTGCAAAATGGTGATCTCAAAGGAGTCAGACCATAACTGAGTGAGGAAATCCACATTCCTTAGGAGGAGAGTTCATCAAGGGCCAAGAGTCCAAAGCAGAGCCCAGGCCTGAAATTCTGACAAGGTCTTCCAGCTTCCTCTACCAGGAGACAATGAACACCAAACCTGTCACCAGCATCACACTCACAAATTGTCATCAGTTCTTTAAAATACTTGAAAATGTATAGCTGAAATTGCTACCACTTAGGAATACAGCATTTATAAAGCATCTATAATGCCTTGATAACTCTTTACAAGCAAACCATTTTAGCAGCAGTGTTTATAATTTTTGAAAATTTTTTCCTAAAAATCCAGAAAACCTACCTTCTAAAAATAAACAACCATGCATTTATTTATGAACTGTCTAGGCCTAGAGCCAGGCAGAGCAGCTAGAGCCAACCAAGCCCATACTCCATCCTGGGACCACCCTCCTCTGACCACTTCACCTGTGACTGCCTTCCGGTGCTCCTCTATCACTGTGGCCACTTTGCATTTTTCTAACACGAGCTACACATGTCAAGTGAAGTACTGCAAGAGGGAGCAGAAACGATGAGAGGTGTCCCAGAATGCTGCCTAATATTAAAATATTTACCTGAAAGTGTGAAAGCTAGAATGGCAAATTATGCCATCTGTTAATATTTTTAATTTGACAGTGGAGAGAATCACTGTGGGTTGATGTAAATCAGTGATCAGAATACAGCTCCATAACTTGGTAATTACACATACTATAAGCAGCCTTATTCACCTTTTTTAGACCAGCTTTCAGGGCATATAAAATAACATAGTATTATGTTTTTAAAAGCCAAAGATATAATATGTATACAGTGTCTAATGCAGTGTCATGCACATTATCAGGGCTCAGTAAATGGCGATGATGTGATAATGGTAATGTCGGTGATGATAAAGAGCATTTAGTCACCACCTTCATATCCTGAATAACTTGTAATTTTGTTATAAACCACATACGCCACAAATACACCCCTCAGTCTTTAATTTTAAACTGTTAAATTTGGCAGAAAATAACTTACGGATACATGCTACCCTTCAGGCACTCTAACTATTATTCTCTCACATCTGTTTACCTCCCATCCACAGCCTCTTGGTTCTGTTATTTCTGTGGTAAGAGCCGATACAATCCTGGCTTGGTGGGTAGAATAGAGGCAGGGAGCTCTCAGGAAGGCGGACCAAAGTCAATCCAGATTTCTGATACCTTTTCTCTGGAGACCTGGGTTCCAGTCTGGACTCAACTACCACAGCAGTTAATGATATAACCTTGGGCAAGTGACAACCTGTCTAGGCTTAGCTCCTCATTTGTACAATGAAGGGATTGGCAAAGATTTCCTTCTAAAGCTCCTTCCATTTCTACAAGGGCTGTGATTAGTTCCTGTCACTCCAGGCAACATCTTTCTGTCTTAGCTAATAACGTCACGTATGTTCAAAGTCTATCAATGCATCATTTTGCAGAGGTGTTACAATTCTCTATTGATGTTCTTCTGATCAGTTTGAGTGAGTGCTAACTATTAGTAGGAATGTTCTCCCTAAAAATATATCTGGTAATAAACTTGTAGTTAACCCACACACGCATTATTCTCAGGAGTTATTCTCAGGAGTTCAGTAACAGTATTTCTTTGGGACACTCCTATCTTTAAAGATATCACATAGGTCCATCCTGATATCAACGACCATCATTATCCTCAACAATTACTATGATTAGTGATCACAACAGACTCACATGCTTTATTGGGACATCCAAAAATTATGCACCATTGTCTAAGAAAACCAAGAGAAATAAAATAGTTCTCTACATAATTCCTACGTTTTCCTCTTATTTTCCTTTGCAAAGTAGGGTACTTTATCTTTCCACTTAATTTTGATGGTTAAATTTAATGAACTTTTATTGTGTAATTTGTGTATTTTTTACTCAATGTTTTTTTATTTCTCTTCCAAAACCATATTTCTAGACTTTAGTAACTGTGTCTCACTCGGTCCCAGTAGAATTTAAACATACACACACACTCAGTAGATTTTTTTTTCTCTTTATAAATGCAGATCTCTTCACAGTACTTGACCTCATCAGAGTCTTTAGAAACGCTTACTACATGTGACACAAGAACCCTATAGATAAATGTCCATAACAGACAACAACATAATTGAACATTGGAGGCCAGTTTTCTTTACCTGGTGGTGCTGGTAGTTGGATCAGAATATCTACATTCACATTTTAATCCTTTAATCTAGTAATCAATGTATGACCTGAGGCAACAAGTTGACAGCTTGCCAAAACTAAGCCTGGGCAGATGGCAACATTGATCCAGACTGCAATTTCCCTAGACCCCCGGAAATATCTGGTGGAAGAGTGTGATGAACAGTCACAAAGGAGCCAGGTGCCTGATCCCTGTGACATCACTTCTCTCCCAACTCAAGGTACTGAGTTTACTGCATTTTCCACAAAAATTATGCATGTTATTAAGAAGTCCTGTTTTCTCTGGGACACCATGAATCAAGTAAATCATATTTCCATTCAGTTCACTCAGGCCGTGACAAATATGCCCTCTCCTTTCTCAATAATTGCAATAACTTATCCCTGTAACTCTTAAAGTTTTTATGTTTTTCTTTTTAAATCTTGCCTTGTTTACTTGTCACTATCCATTCTTTGGAACTCTTGAGATTTTATAATTTATTCTTTTTTTTTTTTTTTTGAGAAAAATTCCCCAAACATCTGATGTCAAATATTTCTCTGTAGGTGAAACCTTCAGGGCCTTGGCTTCACAGCAGATGGCAACACAATGCAGGGCTGTTGCATTTGGCCATAGACAGTGTCCATATTTAAAGCTGCCCTATTGTTCCCGGTAAGCACCCAGATGAATAGATTGAGTCTCTCTGCTATTTTGAATTTCTGTGCTTCTTGCCAAGACCAAACTTCTGCCTGTGCTTGCCTTGCTCATTTATGCCCTCGTTTACTTCTTTGCCTCTGACTCACACCTTGAAAGGCACATTCTTTCCCTTTCTACTGCCCACTTCTTACCTAGAAGGTTGTGTTTGCCCCTGATGTGGCAATGTTAATCATCAAATAGTCCATTTGAGGGTGCTATTTATAATTTCTGTATCTTCAATTGAGTAGATCCCATTTTTATCATTTATTTCCCCAACCCTTAATTAATGAAGAATAGTTCATTAAGTAACTGCAGTGACTTAGCTGCTTTCCTTATTTCATTCCTATATCCAATGCATGTGGCCCTATTAGTTCTCTGGGCAGTTCATAACCTTGCTCAAAATCTGACAGCCCCAAATCGAGTATGTTTGATTTCCATTATTCCTGGCCAAGCCACCTCCACTTCATTCAGGTTGCCTCTTCCTTTTCCCCTGAACACCCAATGCTCATTTCTACCTCTACTGCTTGCCTGAACCATTCTGTCCTCTCCATGGACAACCGGCACCTTTTTCTCCCTGCATGTCCTTGAAGCCATTCTGTCTAGAGTAGCCCATGTCGTTACTCTCCTTTGTGCCTCCTCAGCACTTCAATCAGGTCTTAGAGTTTAATACACATTAAATACAGTTTTGTACTGTTCCAACAAGATAGCAAGCTCTCTGTGCAACATTCTCCCTGAAGGTGCCTTAATGCCATCTATGTCCCCACACCATGAAGATTTAGATTGAACTTTATCAATAGGCCACTTTGTAACTGGCAACCTGCTCCATTATTCTTGCCTGGAGAATTCCATGGAAAGAGGAACCTAGTAAGCTAAAGTCCACGGGGTCACAAAGAGTCAGACATGACTAAGCGACTCACATTTTCACTTTCACTTTGTATTACATTTTATCTTCTACAATCTTAAGATATAAAACTGTTTTTCAAAATTAACATCTCCAGTTTTTCCCCACTTAAAAAATAGCATAAAATACATGCAAAATATAGACTATAATAATAATCTCCATTTTCCAAGTACTCAGAGAATATCTATTACTGGTATGTTAATATATTTCTTTCCAGTCTTTTACAGATAGAGAGAGAGAAAAGACACATCCTTGTATTCAATTATCTGAAAATGTGTATTTCCATTTTATTTTTTCTACCTAGTCAACCATGAAGATTTTCATAATGAAAATAGCCTTCAGAAGCATGATCATATACTTACATAATCCTCTAATTTATTGGACATTTATATTTCATCTAATATTCTAATTTTTTAACATTATTAGTATGCTGTTATAAACGTGTGTTTCTGATTATTTCCTCAGAAGACATTCCTGAAGTGTCGGAATTACTTTAAGACATTTGATTAACATTGATAATCTTGCAGGGTTAAAGTGCCCTTATGATTCCTTTTCAGTTCATTATTCATTCTCTTATCAAATTTATTAATTCTACAAACATTTATAGAATAAGGATCTACTTCTTGCTGAGGAGATCCTAAAGCTGTTGTTGTTATGAAAATGTGTTCGTTGCTCAGTCGTGTTTGACTCTTTGTGATCCTGTGGTCTGTCCATGGAATTCCCCAGACAAGAATACTGGAATGGGTTGCCATTCCCTTCTCCAGGGGATCTTCCCAATCCAGGTTCCTGCAATGCAGGCAGATTCTTTACTGTCTGAGCTAGCAGGGAAGTAGAAAGTGAAGTGTTATAATGATGGGAAATCCTTCCAGGATTAGGGTGGAAGGCTGTCTGTCTAGGTACCATGATGTTTTACTCTTTGAAAAGGACGTAGTTTTCTAGATTTCACTTCACACTGGAAAAGCGACTTCATTCTACACTAAAAAATTCATTTATAGAGACCTATCACATGTTGTTTTACCAAGTCCTACTCCATTAAAACTGAATAAAAGGAAACTCAATGGTACTTAACTTTCTCAAATTTATACCCCTCAATATAAAACACCAACCATTTGCCAGCACCATTACAACTCAGGTTGTAATGTTTCATATCTACTTTTTTTGTTGTTCCAGAAGACAATAAAGAATACCATTTGGAATAACTTCTTGACTAAAATTATTGGAGCCATTTTCCATCAGTTCTTGGATTTGGGGGTTGTATTTAATAAGTTGTACAGAGTAAGTGGACAAAGCACAAGCTGTAATCAAGATTGCCAGGAGAAATATCAATAACCTCGCATATGCAGACGACAGCACCTTTATGGCAGAAAGTGAAGAGGAACTAAAGAGCCTCTTGATGAAAGTGAAAGAGGAGAGTGAAAACGTTGGCTTAAAGCTCAACATTCAGAAAACTATGATCATGGCATCTGGTCCCATCACTTCATGGGAAATAGATGGGGAAACAGTGGCTGACTTTATTTTGGGGGGGGGTCCAAAATCACTGCAGATGGTGACTGCAGCCATGAAATTAAAAGACGCTTACTCCTTGGAAGGAAAGTTATGACCAACCTAGATAGCATAGTAAAAAGCAGAGACATTACTCTGTCAACAAAGGTCCATCTAGTCAAGGCTATGGTTTTTCCAATGGTCATGTATGGATGTGAGAGTTGGACTAAAGAGAAAGCTGAGCACCGAAGAATTGATGCTTTTGAACTGTGGTGTTGGAGAAGACTCTTGAGAGTCCCTTGGACTACAAGGAGATCCAACTAGTCCATCCTAAAGGAGATGAGTCCTGGGTGTTCATTGGAAGGACTGATGTTGGAGCTGAAACTCCAATACTTTGGCCACCTGATGCGAAGAGCTGACTCATTTGAAAAGACCCTGTTGCTGGGAAAAATTGAAGGTGGTAGAAGGGGATGACAGAGGATGAGATGGTTGGATGGCATCACCAACTCAATGGACACGGGTTTGGGTAAACTCCGGGAGTTGATGATGGACAAGGGAGGCCCAGCATGCTGCAGTTCATGGGGTCGCAAAGAGTCGGACACAAATGAGCGACTGAACGGAAATGAACAGAGTAAGTCAAATGTCTCTACTGAGCTAATGATGACACTGGAACTCTTATTTTTTGGAAACTGAACTGCATTTGAATATTTTCCTTGTTTTTTTTTTTTTCCCCAGTTGAATGATATGAAGATTCCCCACCATTTTACTTACTTTGTGAAGGCATCCATTTCCAGAGTATTGTAAAATTTTACCTCATGAGAACTTCTAATGCAGAAATCAGGGGCAAGGTAAGTCAGCATGGAGAGGAAATCAAAAGGAGAGTTGTCTGATCTGAAGGCAGAAACTTTGTACCTTCCATCATGGTTGTATACTTTTGGCAACATGAGGAAAACCCATCTCTAGGAGTGCTAGTTGCCCTATTTTGCATTCAACAAACAAATACACTTAAATCTGCAAATGTAGTACAACACACTTCCTTTCTCAATATGCATTTCCTTCCAGAAACTGTCAAGAAAACACAACACACACACACACACATTCATTTCCCCTTCTTACTTGCTGTCCTTGCATCATGCCTGTCTCGACTTGGCTTCCACTATGACACAGCTGCAGGGAAGGCTTGAATGGGGAAGCAAGGGTTGAATGAACTTGCCTAATTACAGAGTCCCTGGATGTTCGAATCTAAATTTCTACAGAAATGGTGTAACTGGTGAAGTCGGTCTTAATACGGTGATACCTAAAGGAATCTAATTTTGTTAGATGAGAAGAAGTCACTCAGTCGTGTCCAACTCTTTGCAACCCCATGGACTGTAGCCTACCAGGCTCCTCCATCCATGGGATTTTCCAGGCATGAATACTGGAGTGAGTCGCCATTTCCTTCAGCAGCTTATAAATCATTCTCAGCAACAGCACTACAGTAGGACCATCTGAAGAGCTTTAGAAACTAATGAGACCCAAGTTACTCAGATTAAGCTGCCTAGTGTGGGGACTGAAATATCTACATGACTTTATACGCTCTCTCAGTGTTTTTTAATGAAATCAAGGTGGAAAGTCATTGAGCTGGAATTTCTCCACTTCATGACTCTCAGTTTCAAGCAGCAGGCAAAAATGGGGCTTTGGATAGAGTGTTCACTTTTTACAAGATGTCAAGAGTATATCAGAGAATAGTGTCTTATGCATTCCTCCAGAAGAAAGACTAAGAAACAAGAGATAGGCTGAGACTCAGAGTTCTGCAAGCCACGGACCTTCCCCACAATATGTCAGCTTTATCAAGGAGAGGTGAAGTTCTCATCAGAAACGAAGGGTGGACAAGAAGACACGGCAAGTATAGTGCCAGAAAGGGTGAGAAGTGAGACGGGCACACAGGGCTCTCCCAGGATACGGCAGACCCCATTTATTCTAGCCTTCTCTAAAGTGCAGGATGAGTACCCTGTCTGTCCCTGCTGCGGTCAGAATCCAGAAGGTATTTTAGTGAGGGAGGCTTTTAGGGGTTGTATGTCGGAGACCCCAGTTTAATGAAGCTGAGGACATCTGGGCTTAAAGTTCAATAGTTTCTCCATAAAGTTTCTCTCATATAATGGTGTCATTTGATTTAAACTATGAAACTGAAAAAACCTCATGGTTTACTTAAAAATGTAGACTATCACAGAAGTATGGAATTTTACTCTTATGATCCAGCTCTGGCAGTCTAAGCCATATCTTCTACATGGAACACTCAAGAAAGAGAAAAGTCATATAGCCAATAAGCGTCACTGGAAAATAAAAACTAGAAGGCAGAGGAAAACTGAATGAAGCATTGGAGAATCAATCCATTGGATGGTATAGACAAACAGAAAGGAGATATTTGCCTCCTAGATCAGTTCCTCAACCCTATCCTTGCGCACAGGTCAAGAGGGAATATCTAAGTCACATGCAAGGTCAAGATGGTATTTGTTAAACCTCCTTCTCACTGTCATTTCTTTTGCCTTTTATTTCCCTACTCTTGTTCCCTTCTCTGACCTTTTCCTCTTTCATATATGATTTTCATCCTTTATTTCACCTCAGAATTACCTGATCTGAAATATGATCACTTCAAGTTTGTTCAACTTCTTTAAATCATTCAGAGACAGTTTCAGATTTGCATTTCTATTTCAGGAATTGAGGGAGTGCTTTCAAATTCCCCCCATTGTTCTTCAGAAACCACCTTTTTCTTATCACATTTCTAATCAAACTTTAGTCTTAAAATACCTGTCATTTCTCATAGACTTCGGAGTTTTGATCTTCTGACAAAAGATTTGAGGAGGTTTTTTAAATTTATTATTTGTAAAATAAAACTGTAATTTGAGAGAATAGTTTGACTTATCCCAGTAGATTTATTCTGTTAATTACAGCCATGAAAGACAAACTTAATTACGTTGTTTTCTCTCTCTCTTTTTTTAAGTTTGTTAATAGGGTTGAATTTTATTACTACAAAATGGTCTTAAATAACTTTGTCCAAGATCCTTTGGATTCAGAAACACAATTTATGTGAGTTTTTAGATGAATGCATTTGTGCCAGTTTTGCTGGTGCCAACAACTTGTGGAAGATCATGTTTGATTATCTACCTGCCTCTCAGATTTTTCAGGTGTACAATCCAAGCAGGGGAAGCCAAATGTTTGCTGCAAACAGTCAAGTCATCTGACTTGAGTTTCTTGGTTCCTCCATAGCTGCCTCGATCCTCACAGTCGATCCTCACATTTGCCACTGGCTGAGAAACTGGAATCTGCGCCCCTAAATTCCCACAGGAGACTTTTCCATCCTCACCCACATTTAGGCCCCATCCAAAAGGCTGGTTTATGGACCAGAGGTCCAATCTCAGTTTCCACCCTCAGTTTTTGTCCTCTCAGTACTTCTTTGTAGAACTGGAGCTCTCGTCATCTGCTAGTCTTCTGGCCCAGACCTAAGTCTTTTATTCCACTATCTCTGGTCTATTCACAAGTGTCCTGTCAAAGAATGCAAAATCACACTGTAAATGAAAGAGAGGAACCACCTTGTGCTTTTTGGTCATTTCCTCAGCAGGCCTGTTTACAGAAGATGACTTCAAAAAATGACTCATGGGTCCCGTATTGGGTATGGGCATGTGTTTCCTTTATGACACTTATTACAACATACAGTCATGATGTTTACTGTCTGGAAATGTGGGTCTTGTCTACCTCCATGGAAGCCAGGGTCATGACTATCTTGTTAATTTTTTTCTTTTAATTATCAAAATTTAGGATAGTGTTACAAACATAGTGAGCACTGAATAAATTCTCACTAAATGAAAAAATGAGCATCACTGACTTGCCCACGTTCCCATCAGGCTCTGTGCTGCTTTCATCAAAACTAGCAACTTATCCTCAACTGTTCTGAGAGTCTCAGGACATATGAGCCCAGACATCTCTGGTGATACTTAACTCCTCTGATTCTAGCATCTACTCAAGGTAACTGATCTAAAACCTCAGTCAAGTGAATACAGGATTATAGAATTAGAAGTTGATTTTAGGCATTGGGAATTCTGCAACTGCCACAGAATACAACTAAGACAGAGAATGTACTTGGGTAGTGTTCATGTTCTTATTCTGAATACACGTGACGGACTATTTCTAGAAATAAGTACTTCTTAGCAACTACCTTGTTCTTGCTCCAACTAAATGTATGCACCGAAGCTCCCCAGCCATCATATGCAGCCATGCCTCAGCTTCAACTCAGCCATAAACAAGTCTGGCCATAATCATAATCAGCAGGTCTAGCCCTTTACCACTTGAGGTCTAGATTTACCTACTTTCCCCATTCTGATATCTAGTAGATCTGGAACAAACCAACATTCATTTGCATGCTCACTAAACTGCAGACTTTCTCCCTGACTTCTAGCCTATGTATAAAATATATATGACCAGATATTCATCCTGAGTCCTGATTTATACTTGAGTTTCCTCAATTGGAACTGAAGCAGATACCAACCCTCAGGTCATTTGGCTTGACTAGAACCCTGATATGCCATGCAGTTCCTGCCAGTATCCCTCTCCAAGAGCAAGACACACTTCTCCCTGCACCTGCTAGCTGTAAACAAAAGCCACAAAGCCGCCACCAGCTGCCAGTCCTGGCACAGCCTGCTGCTGCTTGTCCCTCACCCACGCAGAGCCCATGTGTATGCATCCGCCCAGCTCAGGTCAAGGATGTCAGAGACCTTCAGCTTTGCAGTTTGTGCTGTAAGCTTTCAGTCTTCAAAAATGAGACCTGGAGCCAGGAGAGGGCCCTTGCTGTTGTCCCATTCATCCTCTGATTATGGTACTTCCCAAAGAAGCTGCCATACTGGTATACTCTGGTATACTCTGAGGCCCTTGAGTTATGAATGTGCTCCTCAAAGAAGTAGAAGTTAATAACTGCTCATGTAAAATTAACAAGAGAGAGTTACTTAAGTTTTTCAGTAAGACCTACATGAATCGTGATGGTTTCTGAGAAGCATTCTTTTCATTCCTTAACTTGAAGGATCTATATTATTTAAAAAATAACTTCACAGTTATCTAAAGGCAATATCAAGACTCCAGGGATTATAATAATCTAGCACCTTCCTACTCAAAGTGTGGGTCAAGTTACATGAGAACCTGGTCAAAATACAAACTCTCAGGTCCTGACCTAGACCCACTAAGTCAGAATCTGCATTTTTAACAAGGTCCTCAGGTGATGTGTATACACAGAAAAATTGGTAAACATTGATCTAGCAAATGAGAAGTACTTAGAATGCGTCTAAACATACAGTAATGTTATTCAGCTTGCACTGAACATCTGTCTACTAGGCAAGCTTCTATGTATTCTTCAAAATGCTGCTCAAACATTACCCCATCCATGAAGACTTTCCTGTAAGAAATCCAAGAAAGAGTGGTTTATTTCTATCATCTTCTTAGTTGATTTTATTCTATTCTTTATTCAACATCATTCATATCAAGAGACCTTCATAAGTAAATAAAATTAAATCAATCATGTGAGTTCTTTAGTACGTAAAATAATGAGTACATAAGTCATAATAACAGTTTACAGTTTTTGATCTAAACACTATAAATATATTAATTAATCTAACCCCTAAAAGCTGTTTGTGGTAGATGCTATTATTATTTCTATTTTCAGACTCTATTAGCTGTAAACTCATCAATTTAGAATAATAACATTGAGAAAGAATCACAGTTCACAAATTATGCTAGTTTGTATTTCCTTAAATCCAGAATTTAAATGTTGATTAGAAACTGACCATCTACTAAATGCTTTAGCTTCCAAAGTTTCATGTTCCTAATTCAATATCAGACAAACAGTTGCCTTGAAATCTCATTTTCACTTCCAACAAGGAGATATTTGTTTTTTTTTAAACAGAAGGTTTAATCTTTAAATCATTAGCAGGAATAAAGTTAGAATCTCCTAGAACACTTCTGCACTGTTGCTTCTCTAACACATGGCATTAAATGCTGCACACAGAACATAGTTAAACGTACGAACTTGACGGAATTTCTTCAAACCTGTCTAGAGGGCTCAGATACACTTGGTTGTTTTGTTAACTCTCTCCTCTTCACAGGTTATAGTTACACAGAGAAAACAAACAAGAAGCAGGTCCAACTCTGAAATAGCTGTCTCAGGTTTCTGCAGAGCATGAGGTCACAGTACTGACATTTGATCAGGTAAGTGCTGATTGACTGTCACATAGCAATGAGCATGGCAGGGCTCCGCCCTAAGGTCCATGCCCAGGAAGGGACTCTTTAGTAGTACTTCCAAAATATCCTTCCAGATTTTCAAACATGGCCATTTTCTTGGGAGATTTTATAGGACTAGAATCTCTTACCCCTTACATTGTCTTCATTACACACTTCATTACACACTTTAGAGACTTAAAAACAGGAGAAAGCATTAGAAGGTGAGGGCAAGGTGAATATATTCATCAACAGTATATATTCATCAACAGTCTGAAGATATAACTTATAGTATTTTCCTGTATTATTCCATATTATTCAGTTTATTGAGTTCATTATATTTGCCAAAGATTGTATACTTCCATTCCCTACTCCCCAACTAAATAAAAAATTAAGAGTACCAGAGTATTAAAAAAAAAATAAATAAATGTAATACACAACATACATTGATCAGTCTAGTGATCTAATATAATAAATGATTTAATACCAGCGGAAAAAATTCTCTAATTGGGTCAGGAATTACTTTGCATTCAACTGTAAGATAATTCAGAAGCCAAACAAATTAAGAACCCACAGGCACTTATTTAAACGTAGAGAATGTATGTATGTCCTTTATCACTCACCATATTTCTAATAAGATTTCACAAATACCAAAAACA
The DNA here is from genome assembly GCF_003369695.1 of Bos indicus x Bos taurus. Lineage (NCBI taxonomy): Eukaryota > Metazoa > Chordata > Mammalia > Artiodactyla > Bovidae > Bos > Bos indicus x Bos taurus. The sequence goes on from NC_040084.1 coordinate 35,825,075, forward strand.
TATATAAATAAGTCATAGGCAGCTAACTTTTAGATGCAACTGAAACATACATGATGCAAATGTTTTCAAAATAAACAGAAGCTTGAAAGTTCAGTAAAATATTCTACTGCAACCTAAGTTTATCCACTATTTCTAACTCATCATCTATTATAGAATTACCTGTTTGAAGTATGAATATTTCAGTAAAGTTTATAATTTCTGGGTCTTTTACACATTCCTAATGCATGTCGAAGTATAAAAGTTGGGGAAAAGCAGAGACATTACTTTGCCAACAAAGATCCATCTAGTCAAGGCTATGGTTTTTCCAGTGGTCATGTATGGATGTGAGAATTGGACTGTGAAGAAAACTGAGAGCAGAAGAATTGATTCTTTTGAGCTGTGGTGTTGGAGAAGACTCTTGAGAGTCCCTTGGACTGCAAGGAGATTCAACCAGTCCATCCTAAAGGAGATCAGTCCTGGGTGTTCATTGGAAGGACTGATGCTGAAGCTGAAACTCCAATACTTTGGCCACCTCATGGGAAGAGTTGACTCACTGGAAAAGACCCTGATGCTGGGAAGGATTGGGGGCAAGGGGAGAAGGGGACGACAGAGGATGAGATGGCTGGATGGCATCACCGACTCGATGGACATGAGTTTGAGTAAACTCCGGGAGTGGTGATGAACAGGGAGGCCTGGCGTGCTGCAGTTCATAGGGTCACATAAGTCGGACATGACTGAGCAACTGAACTGAACTGAATATACCTAAAAAACTTTGCTAATTTTTTTAATGTGAAATCTACAGTTTTTAATATCAATGTTTGCTCATCTATTGCTATGATTGAATAAAACTATATTCTTTAAAAAAAAAGTTGGGGAGATTTGAGATCCTCAAATTTCCTTAATTAGTTTTGCACATCTGCAATCTGCTGTCATGCTGCTATTGACATAAACAGCAATACGTGTTCTGTCAATAAAAATAGCATTGATATTAAGAAACATTTTTAGGATATTGATCCCTAGAAGTCTCACATAATCTAAAGCCACTATTTACTATCGGTTATCACCCATTTCTAGAAAAACACTTCCTGCTCTCAAATTTCAGATCATTAACTAACAGCTGAGACTGCTGCTGCTATTATAGAGTCAAATGCTTTCAGTATGTGACTCCATAATTGAACTGCGGGGGGAAATTCCACAGAAATTCCACTTCAGTTTTAAAGAACAGGGGGGAATGGAAGGAAAAGATTTTCTCTGAGGAAGCTGTCTTGCTAGAGCTCCTAGAACAGCCTGGCTAAAGTGAATCCACTGTGCTTCCATCTAAACAACCTTTGTTGCTTCCAGCTGCTGCCTAATTGGCCCATGACTGAATAACACCCCTGAAGGTGTTGCATTTGTATCACCAAAGTAAATAAGCAATCTTTGCTTTTCATAACACCAGTGGCGGCCTGAAAAAAAATGCTCTTGGATATCTGAGTGTTTCATCCCAGCATTTCTGGATGTCTGTGGCCTCTTGTACAATCTCTGTGATTGAATTCCTTGACAAGCAGAATCTTAACAGGCTTCTGGTGGGATGCTATGCACCACAATTAAATAATTTAATAATGACAACAGAGGTAGTGATAGAAGTGGTAATCAACACTTGCAGGAAAGTCCAATGCATGGTGTGCAAAAGCTTTAAAGAAATGAATTACTGATATATATCTATACACTCTATTTCTGGGGATGAATTTGCTCTAAATATTTAATCTTGGAAAATAAAAATTGGTGTCCTTTGGAGCTGAATTTCTTTTCCTCTGAAGTAAAAGAGAAGAAACTAAAATTCTTTTATAATTTATCTAGAGAGCATTATGCCATCCTTTTTTGTTTTCATTATGGATGACTAGGGTAACAACTGCCATCTGCAAAGCTAATGGTGAAGTAGACTTAATTTTCACCAGCTGGCAGATCAGGTTAAATTTGCTTACTGATGATGCAGGACAAGACCTAAATAAGGCAAACAAAGTAAATAAGATTTGAGAGGTTTACCTTCCAGTAACCATTTTCAAGAGATGTGCTAATTTTAGTAAAACTTTCAAAATCTTACTTTAATTGAATAAGGCATATAATTTTATGTAATTGGGAAATTCATGTCTATATACTCTCTACATCATACATATGAAACTATAACACACTTAAAAATTTGTACTGACATAATTATTGCAATATTGGGAATATATATTACAAGAATCTATCACAATATTGAAGTTACATTTTAGGGACTCAAGAATCTCTTTTCTATAAGTTATGGTAGTCTGATTTTATCTTTAAGAAATATTTACTCCTCTGTGCAAAATTTCTAATCCTAAGTAAATAATTTGGAAGATACAGGTGACTTTTTACAAGTTTTGGGGCTTCCCTGGTGGCTCAGTAGGTAAAGAATCTGCCTGCAATGCAGGAGACTGCCTGCAGAGAAACCAGGGTTGATCCCTAAGTCAGGGAGATCCCCTGGAGAAGGAAATGGAAACCCACTCCAGTAATCTTACTTGGGAAATCCTATGGTCAACGAGACAGGCGGGCTGTAGTCCATTGGGTAGCAAGAGTCAGACGTGACTTAGTGACTAAACTACAGAAACGCTGGCAATTATTTCCATGGTGTGTACACACAACACCTGGCTACATAATTAGATTGATGACCGAGAGCAGTTTAGTTTGTTGGAAACCGCATTTTGATTTTTAAAAGGCTATGCCGCACTCAAAGTGTTGTCCCAGGAGACTTGGGAGCCGATGAGGTTTAAATGTTGAAGACAGATGACTGAGTCTTGTGAAGAGAAAGGATCCAAATACTAAGGGAAGGCATGCTTATGATTGAGAACCCTGAAAATGCATGGCCTGTTTTAGCTGATCAAGTGGTTCTGAAGTTAAGAAAATTGGAAGTGGTCAAACAGGAGATGGCAAGAGTGAACACTGACATTTTAGGAATCAGTGAACTAAAATGGACTGGAATGGGCGACTTTAACTCAGATTACCATAATACCTACTACTATGGGCAAGAATCCCTTAGAAGAAATGGAGTAGCCATCATAATCAACAAGACAGTCTGAAATGCAGTACTTGGATGCAATCTGAAAAAAACAGAATGATCTCTGTTCATTTCCAAGGCAAACCATTCAATATCACAATAATCCAAGTTTATGCCCTGACCAGTAATGCTGAAGAAGTGGAAGTTGAATGGTTCTTTGAAAAGATACAAACCTTCTAGAACTAACACCCAAAAATATGTCCAGTATTTTAGGCAAGGAAAAAAGAGGCAAGGCACTGTTGACTTCTACTGCTTTCTGCTTCATACAGTTATTCCAAACATTCATCAATAATATTTAAAAAAATTAAAATGAAGAAGTCAGACACATTTCCAAAATGAGAAATAAAAATACTTGTTTGACAGTTCCTAGACTGAGGGTCCTGGGAATAGAGAGGCAAAGTGACAGTCTCATTTTCAAGAATTCCATTTCTGTATAGATTCCAGAAATAATATAAAATCCTTAATCATGCCCTATCACCTCTCAGGGCTTCAGTTTCCTCATCTGTAAAAGTGCAAATTGAATTAAATTATAAGGTTCATTCTACTTCTCTTATCCTATCATTCAAGTGATAGTCCTTTTTACCCAGAGAAATTTTCTTTTACTAGCTTATATTTGAATTTTTTATATACTTTATTGCTTCAACCTCCTTCCTGGCCAGCAGCAACTTTCGGATTTAAATTTTAAATACTTCCAGAACCTTAATTTCAATTCAAAGGGACAACTTCAATTTCGGAGTACCCCAAGTAGGAGAGTTCTGGTATTTTATGAGCAGTAACATTTGAGCTTGAACTGGAGAAGTTTAACCATTCAGTAAGAAATGAATAGCATGCATACTACAAAAAAATGTAAGACTCATCACTGAAAACAAGAGGTCCATGAACTTAGCTTCGTTACACATACACCCGTGTCTTTGGATGCTCTATATGGCACTGAAACACAATGGTTCATGACTAATACAACCAAGGCGAAAGAAAAACGCTTTGTCAAAGTCAAAAAAATGCCTGGCCACCATTCACAGTCAGTGGCTCTACAAAATCTAAGAAACACAAATGAACGTGTTCTTATGTAGAGATTTTCCAATCATCAGAGATTTACTTAAACCATCCCTTTCCAACCTTCAAAACTAATTGATAGAAAAGGATGCATAATAAAATCTGTAATGTAATTAACCAGAAGATTTGATTAAAAGCAGAAAAATCTTAATAAACCAAAATATAAGAATTTCGTCACAAAAAATTTTAGTATTTATGAAACAAGTTTGGTTTCTGTCTTAAAAATGAGCATTAAGAAATCAAAGACATTTAACAAATTTTAATAAACATCGAATTTTTAAATGTAGTCAGTTTATAGTTTTTTTAAAAGTATATAAATCTATACATTTTATTCTATTCTGTTGACAAGGCTACTTAATGACCACTTTCATTATTCAGCTAAAAGCACTCTTTTAGAAAGTTGCTAACTATGGAAGTTTTGAAATGGGACAGGTAGACCTCTAGAGAAGGTATGATTAGAAAGAAATTAATGAAAGGATCTAACTGCTTTGAAAACTGATAATTCAGTTCATAGAGATAAATGATACTGGGGATAAACAAAGAGACTGAAAAATTAACTTGAAATTTCTAACTCATTCTCTGAATTCTACTAAAGGTTCAAGATAATAACATGCAAAATTTTGTAGCTACAATAAACTTACTCTCCAGGATGTGTCCTTTTGTTTTGCTTGCTTTCCACACTTAACACATATTAAGGTGGCTTTGATGACTTAAGATACAGTGATGTGTAAACAAATCTGAAACCCTTGTCATAAGATCATCTTTGAAAAAGTAATAGATATGATATGCTTTCCTCCATGTTTTCTGAAGCTGAAATGGTTTCTGTGATGTCTCTGTTTAGAGCATACTAAATGAGTATATAAATAGAGCATACTAAAAGAGAATACTCACCATTATTGTTTAAAACTTCACTAGGAGAGACAATATTATGGGAGAATGAACCATAAATTCATATTTGGGAAAGATAATTTTAATGTTTTTTGAAGTATAATTTATTACACTGTTTTTCCGGCTCCAGTAGAATTTCAAGGGAAAAGGTAAAACACTTTCATATAATGAAGAAGAAAAACAAGAAGAACAAATGATGCTTGAGAATTTTAGCTTCAGTAATAACCAGAGAAGAATGAATGTGTCTTGAAAAACAAACATAAGTCTTCATGAAGTAGAGTCCAAAGTGTGACTGAATTAGACTAAAATATTATTTGATTAGACATACATATGTACACACAAAATATCTCCTGCAAATATTACAATTTGTGATATATTCTTGTTAATTGGGTTTGCTTAATCAGAATATAAAATTTTATAAAAGCTACAGCTCAACAGAACAAAATCACCACACTCCTAATGTTGCAAACATAATTAACTTTGAATTATGTGAATTAACAGTGCCTAACAAATTATCATTCGGCTCTCAAATTAAATTCTTTCATACCATTAGAGTTGTTTGTTAAGCTCAAGTAGGCAAAATTTGTATTTAATAAAGTAATAATGTTGCTTTGCTAAGAATGCCTTTGAGAAACATAGATTTATTCAAAATAAATCAAGAAATTTATATTATTAGTTAATTTGTGAATACCATAACATCTATATAATAAAATTAAGGGAAGTCTGATGCTCTTACAGGATACTGTATGTTTATTACAGGAAGCCCTTTTCTAATTATCTTTTTAATTAGGTATTTTATATGGTTATTTGTGGTTGCATACATGTAATACAAATACATTTAGTATCATCAGTCAGTGTTTCCTTTCACTCTGACACCTCTCCTTTCACAGTTTCATGAGAACCAGTATATACTATAAATTTGTATGTTTGGATATTCCATAAAGATCTCAAATTCAACTTGCAAAAAGTGTCCTGGGAAGATCCTGATCCTCCGTCACTCAACCATTTGCCCATCTCATGAAAAGTTAGTGTCAGTTGCTTAGTTGTGTCCAATCCTTTGCGATCCCATGGACTGTAGCCTGCCAAGATCTTATGTCCATGAGATCTCCAAGGCAAGAATACTGGAGTAGGCCGCCATTCCCTTCTCCAGGGGATCTTCCTGACCCATGAATTGAACCTGAGTCTCTTGCATTGCAGATGGATTGTTAACCATCTGAGCCACTTACCCATCCCATAAAACAGGAAACTATTATTTTTTTCCATGATATCAAATACTTTCCAAATTCTGCTGATTAGATCTCAAAAATTCTAAAGATTTTGTATATTCTCTCTTCTACTGGTCTTGTCTTAGCCACCAACACTTGTCTCCTGATTTAATAAAATAGTCCCTCTCCCAATCCCTCTTGGCTTCTGTTTCTCCATCATTGCCTCCAATGCAATTCATTCTTTATATTGTAGAAGGAGTAGTCTTCCTAAAATGCATCTCATTTTCCTGCTTACAAAACTTAATGACACCCTTTTCTTCCCAATATATGCTACCCAACATTGAACTGATGGGATCACACAATAATTACCTAGTTACTTCACCAAAGTCCTCCTAAGGATGGTCTCTGGATTTTGTCCATCGTTTTACTCTTATTTACCTAACACCATCGGACAATGATAGTAGCTCAGTAAATACTTATCTGGAGAATCAATAAATTAATATAAACTCTATATGAGAGGAATATTTGCAAATACAGAAAATAATGCATTTATAACATTAAGAATATGTTAGGGACATGCAAAAATATAGTATTTTAAAAATTGTTTTATGTGTGTATGGCATTGTTATGCATGGTGGTAGAGAGGTGAGATGATCCCATGTCCATAATCTTACTTGACCTTCAAAATCAAACTGTGAATTAAAATACTCAAGAGTAATAAAAGAAGATAAAAGTAAACATTTTAGAGGATGGACCATAGATCTCCAATTTTGCAGTGCCTGCTTATAGACATAGCATTGTTATGATTACTGATTTTTCTTCCAGCAGTGTACTATTTTTACTTTATATTAAATATTTCAATGCACAGAGTATTTATAGATCATTAATATTTATGTTATTTTCCTAATGAGTACATATTTGTATATTGCATAGCTGCATAAAAAAGTTGATTATAGGTAAGATTGTGAGCTCTGGCGAATGGCACTAAATGCCTCAGTTGCCACTTCTATTAAATAAGTAATAGTACCTACTTCATAAGTTTGTGTGAGGCTTAAATGAGTTTATTTATAGAGTAATAAGAACAGAGCCTGGCACATAAGCACACACAGTAATTATTAGCTCATAATAATTATGCTTACATGATGTTCTTAATTTAGATCCTATAATTTTATCTGGAAGCTAATATCTATATAGAGGTCATTCTTAAAAATTTATATTAAGCCTACTATGAGGCAATTGATTATAGTATTTCTTTTCACTTAAATTATGCATGTCCCATGTTTTCTAATTATGTAATAACTCTCCTAGGTTTTTAATCTTCCTTTTTTCAAATATTATTTTTTCACTAATTTGTAGAAAAGGTAGGGATTATAATGCCCAAACAAATTTCTTCTATAATTAATTTGCATTCAGCAAATTCTGTACTCAAATTTCTTGAGTACTTCTTAAACATTTTCCCTCTTACAGAAAATGTATATAACATTGTCATTACTTAACTTCTAAGAGCAATGATGGTTATTAAAACCAAAAATTTTACATCCTGTTAGTTTTGTACAGACCACTGCCTCTAGGTGTTGCAGAATTAAAATCAAAACTACTAAATAATTTAGAGGTGAATTAGCAATTAACTGAAAATGACTTATGGCAAACTGTGGTTCATATGTGGCAAGTGGGCTGACAGAATTGTTACAATCTGCCAGATCAGAAATCTCTCTCATTCTCTAAGAAATTAAAAACCAATAATGGACATAGAAATTCATTTATATAATGAAGAATAGTTAATATAACTTCATCTCTCTTTTGCAAAATTAATCACGTCTAAAAAGTTTTATAAGGTACTAGCATATAATTGCTACTATGTACTTATCAGTTAGGAAAAAAAATCCTGTGCATAGAAACAAAAGAGAGAGATAAATAAAAATCGAGGCAAAAATTTGTAATTTCATCTCATTTTCTATTCAGCTGTACTATAACACCCCAAATCATTTAATTATTTTAAAGAAAATTAAAAATAGAAAGTTTTATATAGGGATATTATAGTATTTGATTTTGTTAATGCCTTATACTGGAGAGGAAAAAATAATAAATACTATGACAAATATTATCTTTTGTCTCCAGACACCAACATACAAGTGATTGAAAAATTCATAATCACAGAATTGGAAAAGATCTTATAGATGACCCTCAGATTTTAAAGCTGAAAGAAATTAAGATGCAAAAGGGATTAAATGTCATGCCTAAAGCAACACACATGTGCACTATTCTTGGAAAAAGAACTTCTGTCTTTATGCACTTTCCATGTCTCAATCCAAAATAAATTATTGTGGATCATGGGCTTCAACTAACTAATCTGTTTTTAAGATAAAAACATTTTAAGATAAAATGTTTCTGTTGCACAGGATTACCCACACCTTAGACACAACACATGTAGTTTGACTCTATGCCCAATAAATAGAAGCAAAGGGCTACAGGGTTGCAAGAATACATCACATTTCTCATATGTCCACTTTTCCCAGACAAGGTCCTATCAAAACGTCACAAGAATAGATTACGCTTAACTTGACCTCCATAAAAGAAAGACCTCAATATCCTATTCTACCATTTTAACATGTAAGAATTCAGATATAGGTCTCAGTTATCTTCCTTCTCATCTAGATATCTAGGGGTTTCCTTGGTATTATTTGTCCTCACTGGGAAAATCAACCATCCTCAGTCCAAGAGTGCTTTCTCTCCTTACAAGTTTATTCAACAGTTTGCTAAATCACAACATTCCTGAGAGCCAGATTAGCTCTTATTTAATGCTACCTTTCATAATGTATCCAGCACTTCATAAGTACCCGATACATTTTAGAGTAAACTATTGATTCAATCAGTCATTGGTTTTGAGGACTATTTTATTCATTCTGAAAATGTTCTTTAATTTTTTTTTTTACCTTTTCTTTGTTCTTCTTTTTTTAGGGAAAGTTTATTTACCCTTTTAATTCCCACTGCCCAACTTTCCTAGTAAAATAGTCCGGAACTGTTCACTGTGCTCTAATAAGAGCACAAACATTCAGTATTTAATGGAAAGATTACTTCATAATTCCAGATTGTAATAAAGTTTCTGGAGTTCTTAATATTAGGTTTCCTTTAAAAATAATAGGCTTTACTGCTGACTCAGGATCAGCTAATATCCATTTTCACAACCCCCACCCCTCGGGTCTATTTCTCTTATATTAGCACTTAGGCAGTCATCCATTATAATAGAATCCCAAGACAGAAAGACAATTATCTTTCTAAATGAGCTTGTTCCTAATTAGTGAAAAAATAAAATACCTAGCCCAGAAATGTTTATTTCCCTTGCATCTTAACATATGTCAATAGTATTGTTTTAGTTTTCAATCAAGATTATGCATATGATTTGTTTTTCTACTTTGGCACCAGGATCTATAGGCAGTAAAGATGGGTTAAAGAGCTAAAAGCAAGAAAGGGTCTAGAGAAGTGTGCCACTGTAAATCAGTGTCGCACTGAAGGGCAATGGTAAGCCAGCCAGTCCGCAGGAGGACACACATAAGCATTCGGGTAAAAGCAAGGCAGGAAAGAAAGCCAGGTGGACAGATCCGAGACTGATAAACACAGTATCGAGAGGTCAGATAGGCAGCTCGGACTAGAAACGAAGCTAAACGCTATTAACAGAGATTTTCTACTTTGGGGAAAGCAGGACAAGAGCAAAAAGAATTAACTGATGCAGGACTTTCTGTTGGTTCAAATATTGGCTCACCTGTTGCTCTGGCTGCCTTAAAACTAGCTGTATTTCTCTCTTGTTCTGACTGAGACTGGCCCAGGGTCTACAAAAATGGCCACTGAATAAGCCAGCTGGGGAAAAGAGTGTGGATCGAGGATATATCCACTGATTGCAGAGAATTTGTATAAAATCGATTGCTCCCAGTCTGGAAAAGTCAAACTCAGTTCACATTGAATCTTGAACATTACAGTAATTCAATCAATCCCAGTAATATTACTTCACTTATTGGCAGAAATCACCCACTAACATTTAGGAGCTTAATATTAACCTTTAGATCACATGTTGTTTTTGAAAGGATTTTTCCATATTGTCTTCTCCTGCAAGAGACTCATTTTGGTTTGAAGTCAAAGGAGAAAAAAAAGGAAGAGAGCTAATCGAACTACAGGAGGAATGCTGGAGAACTCCCCCAGTTCTCAGCATATCTGGCTTTCCTGTCCACATTGCTTCTTCTATCATAATCTTATAGGAAATTTGACATAGTTTTTTCATTAAATTGTTACATGTTTCTTGAGTAGCTACTATTAGACCAGTGGTCCATTTAATAAGACAGTAATATAGAGATGGGCAATAGGAGGTGAAGGATTCAGGGAATGCCCCTGTCTAGTTCCTCTGGTTTCTGCCACATCACCTTGAGATTTCTCATTCTCCTCTGGCTTGAAACTTTGCTTCTCCTAAACTAAATCAAATTTATTACTCACTCATGTATGGATGTGAGAGTTGGACTATAAAGAAAGCTGAGTGCCAAAGAATTGATGCTTTTGAACTGTGGTGTTGAAGAAGACTCTTGAGAGTCCCTTGGACTGCAAGGAGATCCAACCAGTCCATCCTAAAGGAGATCAATACTGAATATTCATTGGAAGGACTGATGCTGAGGCAGAAACTCCAATACTTTGGCCACCTGATGCGAAGAGTTGACTCATTGGAAAAGACCCTGATGCTGGGAAAGATTGACGGCAGGAGGAGAAGGGGATGACAGAGGATGAGATGGTTGGATGGTATCACCGATTCAATGGACATGAGTTTGGGTAGGCTCCAGGAGTTGGTGTTGGACAGGGAGGTCTGGCATGCTGCAGTTCATAGGGTCGCAAAGAGTCGGCCACGACTGAGCGAATGAACTGAACTGAACTATGTATTTATTGAACTTATATATTTCTGAGACTGTTTAGGATGTGCCAGTAGGTAGAAGAGCAAAGTTAGAAAAGATATATCCCTTGTCTTAGATATCCCATGATTTACAAAGGATACATACAAACAGCTTGAGTATTATTTCTTCTTGCTATAAAAGTATTTGCAAATGCATGCCTCATCTCTCTTATGAGAAATCAGGGGAATTTTTGATTCTGGAATTAGAAAAATATCAATTATTCCTATTGAAGGAGAGAATTGAGGTTATGAAGTTGAAAAATAGAAAAATAGCAGGAAAGAGGGTGTGTGTGTATACTTGCATGTGTGTGTATTTTTCTTCTTCTTTTCTTAAGGAAAGAGAAAAACTATAAAGGAAAAAGATGGGGTCATTTGACTGCATTTCTTAAGCACCTATGTGAAGAAGAATTGAGTAAGCCATGCAGATAGTTGCTAATTTGATGATCACAAATCAAAGTGGATTTTAAAAACATGTTTGACAGAAATATGGAATAAAGGACCAAAAGACAATAATAATATTTTAAATAGTGGTGTTTACTTATCACCTTATATATTCCGGATAGTCTTCTAGATATTATCAGTATAAGTTAGTATCAGATCAGATCAGTCACTCAGTCATGGTATCAGATCAGATCAGTCACTCAGTCATGTCCGACTCTTTGCAACCCCATGAATCGCAGCACGCCAGGCCTCCCTGTCCATCACCAACTCCCAGAGTTCACCCAGACTCACGTCCATTGAGTCAGTGATGCCATCCAGCCATCTCATCCTCTGTCGTCCCCTTCTCCTCCTGCCCCCAATCCCTCCCAGCATCAGAGTCTTTTCCAATGAGTCAACTCTTCACATGAGGTGGCCAAAGTACTGGAGTTTCAGCTTTAGCATCATTCCTTCCAAAGAAATCCCAGGGCTGATCTCCTTCAGAATGGACTGGTTGGATCTGCTTGCAGTCCAAGGGACTCTCAAGAGGCTTCTCCAACACCACAGTTCAAAAGCATCAATTCTTCGGCACTCAGCTTTCTTCACAGTCCAACTCTCACATCCATACATGACCACAGGAAAAACCATAGCCTTGACTAGACGAACCTTTGTTGGCAAAGTAATGTCTCTGCTTTTGAATATGCTATCTAGGTTGGTCATAACTTTCCTTCCAAGGAGTAAGCGTCTTTACTACCACTCATAACCCAGTGCATTAAGACAGACTTCCCCAAAATGGTTACCAAAGGACTTTCAGAGATATCTTGCATCACAGACAAATCAAATTAACTAGTTTTCAAACATATTAATGCCATACTAAGCTAAAACAAAGACCTGTATACTCAAAGCTATGGTTTTTCCAGTAGTCAGGTATGGATGTGAGAGTTGGACCATAAAGATGGCTGAATGCTGAATTGTTGCTTTTGAGCTGTTGTGTCAGAGAAGGCTCTTGAGAGTCCCTTGGACTGCAAAGAAATAAAACCAGTCAACCCTAAAGGAAATCAATCTTGAACATTCATTAGAAGGACTGATGCTGAAGCTGAAGCTCCAATAGTTTGGCCACCTGATGCAAGGAGCTGATTTATTAGAAAAGACCGTGATGCTGGGAAAGACTGAAGGCAGGAGGAGAAGGGGATGGCAGGACGAGATGGCTGGATGTGATCACTGACTCAATACACATGAGTTTGAGCAAGCTCAGGGAGATGGTGAATGACAGGGAAGTGTGGCATGCTGCAGTCCATGGGGTCACAAAGAGTGGGACACAATTGAGCGACTAAACAACAACAAGCTACAACAAAAAGTCAAAGGAGTTAATACACGCAACACATTGCCAAGTCTTATAGTCTCTAACACAATAAAACAGAAACTCCAGGAAGGAGAATACAGTATATAGCAATCCTCATATAGTTTTTGGATGATGGGACTCATTTTTCAAGGAGCATATTGGAGGTTGGTATTAGTGCCCTGAGAAATACACTTTGGAAAATATTGTAATTGGATATTAAGTATTGGGAAGAAAAAATTTGAAAGAGAAAACAAGACTGTTAATGTTCATTTACCTGCACCAAAATAAAATAAAATGACAAGTTCAAACTTAGGAGAGCTTAGGGGAAGAGTTTCTACTTTGCACTGAAATAGACACTGAAAGTGAAAGTCGCTCAGTGGTGTCCAACTCTTTGTGACTTGATGGACTATACAGTCCATGGAATTCTCCAGGCCAGAATACTGGAGTGGGTAGCCTTTCCCTTCTCCAGGGGATCTTCCCAATTCAGAGATTGAACCCGCATCTCCTGCATTGCAGGCGGATTCTTTATTAGCTGAGCAACAAGGGAAGCCCAAGAATACTGGAGTGGGGAGTCTATCCCTTTTCCAGCAGATCTTCCCAACCCAAGAACTGAACTGGGGTCCCTACATTGCAGGCATTACTAACATGTTAAACTGTCATTGCTATTATATTGGTGTTCTGTCTTTATTGCACTATTTTGGTGAACTACACGGATTGCATCATATTATGGAAGTTTGATTATTTTCTACTCTTAAGTCTCGGCTTCCTCAAACACAAATTCTCCTACCATGGGAAACTTTAGAAACTTAATCCCTAAATAAGGGGAAAAATCAATAAAAGACTCATGAACAAAGGATACTGGCATACTGAGGAGAAAGATTTGATCCTTCTGGGGGTGGAGAATTTTTTAAATAAAAAGGTGATAAAGGAGCTGTTCTTTAACTCCCATTGAAGTTGCTATGGTTTACTTAGAGACTTGACGCAAGGAAATATTTGAAAGGACAACAAAGCGAAATGATTATGGAATGGGCCTCATTAGGCTGTTCGCTAGAAAGTTTTCTGGTTAATATTTTGATCCATCTCATGATACATCATAAGTCATTATGGTATAGAACATTTAGTTATACTTGTGGCCTCACTTTCTCTCTGCTTTGGAAAGATTGTCTGTGCAAACTTCACTGTATAGCCTATTTAAATTATCCCTGGCCTAGTTCAAAATTTTATCTGAAGTATAAAATCTTTGTGACCCCATAGACTGTAGCCTCTGTCCATGGAATTCTCCAGGCAAGAATACTAAAGTGGGTAGCCATTCCGTTCTCCAGATCTTTCAACCCAGGGATTGAACCTGAGTCTTTCATATTGCAGGAAGATTCTTTACTGTCTGAGCCACCACGGAAGCCTGAAATATTAATAGTATTCTATTAAGTTCATGGGCAAATGGGGAAATCATTCTAGCATCTAGCTACATCCTTAAGACTGACATCAGATCACAAGACTCCTGAGTCCCAGCACTATTCCTCATGGAATAAAAGTAGCTTGTAGTAAATTCCAGATAGATGGCTCCAACTGTGTCACAGCTTATCTGTGTGAGTTTCCACCCAGTCAGTCCTGGAAAAATTGAAGTGCTGTGTTTCAGACAGCTAGAACAATGGCTAGATACATTACTATCAGCCTCAGATGAAATCTCCAGTGGTTTGAAGGACAGAACAAAGTTGAAGGATTGACACTACCTGACTTCAAGGCTTACTCTGAAGCTACAGTAATCAAGACAGTGTGGTATTAGAGAAAGGAGACACAAACAGCTAAGTGGAAGAGAATACACAGCCCAGAAATATGACTCACATAAGTAAAGTCAAATGATCTTTGACAAGGAAGCAAAGGCAGTAAGTATAATGGAGGAAAGATAATCCTTTTAACAAATGATCAGCTGGTACTAGAACTACCAGACACCTATATTCAAAAAAATAAAAAAGGAAAAAAAATGAATCTAGACATATACCTTTACACCCTTCACAAAAATTCTAAATGGATTGTAGACCTAACTGTTTAAAACTCCTGGAGGATAACACAGGAGAAAACATAGATGGCCTTAGTATGTCAATAACATTTTTTAGATATAACATCGAAGACATGGTCCATGAAAGGGTTGATATTCTGCCTTCACTAAAATTTTAAAATTTCTCCTTTTGTTAAAGACAATGTCAAGAGAATGACAAGTCACAGACTAGAAGTAAATATTTATGAAAGACACATCTGATAAATGACTATTATTCAAAATACACAAAGAACTCTTAAACTCAACAAAGAAAACAATCCAATTAAAAAATAGGCCAAAGACTTTAATAGACACCTCTCCAAGACGATATACTGACGGCAAATAAACATATGAAAAGATGCTACACATCGTATGTCATCAGGGAAATAATTAAAACAACCTTGAGATACTGCAACGTACCGATTTGAATGGTCAAAATCCAAAACACTGACAACCTTCTATGCTGATGAGGATGAAGACTGACAGGAGCTCTTCTATATCACCGGTTCAGTTCAGTTCAGTCGCTCTGTCAGGTCTGACTCTTTGCAACCCCATGAACCGCTGTCCATCACCAACTCCTGGAGTCCACCCAAACCCATGTCCATTGAGTCAGTGATGCCATTCAGCCATCTCATCCTGTCATCCCCTTCTCCTCCTGCCTTCAATCTTTACCAGCATCAGGGTCTTTGCCAATGAGTCAGTTCTTCACATCAGGCGGCCAAAGTATTGGAGTTTCAGCTTCAACATCAGTCCTTCCAATGAACACCCAGGACTGATCTCCTTTAGGATGGACTGGTTGGATCTCCTTGCAGTCCAAGGGACTCTCAAGAGTCATCTCCAATACCACATTTCAAAAGTATCAATTATTCAGCACTCAGCTTTCTTTATAGTCCAACTCTCACATCCATACATGACCACTGGAAAAACTGGTTTTTCCTTGACTAGACGGACCTTTGTTGACAAAGTAATGTCTCTGCTTTTTAATATGCTGCCTAGGTTGGTCATAACTTTCCTTCCAAGGAGTAAGGGTATTTTAATTTCATGGCTTCAATCACCATCTGCAGTGACTTTGGAGCCCCCCAAAATAAAAGTCAGCCCCTGTTTCCACTGTTTCCCCATCTATTTGCCATGAAGTGATGGGACCAGATGCCATGATCTTAGTTCCCATATCACTGGCAGGAATGCACAATGATACAGTCACGTTGGAATACAGTTCAGCGATTTCTTTCAAAACTAAACATACTCTTTTTTTTGTTTTGTTTTAATTTAATTTTATTTTTTAACTTTACAATATTGTATTGGTTTTGCCATATATCAAATGAATCCGCCACAGGTATACATGTGTTCCCCATCCTGAACCCTCCTCCCTCCTCCCTCCCCATACCATCCCTCTGAGTCGTCCCAGTGCACCAGCACCAAGCATTCAGTATCGTGCATCAAACCTGGACTGGC
Organism: Bos indicus x Bos taurus; assembly: GCF_003369695.1. NCBI lineage: Eukaryota > Metazoa > Chordata > Mammalia > Artiodactyla > Bovidae > Bos > Bos indicus x Bos taurus. Next base: position 35,841,431 of record NC_040084.1, read on the forward strand.
GACTCGTTTCATATATGATATTATACATGTTTCAATGCCATTGTCCCAAATTATCCCACCCTCTCCCTCTCCCACAGAGTCCAAAAGACTGTTCTATACATCTGTGTCTCTTTTGCTGTCTCTCATATAGGGTTATCGTTATCATCTTCCTAAATTCCATATATATGCATTAGTATACTGTATTGGTGTTTTTCTTTCTGGTTTACTTCACTCTGTATAATAGGTTTCAGTTTCATCCACCTCATTAGAACTGATTAAAATGTATTCTTTTTAATGGCTGAGTAATACTCCGTTGTGTATATGTACCACAGCTTTCTTATCCATTCATCTGCTGATGGACATCACGTGTACCCCAATGTTCATTGCAGCACTGTTTATAATAGCCAGGACATGTAAACATACTCTTAACATATGATACAGCAATCACATTCCTTGATATTCACCCAGAGTTGAAAACTCATGTGTACACAAAAACCAGCACAGAGTTGTTTATAGTACCTTTATTCATAATTCCCCAAACTTGGAAGCATCCAAGATGTTTTTCACTAAGTGAATGGATAAATAAACTGTGATACATCAAGACAATGGAATATCATGAATATTATTTACCATTGAAAAGAAATGAGCTATCAAGTCATGAAAAGACATGGAGGAAGCTTAAATACATATTACTAAGTAAAAGATACCAATCAGAAAAGGCCACAAACTGTAGGATTCCAACTATACGACATTCTGGACAAAGCAAAGCTATGTACATGGTACAAATAACAGTGGTTGTCAAGGACTGGAGACAGGAAAGAATGAATAGGTGAAACAGAATTTTTAGGGCTGTGAAAATAGTCTGTGTGATATTATAAAGGACGGATACTTGTTATTTTATGTTTGAGACAAACAGTCCCACAAGAGCAAATTATAATGTAAACTGTGGACTTTGGGTAATTACAATGTGTCAGCATAAGTTCATCAACTGAAACAAATGTTCCACTCTGGTAGGAGATGCCGGTAATTTGGAAGGCTATACATATAGGATGCCAAAGAGTGTGTGGGAAGTCTCTGTGCCTTCCTATTTTGCTGTGAATCTGAAACTACTCTAAGAAAATAAGATCTAAAAGCAAAAATAAAATAGTAAGATGATGTTTTGAATAAAACAAGTCACTTGCTTAAGCTCACTGACCACAGATAAAATGTTACATATAGTATAGGATGAAGTATCCTGATTCTAATAAGTGTCCTGATTCCTACAAATTAAGCAGCCCTTCCCACTCCAGTACTCTTGCCTGGAAAATCCTATGGGTGGAGGAGCCTGGTGGGCTGCAGTCCGTGGGGTCGTGAAGAGTCAGATACGACTGAGTGACTTCACTTTCACTTTCAAGAAGAATTATATTTAAAAAAAGAAAAACAAACAAACAAAAAAAACACAGTCTTTACTTAATTCAGAAATCACACTCATGTTTGATCTTACCCCTCACTATGGACATGATACCATATATACCATGAATTACAGTGTCCTCTGAATTTTGAAGATTACTTCATGATAAGTCTATTCCTCAGATACTAATGGCTTGAGACACTAAAACTAAGTTGATAATGCTTATCCACTGAACATTAAACCAAGACGAAAAGACGAACCTAAAACAAAAACTGCAACCATTATCACTGCACTTATCTGAACCCTAACTGAGTTATCTAGTGGTTGATGAAACCTTAGAGTGGAAGACTCATTTGCCATATGATAAAGAGTTGCAGAAGTTTTCAGAAACAAAAAGAACTTTGTCTACATGCATACATAGGCTGTGAGTATCATGTTCCCTTACATCTATATATCACTGCAAGGGTATAAGGAAAGTTCCGAAAATCCCAGTAGCCATCAATTCTCAATCTGTGTTTAATTACCTGAAAAATCTAGACAAGTTTCAATCATCCAAGCCAGTGTGTTTCCATAACCAACTGTTTCTAATGAACATACAAGATCAGAAGCCGTTCTGCTTTCTTAACCCTCAGCAGTTTAAAATAGCTACAGAGAGAGAAGCAATACTAGGGAGAGCACAAAATATACCTTGTGGAGGGTTCCAAAGCAGCACATTCATTAAATACTTCTTATGATTCTTTAAATATTTTAGTCATGAACACCATATAAAATTATGGTCTTTCTAACGCTGAAATTGGGACTGCCTGCTTATTCTACGTCCAATTCCATCCCCTCTCCATGATTTTTACCCTTGATTCTTCCCCGAAGTATACCAAAATCTTATTTTCTGTAAGTTCAAATTGGTTTCACCACTTCTAGGATAACCATTCTTACAGTTGTTTATAGTTTTTAAATGATCCTTTATGATATCTAAATAATCACATCACTGCTACCACATTAAAAAATCATCTGATGATGATGATATAATTGAACAACAGTTGGGAAATCATTAACTGGAAACAGATGCTGATGAGCTCTTCGAAAATCTAGATGACATAGATTATTTGTAATCCATAACTCTATGGAGAGTAAAAACACAGCATAAGAAAATTTTCTAACTAACCCTAAAGGGAAATTATATGATAAAACCTCACAAATCCTGAATAAAAGAGAGAAGTTTACTTCAATTATTGAATACCTTACACAGATGTAGTATTAGTATATTCAAATAGACAAAAACAAATGAATAAGACATGCTTGATTAAGAACCTACCTTTCTCATCTAAGGTATTATCAGCATAAAAGGCTATTTTTAGACTTTTTACTTGGATTTTTTTAATACACTGAGATTTAATTTAGATAAATCTTTTATTTAGCCACATAATGATGGTTCCTATCTCCCCCAACTCTACGTTGTTGTCAATATGAAGGACAAAGCATTTGTATAACCCCACTCAAGTTTTATTCTTTAGCATCTTTTAGACCAGTGAAGAAAGTTATGTAAACAAATAACTGCAATATACTGAGATATTGTTATATTAGACAATCACAATAAGACCATAGATGAGAAATTGTGTTATAGTATAATTGCTTTAATCTGCTTTAATATATGATAAGTAACAACTAACACTGGCAATATAAGAGCTGAAGTGCCATTTTAAAATACTGATCATGAATAACCTTTAGAGGAAATGCCACCTTACAATCTTTAAAAAGTTCGGGTAATATGGCTAAAGAACGCTCAAACTACCGCACAACCGCACTCATCTCACACGCTAGTAAAGTAATGCTCAAAATTCTCCAAGCCAGGCTTCAGCAATACATGAACCATGAAATTCCACATGTTCAAGCTGGTTTTAGAAAAGGCAGAGGGACCAGAGATCAAATTGCCAACATCCGCTGCATCATCGAAAAAGCAAGAGAGTTCCAGAAAAAAACAACTATTTCTGCTTTACTGACTATGCCAAAGCCTTTGACTGTGTGGATCACAATAAACTATGGAAAATTCTTCAAGAGATGGGAATACCAGACCACCTGAACTGCCTCTTGAGAAACCTGTATGCAGGTCAGGAAGCAACAGTTAGAACTGGACATGGAACAACTGGTTCCAAATAGGAAAAGGAATACATTAAGGCTGTATATTGTCACCCTGCTTATTTAACTTCTATGCAGAGTACATCATGAGAAACGCTGGGCTGGAAGAAGCACAAGCTGAGATCAAGATTGCCGGGAGAAATATCAATAACCTTGGATATGCAGATGACAGAACCCTTATGGCAGAAAGCGAAGAAGAACTAAAGAGCCTCTTGATGAAAGTGAAAGAGGAGAGTGAAAACGTTGGCTTAAAACTCAACATTCAGAAAACTAAGATCATGGCATCCAGTCCCAGCACTTCATGGCAAATAGATGGGGAAACAATGGAAACAGTGGCTGACTTTATTTTTTGGGCTTCAAAATCACTGCAGATGGTGAATGCAGTCAAATTAAAAGACGCTTACTCCTTGGAAGGAAAGTTATGACCAACCTAGATAGCATATTAAAAAGCAGAGACATTACTTTGTCAACAAAGGTCTGTCCAGTCAAGGCTATGGTTTTTCCAGTGGTCATGTATAGATGTTAGAGCTGGACTATAAAGAAAGCTGTGAAGTTGCTCAGTCGTGTCCGACTCTTTGTGACCCCATGACTGTAGGATCCTCCATCCATGGAATTTTCCAGGCAAGAATACTGGAGTGGGTTGCCACTTCCTTCTCCAGGAGCCCTTCCTGACCCAGGGATTGAATCCAAGTCTCCCACATTGCAGGCAGACGCTTTACCCATCTGAGCCACTAAAGCTGAGCGCCGAAGAAATGATGCTTTTGAACTGTGGTGTTGGAAATGACTCTTGAGAGTCCCTTGGACTGCAAGGAGATCCAACCAGTCCATCCTAAAGGAGATCAGTCCTGGGTGTTCATTGTAAGGACTGATGTTGAAACTGAAATTCCAGTACATTGGCCACCTGATGTGAAGAGCTGACTCATTTGCAAAAACCCTGTTGCTGGGAAATATTGAGGGCAGGAGGGGAAGGGGACAACAGAGGATGAGATGGCTGGATGGCATCACCAACTCGATGGACACGAGTTTGGGTATACTCCGGGAGTTGGTGATGGACTGGGAGGCCTGGCATGCTGTGCTTCATGGGGTCGCAAAGAGTCAGACACGACTGAGCAACTAAACTGACTAACTGAACTGAGCAACTGAACTGAACTGAATATGGCTTTTGGAGACTTGGATTCAGAGAGTAGAACTGTGTGACAGGGCAATAAATCTAGGATGTAGCTTCCTAAGGGTCTTAATTAAATATGCTTCTACAATTAAGTTAGCCCTTGAACTTAAATATTTTTAATACTAAAAATATTTCATATTATATATACATAACATATATAACTAACCACCACACATTGACACACTAGCTAGAAAACTATATCCTGGATAATCTTTTTTTAACACATGTATTTTATGTCAAGGATGAGTTAGACAAAAATTGACAGATACATTACCTTTTTATTGTTGGATTTCAATCATTCCTGAGTCTTAAATTTATATTTCTTTTTTTGCATATAAGCACAAAGTGTAACGGAGAAGGCAATGGCACCCAACTCCAGTACTTTGCCTGGAAAATCCCATGGATGGAGGAGCCTGGTAGGCTGTAGTCCATGGGGTCGCTAAGAGCTGGACACAACTGAGCGACTCCACTTTCACTTTTCACTTTCAAGCACTGGAAAAGGAAATGGCAACCCACTCCAGTGTTCTTGCCTGGAGAATCCCAGGGATGGGGAAGCCTGGTGGGCTGCCGTCTATGGGGTCGCACAGAGTCGGACACGACTGAAGTGACTTAGCAGCAGCAGCACAAAGTGGGGACAACCAGCCTCCCACTTCTTCCAGAGACCACACCTCATATTAAGTCATAATCTTCCTCTTACTCTTGATGTGTAAATCCTATTTGTGAAGATCTTAATCAATTATATATAAAGTAAATTACATATGTAGTAAAGCTATAAAATTTCATGAGATTCAATCCAGAAATCACTTGTCATGAGAGACTGGCTTTCCAATATGCATAACTAAAGTACCCTGGTATGTATCAGTGTACACTCATATTAGTCCCACTCCCTTTTCACTATTTCACTTCAGTTCAGTAGCTCAGTTCAGTTCAGTTACAAAGTCAAGTCTTTGCAACTCCATGGACTGTAGCATGCTAGGCCTCCCTGTCCATCACCAACTCCTGGAGTTTACTCAAACTCATGTCCATAGAGTCAGTGATGCCATACAGCCATCTCATTCTCTGTCGTCACCTTCTCCTCCCGCCTTCAATCTTTACCAGCATCAGGGTCTCTGAAAATGAGTCAGCTCTTCACATCAGGTGGCCAAAGTATTAGAGTTTCAGCCTCAGTCATTCCAGTGAATATTCAGGACTGATTTCCTTTAGGATGGACTGGTTGGATCTCCTTGCAGTCCAAGGGACTCTCAAGAGTCTTCTCCAACACCACAGTTCAAAAGCATCAATTATTTGGTGCTCAGCTTTCTTTATAGTCCAATTCTCACATCCATACATGACTACTGGAATAACCATAGTTTTGACTGGATGGACCTTTGTAGGCAAGGTAATGTCTCTGCTTTTTAATGTGCTGTCTAGATCAGTCATAACTTTCCTTCTAAGGAGCAAGTGTCTTTTAATTTCACAGCTGCAGTCACAATCTGCGTGATTTTGGAGCCCCCAAAAATAAAGTCTGCCACTGTTTCCATTGTTTCCCCATCTAATTGCCATGAAGTGATGGGACCGGATGCCATGATCTTAGTTTTCTGAATGTTGACTTTTAAGCAACTTTTTCACATTCTTCTTTCACTTTCATCACTTTAGTTCTTCTTCACTTTCTGCCATAAGGGTGGTGTCATCTGTGTATCTGAGGTTATTGATATTTCTCCCAGCAATCCTGATTCCAGCCTGTGCTTCATCCAGCCCGTGCTTCATCCAGCCCGTGCTTCATCCAGCCCAGCATTTCTCATGGTGTACTCTGCATATAAGTTAAATAAGCAGGGTAACAATATACAGCCTTGATGTACCCCTTTCCTGATTTGGAACCAGTCTGTTGTTTCATGTCCAGTTCTAACTGTTGCTTCTTGACCTGCAAACAGATTTCTCAGGAGACAAGTCAGGTGGTCTGGTATTCCCATCTCTTGAAGAATTTTCCAGTTTGTTGTGATCCACACAGTCAAAGGCTTTGGCATAGTCAATAAAGCAGCAGCAGATGTTTCTCTGGATCACTCTTGCTTTTTTGATGATCCAACGGATGTTGGCAGTTGGACCTCTGGTTCCTCTGCATTTTCTAAATCCAGCTTGAACATCTGGAAGTTCATGATTCACGTATTGCTGAAGCTTGGCTTGGAGAATTTTAAGCATTACTTTGCTAAAGTGTGAGATGAGTGCAATTGTGCATTAGTTTGAGCATTATTATATTATCACCATTTTATTTCTACTAATTGAAGATCTGATTCTAAAATTTCAGACTGAAATAAAATGGTTACTATTTTCCAAAAAATTGCATGAGAATTCTTAAAGATTATGTTAGTCCCCAATAAATATATTTTACTGTATTGGCATATCATGAATTATTTTTAGCTTTTGGTTAATGATAAAAAATTATCAAAAAGTCTAGCACAAATTTATAATGCTCTGTAGTATAGAATGATAATCTCTGAGTTTCTGCTGTACCTAATAGATGTATACAAATTACATTCAAAGTATCATACCCTTGTGTATATACATAATCATGAAGATCAAGGGAAGTGGATTAAAGAAAGATAATGATTAAATTTTATTAAGGGACAAATGGCCCCCAGATCTGCCTCTTATAGCTTAATACTGTTCCTCAGTAATTCCAACTTTATGCACCTTTGACTTTTTCAAGGTTGACATGAGTACCAAAGCAAACCAACCATATATACCAAATACATTTGGGCAATAGCACCAGTTAGGGCCAATGAAAGCTTGTTGGTAGCAAAATAATGATCATTTAAGAATTCAAACAAAGGTCATATCAAGATTTGCCTTAAAACTCCATCTCTTCTAATAAGCCTTCCTCAAGGACTTTGCTTCCTCTTTAGAACTTCTATTGTCTTTCCCATGCTATTGTTTTCCTCTATTTCTTTGCATTGATTGCTGAGGAAGACGTTCTTATCTCTCCTTGCTATTCTTTGAGACTCTGCAGGTGTCATTATATTATTTATTGAAGACTAAATGTCATAGTATGCCATATCCCAAACTTTAATTCTTCACTCTCAATCACCCTTATCCATTAAACCTGCTTGCACTGCATCACTGGACCCTTCTTGTAGTTCTTATTATATATATCCATAGCTGACTGTCTCTTGTTCTCTCTCAGCCCATTTTTACTGTCTTTCCTCCATCTCTGGTTTACCTTCACCATACTGTTTACCAATCTCATAGGTCATAGCTTATGGAATTACAGACAGTAGCTGCTCCTAAATGCTCTCTTACTATAAATCTCATATCTATCTCGTTCCGTTTTTGTGAAACATAGCGTAGGTGTTGAAGAAATTAGGGCCTACATGATGAAACTGATATTTCAGCCTAACACTGGACAATGCACTACAGGTGTTTACCTATGCTTAGGGCGCTTTTGTTTTGTTTTTGTTTCTTCCTGGAAGTTCAGATTAGAAGTTTAGAATGTTAGTAATGACACTGATGTTTTCATTAAAACCTTCATCCAACAGTTGTTGAGACAAAGATTGATTCACAGACTTACCCGAGTTCACTCTGCTAGTCAATGACAGATCTTGAACAGATGGGGACCATGGGGTTAGAGTCCCCATCTCCTTCCTTTTCTGTTTCACCTCATAGATTTTATACTATAATAATATTATGCAATTTGATATAAGTAGAATTTAACAGTTATGGATAGGAAATATTTATTATATAAATACTTATTTGGATTTGTGAAAAATCATTATTACAAACCCACCCTCACAAAATAGGAGATGGTAATAATAGCCAGAGGCACAAACAGGTTAATTTAGCCAAGAACACACATCTCATTAATATCTTTATGAAGCAAATAATGTCCAATTTATATACAGGCATAGCTCATTTTATTGTGATTCACTTAACTGCTTTTGGCAGATACTGAATTTTATAAACTGAAAGTTTCGGCAACTCTGTGTTAAACAAGGCTATTTGCTCCACTTTCCCATCAGCATTTGCTCATTTTTTGTCTCTGCATCACATTGTGGTAATTCTCACAATATTTCAAATTTTCATTATTATTGTATTTGTTATGATGATCTGTGATCAGTGATCTTCAGTACTACTACTACAAAGAGATTGCAACTCACTGAAGGTTCAGATGACAGTTAACAGTTTTTAGCAACAAAGTATTTTTTTAATTAAGGTGTGCACATTGTCATTTTAATATACCATGCTATTTCACACTTAATAGACCACAGCATAGTGCAAGCATAATTTTATATGCCCTAGGATAAATCTGTGTGACTTTATTGCAATACTCACTTTATTGCAGTGGTCTGGAACAAAACCCACAATATCTTTGAGGTATGCCTGTATTTTATTGCTATTTGCCTAGGCTGCTTTCCTAAGATTTCCAAAATTAGATCAAAATTATTAGTGTCATTTTACAGAATGGTTTAAAATAAAGGCAAATACATACTGAAAGCAAAGAACAGAGAAATGGACATTTTGAGAAGTGTTGAAACAGGTCTCTCTCAAAATCTACCTAAAAATGTTGAGCTGTGAAACTACAGAAAGAATATTTATTTTTGCAACTGCAGTGAGAGTCATGAAGTTTCTTCCAAGGATCTGTAAACATTCCTTGAGGGTAGTCTGTCACCAAAATTCATTCCCTTAGCACTTTCCATACACTAGCAGCTTTCCACTTAATCAATATTAAAGATATTATCTGGTACACGTGAATGCTAACAATTTTGAAAACCTGACAAAATGGAAATTATCATATGCAAATAAAAATTATGAAGAGTGATACCATAATATATAGAAAACCCAAACTGATGAATAAAAAGAAGAAAAGAGAGAGAGAGAAGAGACAGAGAGAGATGTAGAGAAAGAGGGAGGGAGAAAGAGAAGATAACTAGTTCAGAAGCGTAAAACTCATTTTATTATGATTTATCTATTTTTCTATCTATAGGCAAATGCTTTATATATACATCTCTCTTGCAGAACATATAAAACAAATTCTTGACTATCTCATAGAAATGTCATGAGAGCTAAGGAAATAAATCTCTTAATGTGAAATATATAAGGCTTTGAGGAAATGTGTTATCAAAATTTCTAAACAAAACTGAAGAGGCTAGTTTAAAAAAAAAGCAGAGATGCTTGTAGATAAATAACAAATATAGACATATAAGCCAGTTGAAAAACAAGTTCTCTATTAAAAAATTATTATTCCATTAAATCTAAAATCCAATATTAGAGTTCAGCAATTTACCTGTAGAAGATGATGGTGATTTTTATTTTGATATTAGTTTTGATATGATAAAAATGTAAACAAAATGGTAACAGATCAGTTAACTGAGATAATCTCAATTTATAAAATATAAGTCTACAGCTTATTTTTCCAAAGAAGAAATTATGAAGAGGAGAGGGGGAAAACAGAGGGATTAAGTGTATATGTCATATAAAGCTATGATGTGAAAGTTGTTAAATCATACCAGATAGTATGCAAAGAAAAAATATTGACACAATTCCAACAAACATTAGCTGACATCACTGATGGGAGAGTTGTTATGTATTCTGGCAAATCTTCTAAAAAACTGAACATTAAACACTAGAACCTCAAAACCCAATTAACAACTGGTGGCATACTTTTTAATGATTTTCACTTTCATCCCATCCTTAAACAGGATCATATACAAAAAACATACAGATAAAAACATACATACACACGCATGCACACAGACACACATACACACACACACACACTCATCACCAGACCTGTGCTTTTTAAGGAGACTTAGGTACCGGTGTCTACGTGCTGTGAATCTGATGGCAGGGGTCCTACTTGTTGCCTCCTCACTACACGGTTTCCTCACCTCCATGTCTTCTCACTGGCTGCAAGCCAGCCTTTGTCCTCCACTGCTGATGCACAAAGTTCTAATGACCCACATGCTACCACCAATCCCAAGCCCTATTACTCCTCTCATCTCTTCTCCCCCACTTTTTCATTTTTGACTTTTATTCTTTTATGTCTCTGGTTGCTCCCTTGAAGTTTTTTTAAAATTTTACTGAAAAGGCTTTAGAAACCTCTTTGCATCAGCCTTTCTTTTCTGACCCTTCTTAAAATGAATGTACCAAGAAAGCATAATTACCTTGTTATAGAGATATACTGAGTATTAGAACATATATCCCACTACAACTGCTTGCATTTTCATTTTGTATATCTTATGTGAAAAATTTAATTATAGATAACTCCATTTATACTATTATATATAACTTTCCTTATAATACTTTGTATTGATAATGATAGATTTGTATGTAGATCTAGTCTGTACATGCATGAATGTACATACATGTATGTATACATACACATACATGTTCCTAAAACAGTTCCTCACTTATTTGTGGGTTCTTTAAGCACACACTGAGTAATCAATAATTTAAAGAATAATTAGATGGTAGGTACTAGTCTATTTTTTCTCATTTTGATCTAAAACCCAGCACTCACAGTGAGACAGATATCATATTTAAAACTTTGACCTAATGTGTGTGTTTAATTATGTCTTCCTGCTGAAGAGTTCTTTCTTTTCAAAAATACTCCCCCTGTTTATTCTGTTGTTTTCTTTCTTAATTTGTAAAAATTATTCTGTGTACTTAAAAGTTTAGAAGTGTTTCATAGATAACTCAGGTATTACTCCAGAAAAGAAAAGCCTACAAACACATTATATAGATAATTATATAAAGGCTAAAGTCTTTGACTAAAAATATCTATTTCTGCTTTATTGACTATGGCAAAGCCTTTGACTGTGTTGACCACAACAAACTGGAAAATTATTCAAGAAATGGGAATACCAGACCACCTGACCTGCCTCTTGAGAAATCTGTATGCAGGTCAGAAGGCAACAGTTAGAACAAGACATGGACCAACAGACTGGTTCCAAATTGGGAAAGGAGTACATCAAGGCTGTACATTGTCACCCTGCTTATTTAACTTATATGCAGAGGACATCATGAGAAACGCTGGGCTGGATGAAGCACAAGCTGGAATCAAAATTGCCAGGAGAAATATTAATAACCTCAGGTATGCAGATGATACCACCCTTATGGCAGAAATCAAAGAAGAACTAAAGAGCCTTTTGATGAAAGTGAAAGAGGAGAGAGGAAAAGGTTGGCTTGAAACTCAACATTCAGAAAACTAAGATCATGCCATCACTTCATGGCAAATAGATGGGGAAACAGTGGAAACAGTGATAGACTTTTTATTTTGGGGGGTTCCAAAATCACTGCAGATGGTGACTGCAGCCATGAAATTAAAAGACACTTGCTCCTTGGAAGAAAAGTTATGACCAACCTAGACAGCATATTAAAAAGCAGAAACATTACTTTGCCAACAAAGGTCCACCTAGTCAAAGCTGTTTTTTCCAGTAGTCATGTATGGATGTGAGAGTTTGACTATAATGAAAGTTAAGCACAGAAGAATTGATGCTTTTGAACTGTGGTGCTGGAGAAGACTCTTGAGAGTCCCTTGGACTGCAAGGAGATCCAACCAGTCCATCCTGAAGGAAATCAGTCCTAAATATTCACTAGAAGGACAGATGCTAAAGCTGAAACTCCAATACTCTGGCCACTTGATGCAAAGAACTGACTCATTTGGAAAGACCCTGATGCTGGGAAAGATTGACAGCAGGAGGAGAAGGGGATGACAGAGGATGAGATGGCTGGATGGCATCACCGACTCAGTGGACATGAGTTTGAGTAAACTCCAGGAGTTGGTGATGGACAGGGAGGCCTGGCGAGCTGCTGTCCATGGGGTCACAAAGAGTCAAACATGACTGAGCGACTGAACTGAACTACATCAAGACTGTATACTGTGACCCTGCTTATTTAATTTATATGGAGAGTACACCATGAGAAATGCTGGCTGGATGAAGCACAAGCTGGAATCAAGACTGCCGGGAGAAATACCAATAACCTCAGATATGCAGATGACACCACCCCTGTGACATAAAGTGAAGAGGAACTAAAGAGCCTCTAGATGAAGGTGAAAGAGGAGAGTGAAAAAACTGGCTTAAAATTCAACATTCAAAAAACTAAGATCATGGCATCCAATTCCATCACTTTATGGCAAATAGATGGGGAAAAATGGAAACGGTGACAGACTTTATTTTCTTGAGCTCCAAAATCACTGCTCATGGTGACTGCAGCCATGAAATAAGAAAAGCCATGGCAAACCTATACAGCATATTAAAAGCAGAGATATCATTTTGTTGACAAAAGTCCATATAATCAAAGTTATTGTTTTTCCTGTAGTCATGTACAAATGTGAGAGTTGGCCCATAAAGAAGCCTGAGCACTGAAGAATTGATGCTTTCAAACAGTGCTGGAGAAGACTCTTAAGAGTCCCTTGGACAGCAAGGAGATCCAACCAGTCCATCCTAAAGGAAATCAGCCCTGAATATTCAATGGAAGGACTAATGCTGAAGCTCCAATACTTCGGCCACCTTATGTGAAGAGCCAATTCATTGGAAAAGACTCTGGTGCTGGGAAAAATTGAGAGCAGGAAGAGAAGAGGGCAACAGAGGATGAGATTGTTGGATGGCATTATCGACTCAATGGACATGAGTTTGAGCAAACTCCAGGAGATAGAGAACAGGGAAGCCTGGTGTGCTACAGTCCATGGGGCAATGAAAAGTTGGACCTGAGTGAGCAACTGAACAACAACAACAAAAATAAAGTTCAATATACCTTTTTGCCATATGACTACATGGGATGTCTTTAAGGATAAGCGGTCACTCTGAAGTAATTGTGGCAAAGGGCTTCCAGTTATTCTAACAATTGTTATCCAACAACAATGACCCTCCTCCATTTTTGAAAGAATAAACAATCATTAAGAAATCAAGTACTCGCTGGAAGGAGATTACTTATCATAAATTAAATTGATTTCAGGCATTTAGCTTCCCCAAGCTTAGACATTTTTTTTTTCCTTCCCTGTTTTCTTATTGAAAGAGTTGAGACTGATAGCTGGTCAAGGAAACCCCATCAGGTCAACACTCTGTAAAGAGAATTAACGGTCATGCCGATATAATAATCTCACTAAGTGCTTTAGTTCAACAATGAGAACCTAACTTAGGCACCCCCAGGCCAATGTTTCCAGGTGCACAACTCAATCTTCCCCAAATGATGGCAGAACCACCCAATAATGTCATGAGAAGGGTCAGTCTACACACTTTTATCCCCAGGTACTATGTAGCTTTCAGATTTATACCCAACTTTGATATAGGCCCTTGAACCAGACCTTCTGGATTGATGCTCTTGAGGAAGGAGAGAAAATGATCTGTTTCTTGAGAAGCAAGCCACTGTTGGTTTCCAGAAATTAGAAGACTTTAGTGACTGAACAACAGCAACACAGTCAGAAAAAGGGAAAGCATTAGTTGTTCAGTTGTGTCCAACTCTCTGCTGGACTACCCATGGACTGTAGCCCACCAGGCTCCTCTGTCCATGGAATTCTCCAGGCAAGGATACTGGAGTGGGTAGCTGTTCCCTTCTCCAGGGGTCCTTCCCAATCCAGGGTTTGAACCCACGTCTCCCATATTGCAGGCAGATTTTTTATCATCTGAGCCATCAGGGAAGCTCTTATAATCAGAGTACTTTATTTAATGATTGTAAAATAATTATATTATCAAAGATCATAAACTAACAATATTTTCTGTAATTCACATTACATGGATTTTTGTGACAAAGTCTCAGATCTGCTTTCCTATCTTTGTAATCTGCTCAGGAGATTTGGTAGCCAAAACAATTATACTATCTATTTTTTAAATGGTGCTTTCACCTCAGGTTACAAAAGCTCTTGTGCTATAACTTGTGATAAATATCAATATCTATTAAATCAAGTAAAATATAAATCTACCTAAAGTGCTAAGAAGTATTTGAAGTGCCTCTCTGACTCAAAAAGAACACTTTCATAATTTGAAAAGAAGGTATCATCATTGTATCACATTTCCGGAAAACAAAAGATGCTAGCTTTTGCATTTAAAATACTGTATTTGTTGGTGGTTTATGGGGTGTGTAGGAAAACCAGGAGTTACTGCTGAAAGACAAATTCCATGCAGCTATAACAGAATGTTTAAATAAGTTATTTTTGAATGAGATCTTTTATGTCCCATGCAATTCAGTGCCTCAGGCTGTGAGCTCCTATAACTTGGGTTGAAGGAAGTCTAGTTTCTGTTGAAACAAAAGTATAAGATGAATTATGTCAAGAGAAACCCTAGTTTAATATGCTGTGCCCTGGCTTACTCATAGAGGTTTCTTTGTAAAATACCCTGAGGGTGCAGGCAAGGAGCAGATTCTAGTATTTCTGGTCAATTTCAAACAAACAAATGAAAATGACATAAAATGGCAGTAATATAGTCTTACGAGCATAGGAAAGCTTGATCCTTCTGTCAGACTCTTTAACTTTTTCCAACTGTGTTTAGTTTTCTTCCTTTATTATTTATTGATTTAGAAGCAAAGCTTTTCTTTGCACTTATCTGCTGGCTGTACAAAAATTAAATCCCTAAGATAACAGCATACATCTGGTATGTCCCAATTTCTCAAGAATTTCTTTTTTATGTATATGCTTCTAAATTTCACCCCCTCAGTGAGACCCTCATGAACAAACAACACTCATTTCCTATCCCCTTTTCCTGCTTTATCCATCTCTAAAGACTTTATAATGGTCTAATGTACTTTAAACTTTACCAATTTGCGTCTTGGATCGCCTGTCTCTCCTTCACCCTAGATCATAAACTCCATGAGAGAAGGACTTTGGGTCTATTTCGATCACGGCTAAAACCCCAGAGGCTTAAACATTGACTGGCACATACCTTAATAGCATTGGTTTAGGGTTTTAAGAATTGGAATTCATAGGATAAATAAGAGAGGTGGAAAAGTAGGTTGAATATACAACAAGGATTATGTGTGATCTTTATGGCATGTTTCTTTACTGATTCTGGATGGATAATTGACCCAGTGGAATTTTTTGAAATAGTCAGTGTTTATTTCTTTAATACCGTTCTCTCTACCTCTTTTCTAAGTTCCTATTTTGTCTCTCTCCAGGCACCCAATATTCTTTTCTGCCTTACTCCCCCGAACAACACTCATATAGCCCTTGTACTTCTACTTCAGAAGGGTGAGTAAAAAATGTCTTCCTTCCTTTAAAATATAAAATGTCCCATGACTCCAGTTACTTCAATTATGATTCCTTTTCACATCTTTCTGCAAACTTCCTCTTCTTTGAGATTACAGTAGATAATTTTTGGAGCCATAAGTTTAAACAAACTCATGTTTAACCTCTTCGACTCCCTAGGTTCTGTCTGCCAGTTTTGATTTTTCTTGTTAAATCAAACTACTCTTGAATTTTTGAAGCATCGGAAGTGTGACAAAGTCAAACAAAATACTTTGGACAGGTTTAAAGATCCATCCTTGGGAGCAGGACCCAGGATGATCCCATTTTATCTGGGATTTTACCAGTTTTATCACTGGAAGCTCCACATCCAGGGAAAATTCTCAATCTCAGACAAACTGAGATACCTGGTCATCACAACCAGACCTCAAAATATGGGCAAGGTTTCCTTGCCTAGAAACATGCCTCTGGGCTTGGGTTTTGTAACTCATCCTAGTTTGTCTCCTACTTCTACTCTTCTAGAACTAACGGAGTTTTGCACACCAACCATCATGTCAGTGCAAAACTGCCTCTGATGGTGGGAATGGAGAGTGAGAACTGGAAGGGATTAGATGTCCGTATAGCTACTCAGTTTTTATTTGTCATCATGGATGCTCATTCAGGACAACCCAAGTAAATCATCTATGCAGCCCAAACCATAAGACAATCAAATGCAGAATTAAATGTTGTCTTATAATCAATAAACAAATATATTTAAAATACATTCTAATTCATAAGAAATAATGTGCTGCTGCTGCTAAGTCGCTTCTCGTGTGACGCCATAGACGGCAGCTCACCAGGCTTCCCTGTTCCTGGGATTCTCCAGGCAAGAACACTGGAGTGGGTTACCATTTCCTTCTCCAATGCATAAAAGTGAAAAGTGAAAGTGAAGTCACTCAGTCGTGTCTGACTCTTTGCGATCCCATGGACTGCAGCCTACCAGGCTCCTCTGTCCATCAGATTTTCCAGGCAAGAGTATTGGAGTGGGGTGCCATCTCCTTCTCTGAGAAATAATGTGACTTCCATGCAAAGAACAATTTGAAACTGGTTATTGGAAGACTACAGCAAAGTTGTTTGTTGTTTTGGTTTGTATCACTGATGGTGAATGTTCTTTATTCATGAAGAAGTTTCTAGAAGTTTTTTAAGAGAGCAGTGTCAGTTATACTATGTCAGGGTAGACATATAATGAGTCAGGGTAGATTCATTCTAACATTGAATTTAGCTCCAGGTGCCTCTGACTATTATTCTACATCCAAGCTTTATCTATATTATTGAAAAAGCACTAGTTTAGAACTTAGCCTGATCCAGTCCTAGCTTCACCATGTCTCAGATGCGAGAACTTGGGCAATAAGAGAACATTCCTAAGGTGATCAACAAACAGGGAACAACAAGGTCTAACCTGCACATTCACATGGCTATTGTTGGATCAATAAGATAAAGGACCTTAGAAGGTTTTTTCATACATATAACATATTTTGACTATTTGGTAACATCAATTCCTTACATCAAATTAAATAATGAAGCATGCATCTATTGATGAAAAAAACTGAATTATAGCAGTCAAAATAGATGGGAGAGAGGCAGGGGCATTTAACTGCTAGCAGTGTGCATGCCTGCATGTGTGCTAAGTCCCTTCCATCATATCCGACCCTTTGCGACCCTATGGACTACAGCCTGCCAGGCTCCTCTGTCCATGGGATTCTCCAGGCAAGAACACTGGAGTAGGTTGCCATGCCCTCCTCCAGGGGGCCTTCCCGACCTAGGGATTGAACCAGTGTTTATTGCATCTCCTGCGCTGGCAGGTGGGTTCTTTACCACTAGCACCACCTGTGAAGCCCAGCAGTGTACACAGTCAACTAATCATAAACTATATCATCAAACACACAAAAAGCAAGCAGTCAACAGTGGTTGGAGTAAGGCGGGCATGTGGAAACCTGTAAAGCAGAGAACTGCTAAATCATTTGTGAGGTCACACAGCAGTGTGTCTTTATTTATTTTTGTTCTTACCTTCTTCTAGGACAATTTAAGGTAGTTCACAAAACTGAAAGTGGAAGAATAGGCACTGAACTGGGTTTTTAAAAATGTAACCCTGAGTTCTTTTCCTTGAACCATAGAAGAAAATATGCTGTCCTGGGAGTTAGGAGGTCAGAGATCTGCAAATAGCAGTCTGCTTTTTCTTGGGGAAATTACCTGACCTGTGTGCGGAAGTTTCCTCATTTGTAAAACAAGATTATATTAGTGTTGGTTTGTATTTTTCAAACTATTAGATGAAATAGAATAAATTAGACAAAAATAGTTCAAAGAGTAGAGTATATAATAAAGATAATTATTGTTTCTTGAAACATATTTCAGTTGCGAGAGTGTGTGTTCATACATACACATTGGGTCACAAAGCAAAGTGTATTTCTTACAATGCTTCATGGTCAAAACCACTTTCTTCTTATTTTTTAGGTGTCCTGTAAGATTCTTTCTAACCTGTATCGTCCACTGATTCTATCTTCCTTGGTTTTAAGATAAAAAGAAATAACCTAATCTTCAAGTATTTTCATATTTTTCTGCTCTTTTCTTTTTCCTCCCTAATCACCATCCTTGCCCCCATCACTGCTTGTAAATACTTCAAAACCCTATGTGAAGGATCACCTTTTTATCATCACAAATTAATTTGTAGTAATATTTCACACTTGAATGCAGATCCAATTGAATATATTGTCCTCTAAGTGTAATATTTAGAGAGTTAACAAACTTTATATCATCATCACTGTGTGCAGAAAAAAAGCCAGTGGCATCTCTAGAGTACCTACTTTTGATATTTCAACATGTCCCTTTCAGTGAGACGCTTCCTAGAAGGCAGAAATAGACTTTGGGAAACAAAACTGATCTAAAGAGCAAAATAATCATCACAAGCAGTGATCAGCAAAATGGAATCTTCTCTCCCTCACACACACATATGTTCAGACTGAGATAAGCATGCACATACTTCAGTTACAAGCAGAACTTTCTTGAGAGACAAGTGGCAGGGAGCGCTGAAGCTGAAAGCGTTGTGACAACACAGTGGCACACAATGGTGAGAAACAGCTCAACCCTGTAATTAATTTCTATCATTAAACTCCCATCGATATCACTTAGGGGGATGACTCTGACAGGATGGGCATATTACCTAGAAACAGATTTCCTACTTCAAAGGTTATAGTACTGTTCGCATATATACTTTAGAAGAAAGTATCAAAAGGTGAAAAATATGGAAGGCATTATGTATAACCTGAGAATAACTTTGCAGAGCATAAGTGTATGTGCTTGACATTGGCTGTGGTAGATTTTAAGCTTGACAGATTTTTCCCCTCTAAAAAGAAAGGCAGATGTTCAGTTCCCAAAATGGGATTGAGAAAACAATGTATATTTAGGATCGATTTATTTAAATCCTAGTGCTTTTAATTTGCTCTCTATAATGGTGAGTACTAATGAAGTATACAAAATTGCCTCAAAGTGGAGCCATTATTATAGAAAATAGAAAAGAAGGAGAAATGGTATTAGATATAACCAATTATCTTTAGGAGATAATCAATTAAATAGACACAGAAAAGACAATGTAGAAAAAAATTCCCTTTGCAGCTATACCGGTATGGCTAAAGAAAACAAAATTGTAGAATAGTGGTTGTTATGAAAAAAGTTATATGAAAAGCTGTAAAATTTTCCCTTAGACTCAAAATAAAGTTTCTTTCATCCTAACCAAGTCTGGCAAGTGACTTATTTGGAAGACTGTTCTGAACTCCCCCAGCTGAGAAACACCACACCTTAGAATCCTCTCTGTCCAAGATATATTATTGCATAAGGTTTACTGTATCTTTAAAGCATACACACATCACTTAAAATGACTTCTAATCCGCAAACTAGATATCCATTTCACTCCCTTCCTTTGAAAATCTGAGTAAATTCCAAGTAATAAGGATAACTGAACACTATTATGATAGGCTCTGGAAATAAAATTACAAACAATTTGAACTTAGATAAATGAAATAAATCAAACTTTTGAAATACTTCTTCAGACTAAATCAGTGTAAGCAACAAAATGACCCTTTGTTGTATATTTCTGACTTCTAAATTAAATTTTCACCCTGACAAAATATAACTTAAACATTCTTCAGGCATATGTATGAATAACATGGTGACATTTTCTTTAGCATTTAAAGGAAAAAAAAAAAAAAAAAAAACTGTGTAAAAGGTGATAAGATGAGTTGTTTGTGGAAAAGAAACTCATATTTCTTCTTTGCCTCAGGGACACCATCTTCTTTTTTCTAACTCAATTTTTACATAAGTTTAAATTTTCTCATGGGAAGACTCAAAATCAGTTGAGGATAAAGTTGATGGAATTTAAATATCATACTCTCTGCAGGCAGGCAAAGTTCAGAACTCAGATTCTATGGTATATGTACCAGATGTGGCAACACCATTTATTTGTTAAGTCAACAAATATTTTTGAGTGTCTAGATTACACCAGATATTATAACAGACAACATGGTAGGCACTAGGAATATAGTAACGAATATGACATCTATGATCCTGGATGGAGGGGTGAGAAAAACAAAAGATAAACATACTTTAGTAATTAGAAAGGATGAGTGCAAGGAAAGAAAGAAATAGGATTTTGTAAAAGAAGGTAACAGGCAAGGACCAGATCTAGATGGAAAAGTCAAGGACATCTCTCAAGGTGATATTCAGGCTAACATATCAAGATGAAGCAGCCAAGGGAAGCCTGGGAATAGAGATTTCTCAGAGTAGAAAAGTAGCTTATCCATAGTCATGAGTCTGGAGAGAGCTTGCAATGTTGTAAGAACAGATAAAAGGCTAAGGGGACAGACCCAAAGGTGAACGTCCACAAATGGTGCCCAAAAGAAAGCAAGCAAGAGGTAATTTGAGAAATTAAGTCATGGCCTGTTTATACAGTATTTCTTGATAAGCTAACGAGTTAATGTTTTATTCTAAAAGGAATAGAAGCCATTGAAAGATATTAGTCAGAAACACTGTAGCTGATAATTTTTCATATATTATCTATCTACTTCAGAAATAATTGTTTCAAACTAATACACATAACTGATGTACACATAATTGAGGGACAAAAAGTAGTTTAAACATTACAATATAATATGGACAGTTATACTAAGAAAACGTAAATATCAAACTGGACATAGAAAAGGCATATAATGTTATTTAAACAGAGTAATTTGAACATATCATAAGATTAGGTTTGCTTTCCACCCTTCTAGGTGATAAAATTTACTACAAATATGTCAATAATGAAGCAGAGAGCTGACAATACAGGTTTTCCACTAAATAGCTCTTAAAACTATGACTTAGAAATGGTTTTACTACTACTACTACTAAGTCACTTCAGTCGTGTCCAACTCTGTGCGACCCCATAGACGGCAGCCCATCAGATGGCTCCCCTGTTCCTGGGATTCTCCAAGCAAGAACACTGGAGTGGGTTGCCATTTCTTTCTCCAATGCATGAAAGTGGAAAGTGAAAGTCAAGTCGTTCAGTCGTGTCTGACTCTTAGCGACCCCATGGACTGCAGCCTACCAGGCTCCTCCGTCCATGGGATTTTCTAGGCAAGAGTACTGGAGTGGAGTGCCATTGCCTTCTCCAAGAAATGGTTTTAGGAGATAGTAAATTTAAGTACGGCTAGTTTGGTTTATGTCTAGTTTTGGTTTGCTTACTTGCATGTTTGTTTCTATCCTTATTCTTCAAACATTTTGAGGGTTTTGTGTTGTGGGGGAGGGTTGTCTTGATTGTTAACTGTAATACAGTATTATATTAATTTTAGGTGTACAAAATAGTGGTTCAACATTTATATATTCGGTTGGCCAAAAAAGTTTGTTTGGGTTTTTCCATTAAATCTTAATAAAAAATAGTTGTATTTTTTAACTAAAAATTCTCTTCTTAACCCACAGACTAAAATAAATTTGGAAAAGTTAAAGTAAGTCGTGAAATAGAGAGAGGAAAGAAAAAAAATCTAAAAAAGTTTGGCAGGAACTAGGTTAGGAGAAAACTTATCAGATCTCTGAATAAGGAAACATTTCTTCAATACTAAAAATCAAGAAACTTTAATGATGTTCATTTCACTGTTTGTCTTAGTAACAAGAAACATACTGATAAAAGGACATAAATATGTAAAAAAGAAACACACTTAAAACTAGTAAAAAGAGTAAAGAAAATATTTGCAACTAATAAGATAGATAAATAGTCAAAATTCTTACTTTGTAAAGGAAAACAGCACAATATGCAAAAAACAGGGCAAGAATATGAAGAGAAAATACACAGAAGAAAAATTATGAAATAGCTAACATACTTGTTTTAAACAAGCTAACTAGTAATCAAATTACTGCAATTGAAAACAAAAAGACACCATTTTTCACCTACAGAATTTGCAATGAATAGTCAAAGTATCAAAGTCAATGGTCTCAAGGATGTGGTAAATTAAGCATTCTTTTCCACCATTACTTGGAATGTAAATTGGTCCATCTTTCTTGGAAAAGAGTTTAATACTGTGTATCAAATCTGGAAAATATTCAAACCTTTTTACCCTGTAATTTCACATCTAGAAAGGTATCTGGATAAACTAATAATGAATGTATTAAAACTTTGAGTGCAATGATGTTCATTTCACTGCTTATCTTAATAACAAAAATTAGAAATAAGACAATAGAAACATCAAATAGCATAGGAATGGTGAGGAGGCTGGGTCATGTTCGTACTGCACAGTAATATGCAACTGATAAAATATTTTAGAAGAATTCTTAGTGATATTAAAAATATCAGTGATATATTATGCTGCAAAAAACCAGGATAATAACTATACTCAGAGAAATAAAGACAAATATATCTTTAAGGAAATACACCAAAATGCTAGCAATTTTATATAAATGATTGTTTATAAGTAAATGCATTGTGTTATTTATTCTGTACACTTTCCTATATTCCTTATTTTGTTTAAATATTACCTTTAATGCCAACAATCATAGTCTATTTGACAACATATATGAATATACATGACCACATCAAATACTTTTATTAATAATATTATTTAAAAGATAAGTTCTCTATGGGTCTCTAAAAACAATCATCAAAATATTTTAAAGTTGCCATATCTTTCTGATTCATCTTGTTATAATACAAATATTTTATAAGATTCAAACTCCAAGTGGCCCATTATTATAAGTATTTCTATTATTATTTGACAGTTTTTTTAGCAAATTAAAGAAAGAATTTAGTGAATATTTTTTAAAACAGTCTGAAAAAATGTTCTTGTAACATTTTTAAACATTACTATGGAAATGAATATTGACTTTTTTCCAGTTTCATGTACAAAACAATAACACTGCATGAAGACCAGAAAATAAATAGGATAAGAAAACAGAAAAATCTGCCTTCATATAGTATTCAAACTGAGAATACGAAAAGGAAACAATGACCTTAAACAATGAAAGTAAATTGGATTTCTGAAAGCCTTTAGTTTTAATAATCTACAATGTTATTAGCATTAGGGAAAATTAAAATGTACAAACTTTATTTTGTCAGTGCAACATTATTTTAATTGGTTTTCTTTGAGATAATGGACACTGAAGTCACATTTTCAGGATTTTGTGAAGACTGGAAGCTTGACCTGAAGCAGAGTTTTACTCAGTGAATTACTTGCATCATCTTAAGTTATTTGATGCCTCTAAGAATCAGTTTTAATTTATTAACAAGGTCAATATTATACAAACTACTTATTATACATTCTAATCCCAAAATGCATTTATTATGTTTTTTCTATTGCTCCTAAACTTTCTGAATGAGATTAATATTCTAATAGAAATTTATTTCTGTCTTTATAATTCTGGATGATAATAACCTAACAATGTCTTTTTCCAAAGAAAGTGACTACGTGAGTGCGTGCTCAGTGGATAGATTAGCTTCAATGTATCCAACCAATTCTTTGCAAGCTCAGAACTTACAGTCCACCAGAGTCCTCTGTCCATGGAATTTTCCAGACAAGAATACTGGGGTGGGTTGCCATTTCCTACTCCAGGGGATCTCTTCAACCCAGGGGTCAGACTCACATCTCCTGCACTGTAAGCAGATTCTTAGCCACTGTGCCATCTGGGAAGCCCAAGGAAAGTGATTACATATTAAAACAAAAATTATAAAGTTTTATTTTAAAATATTTGTACATTATATATACACAATACATCAAGGTTGTATATGTACAGTAATATTGTATATATTTAATAACATTACATTGTGTGTATATTTATATGTATGAATATTATTCATTCATCAGAAAGAAAAAATCTGCCATTTCTAATAACATGAATGGACTTTGAGGGCATTATGCTAAGTGAAATAAGTCAAACAGAGAAAGACAAATACTGTATGACATTAGGTATATGTGAAATCCTTAAAAAGTCAAACTTGTAAAAGTAAAGTAGAATGGGTTACCAGTGCCTGGGGACTAGGAGAATTAGAGAGATGTTGGTCAGGAGGAACAAATTTCCAGTTAAAAGATAAGTAAGTTCTGGGGACTTAATGCACATGCATTATGACAATAATTAACAGTATTGTATTACATATTTGAAAATAGTTGAAAGACTAGATCTTAAATGCTTCATCACAAAAAAGAAATGGTAATTATGTGGTATAATGGAGGTATTAGTACTACAGCAGTAATCATATTGCAATATGTAAATGTATCAAGTCCACAATATACCTTAAACTTACACAATGTTATATTTCAACTGTATCTCAATAAACCTGGAAAGAATAAAGTAAAATAGTCAGCTAGAGGGAGAACAAAGGTTCAGGATGAGTGATAAAAATAAAAGTCTTTTCAAAAACATATAAGCAGATAAATAAAATTAAAAATAAATTTAAAATATAGAAGGTAAAAGAAGGACCTAGACAGGAGTACTGAAATCATGCAGTTCAAAAGTAGGGAGATTTCATGTAGACCAATGCTCTGCTAAAATAGGAGATTATTCTGAAATATCCTCAAAAATGTTTCCCCAACCTCAATGAGGAGATAGAAAATTGTGGACTTACAGGTGGCATGTGATGTCTCTCAAGTTACAGGTCCAACTCACAGATTACTCCCTTTTCACTTTTCCATGCCATGTTAATGGCCTTACAAAAAGACCTCTTCAAAATGAGAACAAGACCTATTAATGCAATTGCAACAGTGCTGAGCCAAAGCATAATGGAACCAGAAAAAGAAAAATAAGGAAGAATACTGATTATGTTATTTATTTAAAATTTTGATATCTTCTTCATCATTAGTGTTTTATATATATTTTTTAATATTGCATTGATATATCAACCTTGATTACTGATTGTTTGGCATCCCCTTAAATTCTGCATGTAAAGTGAGTACCTTACTCATCTCACCTAGTCCCAGCTCTCAGTTATAATTTCTACTTTGTTTCTGATTAGTATTATTTGACAAATGAATCCCTAACATGCTTTAGTTTGTTGTTTCTTTTCACAAAGAGAACAACCATGCCTGTAGAAGCAGAATTAATTTCAAAAGATGTATATAACTGAGAGAAGTTCCTGTCATATGCATACAAGGCAAGGATTATATTACCAGGTTTTGTGCTTCAGCACAAATACTGTACACCCTGCAGTACTTCGTTCCCATCTCAAGTTGGGCAGGATTCCATCAATCATCAATACCTGGTAGAACATTCTGGCCTTGTATGGGCACAAACGAAACCTTGTGTGCATGAGGACCAAGGAGAAAGGAGCAGTCACCCCACAAGAGACTGAGCCAGACTTGCCTGTGAGTGTTCAGGAGTCTCTGGTGGAGGTATGTGTCAAGAGTAACCTGATGGGTGGTAAGTATACAGACTGCAGCAGTCCTGAGAGGCACATTATGTTGTTAGACATACTTTGGCCTCAGCCCAAACTACAGGGAGGGAACACAGCCCCACCTATCATCAGAAAATTGGTTTAAAGATTACTGAGCATGGCCTTGCCCACCAGAGCAAACCCAGTCTCCCCACAGCCAGTCCCTCCAATCAGGAAGCTTCCACAAGCCTCTTATCCCCAACCATCAGACAGACAGAATGAAAACCACAATCACAGAAAACTAACCCAACTGATCACATGGATCACAGCCTTGTCTAACAATAAAACTATGGGCCATGCCATGCCACCCCAAACAGACGGGTGATGGTGGACAGTTCTAACAAAGCGTGGCCCACTGGAGATAGAAATGGCAAACCACTTCAGTATTCTTGCCTTCCTAACGCCATGAGGAGTATGAAAAGACACAAAGATATGACACTGAAAGATGAACTCCCCTGGTCAGTAGATGTTCAGTATGCTACAGGAGATGAGCAGAGAAATAGCTCTGGATGGAATGAAAAGGCAGAGCAAACGCAGAAACAACACCCAGCTGTAGATGTGTCTGGTGGTGGAAGTATACTCTGATGCTGTAAAGAGCAATATTGCATAGGAACCTGGAATATTAATTAGGTCCATGAATCAAGGTAAATTGGAAGTGGTCAAACAGGAGATGGTAAGAGCGAACATCAATATTTTAGGAATCAGTGAACTTAATGGACAGGAAGCGTCAAATTTAATTCAGATGACCATTATATCTACTACAGTGGGCAGGAATCTCTTAGAAAAAATGGAGTAGCCCTCATAGTCAACCAAAGAGTCCAAAATGCACTACTTAGGTGCAGTCTCAAAAACACCAGCATGATCTTGGTTTGTTTCCAAGGCAAGCCACTGAATTTGACAGTAATCCAAATCTATGCTCCAACCACTAATGCTGATAAAGCTGACACTGAATGGTTCTATGAAGACCTACAAGACCTTCAGGAACTAACACTAAAAAAGATGCCCTTTTCATCTAAAGGACTGGAATGCAAAAGTAGGAAATCGAGAGATGCCTGGAGTAAAGGCAAGTTTGGCCTTGGAGTACAAAATGAACAAGGGCAAAGGCTAACAGAGTTTTGCCAAGTGAACGCACTGGTCATAGCAAACAACATCCCATCCAACAACAAGAGACAACTCTGCATGTGTACATTACCAGTACAACACCGAAATCAGACTGATTATATTCTTTGCAGTCAAAGATGGAGAAGCTCTATATAGTCATCAAAAACAAGACCAGGAGCTGACTATGGCTCAGATCATGACTCCTTATTGCAAAATTCAGACTTAAATTGAAGAAAATAGGGAAAACCACTAGGCCATTCAGATATGACCTAATTCAAACTTACAGATAGTTGAGAAAAGGAGAGAAGTGAAAGGCAAAGGAAAAAAGGAAAGATATACCCATATGAATGCAGAGTTCCAAAGAATACCAAGGAGAAATAAGATAGCCTTCCTCAGTGATCAATGCAAAGAAATAGAGGAAAACATTAGAATGGGGGAGACTACAGTTCTCTTCAAGAAAATTAGAGATACCAAGGGAACATTTCATGCAAAGGACAGAAACAGTATGGACCTAACAAAAGCAGAGGGTATTAAGAAGAGGTGGTAAGAACACAAAGAAAAATTATACAAAAAAGATTTTAATGACCTGGATAACATCAATGGCGTGATCACTCACCTAGAGCCAGACATCCTGGAATGCAAAGTCAAGTGGGCCTTAGAAAGCATCACTACGAACAAAGCTAGTGGAGGTGATGGAACACCAGCTGAGCTATTTCAACTCTTAAAAGTTATGCTGTGAAGTGTTGCACTTAGTATGTAGCAAAACTGGAAAACTCAGCAGTGGCCATAGGACTGGAAAAGGTCAGTTTTCATTCCAATCCCAAAGAAGGGCAATGCCGAAGAATGTTCAAACTACTGCACAATTGTTCTCATTTCACACGCTAGCAAGGTCATGCTCAAAATCATTCAAGCTATGCTTCAACAGTATGTGAACCAAGAACTTCAAGATATACAAGCTGGATTTAGAAAAAGCAGAGGAACGAGAGCTCAAATTGACAACATCTGTTACATCATAGAAAAACCAAGAGAGTTCCAGAAAAACATTTACTTCTGCTTCATTGACTATGCTAAAGACTTTGACTGTGGATCACAAAAAACTGGAAAATTCTTCAAGAGATGGGAATACCAGACCACCTTATCTGCCTCCTGAGAAACCTGTATTCAAGTCAAGAAACAACAGTTAGAACCAGGCATGGAACAATGGACTGGTTCAAAATTGGGAAAGGAGTACGTGAAGGCTGTATATTGTCACCTTGCTTATTTAACTTATATGCAGAGTACATCATGCGAAATGCCAGGCTGGATGAAGCACAAACTGGAATCAAGATTGCTGGGAGAAATATCAACAACCTCAGACATGCACATGATACCACCCCAATAGTAGAAAATGAGGAGGAACTAAAGAGCATTTTGATGAAGATGAAAGAGGAGAGTGAAAAACCTGGCTTAAAACTCAACATTCAAAAAACTAAGATCATGGCATCTGGTCCCATCATTTCATGACAAATTGATGGAGAAACAATGCAAACAGTGACAGACTTTATTCTCTCGGGCTCCAAAATCACCACGGACAGTAAATGTACCCATTCAATTAAAAGACACTTGCTCTTTGGAGAAAAGCCATGACAGACCTAGACAGCATATTAAAATAGCACAGATATCATTTTGGCAATAAAGGTCCATTTAATGATAGCTATGGTTTTTCCAATAATTATGTATGGATGTGAGAGCTGGACCATAAAGATAGCTGAACACTGAAGAATTGATGCTTTTGAACTGTGGTTTGGAGAAGACTCTTGAGAGTCCCTTGGACAGCACAGAGATAAAACCAGTCCATCTTAAAGGAAATCAACCTGAATATTCATTGGAAGGAGTGATGCTGAAGCTCCAATACTTTGGTCACCAAATGTGAAGTGCCGACTCATTAGAAAAGACCCCGATCCTGGGAAAGATTAAGGTGGGAGGAGAAGGTGATGACAGAGTACGAGATAATTGGATGGCATTACTGACTCAATGAACATGAGTTCGAGCAAGCGCCAGGAGATGGTGAAGGACATAGAAGTCTGGTGTGCTGCAGTCCATGGGGTTGTGAAGAGTCAGACACGACTGAGCGACTGAACAACAACAAATCCTCGATTAACAACAAGCCTCAACTTCACCTTCTTTGGGGAAATGAATCAGGAAGAAGCCAACATTTCTTAATATGAGCCTATGTTATATCTCAGAATTAGTTTTGTTACTATGATTATGCAGTGTGACCCAAGGCAACAGATGTGAACTTTCTAGGGCAGAGGGCTATGGTGATGGCCACTGCCTATGTTTATTAGGATACTGTAACATTTTCTTAATGCAAATTTACTTGATATTTACTCCAGAAGTCATTTCGTCTCCAGCTTAGAGTCAACTATTACTGATCCTTTGACCCAGTCTTCTTTATATTACCTATTTTCAAATCAGGTTTCTTCTTGGGTTGAAAAATTTTTAGTGTAAAGAGTCAGAGAGTACATATTCTAGGCTTTGAAGTTCATATAGGTTCAATTACAACTACTCGGCCCTGACATGCAAGCTGAAGAGCAGCCTAGCCAAGACAAAAGAAGGATGCACCTGTGTTTTGATAACTTTGTCTACAGAAATAAGCAGCAGACCACATTCAGCTCATGAATTACTGTTTGCCAATTACTGATGCTCAATCTTGTGCTTACTAAGTAGCTTCTGGAACTCCAAAGAATCATGGTTTCATTCCACTGAAGTTATTTTAATCCTCATCTCAATATATGAAGTGCAGTAACTGACCTCAAATTGGTGTGTTCAGATTTTTTAACATGTGTGCCTGCTACAGCTTCTAAGTTCCTGGGAAGTGGAGAAAAAGGGTAAACTAGGACATAAACCTTGACTTAAAGCCCATTCAGATCAGTCGCTCAGTCGTGTCCAACTCTTTGCAACCCCATGAATCGCAGCACGCCAGGCCTCCCTGTCCATCACCAACTCCCGGAGTTCACCCAGACTCACGTCCATCGAGTAAGTGGTGCCATCCAGCCATCTCATCCTCTGTCGTCCCCTTCTCCTCCTGCCCCCAATCCCTCCCAGCATCAGAGTCTTTTCCAATGAGTCAACTCTTCCCATGAAGTGGCCAAAGTACTGGAGTTTCAGCTTTAGCATCATTCCTTCCAAAGAAATCCCAGGGCTGATCTCCTTCAGAATGGACTGGTTGGATATCCTTGCAGTCCAAGGGACTCTCAAGAGTCTTCTCCAACACCACAGTTCAAAAACATCAATTCTTCAGCGCCCATTACTGTAGCTTTTCTTGTACTAAGGTTATCTTGTTTTCTGTATTACGTTATGTCCTAAAATGGATTACTCAGAAAGCAAACTGCATCTCTGGGATTTGCATGCATGAGGTTTGTTAAGAAATACCCTCGGGGACATTGGTGAGGGATATGGAGGCAAGGCTGGGTGATGGAGAGGTTGGTGGTGCTTTAGTCACTCAGTTGTGTCTGACTCTTGTGACCCCATGGACTGTAGCCTGCCAGGCTCTTTGGTCCATGGGATTCTCCAGGCAAGAATACTGGAGTGGGTTGATATTTCCTTCTCCAGGGGATCTTCCTGTCCCAGGAATCAAACCGGGTCTCCTGCATTGCAGGCAGATTCTTCACGAACTGAGCTATAAGGTAAGCCAATGGAGAGACTGAACAGAAGTTAGAAACAGAGGTCTTAACCAACACGAGAGGAGCTCCAGATCTGGGGTAGACCTGCAAAATTATCTTGATTTTATAAGGAAGCTGGGGCTTTGTACCCTCATACTGTCCAGTCATGGGTGTAGGATGCCCCCATGAAAGAGAAGTGGAAGAAGCAGCTTCCTTTGACAAATGTAATTCCTATAGAGGAATCCTGATAATTCCACAATCAACACCTCTGGAAGCTGAGGCTGGTAAAAATATGTGTTTATTTCTAAAGAGGGCATCTGGCCAGCACCTCACAATATCCATTGCAGCTGCTTGCATCGACTTGCTCTATAAGGTAAACTCACCTCATCTGGAACACAGATGATCCAGTATTTTGATTGACCTCTTTTCATAGGGAAGCTTACAAATGTGTCATCAATAAGACTCATTGCTGGAGCTGGTTTCAAGCTCAGAATAATACTCATCATCTCTTTCCTTTTCCACCTGGTCATCTAGATTACACTCATACCCAGCTGGAACCTCCATTGGTCCAGTGATGTACTGGTGTAGACTATGATGCAAATGAGACAGAACTTTGTCCCTGATTATCTTGCCCTTTTCATGCTATGGTTGCTGCATTTGTCCATTGATTCCCAATATTGGACAAAAAACTGAAAGAAAAGTTCCAATAGATCATCTGAATCCCAAATATACTGTATATTTCTCCCTGCCCAAATTATATAATAAAATCCCTACCATATCCTGAGGATCACAGTCAATTACCCTTCATAGGATAGCTCTTTCCTTGTCTGATTATCTCATTACAAAAAACACAAAGGAACATAATATAAGTTACAACTTAAATATAAATTTAAGTTTAATGGAAGACTCATTGAGTCACACATCAGAAGCATTTCCCCTCTGGAACAAGAAGCTATAGATTCAGGGAGACCAGAATTGTGGAGAAGGCAAGCACAAATTATCCAAGTTAGTACTTGTTAAAAGTAAAAGGTAAAGTTCTAATAAGCAAGATCACTCCAGCTTCCATTTTGTTTTGGAGACCCATTTATTCTGGCATTAGCCTCTTGGTTCTGGAAAACTAGGGTAGCTGTTCACTCTCAGATGAAGGGTACCAACTTCTGAAGGCCACCAGGGATGCCAGATGTCAAAGTTAGAGGCTGTGAAAGCCAACTGTGGGCTTTAGCTGATACTTGTAAATTTCAGCTTTGCTCATTGGTTCTGAATTGTTTTGTTTTCTCTCCTACTTTATATCCATTTTACCTTCCCAATTACATGTCTTGTGGATTTCAGACTCTGAAATGAAAAGCAACAAGCTTTACAGAGACTACTTAACTGGTTCCCACAGTGGGTAAGTTCAAACACCTATAACAAAGCAGTTCTGCTTCTCTGATTGAAACTTTACTGATATACTTGGTGTCCCCACAGTCTAGAAGCCTCCAACTACAAATGCGTATCTCTTGAAGTATTATTGTGCAGTAATTGAGAGCACTGCTTTTGGAGACAGGAACACCAGTACTTGAATCTTTCCTGTTCAATCCACTAGGTGTGGAATTAATCATGAACAAGTTACATAAATTCCATGTTACTGCTCCTCCATCAATAAAATGTGGGAAAATGCAAAGATCATTGTGAAGATTAAACATGATTTTAAATTATTAATTTGTGAATTAAAATTAGCATGTAACAAATATTTTTATTATGATTATTAAATTTTTTCAACTCCTTTAAAATTCTCTAGGTATTTAAAGCTTTTGTCCTTTTGTTAAAGCAAACAAAGGAGTATTGTTTGGGACTTTTCATGTATAAAACATTATACTGTTTGATACAAAAACAAAAACAAACATAAATAACAAAAAATAAGGAAAAAAACTTCTACCCTATATCTAGCATGAATGGAACACATTATTCCACAATTGGCAAAAAGATACATTAATACTCTTTTTGGTAAATAGTTACTTCTTTAAATTATAGGAAGGGAGGAATGATGCTATCTGGGGAGGGAAAACATTGTGTTACCCTTTTGGAATCCCTTTGGTGCATTTAGATCAGGTTCTTATTTCAAGTCATCTATAAGAACCCACAATTTCTGTTGCCCCAGCCTTGAGAAGGCAGCTCTACTTAGAACTCTGTGCAGCAGCAGGAAATGGCAGCCCACTCCAGTACTCTTGCCTGGAGAATCCCACGGACAAAGGATCCTGGTGGCTATAGTCCATGGGGTCGCAAAGAGTCAGACACGACTGAGTGCCTTTCGCTCACTTTTAGAACTGTGCAGTGGGAGCCTTCACTTGTTTTCCTTTCTCATACTCTTTGCACAAAGACTCTGTAAGGGCTCCCACCTGTCTGTCTACTTAAATTGCTTCCCTTCAGCAGAATTGACAATTGCTGATTCCCTAATGCCCTCAATAAGTCATGATCAGGTAATTTTTCTTTTACATTTTTCAGAACAGCAAATGAAAGCCTCTCTCCTAGCTGTCTCTTATGGTCTATTTACTGACCCCCCATAGATTACTCTGGCTTATCTTATTGACCTATTGCTGAGGCACAGCTGACTCCTCACTCGTGGCTCCTTCCAACAGGAAGGTAAAATTCCGCTGAACGTGACTGGGTTCTTTATCCTGGTACTAAAGTAAAAATGTCTGTAAGATAAGAAAGGAAGCTTCATGCCATAACAAATTCAGAACTGATGGAACACTGTACATCCAGTAGTTTTTCTAGATTTGCCAGAATTTTCAGGGCTTTCTGAGTTTCTCAGACTATTACAGTTTATTTTAGGAGCATTGAGAAGGGTATAGTCAACGAAGGCATTAAGGACCCAGAAGATAATGAAAGCATTAAGCACTTCATACCATGAAACTATTCAGGACATCACCATGTCCTATAAACCTATCCTTCCAGCCCTGGGATCTTTATACAGGTAATTTTGGAGTTTTCATGAAAAATAAGAGTCAATATTGTGATTTCCCTGGATCCATCCCAATTTTAGCTCTAAAAATCACACATTCTGGGAAATCCTACAGTCCTAGGCATGCTACAGCAGTTGGTCATCCCATACGGAGTCACTAGAAATATGGACTCTGGAGACAAGAAGACCAGGGAGGAATTCCTGGCTCTAGTTGTTTCTAGTTATATCATTTTGGACACGTAATTCAACTCCAATCAGATCTTAATTACCCTCAACTGTACTTAAGAGGAGAAATACTTTTTTAAACAGGTTTGCTCCAAATAGAATATGAAATATTGAATTTATTTCACATAGTTTCACAGACATTATGAGTTATTAATATTAGCTATTGTGAGTATTGGTGATGTTACTTGATATTGAGTACCTCTTAGGTTAATTCCTACAGCTTTTAAAGGTGTTGGTAGAACAGGAACATTATAAGTTTACTCTTGAGAGTAGTAGATATGTGGTCCCAGAATCAAGAGCTTCTGGATTCTTAAGCAATTTCTCCATTGAGATTTTAAAACCCTGAAACATTTTACACAGGTGAATTCTATAACATGCTTCATGGGAAATGATACCTAAAATAAGAATTAGCAATGCTGTGGTTAAATGTATGATTCTGGAATTAAAAGATATGACCTTGACTTCTGGTTTCATCTTAAAGATTGTACAGTCTAATCTATTTGAGCCTGAAATTCTACATCAGCAAAGTGGGGATAATAATACTGATATCACAGGAAATGAGAGGATTCTTACTCGAGACAGTGCTTGAAAATTGTTCAGCACATTACCTGGCCATTTGAAAGTGCTCAATAATACTATAAAAATAGCTCACATTTAAGGGGCTTCTCTGGTGGCTCAGACAGTAAAGAATCTACCTACAATGCAGGAGACCCAGATTTGATCCTGGGTCAGGAAGATCCCTTGGAGTAGGGAATGGCTACCCACTCCAGTATTCTTATCTGGAGAACTCCATGGACAGAGAAGCATGGTGGACTACCGTCCATGGGGTCACACAAGGCACAGAGAGATTAAGTACAATAACATGCCCAAGTTACACAACAAAAGATGTGTGATTAAGATTTAATCAAAGCCACCAGGCATCAGAGTCCAAACTTTCAATCATTAAACTATCACTACAGTGTCTCAGTGATAGAGCATGGAAAGGTGAAAAGATGAGAGAGCGATTCTTAAATATTGGCCTTTGAGAAAGGAAGTATGGGGTACAGAGTGAAATTATCAGCAGATTCAATATTCAGGGACCTTGATGAGTGGAACTACCCTCATTATCACGCTAGACTTCCTAACCAAAGGACAAGATTCTACTCACCCCCTAAAAGTGCACTTGGGGAAGTCACTTTTGAGTATGGACAGAAAGCTATAGCTTCATGTCCATCTCTGAAGGACACAGCTAAGCTGGGCTACAGACACACAGCCAGAGAAGAAAGCATCTTAGCACTTCTTTTATTCAGTCCTGTGACATACCAAATTTTCCCTGAAACTGAAAATTCATGTCAGGTTCCCAAAGAATTACTTTTTCATGTTTAGAATGATCTTATTATCACCATTTAGAGAAGGAAATGGCAACCCACTCCAGTATTCTTGCCTAGAGAATCCTGTGGACAGAGGAGCTTGGTGGGTTACTGTCCATAGGGTCGCACAGAGTTGGACACGACTGAAGCGACTTAGCCTGCATGCATGCATGCATTGGAGAAGGAAATGGCAGCCCACTCCAGTATTCTTGCCTGGAGAGTCCCTGGGCTGCCGTCTATGGGGTCTCACAGGGTCGGACACGACTGAAGCGACAGCAGCAGCAGCAGCAGCAGCACTATCACCATTAATCAGTGACAGATCAATCAAAAACAGGACAGTATAAGATCAAGGAAGTTGCTTTCAGCCGTAGAAACAACTTCATGCCACTAAAGAACTCCATGCTTTTCTGTATCTATTATTTGCAACACCAGTGAATTAAAAGCAACATGCTGATTTGGGACCCCTACTTTCAGTTAAAAGGACTTGGCTCCCATGTTAATAATGAGAACAAGTCAGATAAACTTAACTATTATACATTTATCTTTTCAAAACCACCAGAAAGCCAAGGTCACAAAGAACATGAATGAATTAAATTCCAGAAAATAACAAACTGTTCTAAGAGAGAAGGTACCTGCCGTTGTTTTCATCAAAACTACCTGAACTGCAGTAAGAAGAAACCGCCTAAAACAAGAAATTTTAATGGCCACATGGAGGCTGTAGTGATGAGCTGAAATCCTAAGGAGCTCCAGTCACCTGGTACACACACTCAACTACTAACTCTTCTTTATGAGTCTTCAGTAAGCATATGAGTAATTGTAATGAAACAACATCTGGGAAAGCTAAGAGTGTCCCGTTCCCTGAGAATTGGGCCTTTCCCACAAGTAAGACTAGGGCTTCATGGGGATGGTAACAGGGCAGGATGTAGAGAGAAGTTTTATGAACATGGTTGGATGGCATCACCGACTCAATGGACACGAGTTTGAGGAGGCTCAGGGAGTTGGTGATGGACAGGGAAGTCTGACGTGCTACAGTCCGTGGGGTCACAAAGAGTCAGACACGACTGAGCAACTGAATTGAACTGATTATCATCCGCACTTGTGCAGTCCAGGCTTTTAGAGAATTCACTCTAGAGACTGTCAGAAAGCTGGGGAAATGTCAGCAGAATGGCAAAACATCTCTTATTGTTTAGAAAGCCAGAGATGAGATTAGAAAACAAGAACTCCTCAGTGATTAAAATTTGACTGCCAGAATTTAAAGCAGAGGGAGAGAGGAGAGATCCTACCATTCAGAAAGCTGTCACCTAAGTTGTAAAGCATAAAGAGACTGGTAAAAACTTGGCATGCTGAGATCTCAATCCCTGATAAAAGAAAAAGTCTTGACTCTAAAAAAGTAAAACTGGGTCTCCTTGGTGTCCAGTGGTTAAGACTTCATACTTCCAATGCAGGGGGCACAGGTTCAATCCCTGGTCAGACAACTAAGATCCCATGTGCCATGGGGTGTGGCCAAAAAGTAAAACAATAATAATAAATAAAAATTTTAAGCAAGGTATAAACTAAAACTAAATAGAGCTGTATTAGTTTAGCACCCTACGCTAACAGCCTGACCAAAGAAGGAGCATAGCTTTTACTAGGTGTAATGTTTATTTCAGTCTCTATTTTACATACAGTGTCCAGAATATAATGAAATAGTACATGACTTATAGATAACTATAAAAATGTGATTTACAGTAAAAAGAGGAAACATTCAGCCAGAAGAGACACTGAGATAGCCCCAGGTGCAACAATTATCAGATAGAGATTTTATTTAGTGTTTGGTATTTTTGTTCCTCTTCTGAATTATTTATGGATTATCAAATACATTAAGTGAAAACAGAATAAAACTCAGAAAATTATCAAATCTCTAGAAACAAATCTAACCAAAGACATGAAAGACCTCTGTTTAAAAGTCTAAATATTGAAAATAATAATTAACAAAAATATAAATCAATATTACATGCTAATAGAATGTAAGATTCAATAATATTAATAGTTTTTCAAAATTGATTTTCAGATTCAATGCAAGTCAACAGAATCCCAGAGACTAGTTGAAATAGACAAATTCATTCTAAAATTTGTATAGAAATTCAAAGTATCTAGAATTGTAAAAACAATCTTGATAAACTGAAACTTGGAGGACTTTCTATATCTGATTACAAAGCTTACTGTAAAGCTATTATATTTAAGACTGTGTGGTAATAGCATACGGAAGAATAAATATCAGTGGAATACAATAGAGTTTAGATTAATTGCACATCTATACAGGCAATTTATTTTTGACTGATTTACCAAATCATTTTAATGGAGAAAGAAAAGCTTTTTTAAAGAAATGGTGCTGAAACAATTGAATGTACTCCTGAAGGGAAACAAAAAATGAAGATCAACTTCTACTTTCCTTCATACCTGTAAACTCATTAGAGATAAATCACAGACCTAAATGTAGAAGCTAGATTCCTAAACAAGAAAACACATGAGAATGCATCATAACTAACAGTAGGGTATATTAGGGCTTTTCAGAGAAACAGAAGAAACTATATATACATAGATGTACATATGTGTCAAAAGATTTTTTTATAAGGAACTGGCTCACAAAGTTATGGAAGCTAGAAAACCCCAGGATCCCTAGATCTGCAAGGTGAGTTGGCAAGCTACAGATCCAGAAAAGTCAGTAGCTTAGTTCTAGTCCTGAGGCCAGGAGGCTTAAGATTCAGGAATCCCACTGCTGGGTATACACACTGAGGAAACCAGAAGGGAAAGAGACACATGTACCCCAATGTTCATCGCAGCACTGTTTATAATAGCCAGGACATGGAAGCAACCTAGATGTCCATCAGCAGATGAATGGATAAGAAAGCTATGGTACATATACACAATGGAGTATTACTCAGCCATTAAAAAGAAAACATTTGAATCAGTTCTAATGAGTGGATGAAACTGGAGCCTATTATACAGAGTGAAGTAAGCCAGAAGGAAAAACACCAATACAGTATAATAACGCATATATATGGAATTTAGAAAGATGGTAACAATAACCCTGTGTATGAGACAGCAAAAGAGACACTGATGTATAGAACAGTCTTATGGACTCTATGGGAGAGGGAGAGGGTGGGAAGATTTGGGAGAATGGCATTGAAACATGTAAAATATCATGTATGAAATGAGAAGCCAGTCCAGGTTCAATGCACGATACTGGATGCTTGGGGCTAGTGCACTGGGAAGACCCAGAGGGATAGTATGGGGAGGGAGGAGGGAGGAGGGTTCAGGATGGGGAACACATGTATACCTGTGGTGGATTCATTTTGATATTTGGCAAAACTAATACAATTATGTAACGTTTAAAAATAAAATTAAATAAAAAAAAAATAACACAAGAAAACATCGGAAAAAAAAAAAAAAAAGATTCAGGGAAGAGTCCATGATTCATGTTGAATCTAAAAGCAGAGAGAAAGCCAATGTCCCAATTTGAAGGCAAAGAGGCAGAAAGAATTCTCTTACTGAGGAGAAAGTCAGACTTTTGGTTCTATTCAGGGTTTCTGATTGGGTGAGGCCAACCCACATTAGGGAGGGCAAATTCTATAATCAGTATATTGATTTAAATGTTAATCTCATCCAAAATACCATCACAGAAACACCTGGAATAATGCTAGGAAAAAAAAAAGTCATGTCTGATAATCTCTAAATTACTTTTACAAATCTAAAAGCAAATAATATCTTACTCTGACTACGTATACCATAGAAGTATTTAAAGGCATCACACTATATTCCCTGGTAGTTCAGCTGGTAAAGAATCTACCTGCAATGCAGGAGACCCTGGTTGGATGATTCCTGGGTTGGGAAGATCACCTGGAGAAGGGATAGGCTATTGACTCCAGTATTCTTGGACTTCCCTGGTGGCTCAGCTGGTAAAGAATCTGCACACAATGTGGGAGACCTGGGTTCAATCCCTGGGTTGGGAAGATCCCCTGGAGAAGGGAACAGCTACCCACTCCAGTATCCTGGCCTGGAAAATTCAAGGACTGTATAGTCCATGGGGTCACAAACAGTCAGATACAACTGAGTGATTTTCACTTCCATGCTTTTAACATCTCTTAGTGAGCACAGTCATTGACAGTAAACAAGTATCTTCAGAAGAGCAACAGATAAATCCCTTCTCTTTGAACTGAATTAAAGTATGTGCTGAAAATAAGTATAAAAGCTTTTTTTAAGTTATCTATTTGATTGTGATAATAACTTGGGATCTCTATGAGCCAAAAATATATGATTTTTAACAGAAGTTTAGGTAACATGTGCTGGCTAAGTGCCACTTAGAGTACATATTGTATGGTTTAGGTTGGGATAAAGAAGCCATAGAGGTAAAAGCTGGGAGAGTACATTGTCTTTTGAACTGAAAATTCTGCAATGGTCTGTTATATCACAATCTGTTCCAAGCCTGCAAGAGCTTATGAACTTTCATCATAATGGGCAATAAAACAGCCTTCATCTTTAGAAAAAGAGATTGTTTAAAAGAACCTGGGTTATGAGGATTTTTAAAAGACCCTATCTTTACATGAAAAATCTTCGAGAATATATAACTCTCTTTTTTGTTCTTATATTTGATTGGCTATATTCTTTTTTAAAAAAAATTTATTGGTATATAGTTGATTTATAATGCTGTGTACAGCACTTTACTGTACAGCAAAGTCAGTCAGTTGTACATATACACATATCCACTCTTTTTTAGATTCTTTTCCCAAACATATCATTACAGGGTATTGAGTAGAGTTCTCTGTGCTACACAGTAGATCATATTAGTTATCTATTTTATATATAGTAGTGTCTATATGTCAAATTCTAATCTCCCAATTCAGCCCTCCCCTCCTTTGCCCCACCTGGTAACCATAAGATTGTTTCCTACATCTCTGACTCTATAAATAAGTTTATTTGTAATATATTTTAGATTCTACATATAAGTGATACCATGTGATACTTGCCTTTATCTGACTTACTTCACTCAGTATGACAACTTCTAGGTCCATCCGTGTTGTTGCAAATGGCATTATGTCATTCTTTTTTCATTATTTAACTATTTTATTCTGTTTTAATGGAATATATACATATATTCCATTGTATACATGTACCACATGTTCTTTATCCATTCTTCTGTTGATGGACATTTAAGTTACTTACATGACCTGGCTATTGTAAACAGTGCTGCAGTGAATACTGGGGTACATATATCTTTTCAAATTATGGTGTTCTCTGGCTATATGCCCAGGATTGGGATTGCTGAATCATATGGTAGCTCTGTAAGGAACCTTCATACTGCTCTTCATAGTAGCTGTACCAACTTATATTTCTGCCAACAGTGTAGAAAGGTTCTCTTTTCTCAACACCCTCTGCAGCATTTATTGCTTGTAGACTTTCTGATGATGCCCATTCTGACTGGTATATATTGATGTCTTTAAACCTGCTTTATTAAATATTACATCACTTAGTTGATAAGAAAATAAACAGAAAAGGACATAGTCCAATTTCATAAAATCATGATTTAAGATATGCAAAATAATAGTGTTCTAAATCTGTAGTACACAAAAATTTTATTTCCTGTTCTCAGAATATGTAAAATTTGGGAAGTTACTGTCATTAATGTGCACTAAAACTGAAGCTGCATGATCTTTTCCTGTTTTTACTTTCATGGTTTATAAAATAATATTAAAAGCCTAAAATCATAACCTCTATAACTATTAATTATGAACTCTTTATTGAGCATATATTGAATTTTCTTAGTGTGCTTTATGAACTTTAAGATTCTAACTATATTTAATGAATCGTCTGGTCCTGGAATGAAAAAAATTCAAGGTCTGTGACAGGGCACATAAACAAAATTACTATATCCTTTTAGTTTGATTATTTTTTAAATCTGAAATCATTATTGTTATTAGTTCAACTCTAAAAGATGGACTAGATAGTTTTTAAGAGGCTTTCTAACTCAAAAATGTAATTCAATAGTTCAATCATGTTAAATTGTTTTATTTTATAGGAAACCAGGAATAGAAAACTCACAATATAGTCCTTCATCTTACTGATCTTTTTTTCTACACAACAAAATCAAAGAAAGAGGCAATTATCTAGAGACAAGACCCCAACCTAGGAATTGGTTATGTTCCAAAAGGTCATTCAGTGGTCAGTTGAATGCATTAGACTCAGGGAAGTCCAGCAGCGAAATGTCAGGACCAAGTCAGCGACTCTTAATTAAAAGGGGAAAACTTTAGTTCTCAGAGGAAAAAGTCAAGTTCCCAAGAGAAAGTTGAATAATGTTAATAATGTTGTCAGGCAAGACACAATTTAAAAGCAAACAAACAAAAAGAGCCAAACAAACAAAAAAACAGGCACAGTATTGAAAAAAAAAAAAAAAGACCAATATCAATCACTGCTTTCCCCATTTGTTTCTGCAGGAAGCACAAAGGTCTGGCTCAGTCTCTTCCAGCAGTGTGGCCACCTGTGAGCATGGCAAGAATGCAGGAGCAGCCCTGTCCTCAGTAACAGTGGTAGCCGGGATATAACCAACCCTCGGGACATGCTGAAATAAAATATCCACCAACAGGATTTTACCTCTCACTCTCTTATAACTGGCTGAATCAGATTTGGGGCTTCTGTCCTGAATTGTCTTTAGCACTCAATTTCCCAGCCCGCATTATGTTTTGTGCTCTAATATATCCTAAAAGGTCTTGCATTATGCTAGGCACATGAAGCAACACTGTTTAGTTAATAACTAGACCCACAAATATTTACAATCAGGCTAATTACATGTAACAGTGATGATGATGATTCATAATTCTAGATTAAATACACCAAGTAGATTGTCATATATGTGCAGTGAAAGGACTTTGGAAGAATTAAAAAAATTCAAATATTTCATAATATTTTAGTTTTAATCAGTTCAGTTCAGTTCAGTCATTCAGTCGTGTCCAACTCTTTGCAACCCCATGAATCGCAGCACCGCCAGGCCTCCCTGTCCATCACCAACTCTGGGAGTTTACTGAAACTCATGTCCATCAAGTCGGTGATACCATCCAGCCATCTCATCCTCTGTTGTCCCCTACTCCTCCTGACCCCAATCCCTTCCAGCATCAGAGTGTTTTCCAATGAGTCAACTCTTCACATGAGGTGGCCAAAGTATTGGAGTTTCAGCTTCAGCATCAGTCCTTCCAATGAATACCCAGGACCAATCTCCTTTAGAATGGACTGGTTGCATCTTCTTGCAGTCCAAGGGACTCTCAAGAGTCTTCTCCAACACTAGAGTACAAAAGCATCAATTTTTTGGTGCTCAGCTTCTTCACAGTCCAACTCTCACATCCATACATGACCACAGGAAAAACCATAGCCTTGACTAGACGGACCTTTGTTGGCAAAGCAATGTCTCTGCTTTTCAATATGCTATCTAGGTTGGTCATAACTTTACTTCCAAGGAGTAAGCGTCTTTTAATTTCATGGCTGCAGTCACCATCTGCAGTGATTTTAGAGCCCCCTAAAATAAAGTCTGACACTGTTTCTCCAGTTTCCCCATCTATTTCCCATGAAGTGATGGGACCGGATGCCATGATCTTCATTTTCTGAATGTTGAGCTTTAAGCCAACTTTTTCACTCTCCTCTTTCACTTTCATCAAGAGGCTTTTTAGTTCCTCTTCACTTTCTGCCATAAGGGTGGTGTCATCTGCATATCTGAGGTTATTGATATTTCTCCCGGCAATCTTGATTCCAGCTTGTGCTTCTTCCAGCCCAGTGTTTCTCATGATGTACTCTGCATATAAGTTAAATAAGCAGGGTGACAATATACAGCCTTGACATACTCCCTATCATATTTGGAACCGGTCTGTTGTTCCATGTCCAGTTCTAACTGTTGCTTCCTGACCTGCATATAGGTTTCTCAAGAGGCAGGTCAGATGGTCTGGTATTCCCATCTCTTTCAGAATTTTCCACAGTTTATTGTGATCCACACAGTCAAAGGCTTTGGCATAGTCAATAAAGGAGAAATAGATGTTTTTCTGGAACTCTAGCTTTTTCGATGATGCAGCGGATGTTGGCAACTGATCTCTGGTTCCTCTGCCTTTCCTAAAACCAGCTTGAACATCTGGAAGTTCGCAGTTCACATATTGCTGAAGCCTGGCTTGGAGTTTTGATAGAACTACATATAAAAAAGATTATGGTACATCAGACACACTAGAAAAGAAGTATGCTTCCCAGATTCGAAGTGATATTGTCACCAGCAAAATCCATTAACAAGTCCCAGAAGATAAAAATTGAATCTGAGCTACAGAATATAGTCTAACCTTTTTTTTTTTTTTTCTTTCCTTTGTGCTTTGTCTAGTTTTACTTGTTGTTTGGCACCACATGTGGAAGCTTCTGGCACCTGGCACTTAAGACCCAACTTTGTAGTGTGGAAGAGCTGGGCTGACACCTCAGCTGGCAGGCTGTGTACAGAAGTACTTCACACAACATTGCAATTCAAGATGGCAGCAGCGGGCCATGTGTAGAGACACTGCACCCAGCACTGTGATCCGGAGCCATAAGCAGCAAAGCTGAATCTGCCCAGAGAACTCCACCCCCTCCAGCTAGTGACAAAATCCCTATCAAACAGCCCTGCCCAGGGCCTGTCGGGGAGAGTGTGTGCTCTAAGCCACAAGCTCATACCTCTCCATTCGTGGATCAAAGAATAAAGCTTTCCTTTGCTTCTAAACCAACCTGAACTTAGTCTCCTGTTGGGTCAAACACCACTAGGTGGGAGAACCCCTGTTGGAACCCTCCTAAAACTAGAAGACAGCTTCAGTGTATCCCTGGCTGGGTTTTGATGCATCTGGACCCCTAACTATGGTCTGGTACCTAGTTTTTCAGTCACTTAGTTGTGTCCAACTCTTTGCAACCCCATGGACTGTAGCCCATCAGGCTCCTTTGCTCATGGAATTCTCCACAAGAATACTGCAGTGGATAGCCATTCCCTTCTCCAGGGGGTCTTCCTGATCTAGGGGTCAAACTCATTGAAGTGTCTTCTGCACTGCAGGCAGAGTCTTTGCTGCCCAAGCCACCAGAAAGCCCCTAGGCCTCTATATAAAAGTTAATAGAATGATGATCATCTTAAATGGAATTCAGAATATAAAGGGGTATTTTTGAATTGGAAAAGCAATAGCTTCAGACCCCAGCCCTAGCCCTCCCAGATTTAGATAAACACTTTGATCTTTACATTCAATAGAAAAAAGGGGGCTTCCTTGGTAGCTCAGTGGT
This sequence comes from Bos indicus x Bos taurus, assembly GCF_003369695.1. NCBI lineage: Eukaryota > Metazoa > Chordata > Mammalia > Artiodactyla > Bovidae > Bos > Bos indicus x Bos taurus. The sequence goes on from NC_040084.1 coordinate 35,885,720, forward strand.
AGATAATCTACCTGCCAATACAGGAGACACAGGTTCAATCCTTGATCTGGGAAGATGCCACGTGCCTCGGGGCAACTAAGCCCTTGAACCACAACTACTTACCCAAGCTCAAGAGCCCTGGAGCTGCAGCTACTGAAGCTGGTGTACCCTAGAGCCTGTGCCCTACAACAAGAGAAGCCAGGGCGTTGAAAAAGTGGCCCCTGCTCTCCGCAACTAGAGAAAAGCCCATGCAGCAATGAAGACCCAGCGCAGACAGAAATAAGTAAATAAACAAACATTAAAAAAGAAAAAAAGGAATCACTCTTGGGGTATTAGCTCAAAAACTGGAACACCTTACTGGTGGCTGCTTATTTCTCTAAACAATTAAACCAAACTGCTAATGGATGGCTTTGTCTTCAGGCAGTAGCAGCCACTAAAACCTTGCTAAAGGAGACTGAAAATTCAATGCTTGGTCAGCCAATCTCTATATGGACTCCACACCAGGTTCAAGCTTTAGTAAGTTTTAAGGGGACAGAATGTCTATCATCTGGAAGGTAGATTCAAGTTCATTCTGTGCTTTTAAACAACACAGTGGTTACCATAAAATCCTGACACATGCTAGATCCTGCCATGATGCTACCCACAGAAATAGGGCCCCTGAAGCATGATTATATAGAAATCATAGACTCGATCTAGGAAGTGAACAGCAACCCTGACCTAGGAAGTAAGCCTCTTCCTGAAGAAGCAGAATGGTTCACAGAAGTTTAATGAGAGAAAGAAAAAGGCTGGAAGGATACACATTAACCTCTTTGACCCAAGTCATAGAAGCACGAAGCCAGCTTTCAGGGACTTCAGCCAAAAGGCTGAGCTGATAGCCTTCACCTGAGCCTTACAGTGAAGAACAGGGAAGATTTTAGATGTTCACAGATTCCTGGTATGCATATGCCATCCTACGCACCTGGGACTTTTTAGAAAGAGGTATGCTTATTGCAGATAATGAACAAATAAACATGGCTTAAGCATGTTGAAGCTTTAAAAGCAGTACAGTTACCAAAAAAGGTGACAAAGATCCATTGGAGAGGGATTCAGAGTTAATAAAGGGGAGCAACAAGGAGGACATAACTGCCCAGAGGGCAGCCCTAGAACCTGTAACTTGGCAATTACCCCTCCTACCTCAAGTTCCAGATTCATTCAATTATTCCCCAATCCACACAAAAGAAAAATTAAACGAAGCCCTAAAATGAGGCTTCAGTGAGATCTATGAGGTCATGGGTGGCTAGTCAATGAACATGGACAATACTTCTTTCCCCGAACTGCAGCTTGTCAAGTCAACAAGGAGCCTCAACAAGGAATTCAAGTCCTATATAATAGGTTCATTGAGCTCATGGCAATTTCTGGCATAAAAAGTATAATCAGTCAAACATAATCAGACAGTTGAGACATGTCCCATCTGCACAATGAACAACCCCAACACCAGACCCCAAAAGGCCCCAGATAAGGCCTATTCAGACCAGGGGGCCATATCCTGGGGACAATCGGCAGATTGATTTCACTGTCATGCCAAGAGTACAGGACAATTTCAACATGTTTTCTGGGTGGATTGAAGCATTCCTTGCTAGAACTGAACAGCTACTGAAATGGCGAAGGCATTAATGTGACCAAGTCCAAGCTCACTCTGCTTGCCTCACGGTAGGTCAATAAATCTGAGGGACAATGTTTGAGACAAGGAAGGGACTTTATTTGGGGAACCAGGTGACTGAGAAGATGGCAGGCTAGTCCCTCAAACTAACCATCTTGTGGGGCTTGGATGCCTGTTTCTTTTGTGGATCAGACATGGGGGAGGTGAGGAAACAAAGTAAAAAGACCATTTAATTCTTGCAAATGTCTCTTAGAGTAGTAAGCCTCAGGCAGGGGGATGTGTTAGTTTCACTTCCTTACAACCCTTCATAGGTGGGCAGGGTCAGGCTATCTCCCTGAGGCAGGCCATCATATATGCATACAGTAACAGATTTCCTCTTCTTGGGCTCTAAAATCACTGTGGATGATGACTGCATAAAATTAGAAGAGGACTGCTTATTGGCAGGAAAGCTATGACAAACCTAGACAGTGCATTAAAAAGCAAAGACATCACGTTGTCAACAAAAGTCTGTATAGTCAAGGCTATGGTCTTTACAGTAGTCATGTACAGATGTGAGAGCTTGACCATGAAGATGGCAGGGTGCCAAAGAATTGATGCTTTCTAATTGTGGTGCCAGAGAAGACTCTTGACAGTCCCTTGCACAGCAAGGAGATATAATCAGTCAATCTTAAAGAAAATCAACCCTGAGTACTCATTGGAAGATCTGATGCTGAAGCTCCAATACTTTAGTCACCTGATGCAAACAGTCAAGTCACTGAAAAAGTCCCTGATGCTGGGAAAGATGAAGAGAAAGAAAAGTCGCTCAGTCATGTCCGACTCTTTGCGGCCCCATGGACTGTAGCCTACCAGGCTCCTCCATCCATGGGATTTTCCAGGCAAGAGTACTGGAGTGGGGTGCCACTTCCTTCTCCAAGGGATCTTCCCAACCCAGGGATTGAACCTGGGTCTCCTGCATTGTAGGCAGAAGCTTTACTGTCTGAGCCAAGGGAAAGATTGAAGGCAGAGGAAAAGAGGGTGGCAGAGGATGGGACAGTTGGATGGAATCACTGATTCCAAGGACATGAACTTGGGCAAACTCTGGGAGACAGTGAGGAACAGGGAGGCCTGGAGTGCTGCAGTCCATGGGGTCACAAAGAATCAGACATGACTTGGCAACTGAAGAGCAACAATAACAAAATCAGCAAGATAAAGGGATAAAGTCACAGAAGCAGGTCCAGTATGAAATCTAAATTAACCCTTCCAGGTTACATTCAGTTCAGTTCAGTTGCTCAATCGTGTCTGACTCTTGGCGACCCCATGAATCACAGCACATCAGGCTTCCCTGTCCATCACCAAATCCTGGAGTTTACCAAAACTCACATCCATTGAGTTGGTGATGCCATCCAGCCATCTCATCCTCTGCCGTCCCCTTCTCCTCCTGAATGACTCAACTCTTCGCATGAGGTGGCCAAAGTATTGGAGTTTCAGCTCCAACATCAGTCCTTCCAATGAACACCCAGGACTCATCTCCTTTAGGATGGACTGCTTGGATCTCCTTGCAGTCCAAGGGACTCTCAAGAGTCTTCTCCAACACCACAGTAAAAGCCTCAATTCTTCAGCGCTCAGCTTTCTTCACAGTCCAACTCTCACATCCATACATGACCACTGGAAAAACCATAGCCTTGACTAGATGGACTTTTGTTGGCAAAGTAATGTCTCTGCTTTTGAATATGCTATCTAGGTTGGTCATAACTTTCTTTCCAAGGAGTAAGCGTCTTTTAATTTCATGGTTGCAATAGAAATAGTCCCCATATTTGGGCTCATAGGATCCATACAAAATGATAATGGTCCACTATTTGTGTCACATGTGGCAAAGGGGATAACGAGGGCCCTGGGATTAAAACAGACCATGTACTTAACATGGCAACCCCAATTGTCAAAGTAGAGATTCAATCAGAACTTCAATGGCTTCTGATTGCCCTGATCTGCTTGATGTTAGCCTCAAGGAATAAGTTAAAGTGCACTTGAACTCGGGAGAAGGAAATGGCAACCCACTCCAGTATTCGTGCCTGGGGAATCCCATGGACAGAGGAGCCTGGGGGGCTACAGTCCACGGGGTTAGGAAACAGACACAACTGAATGACTGAGCACACACACACATATTCTCTTGCTAATATTTGGGTCATGCATCTCAAATTGTCTGATGTTCTTTTTCTGTAAAAGATTAGACAAATGGTGATCACACAGGGATGTGAACAGTTAGGGCTGAGGCCAGGTGACAACCAAACATATCTAAAAGCAGCTGGGGAGGAATTCTGCTTTTCTTCTTGAGGTTGTGATTATCTCCCAAATTAGCAGGAAGAAAAACAGAGGCCAAACCATGGCTCCTTAGTGCCCCTCAAAAATGAGGAGCAGGAAAAAGGGCCAAAGAGGGATTTGCCACCATCAAAGCCCATTAAAAATTCCCAGGAAATAAAAATAGAATCTAGGTAATAAAGTCTAACCTGTTTTTGTTTTTGTTTTTGTTTTTTTTTTCCTTTGTTTGGGCTTTGTCTAGTTTCACTTGCTTATAGGGGGTCCAATGCAGACTTAAATTGAAGAAAGTAGGGAAAACCACTACCCACCCAGGTATGACTTAAATCAAATCCCTTAGGATTATACAGTGGAAGTGACAAATAGATTTAAGGGATTAGATCTGATAGAGTGCTTGAAGAACTATGGAGGGAGGTTCATGACATTGTACAGGAGGCAGCAATCAAGACCATCCAAAAGAAATGCAAAAAGGCAAAGTGGTCATCTGAGGAGGCCTTACAAATAGCTGACAAAAGAAGAGAAGTTAAAGGCAAAGGAAAAGAGGAAAGATACACCCATTTGAATGCATAGTTCCAAACAATAGCAAGGAGAGATAAGCAAGCCTTCCTCAGTGATCAATGCAAAGAAATAGAGGAAAACAACAGAATGGGAAAGACTAGAGATCTCTTTAAGAAAATTAGAGATTCCAAGGGAACATTCATGAAAAGATGGGCACAATAAAGGACAGAAATGCTATGGACCTAACAGACACAGAAGATATTAAGAAGAGGTAGCAAGAATACACAGAAGAACAATACAAAAAAAGATCTTCATGACACAGATAATCACAATGGTGTGATTCCTCACCTACAGCCAGACATCCTGGAATGCAAAGTCAAGTGGGCCTTAGGAAGCATCACTACAAACAAAGCTAGTGAAGCTGATGGAATTCCACTTGAGTTATTATAAATCCTAAAAGATGATGCTGTGTGTGTGCTACACTCGATAGGCTGGGAAATTTGGAAAACTCAGCAGTGGCCACAGGACTGGAAAAGGTCAGTTTTCATTCTGTTAGGTAGATAGAATAGGAAAAAGGAGTCCAAAATGGCAGTGGCTAAAAGACAAAGAAGGGAAAAGCCCGTGAAGACCTCAGGTAAAACAAACAGCCCTCCTGGCTAGCCCAATTTACATGGGGCAGGCTCAAGGGGAGGAGAAAAGCATACAAAAAGAGGAGCCAAAATTGAGCCGGGGGTTTCTCTTCTCTTCATAGCCGCCCTCACCCCTCCAGGATGTATTTTCCTTTGCTTGCCAATAAAACTGAGCTATACTTCAAATTTTTGCTGTGGCAAGACAGAATTGAGGAAATTATCAACACCCCCGACAATTCCAATCTCAAAGGCAATGCCAAAGAATGCTCAAACTACCACATAACTGCACTCATCTCACATGCTAGCAAAGTAATGATCAAAATTCTCCAAGCCAGGCTTCAACAGTATGTGAACCATGAACTTCCAAGTGTTCAAGGTGGATTTGGAAAAGCCAGAGAAATCAGAAATCAAATTGCCAACATCCATTGGATCATCAAAAAAGCAAGAGAGTTTCAGAAAAACATCTACTTCTGCTTTACTGACTATGCCAAAGACTCTGTGTGGATCACAACAAACTGTGAAAAATTCTTAAAGAGATGGGAATACCAGACCACCTGATCTGCCTCTTGAGAAATCTGTATGCAGGCCAAGAAGCAACAGTTTAGAACTGAACATGGAACAACAGACTAGTTCCAAATTGAGAAAAGAGTACATCAAGGCTATATATTGTCACTGTGCTTATTTAGCTTATATGCAGAGTACATCATGCGTAATGCCAGGCTGGATGAGGCACAAGCTGGAATCAAGATTGCTTAGAGAAATATCAATAACCTCAGATATGTAGATGATACAACCTATATGGCAGGAAGTGAAGAAAAACTAAAGAGCCTCCTATTGAAAGTGAAAGAGGAGAGTAAAAAAGTTGGCTTAAAGCTCAACATTCAGAAAACTAAGATCATGGCATTGGTCCCATCACTTCACGGCAAATAGATGGGGAAACAATGGAAACAGTGTCAGACTTTATTTTGGGGGGCTCCAAAATCACTGAAGATGGTGACTGCAGCCATGAAATTAAAAGACACTTGCTACTTGGAAGAAAAGTTATGATCAACCTAGACAGCATATTAAAAAGCAGTGACATTACTTTTCCAGCAAAGGTCTGTCTAGTCAAAGCTATGGTTTTTCCAGTGGTCATGTATGGATGTGAGAGTTGGGCTATTAAGAAAGCTGAGTGCCGAAGAATTGATGCCTTTGAACTGTAGTGTTGGAGAAGACTCTGGAGAGTCTCTTGGACTGCAAGGAGATCCAACCAGTCCATCCTAAAGCAGACCAGTCCTGGGTGTTCATTGGAAGGACTGATAATGCTGACTGAAACTCCAATATTTTGCCACCTGATGTGAAGAACCTACTCATTGCAAAAGAGCCTGATGCTGGGAAAGATTGAAGGCTGGTGGAGAAAGGGACGACAGAGAATGAAATGGTTGGATGGCCTCACCGATCAATGGACATGAGTTTAAGCAAGCTCCAGGAGTTGGAAATGGACAGGGAAGCTTGGCATGCTGCAGTCCACAAAGAGTCAGACATGACTATGAGACTGAACTAATGCAGGAACTGCTGTAATGTGAAGCTGCTGCACTGACACCTCAGCTCAGGGGGCGGCCGTGTGCATAGACACTGCCTGGGCACCTTGATCTGGAGCATGAGCAGCGCTGCCCCCATGAGAATTCTGCCCCCTCCCCACTGATGCCCGTGAGATTCCTATAAAGCAGCCCCATCCACCACCTGTAGCGTAGCGTGTGCTCTACAGCATGACCTTGCACCTCTCCATTCTCTGATGACTCAGTAGTAAAGCATCCACCTGCCACTGCAGGAGATATGGGTTGGATCCCTGATCCAGGAAGATCTCACGTGCCATGGAGCCACTAAGCCCATGCACCACAATAATTGAGCCTATGCCCTAGAGCCTGGGAACCACAACTACTGAGTCCACATGCTGCAAGAAGTGAGGCTCATGCGCCCTGGAGCCCGTGCACTGTAAAAAGACAAGCCACCACAGTGAGAAGACCAGACACCACAACTATAGCGTAGCCCCTGCTCACCACAGCTAGGGAAAAGCCTGTGCATCAACAGAGACCTAGCCCAGCCGACAAGGAAATAAATAAACAGATTTTTTTTTTAATTCCTTTGATTCTGAACCAAACTCGCTATCATCCTATTGACTCAAAGGACACGGGGTGGAAGGACCCTTGTTGGAGCTCCACTCAGGCGGGTTGGTAACAATATCACTGTCAGGATCTGGTTTCTACATTCTCTAGTATCTCTCCAGGGGACAGGGGAGGGGTACTTGGAGGTTTGGTGCTTCCTTTGCCCTCCTCAGACCTTCCTATATGACTGCTACACCACCTCTCCTCTGATCATCATCTACAGTTCTTCTGGTTTTGGAAGAGACAATACTTTGAGGTGGGTGTCAAGTGTCCCCTTATCACCCTATCTTAAGACACAAAACAATCTTTTCCTCTGTATCAGGGGATGGCAAAAGAGAGCCCTACAACACTGATACCTGTTTTTAATAAATAAATTTTTGTTGGAGCATAGACACAAAGTGTCATCTATGGCTGCTTTCACACTACATCATCAGAGTTGACCAGCTGAGTCAGAGACCACAGGGTCCACAAAGATTAAAAAACTTACATCTTGCCTGTTATAGAGTTGGTCAATACTTTCCCTAAAGCAGCACAGCCACAGCATGTCCTGTAATATTTCAGGGTGCTACTTGAAGATATAGGGAACACAGCATGGTATAGAAAGTTGCTTAGAACTGCTATTGGACGAGACCATTCTGGTACCCTGGTCAGATTTTCTCAGTTTCTTCTGAGAAGCTCTGCCTAGTTCCTGTTCAATCTCTTTGGAGCTACTCATGCATGTTTAAGTAGTATATCATGGGGTCCAGATCCAAACACTGTGATGCCTGTGTGAAAGAAAATTTTTCTCCCTCCTTTCAGTGTAAGTCCTGCATTCCCAAGTCTCTCAACTTTTTCTCAAGAGCTACCCCTTTACAGAATAATAAATTGGTGATGGAAATGTCCATATCTTACAGGGGAACTTGTACCTCCTGCCCAGAGGATGAAGTATTAGTCTATAACATTCCCCAAATGATGCCATTCATTATACATTGTTCTCAATTATTTACTGTCTTGACTTACAGTGTCCCCCACGCAGGTAAACTTTTCCACGCAACTGAATTCAGGCTTGACCATACGACTTGCCTTGGCATAGCAGATCTCAGGTATTTAAATATCCCAGAAGAAACTTAAGAGCCATCCCCTAGTTCAGCATTTCCATTTTTCCTTTTGCTTGGGGGAGTTCGTGTTCCAAACCATGAGTGGCAATACAGTCTGTACAAAGAAGGAACAAGACACAACCAACTCACAATGCCTTAACTAACACATAACACAAGTGACAAACTTACATTGCTATAAGCAACGTGATTTTTTAATTTTTTGTGCTGTTACATAGGATAATGGTGAGACATGATTGTCTTACGCAGCTTGGGTTAACATCATGAAATATCATAGACTGAATGGCTTAAACAACAGAAATTTATTGCTTATAGTTCTGGAGGCTGGGAAGTCCACAATCAAGGTGCCAGCCAATTCAGTCCCTAATGAGAGCTCTCTTCTTGGCTTGCATATGCCTGCTTCTTTGTTATATCCTCACATTGATGTTCCTCTTTATTATTCTTCTTGTAAAGGCCACTTATTTCATCATGAGGTCCCCACACCTATGACCTAATCTAAATCTAATTGCTTGCCAAAGACCTTATCTCCAAATATCATCCTATTGGGGACTGGGGATTCAACATATGAATTATGGAGGGATATAAACATTCAGTTCATAATAATAACTAATGTAGAAATTGGTAGCAGAAGTGAAGTACTGACATAATCAAAAATCTAAAACATGTAGCACTGAAATTCAGTGTCAGAGATAGTAAGACTACCATCCCCTGGGATAATTTAGGAGGCTTTGAAGGGATAGAATGGTGGCTTTCAATCTGTGGTTCTGTGACAAATACAATTTTGCTCTCTATGCAACAGTTTGCAATGTCTGGGGACATATTCAGCTATCAAAACTGAGTGAGAAGGATGCTACTGGGATCTGGTTGATAGGGACCATTAATACTGCCTAACACCCTATAATGCATGAGATGACCTCCCAAGACAAGGAAATACCCTAAAAATGTAGATATTGTCAAGGTTGAAAAATCCTACTTTAGAAAAAAAGATTAATAATATAATTATTTGTACATTTGGTTACATTTGACAAATTATTGGAAAAAAAAGAACTATACTCAAAAGAGCTGGACCATTTACAAAGACTTATGATGCTAAATATAACTAATCCAAAATCAACACTTTCTCATTTTTATTATTAACATCATGGCTATGACATCTATAAAATTATCTAAGCTCAGGTACACAAAGAACAGCTCACTTCCTATTTTTAAAGTCCCTGTTATTGACCAAGTCAAAATCTTTCTTCAGTCCCCTCTATTTAGGTCACCATTTCCCATATGCTACTGTTTAACTAGGAAGCAGCTCCATAAATACAAACTATGTTTTATTTTATAGGCCAAGAATAATTCAACAGGAGAAAACAATCTCACATAAGAAGCAACATACTTGTATTTAATGTATACAGCAGTTTAAATTATTAATCAGAAGTCTTAACTGCTCCATCTAAAAACAACCATTCAGATTTCTAGTTTTCGAAAAAAGTACTTCCTGTATTTGTGAAACTAAAGAGTAATCTAGATGGTTTTTCCCGAAACAAGCAAATAAAAACAGGCTGCTCCTAAGATGAATTTAAATGTCTATCTTTTTATAAGAACACATATGGAGAATTGATATTTTTTCCATTTTCTTCCTATCAAGATTTCAAAAATCAGTGAGCTGATGTTTAAAGTCTTAATCCCTAACTCCAGTCAAAATAGCAGTGTAGAGGGTGAGAGTGGAAAAGATGGGAAGCAGGGGGCTCCAGGAATTTTCTATACCAGGACTGATACTGAACAATTATTTGCATATCCACTGCCACAGAAGCTGCTCCCAACAGTGTGCTTTTTGCTGGAGAAGTAAAAGAACCTCACTATCACGGTTTCAGTACTGAGACACTCAATTAAATAAGACTTTGCTAATGATCCTCTGAACTTCTCATGCATAAACTTCCGTTCCAATTAATTGGTTCAAAAATACAGTCACGTTTCAATGTAAGAAGTTGTTCAGAACTTCAAAACATGGAAACGCTTCCAGAATGTTCTGCCAATTTGAAGACTCCAGCCTTGCCAAACTTATAAAAGCAATGCCAGTGAGCCTGAGGCACACAAGGCCAATGTGCTTAAGCTCTACTGGGATGGAAAATAGTCCATTCTCAGATAGCATCCCCAAAACAAAATAAAATGAAGCAAAACAGAACTTTTCTTCCTGTTATTGTCACTTCTGAATGTTAGAACTCTCTATTCAAGTCAAATAACCCCAAGGAAATCAAAGGATCACAAGCGTTATGAACGCGAAAGAAAAAAAAACAAAGGACAGGCTTAAGTATCATTAAGTTTTACCATCTTCACATTTGTGTGAACCTTAAAAATAAACAAGAACATAAAGCATTAATTCGAGTCAAAATATGCCAGCCAAGTTTTAGCCATTCAGTTCTACAAATACAAATAACTCATTACATTTTTCTCCACAATGAAAGTAATTAAAATATTTTAATACAGTACAAGTAAAATTTTCAGGATTGGCATGGGTATGGGCTACCTAGCTGAGAAAACTCATGCTTATAAAAACTTGGGTTTTCCCTCAGCTTTTGATCCCTGCTAGATCACAATTCTCAACCCCTTTCTGGTTTAAGTGGATAGAAGTGAAGTACACTATCGCTAGGATTAGTTTCTAAAAGCTCTCTACTGGCCCTCCACGCTCGCTCTCTTTTCTGGAAGAGATCTTAGAATGAAGCCACAAGATGGAAAGAGTTTGAACCCAGAATCTTAGTGTGAATGAACAGATGCTTACCAAACACTCAAAGCAGATGGTTACCAAAGATCAAAATCAGTGGGGTTTGGGTCTATTGTTGCAGCTGTTCACCTGTCCTTACCACTGCTTCGATAAATGGAGGGTAGGTTTGTGCCCCTCTAAGAATGGAGAAGACCTGCACTGTCCTCCTCTCAAACAGCTTAGGAAGATGGCAAGAGCCTGGAGAAACAAGGCTTGCCTGTGGGTCTAAGCAGACAGTCATGGACAGCTCCACAGAAATTCCCGTGCCAGGTGTGGCCTCAGAGCTGATGATCGCAGGGCACAGTGGTGGAGCAGGGGCAAATGGCACACACATTTAATGGATGCAGTATGTATCTGCCCTCACTGCATGCTACTGCAGCTACATTCTCTTTTGCAGTGCCTCCAGAGACTGACTATGCTCCCTCTACACATCCTTCACTGTGACCCCAGTCCTGGCACAGAAATATAGAGAGAGTTGCCAAATCGGAAGAGACACAGCAGAAAAAAAATGCATAGTGACCATATATCTGATCTGCATTATATTTGTTGCACTGGTGTAGTTATTTCCAGTACCCCCTTTTACTTTGGAAAGTGTCTGCTGTAGGTCTCTGTAGACCAAATAAGTTGGTCTCTATAGGAATAAGGGGTATCTATAAAGATCTGCTCATGAATATTCATTATTAAGAATGACATGTCCCTCACAGGCTAACTCCAAGCTATCCCCCTAAAACTTAGATTCAGCGTCAAGAAAAAGTACAAAGTTACAAAGTTGACTAAGGTTGTATGCCTGTCACCAGGTAGAATGTAGGCTCAAAAGAGTAATTTAATTCTTACATTCCTGAGTTGTGGTGAGATTTTTATCTCTACCTATACACGTCTCTCATACACGCACACACACACACACACACACACACGCATTATAGGATAGGATAGGATATGTGTGTTCAGCTACTAAGTCATGTCTGACTCGTTGTGACCCCATGGACTGTAGCCCACCAGGCTTCTCTATCTGTGGGATTCCCCAGGCAAGAATATAGGAGTGGGTGGCCATTTCCTACTCCAGGGAATCCTCTCCACCCAGGGACTGAAACCGTGTCTCCTGAGTCTCCTTCATTGGCAGGCAAATTCTTTACCACCGAGCCACCTAGGAACCCCCTATAGTATACGATATACCAGGCTTCAAATCCTAGTTCTTTTATTCACTTTTAGAATTTAGGTTTGTTTCTCAACTCCCTGAATTTCCCCAACCTTATCAAAAAATTAGGATCATAATTCTGGATTTTTATTGTAAGAATTAAATGAGTTAATATGTTAATATTGTTGCCTGAAAATATGATTCTTTAATGAAATGCATACTTATCTGCAGGTGCTTACATATGGTAAAAAATTTCAGTGGAAAGAAAAGTTTAGCCAGCTCTCTCCATTTGACTGTGCTGGAAATATTTAGTATGTTTGGTTCTTTGTTCTCTGCCTGCTCACATTTCACGTCTCACACTGGCACTCACGTTCAATTTTGATGATGTGCATATAACAGAGCCAGCAGCCATGGTCCTGCCAGAAGAGATTTCCAAACATTCTTCGAGAAACAAAAAGCAAAATGACCTGGAGACCATTAGTGTTGGCCAGGCCAGCAACATGATCACCCCACACTGATGCTGCATGCACCAGCCTCTGGTCTTTCAAATACAACTCTTCCTTTTGCCCAGCACACGTGCCCGTGGCAGCAATGCAAGCAGCATGCATAGACCTGCTCCAGAAAGTGTGGTTTTCGCTGTGGCTCCAGTTTTCCCTGCCCAGCTGGCCTAATCTATCCCTCTCCATCTCTGTAGATCCCATCCTTAACAAAGCAGCACAATCACATAGCAACAGCCTCACTGGTAGGTATGTGCAGACACCAGGGTATTCATGTCCAGGAGGGCAGAGTAGAATATCAGGAGAATGACAACTGATAATGAAACTGTAGTCACTAAGCACTGGCTTTATGTCAGCCATTGTATAACGCACCTTCCATTCATTATCTCTTATTAGCCTCACAATGCCTCTGTGAGTTACGGGCTATTTTGTCAACATATCATAAGTGAGGAAGCTGACACTCAAAAGACTATTAGGATAGATATTTATTGAGGGTTTACCAAAAGCCAGACACTGAAGTTCTGTGCATATATTATTTCCTATAATTGCCCTAACAAGTCTATAGAAAGAAAGAAAGTGAAGTCACTCAGTTGTGTCCGACTCTTTGCGACCCCATGGACTGTAGCCTACCAGGCTCCTCCATCCATGGGATTTTCCAGGCAAGAATACTGGAGTGGGTTACCATTTCCTTCTCCAGGAGATCTTCCCGACCCCGGGTTTGAACCCAGGTCTCTCATATTGTAGGCAGATGCTTTACCGTCTGAGCCACCAGGGAAGTCTCAACAAGTCTATGCTGCTACTGCTGTTGCTAAGTCACTTCAGTCGTGTCCAACTCTGTGCAACCCCATAGATGGCAGCCCACCAGGCTCCCCCATCCCTGGGTTTCTCCAAGCAAGAACACTGGAGTGGGTTGCTATTTCCTTCTCCAATGCATGAAGGTGAAAAGTGAAAGTGAAGTCACTCAGTCATGTCCAACTCAGCGACCCATGGACTGCAACCTGCCAGGCTCCTCCATCCATGGGATTTTCCAGGCAAGAGTATTGGAGTGGGTTGCATTGCCTTCTCCGCAACAAGTCTATAAGGTAGTACTAATATTTCACGTGTTTAGCAGATGAGGAAAATGAGTATTTGTTGTTCAGTCACTCAGTTGTGTCTGACCCTTTATGACCCTATGGACTGCAGCAAACCTGGCTTCCCTGTCCTTCATCTCCTGGAGCTTGCTCAAACTCAAGTCCACTGAGTCGATGATGCCATCCAACCATCTTGTCCTCAAAAATGAGTATACAGAGTGAATTAAATTTCCCCAGGGTCATCAGTGACTAGTGGTGGGGCTGGAGTTCGGATCCAAGCAATTTAGCTCTGAAGTGTACATTCTTAATGACATTAACATAACTAAGAACTGGTTGGTTAAGTCTTCTGGATTTCCAAGCCCAGACTCTTAATCTCTCAATCACATCAGATATCAAAGGGTTTTTAACTGTCATGATCCCAAATGGATTCCTTTTGTTCTGCATATGGGGAACCTGAGATCAGAAGGGCTCATCGGTCCAAGAATCTTCAGCAAGCTCTTGGTAGGACTTCCTGTAGCACTTGCATTGTGAGGGAAGCTGCTAGTGAAGAAACAACCACTTACACAGCTCTGGGGCTTATGTGAGCTCTCTGAAGCAACTTGACACTTTGGGCTGAGGTGTAACTACCAGTACAGAATGTGCTAGATTTCTCTCAGTGTGGATACATAAGAATGTAATATTCACATTCAGCCTATTACTCTTCTGGGGCCTCTGCTTAGACACAAAGTAAGAAGGAAATGAAATAGTTGAAGCAAATTCCCCAGCTGTCCACACTCATAGGCATATAGTATTGGAAAAAAGTACATGGAAAGGCAATATAACATAGTACTTCATATGGAAGACCACAGACCCTGAAACTATACTTTCTAGGTTTAAAGCTCAGCTCTTTTACCAGTTGGTGGTTTGGGGCAAGTAACTTAACAATCCTATTGTCTTTCTGTACTTGTAAAAGAGGTGGCAATAAAATCTACCTTTTATATATAAATATATATACATATATATATACACACACACACATATATATATATATCAGGTCTTCCCTATAGCTCAAACAGTAAAGAATCTGCCTGCAATGCAGAAGGACTGGGTTCGATTCCTAGGTCGGGAAATCCTCTGGAGAAAGGAATGGCAACCCATTCCAGTATTCTTGCCTGCAGAATCCCATTGACAGAGGGCCCTGGTGGACCATAGTCCATAGGGTCAGAAAGAGTCGGACATGACTGAGTGACTAACATTAAACACTAAACTATAAATATCAATATAATACATGTTGATATATATGTATACACTCATATATATAAAAAGATACAGATGTACACTCATATATATATATATTTATACACACATACACACCACATAGTAAGTTCTAATTAAATTCTTGTCTTTATAATTACTAGGTTCTTTATGTGTTAGGGAGCTGAAAAGTGTGATAGAATATACCTTCAAAACATCTTCTGTCTCTCCATTCAATCGGTACTATCAGACTTCTCTAGTCTTTCATTTTTCTCTATCCTCCCATTCTCCCAAACTATACTTTTGAAGTCAATAAAGGGGCAGGCTCTGAAAACAGTGGTATATCAGGCTCATTAAAACATTGACAGTTACCCTCTCACATCCAGGTCACTTAATTTTGATAAAGTAAAAAGCTAAGTATTTTACAGGAGGTTTTAGAGTGAAAAATTTGAGAATTAGAGTAAAATTATAGCTTCTTTCAGATTAACAAATTGTATAAACTGGAAAATTATAAAATTTGTAAATTAAACTCAACACTGTCCATGTATGAAATGTTTTAGAATCTTCCTTGATTAATCATCAGTTTGTTTAGATTTTCATGCTAGAAAATGCTCATAGTTTAGTTTCCTAAATTCCAATATCTAAGCACTTGTGCTATTGACATAATACAGCATAATTTTGTTATTAATAATATAGTATTATTAGTATAGTATAATCTTGATTCATAGCATTATAAATGGTGGAATCGTACAATTTAAACCAAAATCTTTTAAACTTATTTCTTTTTATTTAACAATATGGCCATGTGTTAATTAATTCAATTCTGGGAATCCTTTCACAATGTACAAATTTATCAGATCATTGCTTTTTACACTTTAAATATATTATAATTTTGTCAATCATATGTCAATAAAGCTGGAAAAAATATCCTAACTTTTATGAAGAAAGTTTACTTTATTTTTGATTCAAATATTTACCATATATTTAATAAAAATATTATTTGCATATGTATGTAAAGCACATTGAAAGAACAGTATATAATAGTTATTTTAAAAAATTAAGTTTTAAATTATTCTATACTATTCTTTACTCACAATAGGTAGTTTTTTCAGATGACCAAGATAATTGTTTCCAACAAAAATCCATGCTAGAATAAACACTATCTATATAAAATTCTTTATGAAAACAAATTATCAATCCTTATATAACAGCGTACAAGTTGCAAGTTACTTTATAATTAACAATGTTATTTTGAATTTAAGATTTCTACAAGAAAGCACCCTACAAATTCAAGATTTCATTTATCTGTTAATATCTCAATTGTTATGAAATTTTCTGCAATTCAAAATCCAATGATTAAATAGCTCTTCAATAACAGTCTTGTAAAACAAGCCAGTGGAATTATGCTTATTATAGAAATAATAGAATTGTATCTAAAATCTTCCCATATTACTTCAGCTTTTCAACTCTTAAGGGAAGTATAAATGATTGGATTCTATTTCCAGCAAAATTCCAATTGGGAATAAGGACGACTTTAAAAAAAGAGAATAAACCTGGTTATTACAAAAGAGACTCAAATAGATTTTGAATAATATGCTCTCATGTCCTTTTCCAAGTATAAGGAAAATTTACCATAAAATATATGACCTGTTGGTCACTTAGAAACCCAGTAAAAATATAAACATAAAATATAACTGTGTTTCAGGTAAAATCAACATAGCAGACATCTTGGGAGAATAATATCAAACTTGAATCAAATCCAGAAGGTATAGACATTTTTTAAAGATCAAGATATAACCATATTTCTATGGTTTGATTTTTTTTTCTTTCAGGTTGTTGGATTATCATTCTTTCTGCATCAGCCTTTGAGTATAAAAAGAAGTTCAAAGCTACCTAAAAATTCATGAAAATTTGATGCTGGTGTTTTCCCAATTCCTGTTCTACCTGTAGCCAAAAGAACAGACAGCTAATAATATAAGCATTATCTGAAAACCTTATCTCTGTTGTGCTGTTCCAAGCAGTAGATTAAGAAAAACCTTTCCTGGGCACACAGGTATTCAGAGGAGACAAAAAAATAAATCAATGAGAGTGGGCTCTGATTTTGACTACCTACCCAAAACCAATCACCATGAAGTGGAGCCAGGGCCACGTATCCATGGCCAGCTAGACATTGGTCACCATTTTAGAATTATGCAGAAACCAATAGTCAGTCACAGGCAACAGAGCAAATCAATGGTTCTCCAAATTACAGAAATTAGAGTTTGCCCAGTCCCACGTTCAGCCACACCCCTATTTAAAACTCTGTACCTCAGAATTTGCCCAGATACACTTGAAATATGTATGGTATTTTTAAGTGTGTTACAAAAATGAATAGAAACATACTTATACTCTCAAAGTATCAGGTTTAATTTTGATTTTGAGGGCCTATAGTAAAGTAATACTACAATCAATTAAGATTTTTGCATAGGGACTTCTGGTGTTTAAGAATCAGCCTGCCAATGCAGGGATCATGGGTTCAGTCCCTAGTCTGATTCCACATGCCTTGGGGCAACTAAGCCCGTAAGCCCCAGCTACTGAAGCCTGTGCTCCAGAGCCCACGTACCACAACAAAGAACAGCCCCCGCCTGCCACAACTACAGAAAGCCCATGCAGCAGTGAAGACCCAGTGCAGCCAAAATAATATTGTTAAAAACATTATTTGCATAATGAAGTGGAGAAAAAAAAATGAAAGACAGAAAGTAGGAGAATGAAAGGCAGAAGGAAGAAAGATATAAATTAAGATTTAATTTTATTGGATTACTGGTCTCTATTTTATCTTTAAAAATGCATCATAATGGCACCATGGCAATCAATTAATTCAGCTAATCAATATGTGGAATTCAGAAAACAATTCTAGAACTAAGAAATAGAATATTGTTGAACTATTTTATTTTTCAATGTCTGTAATATCAGGCATACTGGACCAAAATATTTTTTCTGGAAGTCTCTCAAGGTGGTTTAGCTGCAGTTTCTTTAGTCAGACTTTTATACTTGCTTATGAGATCAGCCCTGGGATTTCTTTGGAAGGAATGATGCTAAAGCTGAAACTCTAGTACTTTGGCCACCTCATGGGAAGAGTTGACTCACTGGAAAAGACTCTGATGCTGGGAGGGATTGGGGGCAGGAGGAGAAGGGGACGACAGAGGATGAGATGGCTGGATGGCATTACTGACTCGATGGATGTGAGTCTGGGTGAACTCCGGGAGTTGGTGATGGACTGGGAGGCCTGGGGTGCTGCGATTCATGGGGTCACAAAGAGTTGGACACGACTGAGCGACTGAACTGAACTGAACTGATCGCCTCTATTTAAGGTTTTAAGACTATATGTTCTTAGCACAAGAAACTCTCCCCAATAATATATCACCTCAAATGTCTCTCACTTGTACAAATCTACTTTATAATTTAATTCTAATGCAAATGTGTGCTAATACTTGGATGCAACTTGAATCCATTAATTAATTTGTATTTTATGGATGTTGATGGAAACTTAGCAACATTATTGTACCTCTTAGTATAAACATTGCAGCCAAGGAAGCACATCGTCCAATTATCCGTAGAATTATCTTATTAGCTGGCATATGTTTTATTATTGTTGTTACTATGAAGACTGTGCTAAGGCTCATAAAATAACATTTCAATTTTCAATTATTCTTAAAAAAAAATTCCTGCAGCAAAACATTGCCATCTCTACTGCAGATGAAAAAAGTGCTAAGCAAGTTGTTTTGTGTGATTTAATCATTTATATGACCACAAACTTCATCCACTATTGCTAACAGCCAATTTCTGATTGATAACAGTTTTGGGGTGACAACATGTCATTTTTGTTATGACAATTTTCAAATGGTCATTTCAATGCTTGTCTTAGCATATTTATACTCAGCAGCCAGTGCAACATCATAGGTGATCTTAACTGATACCCGAGTGAATCACCTCAACAAAGAGGTCTATAATTAAAAGCCACACACTGAAAATGATGAATTCCCTCCTTACCATCTATGCTGCTGCTTCTAGATGAGGGCTGAAATACATATTGTGGCAACAAGCCTGAAACCCTGTGACAGCAGCATACAAGCCATCTATCTCTGTTCCAGCCAACCAATACTTTTAACCAATATTACATCCACTTACAGTGACAAATTAATAATTACTGAAAATGTTTTAGAGTGCAAAGAGAACACAGTAGGTACTTAATGTACGGATGAGACATTTCAGTTAATATTATATGACAATTCTCTTATATCTCAACTTAGTTACCAGCAATAAGTCTGTATTATAAAAGGTGATAGTCTCATGTAAAAAGAACTGTAAAAATAAAACGATTACAAATAAAAACTTCTCTGAATAACATTATATAAATATCATAAGATGAGAACTGCCAAAACTTCCCACAAATAATAAATCACTGATATCTTTAAAATTCCCAGAGAGAAAAAATTTAAATTTCCTGAATCAGATGATAAAGGCAGCAATGTAATTGTCACTGCTGAGCAAGATTCCTCTGGGGAGCACACATGGTCCAGAAGTCTCCTCAATTGAACAATATTTGTTATTTTTTGTAGAGTCACTGTCATACATTACAGGGTATATAAAAATTCAACTGTGAGGTTTTTTTTTTCTTCTTCAAGTTCCAAATTAGATAAAATGTATTATTCTCTGCCCTGTTCACAGACTCCTTGGGAAGGAATATATGGTCAAAGTTGCAGAATTTACGGGAAATGAAGACAAAGTGTTTGAAATAAACATCTAATAGGCCCAGCCCATAAAAAAGAAGAGAGAGAAATAAAACTCAATCTTTCTGGATTGAGTTGTCAAGCTGAAATCCCTGAAAGATACAAAATACTAACTGAAAAAGGCATCCAGGTGGTAGTTCTTTTCAAACGCATATATCTCAGTCTTCGTATTAATTAGAACACTTGAAAATTCACTATAACAATATCTCATATGGCCTGATCATGGTTTTTCTCTCCGAGATGGTTCATTACCTTTCTTCATATTTTACTTTTTTTTTTTTTTTTGACCTGCTACTCTTCAAGGACATTTTTCCCCTAAATGATCTTAATGTGAAGAGCTTATTAAGTACAAAATGGAGTGATACGGTCATCATCTTATCAAAGTGGACTGACCATACATTATAAATTGTGTGGTCTTACGAATGCTATTTCTATCCATACAATTCTTATCATCATCCTAAAAAATAACATCCCTCAAAATACGTTTTATCAAATGAATAATGGGGCCATATGGACACCATGTAGGAAAACACAATTAAGAATAATGAATTTTAAGCAGTTTTCATAGTAGATGTCTGAAAACATGATATGTTCACTGATATTTGGCATTGTTTTAGAAAAATGCTTTGCATCATTCTGCTAATGCTTTTTGTCTTAAAGCATCTTGTAGTATCCCCATTAATCTGAACAAACTCAACAAACACAGAGCAAGGCTGTTTTGGCAGAAGGACAAAGGACACTTTCCCCTCAGCTCATAACAAATTGCTTTCATTAAGAACAAATGGTCTTAGAGCATTATTCTACTTGAATCTCTGCCTCGTGACAAGCCCAAAGGGTGGACCCAATGTTCACTGTAAACAGTAACAATGGCTCTCAGCTAGTGGAATGTTCTTTTGTAGTTTAAAAACTCCATATTTGGGGAGCATAAGACAGGCCACTTCCAATCATAAATCACCAATTTGTGATAAATTTCAATAGTTGTTGTAGTTTCAGACTTTGTAATTAAGACAATTCTGAATGGAATTCACTAAGTGGCAGAATTTTTTTGGATATTTTTAATGTTTATCAGAGATAATGCTTTTATAAAGTTGCATTAAGAAATGAATATTTTATAGATATAGGAAGCACCTATTTCAAAGTTTTTCTACATTTTCAGGATCTTGATCTTTAAAGAAATATTTGTTTCAAATATCTTTTAAGGAATTTTTGCAAAACTTAAAATATCTCACATCAAAAATAAAAATTATCAGCTTAAGTGCAAAATAATATAAAAGGGAACTGTAACATAATATAAAAATAATATTCTGTGTTCACAATTTTAGCTGATTTTTTTTTGAATCATTGAATTTTTTTCTTATAAACCTCCAGTGAATCTTATAGACAACAATTTATAGATATTTCATAACGTGACCTTTAACTTCTATTTTTAAGCATGCTTGATTTTGAAATAATTTAAAATCAGTATTTAATACATGAAAAATAGGTTTCAAGTATGCACATCAACTCTTTATAAGGCTATTCTATTATTTCAATTGACATACTACATCTTTACCATGCATTTATAAATTTTAGGTTTCAGCATACTATAACTCAGCAGTTTAAACTGAATCAGATTTCCAGACACAAGAGATATCTTTAAAAGGAAGATTAAAAATCAGCTAAGTGAGAATACTTCAAAAGCTCACTGGCCTTGCCCTGAGCAAGAAGCTGAGGAGAGAGGAGGGGTCATAAGAAGTACATTTTGTGTTTGAATAAGGAATTGATTTGGGGAAGAACTCCAGGCTAGCTGAGACAGAAGATCATAATTTTCAACTCTTGCAATACCATGTCAATAAAAGAACATTAGAGATCTATCCTCTAAAGAAGCAGTCTATCTTTTGGTTTCATCATCACCATCAAAAAGCATTTTTGTTTTTCACCCCGTGGTTTCTCCACAGGAAGCAGTATGGATTGCCTTGAGTATGGGAAGCAACCACATAAGAGTCACCATTATTTAATAAATCCTTACATCATAAGTAAGGATGGTTGCAAAGAGTATCTTTACATTGTCAGTCTTTGCAGCCTCAAACACATATGCCAAGAGGAAACAAACAGATTCGTAATTAAACCCATTTTTGAATCAAATAAGATCAAAACAAACTTAAGTGACTCTATCAAAACATTATAGATAAACTTATATCCTTCACTTGTATTTCTGAAATGTGTGATCACTTTTTGCATTATATAATTTACTGACTTCAGTCCTATAATTACTTTAGGAGTGCCTAGTATGTGCAATCATGGAGATACAGAAAACAAAGTCCCAACTGAAAAAAGAGGCATAATTTCTATTTAATGATCGACACTTTACAAAGTTATACTGTTGAAAGAAAAAATATGCTGTAGAATATTGACTCCATTAAAATAATAATATGTTAATAATTTTTTTTTATAAAAGCCCAAAGTTTTGAATTTGAGAAACTTTCAGCTGGGGTACATCATAAATTCAATGATGGCAATATTGTTGAACTTTATCTGTAGCCTAATTCTCTCTGACATTTGAAATAACTAGGGGAGAGAAAGAGAAGCTCAAACTATCAGTAGAGAAGAGAAAAAATCTTTGTTATTTGACAGACCTGAGTGGTTTTGATTTGAAAAAGTATGGACCTCATTGTCCAGAAGGTATATATCCCTCCCGGAGCTCTAATTCCTGCTGTAGACTTTGACAGCTCAACCTCCAAGCTGGCTTTGTCCTTGGAATCAGGGACCATAATCTGGGAAAGAAGGTTTTTCCTCCAAAGTTTGTTTAAATGACATTTTCCAGTTCTTCTCGGCTCTGATTGATGATCACTGATTCTGAGCTCTGCCCTACATCTTTTCTGATTCTAGTTGATCCTATACTTAACCTTGGAAGTGCTCCATTATCACCTTCTACCTGTTTTGTTTTTTTAAAAACGGGTCAAAAGGTGTTCAGCCTAAAGTAGGTACTTTCTCTTGCTTCTTTCTCCATCTGTCAAAATATTCACAATGGAACAGACCATTACATCACATTTTATCAGAATCTACCAACCAGTGCACTAACCAATGTCATCATGTACTTCAAAATAGTAATTACAAGCAATGTTGCTAGATGTGACAGAAAAAGTTTCAGAAGTCAAAGAAATCTGTGAATAAATAAGTGAAATAAACTAACTCAGGGTTCTTTAATACGCTAATAAGCACATGAATTTCCAAGGGGAGGTGTGCTGAAGCTTATCTGACACGTGTAAACCTGTTTGATCAAAGCACTCCCACTTTTTATTTGCAGAACCCTTCCAAAGCCTTATACAGAACTCATCTTGGAGAAGTTCTTTTCCTGAGATAAATGAAATAACACAGGCTGAAAGTCCTCATCTAAATGTTCAAGTTATTTGGATAAATAAGCTATCAAACTTTAATTTTTATATGAACAGCTTTTAAATAATAAAATTCTTGAATACTTGATTGATCAAATGTAATTATTCTATATTCTCATTTAAAGTTTTTCATAATAAAAAAACCAAGTTTCCACGCTCTTAACTCAAATAATCACAACACTATCATATCTAATTACTATCAGGTCTAGAATGACAAGAACCTAAAGTAATTATGTGACACAACCTTTTATAAATCAGTGTAACTAGGCTGTGTATGCATGAGTGCTAAGTCTCTTCAGTCGTGTCGAGCTCTATGTGACCCCATGGACAGATTCCTCTGTCCATGGGATTCTTCAGGCAAGAATACTGGAGTTGCCGTGTCCTTCTCCCCAGGATCTTCCTGACCCAGGAATCAAACCCGCATATCTTGTGTCCCCTGCACTCGCAGATGGATTCTTTACTGCTATACCACCTGGGAATCCAATACATACATACACATATAAATAAATATATATATACACACACACATATATCTCCAAAAATATATAGAGAGATATACAATGTATATGTATATATATAGATAATATTATGCTTTATATAATATATATTACTTTCAGGCCCAAGTTGCAATGTCTAGTAATAGTTAATACGAGACTGTAAATTCACTGAACTCAAAACCACATTTTTCTTTTTCACTTTTGTTTCCTCTATAGCACTTATACAGTGTCATTTATAGAGGAGGTAGTCAACATAATAAATGATATATAAAAATACACAGATAAGTCTCACAGTGAGAGAAGAAAGGAACAGAAGCAGGAGGGAGGAAAATAAAGGTCACACAATGAGTGTAGTTAATCATTTCCTAAGTATTTATTGGATATCTTCAGTTTCCAGATTGTATGCTAAACACTAGCCAAAATATAAACAATGGCCTGAACTTAGAAATACCTAGCCTAGTAAGAGAGAAAGGTATTTTAATAAATAATACCTTAATGATGTTATAGACTATAAGAGAGGTATGTAAAAAAATCAATACAATGAGAATAAGGACAGAACAGTAACTCCTGGGCAGGGAAGGAGGCCTTGGAAGCAATTAATATCTGGATTGGAACGTGGCGGGATTGGGTTTTATTAAATGGGGAAGAGAAGGGGAGAACTCCAAGAGAGAAAATGTCCTGAAAAGGTACACTGTACTCAGAAAACAGCATATTCAAGATAGTACTATCAAACAGATGATGGGGTTGAGAGTGAGATGGGGAAGAAGACATGTCTCGATGTTATGCTACAAACTTGGACACTCATAGATTCGTATTTCCCATGTTTATTTAATCAAAAGCATTTTCTGAGTATTGATGAAACTTCAATAATGACTCATGACATGCATAAAGAACAAAAACCTTTATCAAAGACTAATTCATTGCAGCAGGAAATTATCAATAAAGGTCAAAATAATACCATAAATACATTTGAATTTGTGGGATAATAATACATAAATAATTTACTCCAGCTTAATCCAATAGACATTGTACAGCTTCCAGGAAAGTTGACAAATGATGCCTATTTGTTAGCAGCAGTGCATAATGTGATCACATTTGTGACTTCCTGGAATTCTTTGTCATGGCACAAAAGTTTAAGACAACGATTAAACTTCTTTACATTGTAATTCAAAGTACATTATTAAAGGAAAGCTCTTGTCATCTATTTTCTTTTCTCTCCATAAAACAGTTTGGGAATCATCACAGTAGACATTGGAGAAAGAAATGAAAAGTCAAGAGGTTCCCTTGGCAAGGAGATACACTCTGTATGCTCCGAATAACTCAGTTAAAAAGAAGCAACGTCCAGAAAACTCCTTAAAAAGTAATGTTACTAATAAGAATTTCAAGTACCATAGGAAGACAAAAAAGGGTCTTTTTTATTAGAAAAGTCCTATGATGCCAAAAATGTCACTATCTACCTGTTCACGGGAGGGTAGATCCTTGCAAACAAGTTATTTGGGAAAGAAGGCCAATTAAATTTTGAATTATTGCCAATTAAGAAGAAAAACTTTCTGAAGATAAAACATAGACAAGACTAAATTATCTTTGAAAGCAGATGGAAAATGGCCAATTTAAATTAATTGCTATGTTTTTAACTTAGAGTTATTATTCTCTAGATTTTCTACTGTTATCACTGCTACTTATCATGTTGATAACAATACCAAAAAAATAGTAAATGTTATGTAGCAAAATACACCTAGAATAGAATCTCAGATATGTCACAAATCAATTGGACTGTCCTTGAGTTATTTTCTTGGTCACTCTGAGACTTAGTTTCTTGTGGTTTTTAATTTTCAGAATGAAGAAATATTCATTTAATTGTGCTTTTGCAAAAATTAAAAAAAAATGATACTGTTATTAGCATTAAGCCTGATATATACTGTCAAGTTTTGAATCCCCACAGACACAGGCCCTTAGACAAGAATCAGAACTTAAGCATTTTCTTTGGGAAGTGATTCCAGGAAACACTTATAGATACATGCAGCAGTGAGAAAAATCAGGGAGTAGTCAATAAAGTGCATTATCTAGTCTGCTACCCTTGGGGCTACTACTGCTCAAACCTGTGAGATAGTGTTAAAAGCTCCTCAATGATGTCCCAGACAAGGGATAAGAGAAATGAGAAGGTCAGTCCACTGAATCCCCATCTACTGTTGGAGAATGGCTGGTTTCCCACAGCCTAGGAGTAGGAAGCAGATGTACGAGCTCAGTTCGAGTATCACCAGCTTCTGAAGCTAAAAGTTAAAACCCACAGTCATTAATCTGAGTCAGCCATTTTCTTTCTACTTGCCTTTAGCAAGTGGAGAACATGGCATAGCACTGAGAGCATCTACCTGTGCTAAAATACTGATACTGTGGGTAGGCAGTAGGCTGTTATTCAGACTTGCATTCCCAGTACATATATGCGACCCCATGGACTGTAGCCTACCAGGCTCCTTGGTCCATGGAATTTTCCAGGCAAGAGTACTGGAGTAGGTTGCCATTTCCTTCTCCATGTCATGATAGGTACTGTACAAATGAATGAATGAACACATGGATGAATGAGAGAATGAATTAATGAATGAAAGCAATTTAGTTTTGGAACAAATATAACTTTTTCCCAGAACCTTGTTTATCCCTCAGAGGTATTGGATATAAACTGTGAATATTTTATGGAATTATAAACAGGTTCTGAGAAAAACTCAAATCTAAAAGGATTGAGATTATTTATTTTGTTATTAGACACATGTTCTCATACTATTTATATGAGGAAATCCAGAACAATTCATCAACACACCAGAGAAACGGAACTTAAAATGAGTTGCTCACCTCATACTAGGTCACATTTAGGTTCTCAAGTAGCTGATAGAATAAGGATAATCCATTCACATTAACCTAACCTTGTCTTGTTTATTATTACAGTAGACCCAGAAACCAGCTAACAAAATCTTTCCTTGTATAAAATAAGAAAGAAGGCACAACTTTGAGCTGCTGATTCTGCAACACTGCTAGTCATTTTTTTATGATGCTTCTGTGCTCAAACTATTTTCACAAAAACTGCCTGAATTTTTATACATTCTAACAAGGTTGTAGTACCAAAAAGTTAAGTGTCTCTCTTTTAAATGCTGATATCATTGGGAGGAATAAAGAGCTTATAAGTCACTCACAAGTTAGCAGGAATTCATTCAAATAATAATAATAAATATCATTATTGGGCTCTTTATAGTTGTCATCACTGGTTAAGCTCATTTATCTTAGTATTTTATTTACTCTTCACAAGAACCTACTGAGCTACTATTAGTATTAGTCTTATTTTGCCTGTGGGAAAATTAAGCTTTAGAGTTTTAAGTTACTTTTGGGGCTCACACAGCCAAAAAGTAGAAGAGCTATGTTTCAAAGCATGTTACCTCTTTCCAAAGGATCTCTGTTCCCCCAAAATGTAAAGGATGTGGCCATTTTCAACATTGATTTATTTGGTCACGTACTGGTTAAATAGTTTCTCTGGTTTGTCCAGGATACTACCTAACTTTTACAGCATTCTTTCTAAAAGAAAATACGTTCAGTCAAACAACTGACTTCTCACTCCCAAATCAGAGAAGGCAATGGCACCCCACTCCAGTATTCTTGCCTGGAAAATCCCATGGATGGAGGAGCCTGGTAGGCTGCAGTCCATGGGGTCCCTAAGAGTTGGACATGGCTGAGCAACTTCACTTTCACTTTCCACTTTCATGCATTGGAGAAGGAAATGGCAACCCACTCCAGTGTTCTTGCCTGAAGAATCCCAGGGATGGAGGAGCCTGGTGGGCTGCCGTCTATGGGGTCGCACAGAGTCGGACACGACTGAAGTGACTTAGCAGCAGCAGTACCCCCAAATGCCTGGCACACATCCCACTTATAAGCCAAAGACTATCACACACTGCCATGGCAACCACGTGAATGGAAACAGACTATAAGGATTTCACACCCGTCTTACTCTCCCCACCTCTGCACTCCTTGTTCTGCCTCTGATCTCTAGTCTCAAGGGAGTCCGCTCTCATCTTCACCATTCAAGAATACCAGCTTCTCAAATGCAAACAATGTAACTTGTTTTAAAGGCAAATTATTCTCATAAATTGCCCGAGTATGCTTTCAACTTGAAAAGCCAAGTTTTATTCAAAAATGCTCATCCATTATGACTTACCATAACAAAGGAGTTTTGCTTCCAAAGCTAGTTAAAAAAAAAACAAAACAAAACAAACCTCTGTTTATTAGATTATAGTGGTGCTTTAGTGCTAATTTTGAACTTTTATTACATTTTACTTGATCATGTGGAAGAAACTTATAAGACCTAATGATAAAATGAGTTCAGTTTATTTTTAAGAGAAAGCATTCTAATTTCCTTTCTCTAACAGTTACCTACTCAGTACACAGAGTAGAAATGCATGATCTTACATTGATGCTTCCCAAACATAACCTCAAAATGACTACTCAAGGAACACTGCAAATTTTTAATCTTTAGTATGCATTTTCTCATCAGGCATCCAAACTCAAAGAGATTAGCTTTTCCTCAAATGAGGCCTCTGTACACTCTGGTAGGACCTTCCTGCTACACACACTTACTTCAAGTCCGCAGCATCCTTTCCATCATCCCTGACTGGGGTCTCCATTCTCTGTCAGGTACCATTTTATCTACTTGTTGCAAACCACATGTGAGAATCTCTGATCACCATGCCAAATCCTCACTGTAATCCCCAAAAGAATGCATGCCTAGAAATATCTTATCTTCGTTTCATCTCCAGACCTCCTGATTCACAATTCTGAATGCATGCCCATGAGCATAATATAGAATAGGCCTAACACGTCTCAAAAAGGCCTCTTTCATCTTAAATATTTTATATATACTACTTTTTAAGAAAAGAGAAATTTTTAAACACATGTATATTAATTTTGAAATACTACTTTCAAAAGTTATGCTACTTTTCTTGTACTGTTGCACTGAAATAAATCTGCAGAAACAATATTTGGGATACTGTGTGTGATTAGGCTGTGTAGGGTTTTATCACTATATTTTAAAGAAAAGGCTTTAGAATAAATGTAAACTAAGGCAGAAAGACTGATTATGACAAAGTAGATAAACTTTACCACTTTGGTAGATTTTCTGTTTAACCATTTAAATATGTGTAATAGGTTAAAGTTGTAAAAACTATGAAAATAAAAAAATGCATGATTATCTTCTACTAATACAACACTCTGCTGCTGTGTTGCCAGAAAGCTATCCCTATTTGCAGCTGCACTTGTTAAAAATAGAAAAGGCTAGACCTCCTCCAGGTAGTGAGGTGAGTCAGAACCTCTGGGAGCACTTCTCAGGAATCTGCATTTTACAAGCACTGCAGGTGATTATTATGCACAGTAAGTTTAGCTATCACTCCTTCCAGACTTCTCTTTTTCATAGCTACCAGGGAATAGCTTGCAAGACTAACTGCCATCTCTACTTAATTGCCATTGCTTGCCAGACTCACCCTAAGGTGTTTGTCAATGTTCTGGTCTTTCTGACCAGAACCACTCCACTACTCCCTGTGTCTTACCATTGACTTATCTCATACATGAGGCCACTCAACTTAAGGGGAAGCACTGGCTGGCTTGGTTCCCCCTTCCTCTGCTCAGTGACCTCAACTTACTCAAAAGCTGGCATGAAGCAGTGGGTAAGAGTTAAGCCTATAGCAGCAGACTTGCTGGCTTCAAAATCCTGCCTCCACTGACCAACTGTGTGGCTTTGGACAAGTTTTACTACCTCTTTTGTTTCTTTTCTATAAAATACAAGTAGAATCTACCTCTCAGCGTTGTGCTAAGGGTTTAATGAGTTAACATATGCAAAGCACTTAGTACAGCATCTGACACACAGGAAACCCTGGGAAAATATGAGCCAGCATCATGATTTTATCCCAGTCCTCCTAAAGACCACGACTTAACCGAAAAGAACACGTGTTTATAGAAACAAATTAGAGGAAACTATGACCCAAGCTATAGGACTCTGGGGGTGCTTCTCAGATTATGCCCCATAGGCAAAGACTCTTATGCTTATAAAGAAGGGTAACTGTGCTAGAGTTTCTACCTTTGAGCAAGGAATTTGCAGTGGCATGACAAAGTAAGCTGGCACAGAACCAGAATTTTAGTATCTGGAATTGTACTTGTGTAATTGTGTAAATGAAACAAGATGTCTCAATGAGTGTAATAAGGGAGAAAAAGAAGTTGACAATTTCAGCCCCAGGAAGAGCTACGTGTATGTGCATGTCTGTGTATGTTTAACCTTCCTTTTTTCTATCTGGCCTCACTGCAGCCACAACCATCCAGGACACGGAATTCCTGCCTCCCTCAAACAGTCTTGCTCTTAGTAGTTACATCTGTGTTTCCTAATTTAACAGTTAATTAAGTGAATTTATAAATCTTTTGTTAGAATCCAGAAGAATTTCCAGCTGTTCATATCACATTCTAGTTCTGCATATGGTAGGTGTGATTTGAATTCCTGGAATCACTGGGTTCTGTTGGCAATTTATTCTTGGATTTGATTGGATACTTTTACCTCCAAAGCAATGATCTTTGTTATTCTTAATGCTATGAATACAGTACAACCTTACTAGGGATTCAATATGTCTGCTTCTCAGTACAGTACAGGAGCCTAATCACTTAGTTTGCCCACACTTAATCCTATTTTTGGGAGAAGGAAATGGCACCCCACTCCAGTACTGTTGCCTGGAAAATCCCATGGATGGAGGAGCCTGGTAGGCTGCAGTCCATGGGGTCGCTAAGAGTCAGACACGACTGAGCGACTTCACTTTCACTTTCCATTTTCATGCATTGGAGAAGGAAATGGCAACCCACTCCAGTGTTCTTGCCTCGAGAATCCCATGGACGGAGAAGCCTGGTA
The DNA here is from genome assembly GCF_003369695.1 of Bos indicus x Bos taurus. Lineage (NCBI taxonomy): Eukaryota > Metazoa > Chordata > Mammalia > Artiodactyla > Bovidae > Bos > Bos indicus x Bos taurus. Next base: position 35,916,238 of record NC_040084.1, read on the forward strand.
GGCTGCAGTCCACGGGGTCGCACAGAGTCAGACACGACTGAAGTGACTTAGCAGCAGCAGAAGCAGCAATCCTATTTTTGCTTCATAGAAGATCCTCAATATTAGTTGTGTAATGGTTCAGTGAACGAGTACAATACATGACAAAGCTTAACGCAGAAAGAACATCTTAAAAATAAAAAGAAAGATAACCAAAGTTACACATAAAACTGATGAACTTACGATTTTCATATTGGATACACTGAGGAGTATTTATTTCCCCCATTTTAGTCATAAATGCTAAGCCACTTAAGAATGCACATTCCACAAGAAGGTCTTGAAACCTGAGAGTCTTTTAGGGAAATAGAAACATGCATAATCAAAATTATAATTCATTATGGAGACCCAGGTTTGATCCCTGGGCCAGGAAGATCCCTTGGAGAAGGAAATGGCAACCCACTCCAGTATTCTTGTCAGTGAAATCCCAGGGACAAAGGAGCCTGGCAGGCTACAGTCCATGGGGTTGCAAAAGAGTCAGATACAACTTGGCAACTCAAACAAAACAATGGTGAGTGTAAAAATTATAATGCATGTTAAAAAAAAATAACTAAACTCATTCAATATAAAAAAATCTAGACACCTTAGTGGATGATTTGATGCTAAAGTGAAATTTTAAGAGAGGAGAAGATTACTATTTTTGGATAAGACTGCTGGGTCATAGAAGCTCAATGTTCTTGTTGCAACATTTAGATAAAATCTGGGAAATTACAAAAGCATAGTTTTAATGATTGGAGAGTGATGGAAACAATAAGGACTACTTGAATTGGGGTTCTGCCTTCATAGGACAGAATAAAATATTCTGTAGCCTTTCAGAGCAGAGGAGATAGAGACCTAACATGTTCTTAATGGCCCGAGGAGGATCATGCACAATGAACAAGGTCAAACCAGAGACAGACTAAGTCTTTCTGCAACCTAGCTCTGACTGAACTCAATACCTCATTTGATTGGAGTTACCACCCCCTCTTTCTTTATGCCTGACTAAAATAAAGGGGGGGAGTACTGCTTTTACATGATATTATTTTTTAAACTACGCTTAGAACATAATAGAAAAACTAATAGAAGCATGAAGCAATGAGAAATGTGATTAAAAGAGTAAAACAAAAAAATAGTACAGTGGAAGCATATCTATAAATAATCAAAATATCAGGTTTAATATATAGGTATTTTAAAATAACAATATATAATATGTTAAAGAAAACAGAGTAAGAGCTGAACAAAATGAATAGAAACAGAGAATTTCGGTAAAGAATTGGGATCTATAATGACTCAAATATATATTCCAGAACTAAAAATAAAATGTCTTAAGTTAGAATTCATTACTGGGAATTAAGAACATAAGAGAAGACAGGAAGAATATAATTTGAAACAACAACAAAAAAAATAGAATATTATAAAAAATACAAGTGGAACACAGTCAAAAGGCAAGTGTATATATATAATTGGAGCTTTAAAAGTAGAGGAAAGAGAATAGGGCAGAAGGAATATTTGCAGACATAACTGGTGAGAATTTTCCAAGACTATAAAAGGCTCCAATCCTTACTGTCAAAAGCTCTACAACACTCCAGAAAGAAAAGTATAAAGAAAACATGCATAGGTAGAGGATAATTAAGTGCTTTAAAAAAAATAAAAGACTGAAAAATAATCTTAAAAACTGCAAAGGGAAAACAAGATATTTTAAAGGAGCAAGAGTAAAAAAGACAGCTGACTTCCCAGTATAAATGGTCAATTAGAAGGTAGTGAAATCACATCTTTAAAATGTGAAAAAGAAAAAAAAGCATGTGAACATAGAATTCTATGCTCAAAAAAATATCCTATAAAAATAGAGACAAAATAAGAGGTTATCAGACAAAAGGTTATCTTGCCTTCCAAGAAATACTAAAGAGAGATTTTAGGCAGAGGCAATTATCCTACAAGGGAGCATGACATTTCAGAAAGCTATTAATAGTAAAAGTAAATAAGTAGGTAAATATTCTAAAAATCAAAATGCATAAGTATGACTTAAAGTGAATTTTAAAATTACTAGAATAAATAGACTGAGAAATTCATAAGTAATCCAAAAGAAAAAATAACAGAGGAATAAAAGAATAAATAATAGAAATAACATTTTAAAAAATAAAAATCAACAAAATGGTAGATACAAGCCAAAGTATTCTAAATATTAATGGACTCAAGACTCCAATTTAAAGACAAAAATTTCAGGCTGAATTTTTAAATGTCAGATACATACTGTTTATAAGAGATGAGATCTAAATATTAGGTACACAGAAAAATTTAAAGAAAAGAATGGGAAAAGAAAGCCATTTTATTAATATAAGATAGAGTAAAGACAAGGCAAGTATCACTAGAAATTAAGAGTGGCATTTTGTAATAAGAGAGTCAATTCAATAAAATATAACAATTCTAGAAAATTACCCCAAATGTACACTTTAACAATTAAGAGTGCTTATTGATCTTTTGAGATCAACGTATCTGGTGACTAAAGAAACTGATGAGGATGCTGAGAATTTAGAGATGAATGAAGATGAATAGGGACAGGGAATGTAGATTATGCTTTCAGTGTTTGGATGAGAAGGGAAACAAAAAAATAATTCAGGAGCTACCACAAAGTAAAAGTCTCATATGTAAGTTAAACTTACAACATGAAAGACCGAGTTGTTTTGGAAAAAAAAAAACACTTCTATTGAACAGCACACTGTTCATTTGTGTTGCTCTGGGTGTCAGACTAGGTTTGTGTCAGCAAAGCATCGATGAAAGTCCTGTCTTTTCCACTTACACTTGAGATGATCCTGGACAACTCATTTATCCTCCTCCTTTTGTAAAATGAAATGTTAGTACTAACCTTATACAGTCATTGTGAGACATAAAAATAATTTTTACAAGAAAAGTGATTTAAAAATGAAGCATGTGAAATAAATGCTACTTATAAATTTTTTTAAAAAGACACAGTAAAGACCAACTTAGAAATTCTACTTCCTTTGGAACTTAAGAAAACTAAATTTTGCATATACTCTTAATAGAGTGAAAGGTGCTCAACTGTGTCGGACTCTTTGTGATCCCGTGGACTATACAGTCAATGGAATTCTCCAGGCCAAAATACTGGAGTGGATAGCCTTTCCCTTCTCCAGGGGATCGTCCCAACCCAAGGATATACTCTTAGGACAATATCTATATTTTCTAACTGTCTGAGTTCTTTGTCTATAAAATATAACCACTTGGTGATGAAGTATTTCCAAGAATCCCAGATGCCCAACTTTGTGTATTCTTTGGTGTGCCTGGGACCCTACAGTGCTTCACCATGCAAATGCTATCTCTAGTCATTGTGATTTGCTTGTCATTTAGAGCCATTCTAGTCTGCAAATCCTATGAGCTCTGATAAGGGAGTTCTTGAGCTTGCACAGTAAGATAACCAAACAAAACAGTGTTTGTAGAAATAGATTCCCATAACACTACCTTGTCACAGAACGTAACAGAAAATATCCCAACTATATTTCAGTAGATAACGATAGCCACATAAGCACTGCATGCAGTAGGGAAGTTGCTAGGCAGATAACAGGACCAAGGATAGAAAAAAGCTAACATTTCTAGCATATAAAATATTAAGCTCTCTATGGCATCTTCCTGACATTTTCAGCAAATGCAAAGAAACTTGATGAGGAGGAAACAGCATTAACTTATAAATTAAAAAACAAGGAACCGTTCTGGCTGATGGGAAAGCCATTTCTCCTCTATGTTCTTATCTTAGCTGAGAAAATGCCTGATGTGGTTAATGATGCCAGTGGTGGTCACATCATATCCTCAGAAAATGGTTATACTCAATTTAAGTTGGCTGCTCCAATTCCTCATCATCCCTTGCTGTTTAATTTATGTAAGAGCCCAGACACTTCTGCTGGACAAGCATCCTTCTCTATCCAAATGTGGTCCTAAATGCAAAGGAAAAACAGAGTTCACTAAGATATAAGCACATCAGCAGGCAAGATGCTGAGCACACTGATCTAAAATTCAGAGGGGTAAAAGCCCTAAAAAATACCCTTTGTGTGATATGTTTAGGAAAGCCACATAAGCTTTTTTCAGCTCAATAATCCTTGCTCTAATTTTTAAACTCATCTTATAGGTTCACAGGTGGTAGTTTTGTGTTGTGTCAGGGCTTCCCCAGTGGCTTAGTGGTAAAGAATCTGCCTGCAATGCAGGAGACACAGAAGATGCAGGATTGATCTCTGGGTCAGGAAGATCCTCATGAGGAGGGCATGGCAACCCACTCCAGTATCTTGCCTGGAAAATCCCATGGACACAGGAGCCTGGTGGGCTACAGTCCATGGGCGACTTAGCATGCACATCTTATCTAAGCTGAAACTACATTGCCCAGAATTTTCTTCCTGAGCAATTTGGGTCAAGGTCAATCATAAGAAAATGTGTGTGTGATGTAGGAGGCAGTTGTGAATAAGTAGCCATTGTGCTCTAAGGAAGAACACGGGTGATAACTCACTTGGCAGATTTCAATGCGTCCTTTCTTTAATGCTCCATGTACATTTCTCCTTTCCGACATGTGCCCTTACCAAATACCCCAAGCAACAAATTTGCTTCCTAAGAACTGAGAGAGGCAATGGTCATGAAGAGTCAAAAACCTTCAAGGCTTCCCCAAGTGGCTCAGCGATAAAGAATCTGCCTGCCAATGCAGAAGATGGATTCAATCCCTGGGCCAGAAAGATCCCACATGCTGCAGAGCAACATGCGCCAGAACTATTGAAACTGTGCTCTAGAGCTAGAGGGCCGCAACTACTGAGACCATGTGCCACAAGGACAAAAGCCTGTGGACAAAAGCCTGTGTTCCACAACGAGAGGCTGATGCAGTGAGTAATCTGCACACTGCAGCTAGAGTAGCTCCTGCTTGCCTCAACTAGAGAAAAGTCCATGCAGCAATGACGACCCTGTTATAAACAAATAAATAAAAATTATTTTAAAAAGATTATTGACATTAAAGAAAAAAAAAAAAGAAAAAAACCTTCATAGCCTTCTACACTACTTTAGGACCCAGAAGTAACTCTCTGCAAGCTCTAAACCATCCATTGACACTCGGATTAATTAAGGACTTTTCTCTAAATCTTTTCAGATCTTTACTTCCTAGCTCCTCTGACAATAGTGTGAGATTGGTTTTGTACAAAAAATTTCTTATTCCATAATATTCATAGTGATTCTGCATCTATGATTGAACCTCAAGTGATAAAATGAAATGGTGGTCAGTAAAGGCAAACTGGTTTTGATTTTGCTTTAACTGTAAAAATTAATCCTGTGAGTCTATGCAGACAAAAAACAATAAGAAATTTTAAAGTATCTTTAACACAAATGTGTTGGAAAGGGCTGACCCTATTGGCAACCCTGTGCAAGAGTACAAATGGAAGTCCACATACTATACTAATAAGTGTATATTGATTATAGGTTAAGCCAAAACTTCCAATTATGTCTTACCTTGAGAAGTTAAAAATTCAAAAATAATTGAGTATGCACAAAGTTATGGTTTTGCGTGTCTTAAATATCAAATTTGACCCTTTTTTTTAGTCTTTCTAGTTATTAGACCAGTTCTTACTCATTTCAATTTGCAGAAACTCTGCATAGGCAGCAGTTACTAAAATTGTCAATAAAATGCTTAAAGCAATAGTTACCTTCAGAAATAAAGACTGAGTTTGACATATCACACTCAAACATCATAATGGGGACATACAATAAATTATCTTCATGCATAAAACATTACAAAATATTTCAGTTTCTTCACATAAATCACTATTACTAAAATCGTGACTTTTACTCTCTTTGAAAGCATTAACTAGATTTCTACTGTACACAGCAACATAAATTGTAGAGATCTGGTTAATGCTTTAAGAGTTGCATATATACAAATTTAATTTCAGTATGAATATTTTATAATGTAAAATGTTACTTAGCTTTCATGTGTAACTGTTATATATAGCAGGCTAATTCATTTAAGTTTCTTAGGATGGTACGATGGTTTATTTTATGTGTCAATTTGACTGGGCCATGGGGTACCCAAATAAAAGGTTACTTCTGGGTATATCCATAAAGGTGTTTCAGATGAGACTAGCATTTAAGTTGGTGGACTCACTAAAAATAGATTGCCCTTCTCAATGTGGGTGGGCACCATCCAAATGTTGAAGGCCAAAACAGAACAAAAATCAGAGGAGGAAGGAGTAGTCCCCTTCCTACCTGTCTGCCTGAGCTGGGACATAGCTCTTCTCTTACCCTTGGATTGGAATTTACACTACCAGTTCCTCTGATTCTCCTTTAATTCTCAGGACCGGAATTATACCACAGGCTTTCTTAGGTCTCCAGCTTGTAAGCAAACAGCAGATTGTAGGATTTCTCAGTCTCCATAATCACATGAGCTACTTTCTTATAATCATTCTCTCTCTCTCTGTGTATATACACTATACACGTACTCACATCCCCCCACATATATATGTGTGTGTGTGTGGGTGTCGCTCAGTCATGTCCGACTCCAACCCCATGGGCTGTAGCCCGTCAGACTCCTCTGTCCATGAGGATTCTCCAGGCAAGAATACTGGAGTGGCATGCCCTCCTCCAAGGGATCTTCCCGACCCAGGTCTTCCGCATTGCAGGTGGATCCTTTATCAACTGAGCCACCAGGGAATGTATATACATATACATATACATACATTTTATACACACACACACACGGGCTTCCCAGGTGGTGCTAGTAGTAAAGTATCTGCCTGCCAATTCAGGAGACAGAAGAGATCTGGGTTTCTTCCCTGGGTTAGGAAGATCTCTGGAGCAGAGCATGGCAACCTACTCCAGTATTCTTGCCTAGAGAATCCCCATGGACATAGGAGCCTGGCAGGCTACAGTTCACTGGGTCAAAAAGAGCTGGACATGACTGAAGTGATTTAGTATACACACACACACACACACACACATAAAAAAAATATATATATATATATATATATATATATATTGCATGCTATATTTTGATTCTGCTTCTCTGGAGAACACTAATACAGATGATACAGTTTGTGTCTGACCGAAAAGTTCCAGTCAAGAAAAGTAGAAAAATCAGATAAAATAAAAAGAGTTTCTATTTATAGGCATCAGAGATTTGTGGAAACAAAGAGGACTAGAGAGTCCAAAATCCTGAAGAAGTAGGAATCCCGGAGAGGTACCTGACAGATCTGCAGCCATTTCTGCCCTGGAACACTTCTGGCTTGATGCAGTCAGAATCAACAGTAGAAGCTTGGTTCAGACAAAGGGTCTCACTGGGGGACGGAAAGGTTCGCAGAACTTTGGTGGTCTCTGGTTCTGAAGTGACAAAGAAAGTGAGACTTGAGAAGTGTTAAGTACAAAGAATGCATATCCCTCAAGAGACCTGTCAAATTCTAAAGGTACTTTGAAACTTCACATACAAAGGAAGTTTGTTATAAGCGCTCCCTCCTGAGATTAGGAATGAAAAAATGTATCACCATTCTGTTCAACATTATACTGGAGGATCAAGTAACTACAATAAAATAAGAAAAGGAAATGAAAGGTGCAAGTGTTGAAATAAAACCCATTAGTCTACATATGACTATTCTGTGAATATAGTAAATTAAAAGAATCCAAGACAAACTACAAGAATAGTTAATGATCATTCTATACAAAGTCAATAAACAAAATTAATTGTATTTCCATATACCAATATATCAATGTTTGCTGTGTAAAAACCACTCCTAAAACTTATTGATTAAAAAATTTATCTGTTCAGTTGCAATTCTGAACAACAACAATTTGGTCTGGGATAAGCTAAGCAGGTGCAGGTCTCAGCTTCTGGTCTCTTCAAGTCTTGGTTCAGCTCACACATACTCTCTGGTCAACTTCTGTGCCACTTAGCATTGGCTGGCTTGAGATGGCCATAGCTAGGATGACTCAACTCTGTTCAAGCTGATTATTCAGTAGCAGCTGGCCATCTTAGACTTCTTTGCCAAGTATCACTAGAAAATTATTCAGTCAAAGCAAGTCACAAGGCCATCTAGATTCCATGAGTGGAGGAGTAGATGTTTCCTCTTGATGGAAAGAATTAAAGAATTATATTGCAAAGAATATAAATACAAAAGGGGTGGAAAACTAAGGGGTATAGATGTAATTAACCTATCACAATCAGCAACAAATATAGAATTTACGTAAAGATTCAATATAATATCAAAATAGCAAATACCAAACATCTAGACAAGACAGAGTAACAGAGAAAAAAATGTCTTTCCACTTGAAGCAACGAACAATATATGAACAGTTTTTAAGAGAATAGGCATGAGGCAATGAAGGACAATGATCCCTAAAGGACAAGAAATGAACAAGAGTCCTGTGATTGCTCCAACTTAATGCCTTAAGAAAGTACAGGGTAACAGCATGCGAAGAATCCAGGTAGTGTCCAGCAAACTCCACAAGTTAAGAAGATAGAGTTGGAAGTTCAGGAAAACAAAGCCGCTAGAGTCTGCCACCAGAGTACTGGAAAAAAGAGAGCTATCCAGAGAAATAAACCACTTTCAAAAGCAGATTGGCTTTAAACATTAAACCCATACATACTGTATAATCCAGTCATACCACTGCCTGAGTATTTAATCAAGTGCAAAGAAAGCTTTCGTACACACAAAGACTTGTATATGAATATTCAGAGCAATATATTTGTAATAGCCAGAAACTTGGGGAAAAAACAAACAAATGTCCATCACCTATATATACATTATCCAGAAATTCCACTTCCTGGTATATACCCAAGAGAAATAACTATATAGATTTACTAACAGTCATGAATATGAGTGTGCATAGCAGCTCTATTCAGTAATATTTTCAAACTGAAAGTAACACAAATATCCATCTATAATAGAGGCTAAAGTGTGGGCTTTTTCCACACAATAAAATACTATACAGCAATGAATGAATTATAAATATACAAATTACAAATATATGCATCAATGGATCTCACAAATACTGAACAAAAATAGTCCAGTTACCAGAGTACTACAGGACCCTATTTTTGTTGTTCAGTCGCTACACCATGTCTGGCAATTTGTGAACCCATAGACTGCAGCATGCCAAGCTTCCCTGTCCTTCACTATCTCACAGAGTTTGCTAAAATGAATGTCCATTGATTCAGTGATGCCATCCAACCATCTCATACTCTGTTGCCCCCTTCTCTTCCTGCCCTCAATCTTTCCCAGAATCAGGGTCTGTTCCAAACAGTTGGCTCTTCACAACAGGTGATCAAAATATTGGAGGTTCAGCTTCAGCATTAGTCCTTCCAAAGAATATTCAGGGTTGATTTCCTTTAGGATTGACTGGTTTAATCTCCTTGCTGTCCAAGGAACTTGTAAGAGTCTTCTCTAGCACCACAATTCAAAGGCATCAGTTCTTCAGTACTCAGCCTTCTTTATGGTCCATTTCTCATATCCATGCATGACTACTGGAAAAACCATAGCTTTGACTATTCGGACTTTTGTCAGCAAAGTCATGTCTCTGCTTTTTTAATACGCTGTCTAGGTTTGTCATCCCTGGAGGTGGTCATGGCAGCCCACTCCAGTATTCCTGCCTGAAGAACCCCATGGACAGAGGAGCCTGGTCCATGGGGTTCCTGGACACAAAGAGTCCATGGGGACGCAGAGAGTCAGACATGACTGAAGCAACTAAGCATGCCCGCACTAGCTTTGTCATAGCTTTCTAAGGAGCAACTGTCTTTTAATTTTGTGGCTTCAGTCACTGTCCACAATCATTTTGGAACCCAAGAAAATAAAACCTGTCACCACTTCCACTCTTTCCCCTTCTATTTGCCATTAAGTGATGGGGCCAGATGCCATGACCTTAGTTTTTGAATGTTGAGTTTTCAGCCACCTTTTCACCCTCCTCTTTCACCCTTGTAAAGAGGCTCTTTAGTTCCTCTTCACTTTCTTCCATTAGAGTCGTATCATGTGCGTATCTGAGCTTTTAATATTTCTCCCTGCAATCTCGATTTCAGCTTGTGATTCATCCAGTCTGACACTTCACGTGATGCACTCTGCATATAAGTTAAATAAGCTGGGTGACAACAAATACCCTTGATGAACTCCTTTCTCACTTTTTATCCAGTCCATTGTTCATGTCTGATTCTACCTGTTGCTTCTTAACCTGCATACAGCTTTTTTATAAGACAGTTAAGGTGGTCTGATATTCCCATCTCTTTAAGAATTTTCCACAGTTTGTGAGCCACACAAAGGCTTTAGCATAGTCAGTGAAACAGAAGTGGGATATTTTTCTGAAATTCCCTTGCTTTCTCTATGATCCAATGGATGTTGACAATTTGATCTCTGGTCCCTCTGCCTTTCCTATTTACATGAAGTAATATAGGACAACAGTCTGCAGTGTTAGAAGTTAAGTTAGCAGTTTCTCTTGGCAGTGCCTATGATTGAAAAGTGCTGAATCACACAGGTATGTTCACTTTGTGGGAAACTCTATGGGTTTCACACCTGAGCTTTAGTCACTCAAACGCTCCCTATATTCCAAAGCATTGAGTGTGTCTGATGTCAGTAGCTGTACATGCCATAAACCTCCATGACACTGGCATGCAGTCACCTTTCATTTCCAGACCGTAGGGAAAGAGATGTAGAAGAAGCATTCATTTCTTTGAGGCCTAAATGACATTAGTCACAGAAGCAAATATTTAAGGTTACAGGTCCCAAGTGCCAGATCCCAAGGGACAGATGGACAATGTGTTTTATTTGCAATGAATTTGTGTTTGTAACAAGCAGGGCTTTCTGAAACACAAGACCCAGACCAGCGGCTGCACCTGCATGTATCTAAGGAGGTTCTGGTCTGGTTAGAATTTAACTGACATGTTTGGCCATGGACTAAGGTAATTGTTTCCCTCTACTACCTGTTATCCACTGCATTATCTATATACGTCTCCCATTTTTGAGGGGATTTTTAACATAAAATTTGCTTTCTTTGACATATTACCACCAGATTGTATCTAAGAATGTTTCAATCAATTCAGTTGCTCAGTCCTGTCTGACTCTTTGCGACCCCATGGACTGCAGCACACTAGGCTTCCCTGTCCATCACCAACTCCTGGAGCCTGCTCAAACTCATGTCCAAGTCAGTGAGCCATCCGACCAGCTCATCTTCTGTTGTCCCCTTCTCCTCCTGCTTTCAATCCTTCCCAGCATCAGGGTCTTTTCCAATGAGTCAGTTCTTCCCATCAGGTGGCCAAAGTATCGGAGTTTCAGCTTCAGCACAGTCCTTCCAATGAATATTTAGGACTGATTTCCCATAGGATTGACTGGTTTGATCTCCTTGCAGTCCAAAGGACTCTCAAGAGTCTTCTCCAACACCACAGTTCAAAAGCATCAATTCTTTGGTGGTCAGCTTTCTTTAAGGATGTTTAAATTCCATTAAAATATCAACAAAAAGGAGAGAAACAAAACAATTTGGTCCCAAAGAAATTACGAAGCAAATCTGGTTTTTCTGGTGGCTCAAACAGTAAAGAATCTACCTGCAATGCAGGAGTCCTGAGTTAGATCCCTGGGTCAAGAAGATCGCCTGGAGAAGGGAATGGCTACCACTCCAGTATTCTTGCCTAGAGAATCCCAAGGGCAGAGAAGCCTGGTGCGCTACAGTCCATGGGGATTGCAAAGTGTCGGACACGACTGAGCAACTAAGCACACACACAGATATGAATGAAATTTGAAACTGTTCACTTGTTAGATTTGTTTTGATTAACTGTATCCCATTTTTGTACTCCTTACAATGTATAGAAAGCTATAAACATCGAACTTGAGGTCTTTAACAGCCCATATTGGTTTTAAGTGTCAGAGTCAAGACCTTATAGAGGGAATTAGCTATACATGGCCAAGTCATAGCTAATTTGATGTATTTGCAAAGTGGAATTTCTGATATCGTGGAAATAAATCCACTGGAGGCTTGAGTATGGAGAAGCAACCTCAGGAAGGGATACATATATACCACTAATTATCACTCTACAGGCAGGTACTCATGCAGATCATCAGAGGAGAGTGGCAGAGGGCTTTGCTTTATTGTCTGTCAGCTAGCTGATACCACCCCACTTCAGCTGCCCCCCAAGGGAGGAGACAGGCCTTTTTAAAAGAAACTAGCAGCAGTTCTATGTGCTTGACAGAGCTCAGTATGCTCTGAGGAGTCTCCTGGATAGTCCAGAGAGACCGGGCGGAACAACTGCCAAGATGAAAACAAACGACTTAGAGTGAGGTAGACGCAGAAATACAGAGGAAGCAAAGAGGGGAAATGAGAAAATTCATTTATCCCTATATTAAGCAAGATGTTTGGTGAGCTCTATATATTACTGCCAAGTAAAAGAGGAGAAAAATAAGTTTATGAACTATATAATTATGCATAGAATATATTAAATATCTTAAAAATAAATTTACAAGCACCCGAAAGCTCATGAGGAATTGAGCAAAACTCCAAAAATTAATGTGTCTGCCAAATCTAATTTTCTTCTGTAACAGTAACAAGGCTGCTGAATCAATAGTTACAATTAGCTTGATTGTCCAAAGAGGACTGAACATAGTCAACATGCAAAACATTATCTTTGTTAAATTTCTAGTCCTAGGCCACTTGGCGAATGTCTCTAAAATGGGTAAGACAGGAAAAAGACCAGGTTTAGACTATCTTGGGTGTACAAGGGGATTCTTGTGAGCAATGCTCCTGTCATCCTATAGGGGAGAAGAGGTGGCATGATGTATCAAACTGAATTCCTCAAGAATGTCATGCCTGTTCCTCTTTCATATCGTTATTAATCACTTAGATAAGATTGAACCATCAGACTCCTGAGTGCAAACTGGAGAGTTTTATATCATGTCTGTTACTTCTGTTGTTGGAAAATGTATCTTGACTCCTCCTCGTACACTTTACTCTTCAACATCAGATATTTATTTAGTTGTACTTTCAATGCAGTATTTTTAAAAACTCCTTGAGAGAAATGAGGCAAAGAAAATTTTGAAGAGACTGAAGGAAATAGAATGAAATAACCAAAGCTCAGTTTTAGATCAACTTCTTCCTTTCTTACTTTCTCTACCTGTAAGTCTGGCCCTTCACTGTACTTGAATCAGTAAAAGGAGGTCTCCTGTTTCCAAGAAAGTCTTTTTACATTCAACCAGACTTGCTTTCAGAGATGTTCCCTAAGCATGTATTTCATTGCTAATTTGCCACTCAAAACCATTCATTGCTCCCAAACTTCTTATCAAAGCACACAGGCCCTTTACAATCTAGACCCAATCTTTCTTTCCAATCTCACCTCCCACCACAACAGAACACCCTCGATTTCATAGCTACATCAATTTTCTTTTGGTTTCCCTGACTTGGCTCCAATACTATGTTCCTATTTTCTGTGTGATGTTGTACAAAGGGAATTACAGATTGCTGATGTTTAAAAGTATTTGTTTCATTGAATATTACCTAAGTTTTAGAAAAATTTTGGAAAAGGCTCAACACAAGTACCTCCTAAAGAATATATCTTACTAATTATGAATTTCACTGCAGCATCATGACTGCTAAGTGAATACAGAAATTAGAAGTGCAATCTCTTCCAGAGTGTTAGAATCAGACTAATAATTAGTGATCTTTATATTATTATGTTGGTGCAAACATAATTGTGATTTTTGCATTGTTGAAATTTGCCACTTGATATTGGAATACACTCAAATAAATGTAGTTATCTTATATATCATTTTAATGTGCATTTCTTGCTTTATTTTTTTTTTTTTTTTGCTAATGACTTATTACTTGCTGTTTATTTTATATCTATTTTCAACTAGGGAAATAATGTTAGGAAAAAAAGCAAATACCAACCAAAGCTAGTATGTTCAGGAAGCTATGAAAGAAATTGTTACCATAATAATTCTTTTATAAGGACAAATGCTCTCATGACAAATATTCTCTTATACAGTTTATTGCAAAGTCATAGACAAAAATTTCAACATAACCACCTTCATTTTCATCCCTTAGTAATAAACTGATGGAAAAGTGGGGAAATAAAAACTGAATAATCAGATAACATCCAATTTGGATAACTGTACCATACTCACTCTTCCAATATTAAGTTAGCAGTTACCCTGGACACAATTGTGTGACCACAGAATACCTGTGCAGGCATTGTTTCATAAAGAAAACATTTTATGATTTCTTTGTTTAAAAAGAAAGGTTTTTGAAGTGCTTTCATGACACTAAAAAAATGTATAGTTGAAAAAAATACAAAATATAGTTACTTTTTTTTTTATGCTTTTCCCCTTACTCCCAAGCAAACTGCCCCAATTCCAGTTTTAGATATTATCCTTGACAATAAGCAGCTCTATAATGAGAAAATGCCCATTCATTTATCTCAACACTAGGTCCATTCACCAAGTTCATATAAGGGCAACAAACCAAACCTGAGCTGTGGGACAACTGAAGGTGAACAGGCATTTACATTTTTTGAATGATAATTGAACCTATTTAATAAAAGCAACTGTAGTAAAGAATCTGCCTGCTGATGCAGGAGACCTAAGAGATGCAGCTTCAATATCTGGGTTTGGAAGATCCTCTGGAGTAGGAAATAGCAACCCACTCCAGTATTCTTGCCTGGAGAACACTATGAACAGAGGAGCCAGGTGGGCTACAGTCCAGGGAGCCTCAAAGAGTCAGAGACGACTGAGTGACCAATTTAGTAGAAGCAACTTCAAAATTAGGGATGAAGTTCATATCATCAATCCCTGTGAATAGGAAAATTTTAAAGGGAAAGTGATTGTATATTTTTTTATATTTCAGATCCAGAGAGAGATGGATTTTTAAAAACTGGTCTTTTCTCTTAGAACTCTCAAATAGCTGGGCTCAGAGAGGATCCACTGATGTGATTATAGAAACAGTGAAAATTTTGGCAATACCAGCAGAAATAGATCAAGAAATATGTTTGACTTTGGCCTTTTTTTTTTTTTTCAGTTTAAAATTCATAGTTTTGATTATTCTCCAGTGACTAGAGTCTGTGATACATTAGAATTGAGCTTGCTGCATGCAAGCAAGGGCATTCAGGGGCAATACACCACTGGACTGGAGGGAGTCTTGCCCTGCCAGCCCCAGGGCCTCCTCTGTGAGGCTGTGCGCCTAGTTAGGTGGAGTCTACATTAAAAGAATGGGAAGGTGTTTCCTACTACTTGCAAACTGTGGGTTGGGGCTGTGAATATTGAAGAGACTCTGCAAAACAGACACCAACATAGGTTGCATTATCAACTCTTGTGCTTAGTCCCTCAGTCCTGTCTGAATCTTTGCAACCCCATGGACTGTAGCCCACTAGGTTCCTCTGTCCATGGGGATTCTCCAAGCAAGAATGCTGGAATGTGTTGCCATGCCCTCTTCCAGGGGATCTTCCCAAGCCAGGGATCTAACTCAGTTCCCCCACACTGCATGCAGATTTTTTACCGTCTGAGCCACCAAACTATAACTTTTCTTGCAGATGTTTTCTATCTGCCACTTGTCTTAGTCATATCTGAAAAGTTGATTTAATCATATAACATACTTCATCATGTATCCTGCTTTTTTTTAATTTGACATGGCAACATTTTACATAAACTTTAATATTTTTATTTCAAAAAATAATAGCTAATACTTTCATCATATACTGTTTACCACTCCAAACATTTCAAATACAATGTAGTTGATTCTCACAAACAGTTCTATGGCTGTGAGGGATATACTTGTTGTTTGCTAATTAGTCACTAAGTTGTGTCCGACTCCTAAGACTATTACATCTCAATTTTTCAGATTGAAAAAACAAGCTGAAGCACAGAAAAGTTAAGTAACTTCTCCACTCTTACACCGCAAGTAAAGGGTGGAGCAGGAAAACAAACCCAAGCAGTCTGTCTCCAGTAGGCATTTTCACTTCTGAGTTGTTCTATCCCTCATAACTACACTGGATGCCATGAAACATGTTTACCAAATATTTTCAAAATAGTACTTGAATATTAGACACTTATGGAGAAGGCAATGGCACCCCACTCCAGTACTCTTGCCTGGAAAATCCCATGGACGGAGGAGCCTGGTAGGCTGCGGTCCTTGGTGTCGCTCAGAGTCGGGCACGACTGAGAGACTTCATTTTCACTTTTCACTTTCATGCATTGGAGAAGGAAATGGCAACCCACTCCAGTGTTCTTGCCTGGAGAATCCCAGGGACAGAGGAGCCTAGTGGGCTGCCATCTATGGGGTCGCACAGAGTCGGACACAACTGAAGTGACTTAGCAGCATTAGACACTTAAGTTCAAAAATAGTTATTTTTCTTTGTTTGCTATCTGAGTTAAAATTATTTGGAGACTTTTTAAAAACCACCTCACCACAGATTATTTTTTAATTGGTAAAATACACTGTAATCTGAATTTTTACTTGAGCATTTAAAAATTATTTTCAATTAATTACCTTAAAATAATCTAGTTGTTTTAATAATTAGAGATCTGGAAGAACATAGTAAATTATTTAAACTTCAGGATGTCATATTTCTCCCGAAGTTTTTTGTTACTTTTTATATGCTGTGTCAAAAGCATATTGCACAAAAATGGTCACCCTAAGGATATAAGATTTCTTTCATGTTTATTTGGCAATTTCACCCCAGATTAAATAAAATCTACTTTTTAAATTCTACATGACTTAAACCTTAACTAAGATAACTATGATTACAGGTATTTACAATAAAGAAGTGATTTTTTTTTCCAGTGAAATAAATTTCAAATAGCCCTTTCTTCACTACAGTTATCAGAGAAAACAGTTCTTTAGGGAAATTTCTTCATACCACCAAAAATGTACCTGATAGGGATCATGGATACAAAGCAGAGCACTCTGCTTGTTTGAGAATCAGACAGCTACAGTGTCACACAGCTACTCTCATACGTAGAAAGGCAGATGTATTTTCAGAACTTGAGCTGCTGGAAGAAAGCAAGATACTCATTATCAATTAATGGATTAAGAACTAATGATTGTTCCACTGACTGATATTTCTGTTTGGGGGCCAATACCATACTATCTTGATTACTGTAGCTTTGTAGTATAGTCTGAAATCAGGAAAGCCAATTCTTCCACCTCCATTTTTCTTTCTCAAGATTGCTGTGGCTATTCAGTCTTTTGTGTTTCCATACAAATTATAAAATTGTTTGTTCTAGTCCTTTGAAAAATGCATTGGTAATTTGATAGGGCCTGCATTCAAACTGTAGATTGCTTTAGGTAGTATAGATTTTTAAAATAGTGATTCTTCAAGTCCAAGAACAAAAGATATATCTCAATCTGTTTGTCTTGAATTTAATTTCTTTCATCAATTCAGTTTCTGAGTCATGTCTGACTCTCTGCGACACCATGGACTGCAGGCTCCCTTGTATATCACCAATTCCTGGAGCTTGCCCAAACTCATGTCCATTGAGTCACTGATGCCATCTGACTATCTCATCCTCTGTCATCCCCTTCTCTTCCTGCCTTCATTCTTTCCCAGCATCAGGGTCTTTTCCTATGAGTCAGTTCTTCATATCAGGTGGCCAAAGTATGGAAGCTTCAGCTTCAGCATCAGTCCTTCCAATGAATATTCAGAACTGATTTCCTTCAGGATGGACTGGTTGGATCTCCTTGCAGTCCAAGGGACTCTTGAGAATCTTCTCCAACACCACATTTCAAAAGCATCAATTCTTCTGTGCTCAATTTCTTTCAGGTCCAACTCCCACATTAATATACAACTACTGGAAAAACAATAGTTTTGACTACACAAACCTTCATTGGTAAAGTAAGGTCTCTGCTTTTTAATATGTTGTCTAGGTTGGGCATAGCTTTTTGTCCAAGTATCAAGAATCTTTTAATTTCATGACTGCAGTCACCATCTGAGGTGATTTTGGAGCCCAAGAAAATAAAGTCTATCACTGTTTCCATTGTTTCCCCATTCATTTGCCATGAAGTTATGGGGCCAGATGCCATGATCTTAGTTTTCTAAATGCTGAATTTTAAGCCAGTTTTTTCACTCTCCTCTTTCACCTTCATCAAGAGGCTCTTTAGTTCCTCTTCTCTTCCTACCATAAGTGTGGTATCATCTGCATATCTTAGGTTATTGATATTTCTCCCAGCAATCTTGATTCCAGCTTGTTCTTCCTCCAGCCAAGCATTTTGCATGATGTACTCTGCATATGAGTTAAATAAGCAAGGTGACAATATACAGCCTTGATGTACTCCTTTCCCAACTTGGAGCCAGTCTGTTGTTCCATGTCCAGTTCTAACTGTTGCTTCCTGACCTGCATACAGATTTCTCAAGAGGCAGGTCAGCTGGTCTGGTATTCCCATCTCTTGAAGAACTTTCCACAGTTTGTTGTGATCCACACAGTCAAAGGCTTTGACATAGTCAATAAAGCAGAAGTATATATTTTTCTGGAACTCTCTTGCTTTTTTGACGATCCAGCAGATGATGGCAATTTGATCTCTGGTTCCTCTTCCTTTACTAAAACCAGCTTGAACATCTGGAAGTTCATGGTTCATGTATTGCTGAAGCCTAGCTTGGAGAATTTTGTGCCTTACTTTGCTAGAGTGTGAGGTGAGTGCAGTTGTGCAGTAGTGTGAACAATCTTTGTCATTGCCTTTCTTTGCAATTGGAATGAAAACTGACCTTTTTCGAGTCCAGTGGCCACTGCTGAGTTTTCCAAACTGGCATATTGAGTGAAGCACTTCTACAGCATCATCTTTCAGGATTTGAAATAGCTCAACTGGAATTCCATCACCTCCACTAGCTTTGTTCATAGTGATGCTTCCTAAGGCCCACTTGACTTCACATTCCAGGATGTCTGGCTCTAGGTGAGTGATCACACCATTGTGATCATCTGGGTTGTGAATATCTTTTTTGTATAGTTCTTCTGTGTATTCTTCCCTCCTCTTCTTAATATCTTCAGCTTCTGTTAGGTTCATACCATTTCTGTCCTTTATTGTGCCCATCTTTGCATGAAATGCTCCTTGGTATCTCTAATTTTCTTGAACAGCTCTCTAGTCCTATAACTCTAATTACTATAAGACACTGAAGTTTCCTGTGTAAGCTCTTTGTCTACTTAGGTTATTTTATTCTTTTTGCTGCAGTGATACATGAGATTGTTTTCCTAATTTCTCTTTCTGATTTTTCATTGTTATTCCCTTTGCTGCAGTGGTACATGGGATTGTTTCCCTAATTTATCTTTCTGATTTTTCAGTGTTAGTGTATAGGAGTGCCTGTGATTTCTGCATATTAATTTTGTAACCTACAAGTTTACTAAATTCATGGATTAGCTCTAGTTATTTTCTGGTGGCATCTTTGAGTGAAGTGAGTGAAGTTGCTCAGTCGTGTCCGACTCTTTGCGACCCCATGGACTGTAGCCTAACCAGGTTCCTCCGTCCATGGGATTTTCCAGGCAAGAATACTGGAGTGGGTTGCCAT
Organism: Bos indicus x Bos taurus; assembly: GCF_003369695.1. Taxonomy (NCBI): domain Eukaryota; kingdom Metazoa; phylum Chordata; class Mammalia; order Artiodactyla; family Bovidae; genus Bos; species Bos indicus x Bos taurus. Next base: position 35,935,730 of record NC_040084.1, read on the forward strand.
TTCAGGAAAGCCAAGCGATAACCCCATGCAGTCATGGGCACCTTATCTTTGACAAAGGAGGCAAGAGTATACAGTGGAGAAAAGACAGCATCTTCAATAAATGATGCTGGGAAAATTGGACAGCTGTGCATAAAAGAACACTTTCTAACACAATTCACCAAAATAAACTCAAAGTGGATTAATGACCTAAATGTAAGGCCATAAACTATAAAACTCTTAGAGGAAAACATAAGCAAAACACTCTTTGACACAAATCACAGCAACATCCTCTGACCCACGCCCTAAATAATGGAAATAAAAACAAAAATAAACAAGTGGGACCTGATTAAAATTAAAAGCTTTTACACAGAAAAGGAAACTATAAATAAGATGAAAAGACAACCCTCAGAATGGGAGAAAATAATTGCAAATGAAATAACAAAGGATTATTCTCCAAAATATACATACAGCTCCTATAGCTCAATAATAGAAAAACAAACAACCTAATCAAAAAGTGGGAGGAAGACTTAAACAGACATTTCTCCACAGAAGACATACAGATGGCCAACAAACACAGGAAAAGATGCTCAATATCACTTATTATTAATGAAATGCAAATCAAAACTACAATGAGGTATCATCTCTCACTGGTCAAAATGGACATCTTCCAAAAATCTACAAACAATAATTGCTGTGGAGAGTGTGGAGAAAAGGGTTGGTGAAAATGTAAATTGATACAACCACTATTAAGGACAGAATGGAGATTCCTTTAAAAACTAGGAATAAAACTACCTACTATGAGCTAGCAATCACCCTGCTGGGCACATACTGTGAGCCAACCGTAACTGAAAAAGACACATGTATCCCAGTGTTCATAGCAACACTATTTACAATAGTTAGGACAAGAAAGCAACCTAGATGTCCACTGAGAGACCAACTGATAAAGAAGTTGTGGTACATATATACAATGGAATATTACTCAGAGGGACGGGATATATGTATATCTATGACTGATTCACAGTGTTGTATGGCAGAAGCCAACAAAACACTGTAAAGAAATTATCCTCCAATTAAAAATAATTTTAAGAAAACCTAAGATTTTACTTCACCAATAAATGATGTTTCTGGCTAGAACTAAAATGCATTTTTGTAATTACCATTGAGATTCTAAGTAAGAAATCCAGAGCCTGTTTCGGAATGCCACGGATAAAATGTGGAAGAGGCAGTAAACTTCACTAGGAAGTTAATTCTTAATACTGGTTTAGAATTCCTTCCACTTCCTATGAGGACCTGAAACTAGCTCATGGGTGCATGCTCAGTCGTGGCTGACTCTTTGTAACCCCAGGGAATGTAACCCTCCATTCTCCTCTGTTCATGGACTTTTCCAGGAAAGAATACTGGAGTGGGTTGCCATTTTCTACTCCAGGGGAATTTCCTGACCCAGAGATCAGACCTCCGTGTCCTGCGTCTCCTGCATTGGCAGGCAAATTCTTTACCACTGAGCCACCTGGGAAGCCCGAAAACTAAGCTCAGGTTCCCCTTAATAACATCTTACATAGTAAAGTATACAAAGCACTTCTTTATTTGGGGTTTAGTCTTTCTCAATAAATCTTTTATAGTTTTACTCACCTCCATGTAAAGGAACTTCTCAAATGGAAGACTATTACATTTAAGCATTTTCACCTAAATTGGGTAAAATTTGGTAAGTAACACTCACTTTTTAAAATCCTAACTTTCATTTTCACCATAAAGTGTCCAATGCCCTACTCTGGTGTGGATGTACTACAAATAACACAAAACCACATTAACTAGTTCAATTTAAATCAGGCCCACAAATTAAGAGGACTTTTAATGCTGCCCAATTATGCTGTATTTTTGACCTGTCCAGGCACTCTCCTCACCTAAACATGCCTCATGCCTTCTTCTTTCTCTTTGAATCCCAAATATGTCTTCATTTATCCTGAACTGCAACTACGGCCTTGCTTCCTACTTCACTGAGAACACTGAGGCAATCAGAAGAGAACTTCAGCAGGCTCTTACCACCACCTCTGCTTACCCACCAGCACTGGTCACGGTATTTTCTGTCCTCCTATCTTCTACTCTTGCTGCCAAGCTTCATTTCTATGTACAACTAATTGACTTCATGAATACTATCCAGTCAAGGATATTGCTTCTGCAATTACTCTCTTTCTCTAATACATCAATACTTTCCCCTATATTGGATTACTCCTTTCAGCACATATCACAATGGTTTGCTCCCTCCTCCTTGAAATACTTTCCTTTTTTGGCTACTAGCACACTACATTGTATTGATTTTCCTGCTACTATTCTGGTTTCTCTTTCTCGGTCTTTTTTGCTACTCCTTCTACCTTTTCCCAAACTTTATAAAAGCTGAAATGTTTCAAGCCTCACTCTAGAAGGGCACAGACCTGCCATCCTTCTTTATCCATACTCATGTCTTTTGCTATATCATTCAGTCTCATAATTTTAAATTTCACCTACATGCTAACAACTCATAAAATGCAATTTCAGCTCATAGCTGTGCTCCAAATACCTTTGCAGCATCTCCATTTTGATGTCCAACAGACTTCAGAGTCAACATATTACGGTTACCAGATTAAATACAGAAATACAAATTTGGCCAAGAGAACTTCCATGGACTTGTCCTGCATTTCCATTTGCTAAATCTGGTGACCTTCTGATATGTTCAAAGTTGAACTCCTGTTCTTACTCTTATCCACAACCCTTTCCAAATCAGGTTATGTCAATCATCTTTACATCCACTTGGGATAAAACTTTGGAACTATCCTTTTTCATTCATATACCCCATTCCATAAAATCTTCTTGGTTCTACTTTCAACATATATCCAGAATCAGACTACTTTTCATTACGTTTCATGTCCTTGTGAGGCCCTTTCCCACAACCAAATCACCATCTCTCTGCAGGATCACTGCAATTGACACCCAACCAGGCTCCTCTTACCATCTGAGCTTCCCTCTTATCATTATTGTCTCACCTCTTACCATCTGGGCTTCCATGGTGGCTCAGATGGTAAAGAATTTGCCTAGGTTTGATCCCTGGATTGGGAAGATCCCCTGGAGAAGGAAATGGCCATCTACTCCAGTATCCTTGCCCAGAGAATACCATGGACAGAGGAGCCTCGTGGGCTACAGTCCATGAGGCCACAAAGAGTCAGACGTGACTCTCACTTTTCATACTACACTCTTACAGTCTACTCGTCCCAAAACCAGTCTGAGTGGTCCTCTTAAAACATAAGGAGATCATGCTCAGAGTAACAGCAATATGCCTTATAATGAATTATTAGGGTTCTCCTTGCTTTTTCCGTCTGACCTTATTTCCCACAAATCACTTTCGTAGCCTTGTTTACGCTAATCCTTGAACACGTCAGGCAAGCACATGCCTTAGAGCATTTCACTAGCTGGTCCTTCTACCTGGAGCATTCTTTCCTCCTATATGTGAAAAACAAACCCCCTTAATTCCTTTAAATCTTTACTTTAATATCATTCTTATTGAGGGAAACTGGATGACTATTCAAAAGGCTACTTGCTCCCCCCTCCCTCATGACTTCTAATATCTTTATTTTATTCTTTCTTTTATAGCACTTATCAAGCGTCAGTATTCTTCTTACTCAGGTTTATCGTCTGTTGTCTCTCTTCCCCTACTACAATGTAAGATTCACAAGCATAGGGATTTTGATTTTTTTTTTTTTTCCCCTTTGAACTCAATATGTAGCCTTAGTGCTTGGAAAAGTATCTGGCATGCGGTGGTGACCAGTAAACATTTATGGAGTGAATTAATGAAAATTCAGTCTCAAATTGGGGCAATGGAGCCATATTCCTGGTGCAATAGAGTCTGTTGGAAACAGTATGTCCTCCATTTCTTCCTATGAGGCACAGGCTAAGGAAAAAGCATATAAACAAGAATTCCTATTTCTTTCTGATACATTATCAGACACAACTTCAAAAGCACAGCATTTAAATCAGAATAAAACAGGCCAACGGAAAGAGCTTCTCCTCAGACCTCTATATGACACTGCTAAGTCTGCTTTTTTAGATATAAAACCAACAATGAGAAATTAAATGTAGAAGTAGAAAAATCAACATGAGGATGTTGAACATTTAAATAAATACTTCCGTCTGATTCTCCTTTACCTTAAAGTATATTAAATGGAACACATTTAAAAGTAGCTTCATTTTAAGACAATTTCACCCACATCTGGTTGCAATATGTATTTTCTTTTAATAACAGTGTTTGATTGAAAAATCCAACACAATGAAAATTTTGGATGGGTCTATATATAGATGGCTCAAAGTCTACAAATGAACTAAAACATATCAATAATTAGAAGTTCAGTAGATCACAGATTTGCTGATTCTTTTGTTTTAGCCCAATAAATAGAATATTTATTCAACAGCTGACTGACTGCCATTGTTAGAAGGCAGTAATGCATCTAAACCATGTTTGCTTAGCCTAGCAAAATAATAAATAGTGCTGTGTTTATCCTTTTGTTTCGAAGGCCAACTGTTGGCTTTATTTAATACCCTCTTAACATGCTAATAGCTCCTAATGGTCACATCAGCCATCAGTTAAACAAACCATTAGGTTGAGAAAAGAAATTTCAATAGAGGCAATTCACTAATTTGTTGATTGTTAATGGACATTAGCCCATTCAGGACCTTAGCCTAGACATATAGTTTAACTCAGAATCTATTATAGCAGTTTCTCTATACATAGTCAAGAGGCTAATTTGGCATTCTAAGTATTTCTATTTCCAGAAGACATGCTACTTAGATTTTTCTATGCAAATTAGATATTTCCAATCTGTGACATACACATAACGAAAAGAACCTGCCAAAAATATATTGACTTTCAAATTATGTAATTTTCACACAGTTTATGATTAAGGATAAATTTACAAGGGTCTTCCTAATCTCTTTCTCAATTATTAAAGCACTGTTACTACTATTTTGGTTTTAGAGCTAGTCACTTCTGTTTTAGATTCAAAGTATCTTTTATATGATCAAAATACCACACTATGATGCCAGAAAAATGAAAGTCAAAGACATTGTTATAAATAAGACTTTGCTGTTCACTTCATGCTTGCCTTCACTGACAAGAGTTTAAATTGCTTAAAACATTTTTGTGTGTTGTACTTTAATTTATTTAATTTTTAAATAGAAATGGGATTTGATGACTGTTTTCAGAATATTTACTCAAAATCTGATATTTGAAGTAGCAAAGAAAAATAAATGTATAGTTCTTCAATCTAAAAAGTTAATATACATCTATGTTTATTTTTGTAGTTGCATTATTTTTCTTGTGATAATTCCAAGACTTAAACTTAATTTTATACATTGTCAGACACCAAAGCACACATAGAACTGTGGAAAATCATGTGATTATACTCATATTTTACACAGATGCCATTCACATTATATAGTAATACGGTAACAATTAGATTTGGTATGTAGTATGAAAGCCAAGCATTGGATGAACTCAGGATTTCACGTTTTTGCCCCTGTTTGTCTTCAAAAGTAAGCATCTTGAATAACAGCTGAGCTGAGCCTGAAAATTCCTGGCACTTTGAAGGTATTATCACCATAACCTCACATTATTTATTACTTTACACAATTCAGGGAGAAGAGGTTTAAGGTGATTAAAGCAACCAAAGATTTGGGAATCAAGTTTCTCAGCTTTGAAATGTGAAGAAATATCTTATGGACATGCAGAGTTCTCACAACAAATTAACAGGAGTTCAAAAATCATTCTCCCTTGTGCCACTGAATCATTTAATTACTTCAACCTTCAGAACTAAATGTCCCTTCTATTCCTGCTTTCTAGAGGGTTTTTATCATAAATGGATGTTGAATTTTGTCAAAGGCTTTCTCTGCATCTATTGAGATAATCATATGGTTTTTATTTTTCAATTTATTAATGTGGTGTATTACATTGACTGATTTGTGGATATTGAAGAATCCTTGCATCCCTGGGATAAAGCCCACTTGGTCATGATGTATGATCTTTTAATAAGTTGTTGGATTCTGTTTGCTAGAATTTTGTTAAGGATTTTTGCATCTATGTTCATCAGTGATATTGGCTGTAGTTTTCTTTTTTTCTGGCATCTTTGTCAGGTTTTGGTATTAGGGTAATGGTGGCCTCAGAGAATGAGTTTGGAAGTTTACCTTCCTCTGCAATTTTCTGGAAGAGTTTGAGTAGGATAGGTGTTAGCTCTTTAAATTTTTGGTAGAATTCAGCTGTGAAGCTGTCTGGTCCTGGGCTTTTGTTTGTTGGAAGATTTCTGATTACAGTTTCGACTTCCATGCTTGTGATGGGTCTGTTGAGATTTTCTATTTCTTCCTGGTTCAGTTTTGGAAGGTTGTACTTTTCTAAAACATCTGTCCATTTCTTCCAAGTTGTCCATTTTATTTGCATATAGTTGCTGATAATAGTCTCTTATGATCCTTTGTATTTCTGTGTTGTCTGTTATGATCTCTCCATTTCTAATTTTGTTGATTTGATTTTTCTCCCTTTGTTTCTTGATGAGTCTGGCTAATGGTTTGTCAATTTTATTTATCTTGTCAAAGAACCAGCTTTTGGCTTTGTTGATTTTTGCTATGGTCTCTTTTGTTTCTTTTGCATTTATTTCTGCCCTAATTTTTAAGATTTCTTTCCTACTAACCCTGGGGTTCTTCATTTCTTCCTTTTCTAGTTGCTTTAGGTGTAGAGTTAGGTTATTTATTTGACTTTTTTTTGTTTCTTGAGGTAAGCCTGTACTGCTATGAACCTTCCCCTTAGCACTGCTTTTACAGTATCCCATAGGTTTTGGGTTGTTGTGTTTTCGTTTTCATTCGTTTCTATGCACATTTTAATTTCTTTTATTATTTCTTCTGTGATTTGTTGGTTATTCAGCAGCGTGTTGTTCAGCCTCCATATGTTGGAATTTTTAATAGTTTTTCTCCTGTAACTGACATCTAATCTTACTGCGTTGTGGTCAGAAAAGATGCTTGGAACAATTTAAATTTTTTTGAATTTACCAAGGCTAGATTTATGGCCCAGGATGTGATCTATGCTGGAGAAGGCTCCATGTGCGCTTGAGAAAAAGGTGAAATTCATTGTTTTGGGGTGAAATGTCCTATACATATCAATTAGGTCTAACTGGTCTATTGTATCATTTAAAGTTGTGTTTTCTTGTTAATTTTCTGTTTAGTTGATCTATCCATAGGTGTGAGTGGGGTATTAAAGTCTCCCACTATTATTGTGTTATTGTTAATTTCCCCTTTCATACTTGTTAGCATTTGTCTTACATATTGCGGTGCTCCTATGTTGGGTGCATATATATTTATAATTGTTATGTCTTCTTCTTGGATTGATCCTGCAATCTCACTGCTGGGCACACACACCCGAGGGAACCAAGACTGAAAGAGACACGTGTACCCCAATGTTCATCACAGCACTGTTTATAATAGCCAGGACATGGAAGCAACCTAGATGTCCATCAGCAGACGAATGGATAAGAAAGCTGTGGTACACATACACAATGGAGTATTACTCAGTCATTAAAAATAATACATTTGAATCAGTTCTAACGAGGTGGATGAAACTGGAGCCTATTATACAGAGTGAAGTAAGCCAGAAAGAAAAACACCAATACAGTATACTACCGCATATATATGGAATTTAGAAAGATGGTAACAATAACCCTGTATGCAAGACAGTAAGAGAAATATAGATGTATAGAACAGTCTTTTGGACTCTGTGGGAGAGGGCAAGGGTGGGATAATATGGGAGAGTGGCATTGAAACATGTAAATTAATCATATGTGAAACGAATCGCCAGTCCAGGTTTGATGCATGATACAGGGCGCTCGGGGCTGGTGCACTGGGATGACCCAGAGGGATGGGATGGGAAGGGAGGTGGGAGGGGGTTCAGGATGGGGAACACATGTACAGCCATGCCGGATTCATGTCAATATATGGCAAAACCATTACAATATTGTAAAGTAAATAAATAAATAAATAAAACTGAAAAAAAAAAAAAAAAGAAACTAAATGTCCCAGTCATACAATCACCTAATTATCATGACTAGATCCTACAGTAGCTTGTGTGTACACATTTTAAAACCATAACATGGTATAGTGGAAAAGACTGTAATGCATGTCATAGACATCTCCAAATTTATTGTATGAACTAAACAGTGTTCATATTTTAATTTTTTTCTTTTCAGTCTCCAAAAAAATCACTAGAAGTATATACCATGGGGTAGCAGCTCCTATTTGTAGGTATTAAACTTGCAAAGCTTTTCCTGAAAATGTCTTAGAAGATTGTCTGTTTTAATCTATACACTATATCTTAATTGTATATTACTGTCATTTCATGTGCCATGTTGCATTTTAACATATATTAAGGCTTTATATAATATAAATATATTTGTCAACATAATTATATAAAGTTCAACATAAATTTACTGAAATAATTGTCAATATTTCCAAATATTGAAATCTGATAACCACTGTTTTTAATAATCTTAAATAATCAACCATTTTATTTACTCAAGAATTCAATTCATAAACATTAATTAAGAGTGCAGGCTTTGCAGTGTTGCTGTGAGAATTAACTGACACATAATACAGTATAGTATTGAGACCCACTAAATTTTAGGACTTAGAGTGGGAGAGGATGATTCTGCCATGCTTGTGGAGGAGAGTGAATAATTTTCCATAATTAATAAAGTAGGACCCTTTATTTACTCTTATCTAAAGTTGTTTCTGACTCTACTTAAGAAACATAGTCATGTTTAACTTATTCTGCTCACAAGGAAACCAGCTGGGAACAGAGTCTATTTTTCATTCAACCATTGATATTGAAACGATAAGTTGGCAACCATAATTATTTCTTGTCCATAGCTCATTACAAAGTCACCAGGTTGATCTATCAAGTAAGGGAGTAATTCAATTGATTGATCTGAAACTATGATTGGATTCAGTGACCTTAAATTCGCTCTCTTTCCATAAAGAAAATATTTTCAGCTAAGAGGTACTTTACTTGACCAGTATATGAACTTAATCTGATTAATTAATTAAGATGCTGAGTTCTATTGTGTTATTGTATGGTAAATACAACCACTTGAAAAAAAAATAATGATGACTTAGAAAATCTTATAGACCAACAGTTATTACCAACCCAGCCCTAAAGTCTTGTCAGTTGATTTTGTACTTATCACAATTCTAATCATAGCACCATCTTTGTCCCAGATAATGAGAAACAATTATAATCCAATCCTTATAAAGGAAAGATTGAAAAACATTTTAAAAGCATTTATCATTTGCCCAACTTTGTCCCGTTGTTTCTAATTATGTATTTTGGAGCTCGCCTATCTGACAGTCTCCCAGGTGATTGAAGCTGACTGTTTCTTGGCACATCTCTCCACACTCGTGCCTAGGTGTACAGTGAGCTTCTTTCCTGTGACCTAGATGTCTTACAACCATATTTTCTGTCTTCCTCATGGGGTTTTGCTTTACAAGCATTATCATTATTCGATGACTCTAAATTTCCTTTTTATTTCATTCATTTATGCATCAAGAAATGTAATTGAGTACCTCATTGTATGCCAGCATTGCTCAAAATCATAGGAAATCAGCAGTGAATTCAAAGATTGGAGAAAGCAGAAACTATAGTTTTGAATACTTTCTGGTAGAAAGGAGAAATGAATCCAAACCTTTTAAGTTATCTTACTTTCCGTGCATTAAGTTCAGCAATTCGATTACCTAGTTTATAAGGAGTTTTCGGGGAACATTTCCACCCAGAATACTTCTTCCTAATTTGGTTTTATAACCCCAGTAAACTTGCTAAAATCTTAAAAGTTGATTCTCCCAGAAACTGTGTAATGATTAATGGAAAGAAAATAGCATTATAACATTAACATGTATGAGAAATAGCAAGAAATTACTAAAGTATAACTAGTCTTTTTTTACTTGTAGATTTGATTATAAAGCTGGTTTTGCCAGTAACTGCAAACTGAAGAAAATATTTCACATTGAACATGACAACTACAGATAGACATTATACTTTAAAAACAGCCAAGCCCAGTAAGGTAGAAGTTAATCCTTTTTTTCAGCTTTAGGAGTACAGAATGGGTCATGAAATAGAAATTCAGGAACATGAATATTTCTATCTAGTCAGGTGAGATTTTAAAATTCTATTATATTTTCAATTGGAAATTTTCTATTATATTTCAGAACCTGTTTTTGCTTAAAGATTAGATGAACTGGTCAAGCAATAAAAGATTTCCCACATGGGATTCAGTGGCAGTTGAGTGACGGCTGTCTCGTTAGGAGCATATGCACTTTGCAGATGACCACATTCTCACCATTCCTCACTGCCATGGGCACTGCTTGCTTTATTCATGTTTCTCATTTGCCAAATCCCATAAGCACTCGAGTTTGTGGACCATGACCCAAATTAGCCTGATATAGGGAGAAGTCAATGAGCATTGGAATTCCAAGCAAATGATTGAGGTGAGACATGGGAGGCTTTCCTAAGTAGCAACCAGTCTGAAAGTTACCCTATTCTTACCCAAATCTAGAATGGCTTTCATATTTCCCAGTATTTCTGAGCTGAGAAACACATATACATTTTCATAAAAGAAGAGCTCACTGCAAAAGTAGGAAAATATAGCACAAAGTCACTGGACTTTACTAGATAGTCTTTAAGCGAATGAGTAGAATTCACTCACTCTGTGAAGGAATACTCTGTGAAGCCATTGTCAGCTCAAATACATGTGAAGAGGCTAAAGTGGTTTGGAATGATTTAACATGCAACTAGCAAAGGAAATAAGTATCCTACAAGGATACAGAAGACAGTCAGCTCAAAGATGGCTTGTATCAGCTTTATAAGTGTGTGGAACATAAGCCAAGACCAATACTGTTATTAGAGTGGTCCTCAATAAATATTTTTTGAATAAACAGATAAGCGGAAAGAAAAGTTTGATCAAAAAATGACCCCCCCAAATAAGAATGTTATGGTAGCAATTCCTTTTAAGAATTACATGTATCCCTTAGTCCCTACTAATTTTAATTACCACCAGAATCACACTGACAGCTGAACATTATTTCTATTTTGTTGAAGTCTATGCTTCACTTGTTTATCAACTTCTCTGTGGTTTAGTCAAACTAACAGTTTAGTTCTTTTCAGTTAATGCTTCTTTGTTTTCTTAGAAAGTCCTAAACTACAAAAAGCTACTTGGAAAATTAAATAAGCAAGAAAACCTACCTTTGTTTACAGATATTATTTTGAAGTACTGGTAATAAACAGTATACCTTATTATGCTAGTACCAAATCTAACCCTATTTCCATATGGGTATAATAAATATTTTAAGCACATTATAACTAATAAGCTTGCCATATTAACTACAAAAGTAGTAGTAGAAGAGGCAAAGAAAACTAGACTGTTTTATAGATTGTATTAATAGAATGTCAGAGTTAGAAAGACATGATGTTAAACTTTGTCTTTCTCAATATTCCTCAGCTAGAGGTACTAGAACCTCTCACTATGAACCCACTTACCCCTGGGTTTCTTGGCTGACATGAGAAGTAAAGGTAGATATTATGAAGAGAAGTTTCTCACCCAATCCTGCCCCCACAGTGCAATGCCATTTTATTTGCCTTGCCTGATGCTTTACTTTTCCTGCTATGTTGGAAGTGCTCTCTCAAGTGAGTTTACAGGCCACTCAAGTGACATCCTGGAATTTCTTCTCCTACCGTAAGTGTTAGTCACTCAATCATGCCCAACTCTTTGCATCCCCATGGACTGTAGGCAGCCAGGCTCTTCTGTCCATGGGGATTCTTCAGGCAAGAATACTGGAGCGGGTTGCTATTCCCTTCTCCAGAGGATCTTACCGACACAAAGATCGAACTCAGGTCTCCTGCATTGTAGGCAGATTCTTTACATCTGAACCATCAGTGAAGTCCCCCTAAATCCATTACCATTTGAGGTTTGAATCGACTGTCCAAACCACATGATATTTCTAGTCTAACGCTGAATACTGTTTGCAGCTAAAATTCCTATTGCTGTGATCCAACCACGAATACTGAACTCCCTTTAACAGTGATGTCTCCGTAAATAATCGTGCATTTTCACCACCCCCTTGGACAGTGCCCTGTCTTCCAGTGCTGGAGTAAGCAATAGATATTAGACCAATTAGTTATTAGATGTTGTCTGTCCTGAGCTTAGCTGACTTATGATACCTCACAACCTTATTCCAGGACTTGTAATCAACAGGGATCCATGTGGTCACATTTTGAAGCATTCCTGCTATTCCAAACACATAGCACTGAGAGGTAAATAAAAAGAGAAAAAATAATCATCATCAGGAACTAAACACACCAAAGTGAAAGTGAAAGTGAAGTCGTGTCCGACTCTTTGCGACCCGTGGACTGTAGCCCACAAAGCTCCTCCATCCATGGGATTCTCCAGGCAAGAATACTGTAGTGGGTTGCCATTTCCTTCTGCAGAGGATCTTCCCGATCCAGGGATCGAACCCAGGTCTCCCACATTGCGGGCAGATGCTTTAATCTCTGAGCCACCAGGGAAGTTTTTAAACACACCAAAAAATGAAGCAAAACAAAAACGCACATAGGAAGTGATAAGAGGGGCTAAAGCCACCGTCTGCTGGGTTTTGAGTCACAGCAGAATTAGGCCTGGTATTTGACTTCTTTAGGGAAACAGAAACTAAAATTGATCACCATGGAATCAGATCTTGCTTCTTAAAACCAGGCATTGAAGTGGAGCCCATCACACATGAAGTAGGAGATGCAGCTGCCTGCCACTGCAGAGCCTGCAGCTAATAGAACACTGCAATCTAGGAGGAGGAGGATGCAGACAAAGCTAGGCCAGGAAGTGACTCAAGTCACCTGCTGATTTAGTCACTAATTTGGAGATTCATCCAACATCATCAAGATGCTGTAGCCCTGAATGCCACACCAGACGTGGTTCTAGATTAGAGGCTCACAATTTCCCTCTGTCTGGAAGCCCTTTCTTACCATCTCCATGTACCTAAGTTCTTCTCATCCTCCAAGGGACCATCTTCCCTCTATGGAATATGTTTAGAAAAATTCTAGACAAAAATAGGCTGTCTTTCCAGCGGTTTTTGATATATGCATCTTGTGGAAGCAAAATTCTAAGTATATTTACTTAGATTTGTAACTAGTAACCAGTGGTAGCCACACTGGTAACTCTGTTCTGCGTATATGAAGACCTCAGGTTCAATACTGGTTCAGCCACTCACAGCTGGATAGTAAATAGTTAACTAAGATCTGTGAAGCTCAGGCTGTTTATCTGTAAAAATAGGGTTGCTGTGAGGGTCAGTCATAATGTGTATAAAGCCATTAACACAGTACCTTGAAGACAGTAACCCTTCAATGGATATGAACCATTCTTACTGGAGTTTTGGTGGACAACTTTTATAATATAAGATTTTGTGGTTAGATTTTGTCTCAAGTAACTTGTGTGAAGGAGTCAGACATACTTAGCTTTGCATTATGGATATATGCCTTAGTGCCAAATGGCCATGAGCGAGTTATGTAACCTGCTTAAACCAGATTAGCTGCAGACCTGCTAGACACTAACAAAAGAAAACTTTCCTGAAAGAATAAAATATTCTGTTATTAAAATCAAGATTTGTAAACCTATTCAATCTATATCAGAAATTAGTCAGTAATGTATCTGATTTAAAAAAAAAAAAAAGATACCACTTCATACCCATTAAATGTGCTATTTGAAAAAAGCCTAAGTGTTGGTGAGGATGTGAAGCAATTAGAATCATCGTGCAAGGCTGGTAGGAATGTAAAGCAGTGCAGTGACTATGGAAAACAGCATGGCATCTCTTCACAAAAATTTTAAAAAGGACTAGGATAAGGATAAGATACTGAAAAAGGAAAAGAAACCAAAAGAGGAGTCCCCCAGGTTTGAAGCTGTCCAATATGCTACTGCGGAAGAGCAGAGGACAACTACTAATAGCTCCAGAAAGAATGAAGCAACTGGGCAAAAGCAGAAATGATGCTCAGCTGTGGATGTGTCTGGTGATGAAAGCAAAGTCCAGTGCTGTGAAGAACAGTATTGCATAGGAACCTGGAAAGTTAGGTCCACGAATCAAGGTAAATTGGACATGTTTAAACAGATGGTAAGAATAAGCATTGACATCTTAGAAATTAGTGCACTAAAATGGATGGGAATGGGCGAATTTAATTCAGATGAGCATATATCCACTACTGTGGGCAAGAATCCCTTAGAAGAAATGAAGTAGCCCTCATAATCAACAGAGTTTGAAATGCAGTACTTGGGTACAACCTCAAAAATGACAGAATGATCTCGGTTCATTTCCAAGGCAAGCCATTCAATACCAGAGTAATCCAAGTCTATGTCCCTACCACTGATGATGAAGAAGCTGAAGTTGATCACTTCTGTGAAGACCTAGAAGACTTCCTAGAACTAACATTAAAAAACAATGTTCTATTCACCATTGGGGATTGGAATGCTAAAGTAGGAAGTTAAGAGATACCTGGAGTAACGGGCAAGTTTGGCCTTGGAGAACAAAACGAAGCAGGGTAAAGGATAACTGAATTCTGCCAAGAAGAATGTATTGGTCATAACACCCTTTTTCAACAACATAAGAGATGACTTTACACACAGACATCACCAAATGGTCAATACAAAAATGAAATTGATTACATTCTTTGTAGCCAAAGATGGAAAAACGACATAGCAGTCAGCAAAAACAAGACCTGGAGCTGACTGTGGCTCAGCTTCTCATAACAAAATTCAGGCTTAAACTAAAGAAAGCAGGGAAAACCACTAGGCCTGCCAGGTATAACTTAAATCAAATCCCCTATGAATATGCAGTGGAGGTAATGAATAGATTCAAGGGGTTAGATCTAGTAAACAGTGTGCCTGAAGAACCGTGGACGGAGGTCCATAATACTGTACAGGAGGCGGGGAACAAAACCATCCCAAAGGAAAATAAAAGCAAGACGGCAAAGTGGTTATCTGAGTAGGCTTTACAAATAGCTGAAGACAGAAGAGAAGTGAAAAGCAAGGGAGAAAGGGAAAGGTACACCCAACTAAACACAGAGTTCCAAAGAACAGCAAGGAGAGATAAGAAGGCCTTCTTCAATGAACAATCCTTAAAAATAGAGCCAAACAATACAAGGGGAAAGACTAGAGATCTCTTCAGGAAAAGTGTAAATATTAAAGGAACATCTCGTCCAAAGATGGGCACAATAAAGGACAGAAATGGCAGACACTAGTAGAAGCAGAAGAGATCAAGAAGAGATGGAAAGAATACAAGGAAGAACTGTACAAAAAAGATCTTAATGAACTGGATAACAATGGTGTGGTCAGTCACCAGAGCCAGACATTCTGAAGTGTGAAGTCAGGCAGGCCTCAGGAAGCACTGCTGTCAATAAAGCTAGTGGATGTGATGGAATTCCAGTGAGGTAAAGTGTTTGTTGCTCAGCTGTGTCTGACTCTTTGCCAACCCCATGAACTGGGGCTCTCCAGGCTCTTCCATCCATGGGATTCACCAGGCAAGAATACTGGAATAGGTTGCCATTTTCTTCTGAAAAAGGTCAATCCTTATCCCAATTCCCAAGAAAAGTGAAAGAAAGTGAAGTCTCTCAGTTGTGTCCGACTCTTTGCGACCCCATGGACTGTAGCCTACCAGGCTCCTCTGTCCACGGGATTTTCCAGGCAATAGTACTGGAGTGGATTGCCATTTCCTTAAATGTTCAAACTATCAGACAATTACACTCATCCCCCATGTTAGTAAGGTCAGGCTTAAAATCCTGCATGCTTGCCTTCAGCATTATGCAAACCAAGAATTTAGAGATGCCCAAGCTGGGTTTATAAAAGGCAGAACCAGAGATTAAATTGCCAACATTTGCTAGAACACAGAGAAAGTAAGGGAATTCAAGAAAAATATCTACCTCTATTTCCTCAACTACACTAAAGCCTCTGACTATGTGGATCATAACAAACTGTGGAAAGCTCTTAAAGAAATGGCAATATCAGACCATCTTACCTGTTTCTTGAGAAAACTGTATGCAGGTCAAGAAACAATAGTTAGAACCCTGTATGGAGCAACTGATTGGTTCAAGATTGAGAAAGGAGTATGTCAGGGCTGTCTGTTATCACCCAGTTTAATTTATATGCTGAGCACATCATGAGAAATACCAGGCTGGATGAGTTACAAGCTGGAATCAAGGTAGGCAGAAAAAACATCAACAACCTCAGATATGCAGATGATACCACTCTAATGGCAGAAAGCTAAGAGGAACTAAAGAACCTCTTGATGAAGGGGAAGGAAGAGAGTGAAAAAGCTGATTTAAAACCAAGTATTAAAAAACTAAGATCATGGCATCCAGCCCCATTACTGCATGGCAAATAGAAGGAGAAAAGGTGGCCACAGAGACAGATTTCCTTTCCTTGGGCTCTAAAATCACAGCTGCCATGAAATCAGAAGACAATTGCTTCTTGGCAGGAAAGCTATGACAAACCTAAACAGTGTATTGAAAAGCATCACTCTGCCAACAAAGGTACATATAGTCAAAGCTATGGTCTTCCCAGTGGTCACATCCAGTTGTGAGACATGGACCTTAAAGAAGGCAGAACACCAAAGAATTGATGCTTTTGAACTTTTGTGCTGGAGATTCCTGAAGTCCCTTGGACAGTAAGGAGATCAAACCAGTCAATCTTAAAGGAAATCAACCCTGAATACTCACTGGAAGGACTGATGCTGAAGCTGAAGCTTCAGTATTTTGGTCATGTGATTTGAACAGTCAACTCATTGGAAAAGTCCCTAATGCTGGGAAAGACTGAGGACAGAAAGAGAAAAGGGCATCAGAGGATGAAATAGCTAGATGGCATCACCAATACAATGGACATAATCTTGGGCAAATTCCAGGAGATGGTGAGGGACAGGGAGGTTTAGCGTGCTGCAGTCCATGGGGTCACAAACAGTCGGACAGAACTGGGCGACTGAACAACATCAACCATATTATGCAATAATCCCACTGCTGGGCCATACCCAAAAGAAAACAAGAACTCAGATATCTTTATGCACGTTTATAGCAACATTATTCACAATAACCAAAAGCTGGAAACAACCAAAGAGCACTCAACATATGAAAGGATAAACAAAATGTGATATATACATAAGATGGAATATTATCCAACTTTTAAGGAAGAAAATTCTTACACACACTACAATATCGAAGAACCTTAACAACATGCTAAGTGAAATAAGCCAGTCACAAAGGGACCGATACTACATGCTTTCATTATACAAGACATCTAGAGTAGTCAAATTCAGAAAAACAGAAAGTAGATTGGTGGTTCCAGGTGCTCAGGGAGGAGAGAATGGGTATGCAGTTTCAGTTTGGGAAGATGAGAAACATCCTGGAAATAGATGATGGTGAGGGTTGCATGTATGAGTATGAATGTACTCAATGCCACTAAGTTCAGTTCAGTTCAGTCACTCAGTCGTGTCCGACTCTTTGCAACCCCGTGAATTACAGCAGGCCAGGCCTCCCTGTCCATCATCAACTCCCGGAGTACACTCAAACTTATGTCCATCAAGTCAGTGATGCCATCCAGCCATCTCATCCTCTGTCGTCCCCTTCTCCTCCTGCCCCCAATCCCTCCCAGCATCAGAGTCTTTTCAAATGAGTCAACTCTTCACGTGAGGTGGCCAAAGTACTGGAGTTTCAGCTTTAGCATCAGTCCTTCCAATGAACACCCAGGACTGATCTCCTTTAGAATGGACTGGTTGGAGCTTCTTGCAGTCCAAGGGACTCTCAAGAGTCTTCTCCAACACCACAGTTCAAATGCATCAATTCTTCAGCACTCATCTTTCTTCATAGTCCAACTCTCGCATCCATACATGACCACAGGAAAAACCATAGCCTTGACTAGATGGACCTTTGTTGGCAAAGTAACATCTCTGCTTTTGAATATGCTATCTAGGTTGGTCATAACTTTCCTTCCAAGGAGTAAGCATCTTTTAATTTCATGGCTGCAATCACCATCTGCAGTGACTTTGGAGCCAAAAAAAAAAAATAGTCTGACACTGTTGCCCCATCTATTTGCCACTAACTGTATATTTAAAATGGTTGAAATGGTAAATGTCGTATTCTGCATCTTAAAAAATAAAAAAACACAGTAAAACATAGTAAACTCAGAGTTACTCAACAGCATCACAAAACTCCTCCATTTTTCTCCCTTCCAGTGATTTCACTTATCACTGCTGCTTAACTTTGGTTTCAATGAATTTAGATTTTTTTCACAAATTGAAAATTGCATTTTAGATATAATCAAGACTATTAATCAAAGACAAGCTAAGTGTGTCTTGCAAGTATCTTAAATATCTGGATTAGCGTCCTATATCAATACCCAGCGACTCCTGGTACTGTGTGAATTTTAGGGAAGAGTAAAATCAAAGTTCACATTAACATCTGACCTCTGTAGTGAAAAGCAACCATGGGTTAAAGAAGCACTATTCTGAATATTTTCCTACAAATTTTCTCTCACACACACAGGTTGAGCTGTAAATGATAGTGTAAACAGTTCCCTTTCAGTATAAAGCTGAGCAAAACAACTCTTCCAAAGGCAATACACATATGCAGTGTAATAGAAAGAGTTGGGGTTTTTTTGGGTTTTTTTTTAATATTCCCTTCAGTGAATTCCTAGGCACTGTGAGCAATTTAGGTGGTGCCAGTGGGGAGCACACAGCTATTTAAAGCTTCTCTGTTGGAGAGATACTTCATGGTGTTTGTGCTGTATACATTTAACCCATCTGAGAGTTTGTCCCTCATACCCTTTATCTTTTTAAAAGCAAGTCTAATAATCTTTTTCCCTGAGGAAGAGAGACAGGAGATTTGTGTTTTCCCCATGGAATGTATGCTCCAAGAACCACTCAATAATCAAGCAGTCAAAATACATAAGACTCTTTATTGTGCTTTCTTATCCTCCTTGCTTAAGTCTGCTACTTCAGAGGCTCATTTTCCTGGATTTCTGGTATGTTCTTTTATTCCCAACATGTGCTTTTATTACCTCCAATAATCAGTTTGACCCTCAAATTTTCCTCCTACATTCCTCCATGACATCTCAGTTTGGGGGACCCATGTTAGCCTAAACCTGCACAGAAGCCAAAGGCATGTTGCTTATGCAGCAGAATAAGGAGGTATCCTGCCTCACACTAGTCATCCTAACCGATATAGAGGCTGACACTGTATTTTCTGGTGGTAAATTATATTAATAACAAAGAATTTTTATACAAAAGTCATACTCACTGATCTTCATCTGGCAGTTAAGAACTGCTAAGCTTTTATTTTTTAAGTATCAGATACTTTTTTACATCTCAAGTATTATTAGAACACCACTTGGTATCACATTCCATTTCAGAATATATTAGTAATACACAAGAAACATTAGCAAAGGGCAACAGTGAAAGGCAGGAAGTAAAGAAAAAGCATTAGATGGAGGGTAAAGATGGAAGATGAGAAACTTCTGAGAAACCTGTCCTGAGAAGACTACAGGAAGGACTGGAATGTCTGCCTTCACAATAGTCAAATGACATTCACAAAGAAGAGAATGTAAACCACCCTGACTCCAGGCTGATTTACAGTTCTCCACTTGGTATCTTGGCAAACAGAAATATTACACTTTCAGTTCAGCTCAGTTGCTCAGTCGTGTCCAACTCTATGCGACTCCATGAACCACAGCATGCCAGGCTTCCCTGTCCATCACCAACTCCCGGAGTCCACCCAAACCCATGTCCATTATGTAGGTGATGCCATCCAACCATCTCATCCTCTGTTGTCCCCTTCTCCTCCTGCCCTCAATCTTTCCCAGCATCAGTGTCTTTTCAAATGAGTCAGCTCTCTGCATCAGGTGGCCAAAGTACTGGAGTGTCAGCTTCAACATCAGTCCCTCCAATGAATACCCAGTGAAAATATTACACTTTGCTTGTCCCTAAAAATAGCTAATGAAGTTTGTGAATTATATTGTTTACAAGTTAAATATGATTTGAGTAATCACTGCAGTTAACATCTCTCTCACTTGCTTTCAGCGTGTTCTTGGGGAAGCAAAAAGGGCAGAGCTACTTTGCAGGGAATTGTGTTTATGCTGCTAAATATGATCTCTTCACAGGCACTCGAGACTGAGGAGAGTGAACATTTAAATGACTTACTTTATGATCTATGTGCTTAAGACACAGTTTTAGGGTGGGGGTGGGAGGGAGGGGAAATACGTATACTTATGGCTGATTCACATTGTTGTACAGCAGAAACCAACACAACATTGAAAAGCAATTTATCCTCCAATTAAAAAAAAATGCTTAGAGCTATAGTCATGCTCATGGGATGAATGATTTTCATGAAACAAAAACAGCTGTGGGGAAATCACACACCAAAAAACATAATTTTAGGAATACCAAGGCCCTCCCCCTCACCACACATTCAAAGGTCTGCAGCTCTATACTTCCTATTTTCTGGAATAGACAATAAATGGGAGTGTGTGGTGTACCTGTGAAAAGCACCGTCTACATCTACAGAGGTAAAAAAGAGGTGGGGCTGAGCTGCTTCCGGCCTTCCAGCAGTCCCCTTTGCCCACGTTCCTGTATTACATGTGTGATTCTTTATGGTTATAAAGTACCACTGTGTACTCTGATTCTCATAACTCAAGAGGTGGACAGTTGTTATCCCATTTTAGAGACAAAGACATTGTTTTAGATAGTACTCTTAAGTGTGATTTGATTTATGAACCACCTTTCACCTGGAAGACAGCTTTCAAAACACAGGGTTTCTTATGCTCAAAAATGTATTCTCCTTTCTTGTTTCTTGCCATAGTTAAATCCAAGCAGGTATGCCTGGTTTCTAATTTCTCTTCACCCTCCAACCTAGGTGGCCTACATCCTGCTTACCAAACCTCAGATCCTACCAGTCTCTCCTAATGAAAAGCCAGGCATGTCTTTGGAGAAGAAAGATCTTAATGCAAAGTAAACTTAAGAATGCTTGGCCTACCTCCATGAGGCAGGTACATCCAATGAGAGACAGAAGTGGAATTTGAACTGAAGTCTGTTTCTTTCACATCCACTATAATATCTCCCTGTGAACCTCACACATGCCTTGTTGATGTGTTCTCCAAAAGTGACCATCTAATATCCACTTGAGGTTACCAGTCCATCACTAACACACCCCCTGAAAAGAGCACTGGAAACTACCTGTTTACAGTTATGACTGATAAGATGTGTTCAGATATGCCATGCAACAGCCAAGTGTCAGCAACTCCTGTCCAGGAAAAAACATTTTCAATTCTATTTTTAAAGGTCAGTGAGGTGACCTCACCTTTCGAAGACTAAATTTAGCTTTCAATTGGGCTTATAAAGTAGAGAGTATTTTCTATGCAGCTTTAAGAAAAAGGGCTTGCAGAGAATAAGAGATTGAAATTTATTACACTATTACTTTGCAGCTTTTTATTATTATATTTCCTCTATTTTTCTATTGAAAAATCTATACCCTGTTTGAAAACAGATTTTTATTAGATTTTCTATTTATATTAACACACTCTACCATGTTTAAAATATCACAGCATTATATTTCACTCTTGGTTGAGGATAAGGGAGAAGAATATATTCTTTTGTAGCCTGAAACATCTATTTCTTGGAAACTGGCAAACATAGGAAGCATGCAAACAAAAAATATATGCACTGTTCCCACTTAATAAAAAATCTAGTTTTCCTAGTACTAAATAAAGTTTTATAAAATAAAGGTGTAAATTGGTTAAACATGGATTTTAATAATCCAACTTCCCCCATCCAACCTCTCTGCACACCAAAATTTAAAATATAGTCCCACTGAGAAGTTGATGAGTACCAGAAAGAGAGCCAAGGATATAAAGATGATCAAATAAGTAGAGACTAAAACAAGACACAGATCCTTTGATGTAGTTTAGAGAGGTTAAGTAGAAATACAAGACACAGAGAAAAATTTAATTCTGAACCAAAGAGGCAGAACATTAAATTAGATCAATAAAGATATGGGGAAAGAATGAAAGAGAAAACATCGTTTTGAAACAGATCACTACACATCCATCTGTAAAATGAATTTTGACATTTGGATTATAATAAGCAGAAAAGGAGACAATTTCAGGTCAATCTAGCCAAAATGTATATTGCATCTAATGTGGGAAAGTTATGTAGGACTCAAATTTGTATTCAAATATGTCTTTCTCTGTAAAGATCTCCATCTAACACAAGGAATACCAGACATTCTTAAGTTCTTAAAATTCAAAGAGGAACACTGTTAGTTCCTAAGGATAGAAAGATTGGATGGGATATGGAGAGTAATTTCCTATTAAAGTTCGTTATAAGATTAGAAAATCATACAACAGAGTTTTAGCAGAAAAGGAAAGAAAAAAATTGGTCAGGTCCAACTCCTTTACTCTATAAATGTGGAATCAAAAGACCAGAGGTGTTAGGGACCAACATTTCCCCAGAGAAACACAATATTTGGTAGTAATACTGGCCAACCAGAAATCCAAGTTTGGAAGCTCTGAGTATGTCATGCTGTCACTCAATTCAATGCTAAAATGACAGTTACGTAATAAAACATGCTCAACTGCTTTCTGGTGAATATGCATGCTGATATTTTGTATTGTTAGCACCTCAGTAAGTTCAGGATTCCCTCCACAGCACCACAGAAAAAACTCTATGAACTGTGTTGACTTTTATAAATACACCATAAATTCAGACTGATTGAATTGTCACACTGATTTGTGACAAACAAATCAGTCAGGAATTTGCCAAGAGCATTGCTTCCTCACTTACTTA
The DNA here is from genome assembly GCF_003369695.1 of Bos indicus x Bos taurus. Lineage (NCBI taxonomy): Eukaryota > Metazoa > Chordata > Mammalia > Artiodactyla > Bovidae > Bos > Bos indicus x Bos taurus. The sequence continues at coordinate 35,958,611 of NC_040084.1, forward strand.
AAACGGTTGTACTAAGTTGGCAGCTAGAATTGTTACGAAGCAAAGAAGTATGGAACATGGGAAAATAAGACTAGAGGATGATGAAGAGCTGAACATGATTTAATGAACAGGGAAAAAAACTAGGAGGACATGATTCAGCCCTAAAAATAAATGAGATAAAATGGCTTTTCTTTCATTGAAATATGTTTGCTTGGTTATTACTGAAAGTAAGGGAGCTGGTTCTAAATAGGAAAAGGAGTACCTCAGGGCTGTATATTGTCACACTGCTTATTTAACTTATATGCAGAGTACATCATGAGAAAGGCTGGACTGGAAGAAACACAAGCTGGAATCAAGATTGCCGGGAGGAATATCAATAACCTCAGATATGCAGATGACACCACCCTTATGGCAGAAAGTGAAGAGGAACTAAAAAGCCTCTTGATGAAAGTGAAAGAGGAGAGTGAAAAAGTTGGCTTAAAGCCCAACATTCAGAAAACGAAGATCATGGCATCTGGTCCCACCACTTAATGGGAAATAGATGGGGAAACAGTGGAAACAGTGTCAGACTTTATTTTTGGGGGCTCCAAAATCACTGCAGATGGTGATTGCAGCCATGAAATTAAAAGACGCTTACTCCTCAGAAGTAAAGTTATGACCAACCTAGATAGCATATTCAAAAGCAGAGATATTACTTTGCCAACAAAGGTCCACCTAGTCAAGGCTATGGTTTTTCCAGTGGTCATGTATGGATGTGAGAGTTGGACTGTGAAGAAAGATGAGAGCCGAAGAATTGATGCATTTGAACTGTGGTGTTGGAGAAGACTCTTGAGAGTCCCTTGGACTGCAAGGAGATTCAACCAGTCCATCCTAAAGGAGATCAGCCCTGGGATTTCTTTGGAAGGACTGATACTAAAGCTGAAACTTCAATACTTTGGCCACCTCATGCAAAGAGTTGACTCATTGGAAAAGACCCGATGCTGGGAGGGATTGGGGGCAGTAGGAGAAGGGGACGACAGAGGATGAGATGGCTGGATGGCATCACCGACTCGATGGACATGAGTTTGAGTGAACTCCGGGAGTTGGTGATGGACAGGGAGGCCTGGTGTGCTGCAGTTCATGGAGTCACAAAGAGTCAGACACAACTGAGCGACTGAACTGAACTGAAGGGAGCTGGACTTTGGAGATGACTCTCATGAGTAGGCACTGAGGTAAGGCCTGAAGTACCTGGGGACACCTTCTCCTCTAAGGTAAGCTCCCCTCACCTTTTGAAATAACAGCAAAGGCTCTTGTTACTGCAACCAAGGAGATCCACTTTTAAGAGCCAAAGCCACAGCCATGAAAATCATGCGTAAGTGTGTTTGCCTCTGGCACTCTCCTCTCTGTCCATCCTTTCCTCTCCTTGTTTGGTCCAGCTCCCTTATTCTCAGTACCCTAGGCCATCCCAAAGATCCTATTGGGATCTCTTTGAGGAGCCAATGTCTTTAACTTGAATGTACTCAGTTTTGGGAAGGATGAGTAATTAAGAGGACTCTGAAAAGAAAGACCCCAAAACACAATATTTTTTAACAGATGATTCTGAGAGTAAAACATTTGTTCCAGTCTAAATATTTGTGAAGAAGTGATTTATGGCATATCGCAAATATTGACACTTTAAAATATATCATACTTTTACATGTTTATAATAGCAATTTCATACCATCATTCATTGAAAAATAAATGAAAATCTCTTTTTAATGGTCAGAAATTTAACTTTTTATTTTATCCATAAACTTGATTTATTACTCCACTTCTCCCACAGAATTTTTTCTAGAGGAATATATTATTTTGCTTGAATGTTTATTGTTATTCAAGTTATCATGCTTTCCTACAACTATATGTATGTCTTATATATTATGATATATAATTTTTAATATATTATGCAATATTATTACGTATTATATATGAACATATAAATATATATTTTTGTGATTTTTTTCAGAGATTCAAAAGCTCTAAATGTTATAAAAAAACATTTTTCAGTATTATAATTATTTTTAATACACTATTGGTCAAAACCATATAAATATACTTGATTGGTAATAACTAAACATAAAAAGTCAATTTTTATTGGAAATGTACTTCTTAATGAGATGTATGAAGCTTCGTTCCTCAGTCAGTAGGTGTAACCATGGGTGGATATTACTTTTTGATAAAATGACAGAATCTTAGTATTAATTCAATGCTTAATTTTCATTTTTATACATGTAAGCATTTGCTTATAAACAATTAGTTGGGAACGGAAAGAATTTTGCTATAATAATTTATCTCAATTTATTACACTACTTCTGAGTTACCTATAAAAGCCATCACAGCCAACAATTCAATTGGTTCCTCCTCCAATTGCATTGAAAGCAAAAATGGAATCAAATTCACTTGCAAATAGTGTGTCACTAAGCAATTTTAACTCTTCACTATCTTACCATCTGCAGCATTATTTCCCATGATACCTTTACACAACACCCCCAAGGGTTTTACATGTTGGAACAATATACCATAGCACTACGCTAGATAGGTAAGAGATTTTCTTTTCTAGAGTGCGAGAAAGGTGTGAAGAATGAGAAAGGAAACTCACATGAACTCAGGCTTCTTCAAAAGCAAACAGTTTTAGGAAAAAGTAGACAGAATCTGAATATGTAGAAATTAATCTCTATGAAATGCTTGGTTTCCTGTACCCCCTGGAAAATGTGTTTCTCTAAAGGTACATACATCCAGTGGGAAGACCACTGCTTTATAGGATCACTTAACAAATAAGAGGGCTTACTTAGTGGCTGAGTGGTACAGAATTTGGCTGCCAATGAAGGAGACATGATTTCCATCCCTAACATGGGAAGCTCCCATATCCCTTGGAGCAACTAAGCCAATGAACCACAACTATGGAGCCTGTGCTCTCGAGTCTAGGAACCACAACTACTGAGCCCGTGCACGGCAACTACTGGAGCCCGCACGCCACAAGAGAAGACACCACAATGAAAAGCCACTCACTACAGCTACAGAGGGGCCCCAGCCTGTCACAACGAGACAGAGCCCACTCAGAAACAAAGACCCAGCATGGCCAAAAATAAATTAATACATGCTTAAAATTTAGACAGAGGTAAAATTTGATTTCCCTAACTTTCCTATTTTTTCTCTCCTGGTATTCTGCAACTTTCTTTAGCTTCTCTAGGACCATAATCACTGCAGATGGTGATTGCAACCGTGAAATTAAAAGACGCTTACTCCTTGCAAGGAAAGTTACGACCAACCTAGATGGCATATTCAAAAACAGAGACATTACTTTGCCAACAAAGGTCTGTCTAGTCAAGGCTATAGTTTTTCCAGTGGTCATGTATGGATGGGAGAGTTGGACTGTGAAGGAAGATGAGCACCGAAGAATTGATGCTTTTGAACTATGGTGTTGGAGAAGACTCTTGAGAGTCCCTTGGACTGCAAGGAGATCCAACCAGTCCACCCTAAAGGAGATCAGTCCTGGGTGTTCTTTGGAAGGAATGATGCTGAAGCTGAAACTCCAGTACTTTGGCCACCTCATGCGAAGAGTTGACGCATTGGAAAAGACTCTGATGCTGGGAGGGATTGGGGGCAGGAGGAGAAGGGGACAAAAGAGGATGAGATGGCTGGATGGCATCACTGACTCAATGGACGTGAGTTTGAGTGAACTGCGGGAGTTGGTGATGGACATGGAGGCCTGGCATGCTGCAATTCATGGGGGTCGCAAAGAGTCGGACACGACTGAGCGACTGAACTGAGGACCATAATGTCCTTCCTCTTGCCCTTTCTGCTAGGAAAAGACCTAAAACTCACTTATAATTTTAAAGCATGATGGTTGATAGTAGCCTAAAGACTTACATGTTACGCTAAAATGTATGGATTTCTGTATTAAATGGAATCACACTTTCCTATTAGAGAAATAAACTTTGATCATGTATTTTCATGCATTGGTCAAAAGGGGCAGAGTATGAGAAACAGACCTTCCTCTGAAGGCACTCACACAGGAGTCTATGTACTTAGAATCCTACTTTGACTCATTGGTTGCCTGCTGAAAGCAACAGTGGTAAATGCCTGCTTCAAAATATTAAAGACAACATTATCATCATTTGATATTCAAAGCCCAAAGGTATCACTGAAAAGTAAAGGCTTTTCAAAGAGAAGGATGTTTAAGCTGTGTCCAGAAAGTGGTTCATTTTAAGAGTAACAGAACCCTCAGAAAATTCCATATACCTAAAATTTGAACCCATGAACCTGATATATAGATTCTTCTACATGTCTGCAGCTTTCAAGGCTAGAATCTCCATATTCTTCAAAGAGCAAATGTAGACTTGCAAGGTAGATAAGAGGACAAGATCATTTCAAGCAGAGAAGTAACAAACACAAAGACATGGCACATTTAGATTAACTTCCAGTACTTTGTGTACAAGACGAACAGGATGCATTACAAGGAGAGGAGAGTTGAAGATGCTATAGAAATAATAGACTAGGCTATGAAAGACCTTATAATTGGTTGTGAATACCTTTGGCTTCATTTAATGGTAGAGTTGTTGTAATGTTTGATAAAGAGTAGAACAATGTTCAGACAGCTCATTGAAAAATGACTTTCGTTATAGTATGGAAGCTGGATTAAAGGGGGCTAGGTGTTTCTGGGAGAAGGCAGTGGCAACCCACTCCAGTACTCTTGCCTGGAAAATCCCATGCACGGAGGAGACTAGTAGGCTGAAATCCATGGGGTCGCAAAGAGTCGGACAGGACTGAACGACTTCACTTTCACTTTTCAGTTTCATGCACTGGAGAAGAAAATGGCAACGCACTCCAGTGTTCTTGCCTGGAGAATCCCAGGGACGGGGGAGCCTGATACCACAGGGTATGGGTACCACAGAGTCGGACACCACTGAAGTGACTTAGCAGCAGCAGGTGGTTCTAGTAGTAAGAACCCATCTGCCAATGCAGGAGACTTAAGAGATGATGGTTTGGTCCCTGAGTGAGAAAGACACCCTGGAGAAGGAAATGGCAACCCACTCCAGTATTCTTGCCTGGAGAATGTCATGGACAGAGGAGGCTGGTGGGCTACAGTCCATGGGAATCACAGAGAGTTGGACACAACTAAAGCAACTTAGCATGCATTGGAAGAAGCAAAGGGAATAAATACTGAAATACTTAATGAGAATTACGATAATGGCAAAAATTACACAAAAGCCATGGGGACATTAAAAGAGAAGTACTTCCAGAAATATTAAGAAGGTAAAATTGGCGTGACTGCATAATCAATTAAATGGGAGATATGAGAAAGTAAAAGAAGGAAAAATTAGTGTGGCTCTTTTTTTCCTTCAATGATCAGATGATGACAATAGTTAGTATTTACTGAATGCCTACTGTTTGTGAAACAGCATGCTAGACACTTTGCATTCATTATCTCTAATAATCACCACTAACCTGCAAGGTCAATTATATTGTTTCATTTTGCAAGAGAAACTATAGCTCAAAGATGTTAAAAGACCTGCTTAAGGCCACACAGTTAAGAGAGTGACAAATCTGTAACCCAAAGCAGATTTTCTTAATTTTACAGTTCAGTACTTAAGGAAGAAGTAAATATTAGGGGAATGAGAAATTTGCCATACACTTATATATGGTTTAAAATTTTTAAAGAATGTATACACCCAATTTCTCTTTGGGTCCTCCAAATTCCCTCTTCATTGGCTGATGATGCATTGCTATATAATGGTATATTACTATCAATCTCCATTCCAAGTAGAAATAGACTCACTCAAAGTAGTACATGGAGAAGGAAATGGCAACTCACTCCAGTATTCTTACCTGGAGAATCCCACAGACGGAGGAACCTGGTAGGCTACAGTCCATGGGGTCGCTGAGAGTCAGACACAACTGAGAGACTTTGCTTTCACGCACTGGAGAAGGAAATGGCAACCCACTCCAGTATTCTTGCCTGGAGAATCCCAGGGACAGAGGAGCCTGGTGGGCTGCCATCTCTGAGGTCGTACGAGTCGGACATGACTGAAGCGACTTAGCAGCAGCAGCAAAGTAGTACAGTTCTTAAATGCTAAGGAGATCTTTTTTCCAGGCCCCATACTATTTCTCTGCTATATCATCCCACATTTTCTGTACCTGATAGCTACAAACTACACTCCTAATCTATGCAAATGACTAGTTTGTGATAATAAATCAATATCAAGGGAGATGTTAAAATGTAGGATTAATTTAGCCCAGACCCTCACCAACTGGCCTGAGCCATGAATAAATGTCTTATGAACGATGGGCATGTGAAAAAAAAAAAAATCTATAGCTTCTGTTTGTATCTATCTGTCTCTGTCTCTCTCTTACATACACACCCACACCCCATTTTGTCAACTTTTGCCATAGAAAAAGTAATAAAAGAGGGAACAATAGAACCAAATCTTTTGAAGTCCTTTCAAAGCTCCAGTTTTATTTTCAAATCTCATCAGAGATGAGTTCAGGAGTTGACACTTTTGCATGAGAAATTTAAGTTAAATGTAAGAAAAAATTTCTGACATAGGAATTATAAAATGTAAAAAAAAAAAAAAAAAATTACTTGCCACTAGAGATTGTAGCATTTCTGTCTTTAAAAAGCTATAAAATAGTGAAGGCTGCCCTTTGCCTGCAGTGGTTTAAATATGGTTCTAAATGGAAGTGGCCTCTTTGGGAAAGTGGTAGACCAGGTGACCTTTTATAGTCTCCCTTAGTCTCTAAATTTCATTACTCTGTAATCCCATTAAAGAGATCAAATACATGCAATAATACCCACTCATTCAGAGGTCAAGCTTCTGGTAACCTCAGGAGTTGATATATAACTTTAAACTTAAAAGGAAAAAAAAGAGAAAAAGGAGGCTCTCTCAAGCATGAAGAAATATTAACTATTATACTGAGACCATTATACTTATTCTACAGGAGAGGTAGAGCCATTCTCAGACCTTTTCCAGACAACTGGGTGTAAAATAAGAAACTGAATAAGGATAATAGAGCAAGAAGGAAACAAATTAAAAAGAATAGAAGAATTAAGCTCATTTCTAAGCAATCTGACTCTTCTACATCCCAAGAGCCCCTGAAAGCATCAGGATAGTATGCCACAACTAAATTATCATTTCATAATAGTTACCCTAAATTTGTACAAAAACTGAATTATTTTTCACTACTGACTGCTTAAGAAGGCAGAGATATATATATTTTAGTTATATTTGTATTTCTTTACAAAAATTATTAAAATTAATAACTTTAAAGGAATAACCTTAAACTAGGTGAAAATTTTACTTATACGAAAGACTTCATTCCTCAGTTATTCTGGGTAAATGCGTATTTTGTCTGTTATTTTTAATAACATATTTTGAAAATCCACTAAGAGAAAAAAGTCAGTTTGATGACAAAAAGGAAATGTCTGAGATGATGGGTGTTGTTTTAGAGAGTGGTAATGGCAACTGTTTGGGTTACTCTTATCAGCCACTCTAGATCTCAGTCATATTTAATGTGCATTAGTTTTTTCTTAGATACACATTTCTCACAAACTCATTCTTCTCTACTTACCTTTTAAATAAATTTATTTATATACCACTTTTTCAAAAGAGTTGAGATGGCTTATAGAAATAGATAATTTTAATACAACAAAATATAAATAAGAAAATTAGGATAAAAATAGGCAAAGCAAGTCGAATGCTGATATAAAATTATAATATAAACTATGCATTTTTAGATCCTGGATGTTGCATGAAGAGGGCAAAATTTGCATGGTTTCTAAATCTTTTTACTAATTATTATCCACTCAGCCTTATCACCAGCTTTTCTAAGGTCTTTTCTATATTTTCTATATTTCTAAGCTCTTTGTATATTCTATACAAAGTAATTAGAAAATGTATTTCTCAAAATCTCCTCACTATATTGTCCAGGTTAGACTATGCCAAGGAGAAGCCCTCACGAGAGTTTGGAAGGCAAAGATGAAGAGAGGCCATATTCTACAGGAGCAGAGGCAGACGTGAGGGCGTGACAGCTTCCCCTGAGGTTTGAGAGTCACTCCCTTCGCTGCTTCAAATTGCAATCTGCAGTAGTGACAACCTTCATAACCCACAGATTTTTCAGCAGTTTATGCAAAACTCTAGCTCTCCAAATGATAATTCTTCATAATTGGAAAGCAGAGTGACTTCTGTTTTCCTGTCCAAATCCTAGCTGATTTAGGTCCATAGAGGCCAAAGCAGAGAGAAGGCCTACTAGTCATGCAATTCACCATATTTACAAGACATATACAAACCATGTACTCAAAAGAAACCCAGTGTTCCCTGTTATAGAACACTGAAAGAAAATGTCCCTCAAGTTCTTATAAGGAACAAGTGCTTGACAAGGCTTTTATAATATGTATGATCCTGTCTTTCCTATAGTTGTTCCGTATAATGTCCCTCAACACAAGCCGATGGTATAAATCCAAAATGCAATTCTGTACAAGCAATTCGACAAGGTGCTGAAACAATGCAAAGCAACTGTGCAATTCTCAGAGGACCTGATTGAATCCAAATGTAAAACTTAGAGCAACTGAAAGGGTGGATTTATAATATAAACCGGGACATTTTTATAGATAATATCTTCTATTGTAATAAAAGTTTACCAGAACTAAGGGAAAAAAGCAGCAGCAGCTTCAAGTACCAGACCGTGATTTGTAAAAATGGAAAAAGTAAGCTTTACGATCTTGATTTCCTATAACCTCATCCAGAAACTCCACCCTTCAGGAAATTATGAATATCTCAGATTCTTTCCTTAGTATTAGTTTGACTGAACAAGTCAATAATGAGAAGTTTATAATTAGATTTCAACTTAAAAATTTCCCAAATGATCTCTTTACTAGCCTTGCTAGTAAAGTTTAAAAAGTTTTTTTTATTTTTCCCCTAACTAGGAATCCTTGTCAAACAAAACACTAAAAGAACAGGCCTAAGTATTGAGCTAATAAAACGGCTACCTAGTTATCAGCAATTTTTGACAAGAATGAAATAGGTAATAATCTCAGACAGCTGAAGACCAGCACCAGACTGAATGTCTTTTGGCTCACTACCATTTTCTCCTTCTTCTTATCTCTCTCACCATTTGTACCATGACAGCAAACAGGCCCTGGAATATCTCTGCCTTGTATTTTAAATTTAATGGAAGGGTGAAATTCTTTCTTTCTACATAGTCCAAAAGTCCAAATTAGGACAACAGTGTATAAAAAGTGACTACCTATAACAAGGTCTATGGATTTGACATTGAGACAGAAAGAGGAATAAAATATTTAGATAATATCATGTATCTTTATCAAGTTTTTTTAATAAGTTAAGCAAGAATATTGTCATGTTGATGTAGCACCAATTCCTAAAAAAAAAAAAAATGATCTGGGAGACCTTCCTCAACAGCTTCAGCTATCAAACCCAATACCACATTTCTGGCATTCAAGTAATCCAACATAATTATTAATTACTTAAACATTTGTTGAGTATCTACTACATGCTCTACATCACTTAAGATGGAAGATACAGTAGTTAACAAAGCTTACAAAAATCTCTCATTCTTAAAGCTTAGATTGTATTTAGGGAAGAAAGGCAAAAAAAAATAATTAAAACTTATGTAAGTAGAATGATAATAGGTACTATGAATAAAAATAGAGCAACAAAGGAGGATACAAACTATAGAAACTGGAGAAGAGAGGATTCAAGCTTTGCAATTTTAAATAGGATGCCTGGTGGGAGGTGGGGGGAAACAGCAAACAAGTAACAAAAGACCAGAGATAAGATGAGGCAACAACTGTGCAGGAGGAAGCCAGAGGCCATGGAGTGGTAGTGAAGGCTGGGGATGGAGCTGCTTAGAGGGTGGTCAGGAGCCATGTAACTGGGGAGAAGCAAGCTGTTGTGTGGATTCACCCTGGAGCAGAAGCACATATCCCCAAAAAGACTTGAGAAAACTCATTCATTACTGAGAAGAGGTGTAACACTAGGCTTTTCTATTATGTAAACAGAAGACAGCTAAGTGCAGAAAATGGGTTTCCAGGGTTGTTGACTAAAGTCAAGAACATCCTCTCTAATTATCCCATCATGCTATCAATTACCATGGTGCAAGCAGGCCATGACAAGAGATGAGAGACCTCACAGTGTAGCAGAGTTTAGGATCACAGAACTCTAAGCCATGGGTAGTTAAGATTAGATAAACTGGGTAAAAATTCTTCTAGGTCTCAATTTTCTGATCTGTAATAGATGCAAATATTAAAACTATAGAGGTTTATGAACATTACAAAAGATAAGAGTACACTGACATGTGGAAACACATACAATGAATGTTTTGTTATAAAAAAAAAAATAGTGGCTCCAAGATAAAACGTGAAATTAACAGAGTTTGACACCCTAGCACAGGGAACTCTACTCAATATTATGTAACAACGTGAATGGGAAAAGAACTTGAAAAAGAATAATACATACATATGTATAACTGAATCACTTTGCTGTATACCTGAAACTAACACAGCATTGTTAATTAATTATAAAGTTAAAAAAAAAAACAGTTCCATTGATCATTCTACATCCCCCCTTCTGAAATATTATTATTTAAAAGGAAGTACTTCCCTGTAATATAGTTATCAAGACTTTTAAGTCTTAGTTCAAAAAGAAATGACTAAAAGTAGATTCCTGACATTGTGACATATATTATATGTCAAGCCATACCACAGAGGTGACCACCTAATTTGTCTGTTCAGTTCTCAGCCTCAGGAACAATTTCTTGTTATTATTTCTCCTTCACTTTGCTGCAGCTCATGGCTTCCCTCTATACTCTAGTCCTAACCAGCAGTCTTACCAGACTGTAAATCACCTTTAAGAGTTAAGTGAAAGAAAGGAGGAAGAAGAGTTGCTCAATAGGGAGTTAGTCGATCAATAGTTACTTAATAGCCACTGACTACTCTGTTCAATTCTACAAACATGAGTTATGTCATGCATCACACATGGGTATAATTATAAAAATGTTCTCTGTGCTTTAGGGACATACCAGCTGGCTTCAGAGATTAACCACATAAACCAGTAAGGGAATACATCTTTTCGAGTCCATGTTTTGCTGGATGTTTTAAATATACTATGTCCAATCTCTCTATAACAAACTTATGAAATAGGTATTTTTATATTAATTTTATAGAGGAAGAAATGAATTTAGACAGGTTAAGTAGCTTTTCCAATATATTATAGAGTGTAATATTGAAAAAAGAGTATGTTAATAGTGAATGTGACTTTATAAACAAGTGCACGTACCACTGATATTCTAAAGGGCTACAGTGAATAAATGGTCAAATGAGGAGGCAACAAATGAAGAAGTGAATGCTAAAAACAGAAAAAGAAAAAAGACCAATTAAACTAAGTGATACATTGGTCAAAGGATAAAACTATCTTGATTATATCAAATATTCAAGCTTTTCATGATATATTAGGTTTCTCTGAAAGTGAAAGTGCTACTCAATCGTGTCTGACTCTTTGCAACCCATGGACTGTAACCCAACAGACTCCTCTATCCATGGAATTCTCCAGGCAAGAATACTGGAATGGTCTTGCCATTTCCTACTCCAGGGGATCTTCCTGTCCCAGGGATTGAACCCAGGTCTCCCGCATTGCGGGCAGATTCTTGACCTCTGAGCTAGCAGAGAAAAATAGAACCAACAGGGTGTGTATGCGTGTATATTTATGGGAAGAGGCTCACATGGTTATGGAGGCCTAGAAATCCCATGATCTGCCATCTGCAAGTTGGAGAACCAGTAAAGCCAATTATAACTCAGTCTGAGTCCAGAGAGTTGATGGATGGCCTGGAATCCAATGGCCCAAGAACCAGCAGCTTCATTATCCAAGGGGAGGAAAAAATATACAACTCAAGTCAAAAAGAGACAGACTTCATCCTTCCTCTGCCTTTTTGTTCCACTCAGGCCCTTGAAGAGTTAGATGATGCCCACCCAACGTTAGTGAGGGCGGATCTTCTTTATTCAGTCTAATTAGACTCAAGTGCTAATCTCTTCCAGAGACACTGTCACAGACACACCTAGAAATAATGTTTTACCAGCTATCTGGGCATCCCTCAGCCCAGTCAAATTGACACATTAAAATTAACTATCACATGTGCAGTACCTATTTTGCTCAAGAAACTGTTTAATACTATGAAGGCTTTAAGAGACATTTTCAAACTAGGTGGGATAAGGAGGGCAGAGGAAGATTAAACAGTAAAATAAGGTACCATTTAATACTAGAAAACACGCTCAAGAGTATCTCTAGCAGTCTTACTATAGCAAAAATATTAATATGAAAATGCCTCTCATTAGAAAATCAGACAAATGATACATTAGTAAAAGAAATATTCTATGGTAGCAGAAATAAATTAACTACTGCAATACATAATAATACATATGAACTTCAGGAAAAAACTGTTGACAAAAGCCTTCTGCTACTGAAAAACAAAGAATATATATAGTGTGGTACAACTAAGTGCTGAACTAAAATATTTAATTGTTAGAAATACAAATGTAATAAAATTTCTGGAAGAAACTAAGAAGTGTGAATTGCGAAAAGATAAACAGAGGTTTCAATGATATTGGAGAAGCTCTATTTGCCAAGTGAATACTTACTTACATGTATTATATAATACAAACATTTAATATAAATACATGCATATATACCTCAATTATTTGAATGCATATTTTATAATAAGATAAAAAAGCAATTTAAGATAGCAACATATGAGTTATCACAAGGCAGAACTGAATAAATACAAATAATAATACTAGATAGTATATTTGCATAATTGCTAGTAGCTTAATTCATTCAGTCTATACCACAGATCCTTGCCGCTACTGCTGCTGCTGCTAAGTCGCTTCAGTTGTGTCTGACTCTGTGCAACCCCATAGATGGCAGCCCACCAGGCTCCCCCGTCCCTGGGATTCTCCAGGCAAGAAACAGATCCTTAAGGTAGATGCTATACTTATCCTCATATTTTAGGATAATGAAAGAAGAAACAAAGCACAGAGAAATTGAGAATGTCTGACTCCCAGACCCCAGTCAGTAACTGCTACAGTTGAAAGGAAGTCATCTCACACACTAGTAAAGTAATGCTCAAAATTCTCCAAGCCAGGCTTCAGTAATACATGAACCATGAACTTCCAGATGGTTTTATAAAAGGCAGAGGAACCAGAAATCAAATTGCCAACATCTGCTGGATCACTGAAAAAGCAAGAGAGTTCCAGAAAAACATCTATTTCTACTCTATTGGCTATGCCAAAGCCTTTGACTGTGTGGATCACAATAAACTGTGGAAAATTCTGAAAGAGATGGGACTACCACCTGACTTGCCTCTTGAGAAACCTGTATGCAGGTCAGGAAGCAACAGTTAGAACTGGACAGGGAACAACAGACGGGTTCCAAATCAGAAAAGGAGTGTATATATTGTCACCCTGCTTATTTAACTTATATGCAGAGTACATCATGAGAAATGCTGGGCTGGAGGAAACACAGGCAAGAATCAAGATTGCCAGGAGAAATACCAATAACCTCAGATATGCAGATGACACCACCTTTATGGCAGAAAGTGAAGAGGAACTAAAGAGCCCCTTGATGAAAGTTGAAGAGTGAAAAAGTTGGCTTAAGTTCAACATTCAGAAGACTAAGATCATGGCATCCAGTCCCATCACTTTATGGCAAATAGATGGGGAAACAGTGGCTGACTTTATTTTGGGGGGCTCCAAAATCACTGTGGATGATGATTGCAGCCATGAAATTAAGAGACACTTGCTCCTTGCAAGGAAACTTATGACCAACCTAGACAGCATATTTAAGGCAGAGACATTAGTTTGTTAACAAAAGTCCATCTAGTCAAGGCTATGGTTTTTCCAGTAGTCATGGATGGATGTGAGAGTTGGACTATAAAGAAAGCTGAGCACCGAAGAAGTGGTGCTTTTGAACTGTGGTGTTGGAGAAGACTCTTGAGATTTCCTTGGACTGCAAGGAGATCCAACCAGTCCATCCCAAAGGAGATCAGTGCTGGGTGTTCATTGGAAGGACTGATGTTGAAGCTGAAACTCCAATACTTTGGCCACCTGATGCAAAGAACTGACTAATTTGAAAAGACCCTGATGCTGGGAAAGATTGAGGCCAGGAGGAGAAGGGGACGACAGAGGATGAGACGGTTGAATGGCATCACCGACTCAATGGACACGAGTTTGGGTAGACTCCTGGAGCTGGTAATGGACAGGGAGGCCTGGCGTGCTGTGATTCATGGGGTCGCCGGGAGTCAGACACAACTGAGTGACTGAACTGAACTGAAAGGAAGTCATATTTTAAGTGGGGAGTTTAGGAGAAACTTTAAGGTAAGGTTTGCTTTATGGAAAGAAAATTGAAATTGAATGAACAGAGTTAGCGATTCACTTCAACCTTTAAAACAAACTCCTTTTTACAAAACCCATGGTGATCTTTGTTTAAATAAAATATTGTATGGAAAAAATTTCAAAGCCCATGAGCAATTCTTCTGGGAAAGAAGAGCAATTCTGATGAGTGTGGGAACCTCTCTTCCCCTCCTTATCCCCTCTTAATCCTCACCATCAGCACTCTCATACTCCAAATATTCTTTAGAATGTGCAAATAACTGCTCCAGGAGAAGTTTAATCTTCTCCTTTTTTCTCTCATATCTACCTTGAGGAATATGAAAGGATATTAATGTAATAACCTAATATTATCAATATTATTAATGTAATGTTATTAGTCTTTGTTAGGATCTTCCCTGGTAGCTTAGTCAGTAAAGAATCTGTCTGCAATGCAGGAGACCTGGGTTCGATCCCTGGGTTGGGAAGATCCCCTGGAGGAGGGCATGGCAACCCAATCCAGTATTCTTGCCAGGAGAATCCCCATGGTCAGAGGAGCCTGGCAGGCTGCCATCCATGGGTTCACAGTCAGACACAACTAAGCACAGCACATTAGATGTTATTGAGCCGAGATGCCTGGGGTGACATTTTTGATAGGGAATAAATGAATGTGTGTATTTTCTAAGAACAGTAAAATCTAGAGCACCAAGTTATAGTGGTGAATTAAGGGAAAAGCGAATCAAGATTAGAAAATCAAGAAGCATCTCAGAAGGTCCTCTGTGGTCTGATTTAGTTCACAGGAGCTTGGGAGCACAGCCTGATAAAAACAAGCTGTGGTTTCCCCCAACAATCCATTCTGCATATTTCTCTTGACTCTGGGGCAGAAATCAGCAACCAGTCCTGGATGGGGGTGGTTGCAGAGGGAGACATCTTTATGTAAATATTTTTTCACTGATACCCACAAACAAGAAGGAGGAAGATGTTTCTTTCACATGAAATAACATAAACAGACAAAATAAAACAAACAATAAAACAGAAGTTGTATAATATGTAGCTGAGAGATGCATAGTGAGCCGCCTCAACTAGCATTAATGGTCCGGCAAAGCTGGAATGGCTGACTGATGGAAAGGAAAGTTAATGAATTTAAATTTCTATCCACAAAGCAATAGGAACATACTGAGACACTTGGGCTTCCCTGATGGCTCAGATGGTAAAGAATCTCCCTGCAATGTGGGAGACCTGGGTTCAATCCCTGGGCTGGGAAGATCCCCTGGAGGAGGGCATGGCAACCCACTCCAGCATTCTTGCCTGGAGAATCCCCTGGATAGAGGAGCCTGGGGGCATAAAAGTTGGACATGACTGAGAGACCAAGCACAGTAGAGCACGTGTGGTCCTAGTCTTCCCAGTCTGAATGAAAACTTTTACCTGTAACCTCCACACTTAGGGTGAGTAAAAGGTAGAAAACATCTAACATGGAAAAAATAATCAGGAAATCTTGTGAAAAATAAGTCCCGAAAACTGTCTCACGTGGACCACCAAGTTCAAAGCCTAGCTCAAATTACAAGGGATGTATTCACTGACAAGTACTCTTCATCAAGTTTTTCTGGTGGAAGGGAAGTATTGCAAAGGAGAATAAAGGTTGCTCTGGACACAATCCAAGAAAATTGCTGTCTATTGGTATTTATCTATAAATGCCTTCTCAACATTTAATTAAATAGCGTTATTTTCAGTGTCAAGTTCTGCAGATTATAAGAATATTTTTACAGCAGTGCACTATTCTAACATGTATATAAACAATTCAGCACTTGATCTATTTGATGCCAAGCAACTTTGACCTTCACAATGCTGACATCTTGTTTTGTTAAGGCACAGGCATAGTTTATACCACAAAAAGAGATCTAATTGAAGGTCCTATTAATTCACAATTTCTGCTGTGTTTGAAGATTTTTGCAGTTTCTTTGGGTTGAAATGAAAAAGAAAGATGTATGTGTACAGCATGTTATTGTAAAACTGGCCCATTCCCTTCTCTGAGCTATAACATTTAAAGAAGAGAGTATTTGAAAAATGTCAGAGTGCTTAAAGAATAATATTTCTGAAATTATTATACAAGGTCAAGATGGAACATTAAAATCATCTTCATTGTGATCTTATGATTCACTCTGTTATTACAGAAGATAGCCATAGTTTGGCTTATCAGAACAACAGACTGGTTCAAATTTGAGAAAGGAGTCCGTCGAGGCTGTACACTGTCACTCTGCTTATTTAACTTCTATGCAGAATACATCATGGGAAATGCTGGGCTGGAAGACTCACAAGCTGGAGTCAAGATTTCAGGAGAAATAGCAATAACCTCAGATATGCAGATGATACCATTCTAATGGCAGAAAATGAAGAGGAACTAAAGAGCCTCTTGAGGGTGAGAGAAGACAGTGAAAAAGGAGGTTTAAAACTCAACATTAAAAAAACGAAGATCATGGCATTTAGTCCCATCATTTCATGGCAAATAGACGGGGGAAAAGTAGAGGCACTGACAGACTATTTTCTTGGGCTCCAAAATCTGTACATATCATTAGTTAGGATATATTTATTAGTGAGCCAGTTGGCTTGAGAAAAAATAATTATTGAGTTGACACCTGTAAAATGCTAGCAGAGGGGTTTGTTTACAAATTCTACTAGTTGTCTTCAGAAATATATATTATTAAATGAAGCATTTAGATACCCAAAATGGGACATGTGGAAATTCCAGAGGAGAGACTACCATCACACAACTAAATTCCAACTGTAATCTACAGCTTTAAATGCGATGGCTTATAGACCTCATCTACCCTACAAATCTCTGGATGGCCGTCCACAGTCAAAAGCATCACCATTAACCCAGTTTCCTAAACCAAAGAGATGGAGATCATTCTCAAAGCCTCTGTTTCCTGCACCTCTCATTTCTAAACAATCACAAAGTCATATCTACTAATCCTTTACCACCTAATTATTTTCTAAATGTCCCCACTCTTCTCATCAGGACCCACAAAGCTCTGGGTCTACAAAGATAAATCCAACAATCATTTTTCTTTCAAGTGTCTGCTTCTTGCAAATCAAATGCAACTTCCTTTTATATTATTGTATCTGCTCTATATTTAAATAAAACTCTTGTTGACTAAGTCAAAATGTATATTTTCAAGTATATCCACATTCTCCTTATTCTCCATGTCAGAAAGTCTCAACTTCACAGCCTAATTTAAGTGGTGAAAGGTTGCAAGTGGGAAAAATAAAATGAGTTACCTACTAAGAAGAATATTTAGGTGATATTTCCAAGTATCAGTATCCCATTGCACATCACCACTCTCCAATCCTAGTTATCACTCTGTAGCTCAAGGGGAAAATAAGGCAACAAGACACAGAGAATATTGTAGGTAAAAATGTGTCCTTGGCTCTTGGCTACTAGGGATACTTCAGAACTCTTCAGAGCTTTTGTTTTCTAAATTCATTCTCTTTGAATCTCCGGTTGGTAACTGGGATTGGGACTTGTAAGTGTACCAAAGTCAGTGCCCTAAGAGACTTCTTTAACTTCTACGGTGCATATGAAGCCAAGCTCTGTGATATCTTCTTAGAAATAATCAGTTGTGATATTTCATTTTATTCTATGACATTCTGACACAAATGATTTTCTTGGGCTCCAAAATCACTGCTAATGGTGACTGTAGCCATGGAATTAAAAGATGCTTTCTCATTGGAAGAAAAGTTATGACCAACCTAGACAGGATTTTAAAATGCAGAGACATTACTTTGCCAAAAAAGGTCTGTCTAGTCAAAGCTATGGTTTTTCCAGTACTCGTGTATGGATGTGAGAGCTGGACCATAAGGAAAGCTGAATGTTGAAGAACTGATGCTTTTGAGCTGTGGTGTTGGAGAAGACTCTTGAGAGTCCTTTGGACTGCAAGGAGATCAAGCCACTCAATCCTAAAGGAAATCAGTCCTGAATATTCATTGGAAGGACTGTGCTGAAGCTGAAGCTCCAATACTTTGGCCACCTGATGCGAAGAACGGACTCATTGAAAAAGACCCTGACGCTGGAAAAGATTGAAGGCAGGAGGAGAAGGGGACGACAGAGGATGAGATAGTTGGATGGCATCACTGACTCAATGGACATGAGTTTGCACAAGCTCTGGGAGTGGATGATGGACAGGGAAGCCTGGTGTGCTGCAGTCCAAGGAGTTGCAAAGGGTTGGACACAACCTAGTGAATGAACTGAACTTCTGACCCAAAAGCAAAAAAAAAAAAAAAAAAGTAAAGCAGCCATTCTCCCTTCCTCTTCCTCATCTCATAAGTAGAATGGATTTTCTTTTTCAGACTAGGTAGTAGAAATGGCAAAATCTGGCTATGGTGAAATTTAGCTATGAAATATGTTGGACTTGGAGTTTGCATGTTATTAATGCAGAGCTAGTTATCATTATGAGTACCATGCAGTTTCAATACTTGGTTCAGTTCCTAAGAAGCTGAGCATCTGGAAATGATACCTAAACATATTAGTATGCTTGAAATCTTTATCCCTAAAAATAGGTGTGCATTTCATGGAGATAGGCAGTGTGTGTTTTGTGACAGCACATCAGCACATCTAGAGATGACACACTGAGCGAAATTTGATTTTGTTTCACTTTAAAGGCTCATCTAAAAGAAATTTGCCATTTCCATCATATTAAAATAAATCACAGATTTACTATTTTGTTTGTTGCTGTGACTTGTTAATTAAATCACAATGCGGTTGTGCTTATTAAGTTACAAATTATACCTTTTGGGGAAAGAACAAGTTCTGAAGTGGAACATGTTTACTTGATGTATTCCCTCTCATCTGCCTTAAGGGGAGATATAATTAAATGTAACAAAGCAAAAGGCAAGTGAATGTGAGGAGAAAACATTGTGAGAAAATTTCTTCCAGCTGAATAAAGCTGTAACAATCTAAAGGCAGACAAATTTCTATGGATGAAAAGCTAACTTGAATCCAAAATTAGATTTTAAACTAGGAAATTTTGCTTTTAAATTTTTGTTGGACTTTCAAAATTGTCTAAAATATGATGAAAATTAAGCACCCTACATTCTCTCTCTCATCCACCCAATCATCTTCCCATTACCAACTTAAATATGCCCAAATGCTCATATGAGCCAAAGGCAAAATAGTATTCAACTTCAATTAGGGACTCCAGTAATTGAAAATGTTCAATATTTTAGACCTGGACTGTCCAATATGGTAACTACTAGCCACATGTATCTTTTCAAATTTTTATTTAATGAATTCATGATTAAAAACAAGCAAAATTAGGATTTAGTTCCTCACTAACCACATTTAAAGTGCTCAATCAGTTCAGTTCAGTTGCACAGTCATGTCCGACTCTTTGTGACCCCATGGACTACAGGATGCCAGGCCTCCCTGTCCATCACCAACTCCAGGAATTTACTCAAACTCATGTCCATTGGGTTGATGCCATCCAACCATCTTATCCTATGTCATCCCCTTCTCTTCCTGCCATCACCAAAATCAGGGTCTTTTCAAATGAGTCAGTTCTTCACATCAGGTGGCAAAAGTGTTGGAGCTTCAGCTTCAACATTAGTCCTTCCAATGAATATTCAGGACTGATTTCCTTTGGGGATGGACTGGTTGGCTCTCCTTGCAGTCAAAAGGACTCTCCAAGAGTCTTCTCCAACACCACAGTTCAAAAGCATCAATGCTTCAGTGCTCAGCTTTCTTTATGGTCCAACTCTCACATCCATACATGACCAGTGGAAAAACCATAGCCTTGACAACAGACCTTTGTTGTAAAGTAACATCTCTGCTTTTTAATATGCTGTCTAGGTTGGTCATAACTTTTCTTCCAAGGAGTAAGCGTTTTTTAATTTCATGGCTGCAGTCACCATCTGCAGTGATTTTGGAGCCCCCCAAAAATAAAGTCAGCCACTGTTTCCATTGTTTCCCCACTTATTTGCCATGAAGTGATGGAAACGGATGTCATGATCTTAGTTTTCCGAATGCTGAGTTTTAAGCCAACTTTTTCACTCTCCTCTTTCACTTTCATCAAGAGTCTCTTTAGTACTTCTACGCTTTCTGCCATAAAAGTAGTATCATCTGCATATCTGAGATTACTGATATTCCTCCCAGCAATCTTGATTCCAGCTTGTGCTTCCTCCAGCCCAGAGTTTCTCATAATGTACTCTGCATATAAGTTAAATAAGGGGTTACAATATACAGCCTTGATGTACTCCTTTTCCTATTTGGAACCAGTCTGTTGTTCCATGTCCAGTTCTAACTGTTGCCTCCTGACCTGCATATAGGTTTCTCAAGAGGCAGGTCAGGTGGTCTGGTATTCCCATCTCTTTCAGAATTTTCCACAGTTTATTGTGATCCACACAGTCAAAGGCTTTGGCATAGTCAATAAAGCAGAAGTAGATGTTGTTCTGGACCTCTCTTGCTTTTTAGATGATCTAACAGATATTGGCAATTTGATATCTGGTTCCTCTGCTTTTTTGAAATCCAGCTTGAACATCTGGAAGTTCACAGTTCACGTACTGTTGAAGCCTGGCTTGGAGAGTTTTGAGCAGTACTTTGCTACGGTGTGAGGTGAGTGCAGTTGTGTGGCATTGTCTTTGCAATTGGAATGAAAATTGACATTTTTCACTCCTGTGACCACTGCTGTGTTTTCCAAATTTGCTGGCACATTGAGTGCAGCACATTCAAAGCCTCATCTTTCAGGATTTGAAATAGCTCCACTGGAATTCCTTCACCTCTACTAGCTTTGTTTGTGGAGTGGTGGCTGCGAGGCACTGGAGCGACTGTGAGGAAATATCCCATGTCCAAAGGCAAAGGAGAAGCCCCAGCAAGATGGTGGGGCGGGGGCGAGGTGGGGGGGGCAAAATCACGTTTAGAATCAAACCCCATACCCGCCAGAGAAGCTCAGATGGCTCAAACATACCTTGTGCACACTAGGTCCCAGAGACCCCACAAAGACTGAGACAGAACTGTGTTTGGATGTCTCCTGAGGAAGTATACATCCTGGAATGTGAAGTCGAGTGGGCCTTAGGAAGCACCACTATGAACAAAGCTAGTGGAGGTGATGGAATTCCAGTGGAGCTATTTCAAATCCTGAAAGATGAGGCTATGAATGTGCTGCACTCAATATGCCAGCAAATTTGGAAAACACAGCAGTGATCACAGGAGTGAAAAATGTCAATTTTCATTCCAGTTGCAAAGGCAATGCCACACGACTGCACTCACCTCACACGCTAGCAAAGCAATGCTCAAAATTCTCCAAGCCAGGCTCCAGTAATACGTGAACCGTGAACTTCCAGATGTCCAAGCTGGTTTTAGAAAAGGCAGAGGAAGAAAAAAATAAATAAATAAAAATAAAAAAGGAAAGGCAGAGGAACCAGAGATCAAATTGCCAACATCCGCAGGATCATCAAAAAAGCAGAAGAGTTCCAGAAAAACATCTATTTCTGCTTTATTGACTATGCCAAAGACTTTGACTGTGGGGATCAAAATAAACTGTGGAAAATTCTGAAAGAGATGGGAATACCAGACCACCTGACCTGCCTCTTGAGAAACCTGTATGCAGGTCAGGAAACAATAGTTTAGAACTGGACATGGAACAACAGGCTGGTTCCAAATAGGAAAGGGAGTATGTCAAGGCTGTATATTGTCACCCTGCTTATTTAACTTATATGCAGAGTACATTATGAGAAATGCTGGGCTAGAAGAAGCACAAACTGGAATCAAGATAGCTGGGAAAAATATGAATAACCTCAGATATGCAGATGATACTACTTTTATGGCAGAAAGCATAGAAGTACTAAAGAGCCTCTTGATGAAAGTGAAAGAGGAGAGTGAAAAAGTTGGCTTAAAACTCAACATTCAAAAAACTAAGATCATGGCATCTGGTTCCATCACTTCATGGCAAATAGATGGGGAAACAGTGGCTGACTTTATTTTGGGGGGCTTTTTTTGGGTTCCAAAATCACTGCAGATGGTGACTGTAGCCATGAAATTACGACGCTCACTCCTCAGAAGGAAAGTTATGACCAACCTAGATAGCATATTAAAAAGCAGAGACATTACAACAAAGGTCTGTTGTCAAGGCTATGGTTTTTCCTGTGGTCATGAATGGATGTGAGAGTTGGACTATAAAGAAGGCTGAGTGCCAAGGAATTGATGCTTTTGAACTGTGGTGTTGGAGAAGACTCTTGAGAGTCCCTTGGACTGCACAGAGATCCAACCAGCCATCTTAAAGGAGATCAGTCCTGGGTATTCATTGGAAGGACTGATGTTGAAGCTGAAACTCCAATACTTTGGCCACCTGATGCGAAGAACTGACTCATTTGAAAAGATCCTGATGCTGGGAAAGATTGAGGGCAGGAGGAGAAGGAGACAACAGAGGATGAGATGGTTGGATGGCATCACCAACTCAATGGACATGAGTTTGAGGAGACTCCGGGACTTGGTGATGGACAGGGAGGCCCGGCGTGCTGTGGTCCATGGGGTTGCAAAGAGTTGGACACGACTGAGTGACTGAACTGAACTGAGGAGGTACAGGTCAGCAGTGGACTGCTGCAGGGGCCCAGGCTCTGGGTGCAGTAGACCTGGTTATGGCATAAGTCCTCTTGGAGGAGGTCGCCATTAACCCACCATAGAGCTGCCAGAACTAACACAGGACTGGGGAACAGACTCTTGGAGGGCACAAACAGAACCTTGTGTGCACCAAGACCCAGGAGAAAGGAGCAGTGACCTCACAAGAGACTGACTCAGACTTGCCTGTGAGTGTCCAGGAGTCTCTGGCGGAGGTGTAGGTCGGCGGTGGTCTGCTGCAGGGTCAGGGGCATTGAGTGCAGCAGTGTGTGCATGGGACCTTTTGAAGGAGGTCGCCATTATCTTCATTACCTCCACCATAGTTTGGCCTCAAGTCAAATAACAAGGAGGGAACACAGCCCCGCCCATCAATAGAAAACTGAATTAAAGATTTACTGAGTATGGCCCCACCCATCCAAACAAGACCCAGTTTCCCCCTCAGTCAGTCTCTCCCATCAGGAAGCTTCCATATGCCTCTTATCCTCCTCCATCAGAGGGCAGACAGACTGAAAGTGCTCAATAGCCATGTGTAACTACTGAATATTGTATCTATAAGATTTTTGTCATCAGAGAATGTTCCATTGTATAGCACTGTTGTAGCTGCACATTAGATTTAATTTTATCCTTTTTATATAGGCTTCTGCAGAGCACTCTCCAATAGGGCTTTCCATGGTAACAGAAATGTTCTATTGTTGCAATTAGCCATAGCAAAAGAAGAGACAATCCTGTCCCTGAAGGTGAGACTATGAAAAGATAAAAAAATACCACCTCTGTTGTATGACTTAACATATATTAAAATACTCTCTTAAAAAATATCTTCCCTTGCTAGCATAATAACATGTAAAGTTTCCAGTTTTAGTCAATCTTCTGAAACAATGAAAGTCTTATTAGTTATGCTACATAGAAGTGATAACTCATACCAACTGTCAGCATCTTAACTGCTAATAGAACTTTCTGTGATAATACAAATGTTCTATACTTGAAATTTCCACTGCCACATGGCAGCCACTAGCCACATTCAATTACTGAGCATGTAAAATGTGGCTGGTGCAACTAAGAAACTGAATTTGTGGTTTTATACAATTTTAATTCATTTTGATGTAAATGGCCACATGTGGCTCCTAGCTTCTATCTATAGGGAAGAGGTGAAGACATTAACAGGCATGTTAAAGCATGGTGCATGCGTGCTATATCGCGTCCAACTCTTTGCGACCCTTTGGACTGTAGCCTACCAGGTTCCTCTGTCCATGGAGTGGTAATCTGAATTAAAAGATGGCCCCAAGATTTCACTCCTTGGTACACATACTCTCTCCCTAAGAGTGGGTGGGAGCTGTGAACATAATGGGATTTTACTCTTTTTATTTGGTTCAGTTCAGTTCAGTTGCTCAGTCACGTCCAACTCTTTGCGACCCCATGAAATTGCAGCACGCCAGGCCTCTCTGTCCATCACCAATTCCTGGAATTCACCCAAACTCATGTGCATGGAGTCGGTGATGCCATCCAGCCATCTCATCCTCTGTCGTCCCCTTCTTCTCCTGCCCCCAATCCCTCCCAGCATCAGGGTCTTTTCAAATGAGTTGACTCTTTGCATGTCAGTTAACTCTGAGTTAATCAACAGTGGTTTTCCTGGATGGGCCCAGCCTACTCTGGTGAATCCTTAAAGAGGACTGTGCTCTTCTTGAAGAGACTGATTTGAGTATGAGAAAGATTGAAGATGCAAATGCAATGTTTGCTATTTCTAAGAGCTGAAAGTAGTCTCCAGCCAGCAGCCAGCAAGAAAACAGAGCTTCAGTTCTACTGTTGCAAGGGACTGAACTCTGCCAACAGTCTGAATAATCCTGGGTAAGAATCCTGAGCCTCAGATGATGTCACAGCTCTGCGCACACTTTGAGACCCTGAGCAGAGGACCCAGTTAACTCATGCCTGGACTCCTAACCCTCAGAAACTGAGATAATAAATGTGTGTTGGTTTAAGCCATGAAGTTTGTGGTACTTGTTAAGCAGCAACAGAAAACTAATATAGAAAATTTATGCTTAACCTGTTTAAGAAAACCTGCTTTAAAAATTTTAGCAGAATGACTCATAAAATTATGTTGTCTATTCTTAACTCTCCTAAAGTAGATATTAAGGTATTTGGCAAATTTTGTTAGCCTGATTTTATGAATTGGAAAAGGAGGATGAGAAGGAAGAAAAGGTAAACTTCGTAACAATGATAAGTGTAGCAATGATAACAATAAGTGTTCAAAGTGATAATGGCAATAAGGCTGATGCTAACAATACACATTTACTGATTTATGCCATGCTTTAAATAACTAGAATAACCAGTGACATTTTACTTTATATTTATTTCAATGTGCAATTTGATTATTTCTCAGAAATTTTTCTTATCAATAAGGGAAGTATCTTTGAATCAGAATCATTGTTTTTATCCACAATAATGAATATACAAAATACATGATCTGAATTTGAGTTGTTAAATGGCTAAGATTTGAACCACTAAAAAGCAGAAACACTTTAACAGGAATTTATATTTTTAAAAATCTCAAATTAACATTTTTTAAAAAGAAATACTTGTAGTTTCCTGGATTGGAGACTAAAGCCATTAGGATAACCTTATTGTTAACCTCAGAAAGAAAGAATTATGGTGATAAAAAAATGTTTGACCTCTCTATTGATTTAGTTTATCCATTTTATAAAATTAAATTCTGTATCTGAACCAAATCTGTTTAAAAGGATTTTCACCATGAAAATACATTTCATTATATGTAGGATACCTTGACCCAGTAGAAACTGAAGATCATATATATCTACACAGAGACAAAATCTCCTCTTATAATAAACCATAACTAGAATACAGTGTTCTTTTACATGATAACAAAAAGATAAAATGTAGGTCAGACATTCAGAGAAATAAAAAAGGAAAACATATCTTTATGATTTTACTCAACAGAACTAAGTGTTCTTAGTTCAAAGAACAGGTCAGTCCTAGTTCTTTGGGACAGAAAGATGATGTGCTGATAATAAACAGGGAGGCAGACCCAGCTACCAACAATCAGAGTATCATTTTGCTAACCAGGTTATTCCATTTGTAGATGTTAATAAAGCTTTACTTGCCTCAAGATGGATGTTCATAGACTAGATGATTTCTTGAGGTCCTGAGCTCTTTTTAAATCCTTGCCAATCAAAATCCTGAACTTACATGGGCAATGGTATTCACAGAACTCTTCCCATCAAAGATCACTTGAACTGTATCACTTAGGACTGTTTTTCGTCAACCCAGTGCATAGTTCAAGCAGAGATGCTCTGCTGTTCTAATCCTAAACCTTGGGAAAAAATTGTTATGCCCTTTTTGTTCTTGCTATCACAGAGAGAAGTAGCACTTCTAGCTAGATGTAGTTGTATCACGAGGCAGCAGCAAGAAACATCAACTCCAAGCTGAACCCACAGCATTGAACAAATGGTCTCTCCTTTTAGATTCCTATCTATTTTTGCCTCAGAGAAAGAATGAGGCCACTGGTAAAGACATCTGCTCCTTATACCCAACAGAGAAACTTCCTGTCCTACAGCACTGGTAAATTGTGGTGATGTCAAGGAGGCTGAATGCGGAAAGGACAGAGACATCATCTTCCTTCATGACTCAAAGCAAGTCTCTTTTATTCAATAAATATTTGAGAAACTACTCTGAGCAGATTTTAAGTTAGACATTGGTGCTGCATGGTGCAAAAGCATTGTGAGGATGTTCTAGAGATTGGCTGACAACAATGTGCTTATAGTTAACAATATTGTACTGTACCATTAAAAATTTGTTAAGAGGGTAGAACTCATATTACCTATTCTTACCACATTAAAAAAAAAGAATATATATTTGTCATCCTAGTAAATATGTACACATGAAGCAATCAATATTTGGGGGAAGTTAAAAAAGAAGACAAAATATCGTCAATTTTTCCCCCTCATGGATTACAAAGCCATGCTGCTGCTGCTGCTGCTGCTGCTAAGTCACGTCAGTCATGTCTGACTCTGTACAACCCCATAGAAGGCAGCCCACCAGGCTTCCCCGTCCCTGGGATTCTCCAGGCAAGAACACTGGAGTGGGTTGCCATGTCCTTCTCCAATGCATGAAAGTGAAAAGTGAAAGGGAAGTTGCTCAGTTGTGTCCGACTCCTAGCAACCCCAAGGACTGCGGCCTATCAGGCTCTGCCGTCCGTGGGATTTTCCAGGCAAGAGTACTGGAGTGGGGTGCCATTGCCTTCTCCATATAAAGCCATGGAGGAGGTCAGATATTAACCAAGTCATAAAAATATATGATTAGAAATGTAATACATATTCTAAAATGAGGAACCTACTTTAGATTATAGACAGCTTTAGCGAAACAGTCACGGAGACACCAATCTGTGAGCTAAGGACAAGTAGGCATAGAAAGAGGTCTGGTGGTTGGAAAGGAATGCTCTAGACAGGAGGAGGAAGGGGAGTGTGGGTGGAGACTCAAAACAGAAACAGCTTCATGCGTTTGAAGAGCTTAAGGGCTAGTGTGGAGAGACCAGCAGACAAGGATCCCTGGAAGTCAGGACTAGCTCATGCAGAGCTTGTGGGCCACTTAAGAAATGTGCATTTTCCCTGAGAGCAATCTGTTAAAGTGCTCTAAACAGATGAGGTTCATAATTCAATTTATTTTTTCAAAGAAAGTATGGGGGAGATATTTATGAAGACAGTAGGGCTCATTAAACCTAAATTATCTTACTAGTTCAAAAAGTTTCTTAGCAATATATTCTCTAAGCTCATTCAGTTGTCATTACACAGGTTTCTGACTTTACAAAGTGAGACAGCATGTGAACCTGGGCCCACATATCACTGTCTTTTCCTCAACCTAGGCCATCCCCACACATTAGCTAAGCTTTCTCAACTATGGCACTAATGACATTTGGAACCATGTGCGTCTTCCATAGGATCTGAAAAGCGTGTTTGAAGCACCTCCCCTCCTCTTCACCACAGTGCTTGAAGTTTCTATTTCTTAGGTCCCCTTTCCTCAGGTCTCTGTAATGGTAACGGTGCAAACGGAGGTGTTCGCTAAGCACAAAGAAGGTTAAAAAGAATTCATCACTCAAAGCCAATCACCACTAGTGTATATAATTCCAAATTTTAAAAAATTGAATTTTAATGTTTGAACATAGGCTTTTAATTCGTGTTTGTTTTTTTAATTAAAATTTGGACTTATTTCATTATCAACAAATATATTTTTGTACCATTAAAAAAAAAAAAAATAAGTCCACAAACGTCATCAGTGAGTTTGAGAAGCAATTCATGTACGGATAAGTGCACAGATTTGGAGACAAGTTATCAGGTCTGGAATCTTGGTTCTGCCACTATTCGTTTGGGCAATAATTTAATCTTTCTATGCCTCAAGTTCCCCACTTATAAATGGGGCTATTAACAAGTCTATGTCACCGAGCTGTTGTGAGGAACAAGTGAATTCATATGTTTGAATATGAATTAATATATGTGAGAATAGTTCCTTGAACATTGGAAGTACTATTTTTTAATTTTCATTATTGGTTTATAAAACTAATTGTATGTATTTCAGTTCAGTTCAGTCACTCAGTTGTGTCCAACTCTTTGTGACCCCATGAAATGCAGCACACCAGGCCTCCCTGTCCATCACCAACCGTATTTAGGTATGTGCATAAATCGAAGAATAGATAAATTTGGTTAAGAATAGATAAAATAAACAGCAAGAGCCTAAAATATGGGAAACTACCTAGAGGCCACAAATCAAACTGAAAATCAACCTATAGGTAACAATAATTAAGGATCTCCTACTATATCAGTGGTCTGTTCTTTAAGGGAAAGGGGCTAAAGAAATAGAAGACCTAATTCCACTCTCTAGGGGGTTTACATGCTGTATTGAAAAACTGAACAATGTTAAACTATATACTAATTGTGCCAGGTACCACAGAGAGATATTAAAGAGCCAGATACATGGCACATACAAGAAGTGCCAAATAGGAGGAAAAAATTTTAAAAAGGTGGTGGCAATTTATTGTAATGCTGTAATGGTGTGTCTTGGACAGACATGGGTGTCTCATAGCTTGTACTAATGAAAACTTTAAGATACAACCTAAGTGTTCATCAACAGATATCTTTAACTATATCATGGGACATACATCCATTCAAAATGATTATATAGTTTTCTTTTTTTTTTTTTTGAAACAGGAAAATTCCCAGGGCATATGGCATACCAGTATGAAAAAAATGTATGTTATATAATAAAATGTACATCATGTTCCAATGTATAATTAAAATGTGTGTGTGGATATTTGTATACATTCTGAGTGCCTACAAAATGAAGAAACAGCACAGTTTCAATACTTATTTCTTTGGATAGTAACTCTCTTCAGAAACTACTGTTCTTTTTTTTATATTTATGTCTACTATTTATATTTTTTTTAAAGCTAAGCACTGAAATTCTTATTTAGGAAAGAAATTGGGAGAGAACAGGAAATATTAAAAGAAAATATGCTTTTCCTAACACTGACAAAGCACATCAAAGAGCTGACATGGTGTGCGTTTTATTTTGTAGATCTCTCAAAATTTATTATAGAGCTACTCAGTGCACTTTTAATGTAATGATTAGCTTATATTATGCAGTTCTTGAGTAGAATTTGGGTCAACTCTGCATGCTCATTACTTGTGCAAGAAGCTAGGACAGACAACTTTCACAGCTTGAAAAGTATTGATACCACTGATGGAGGAAATGCTTTCTAAGCACGGAAATGGCACTTTAAGAGAGTAAGGGGAACGCTGCAGGTTTCCTGGTCACTGAAATATACATAAGGGTCATTTAGAGAGTAAGAGTTCCAAACACTAACTCTGTAATCAGAGAACACAGCTGGAGCAGAATACTGGGAAATACTTGAATTTCATGGCCCGAGTCTTGTGTTTAGCACAACAACTCTGCCACAGAGAAAGTTTGTTGCTTGAGACCCTAATACAAAGGTAAGAGAAAGTCCCAAACAAGTTAGTTTCTCCATTTTGAAAAAGATAACACCCAAGTGACAGACTGTAAATACTTCTATCTGGGAGGAAATGGCTCAAAACCTCAGCAGACTGTATGCCAAACTACCCTTTTCCTCTGCACAGTCACAGGACAATGGCAGCCAAGCACATAGTAGGATATGAAATCCCTCTTGCATTTCTACCCTCTACCTTCACCCACTATCCTTTCTGTCCCCATATGAAGACCAAGATGGTCAGGCCACTGGCCCTTGCTTCTCAGGAAAAAAAGAGATGATCCACCATCACTAAGTAAAAACAAGCGGCTCTGATACATTTAAACTGAGCTCATTCTATGTCCACAATTGTAATTTGGAACAAGTTACCTAAACTGCCTGGGCTGTGAGAGATGAATTTGAACCTTTAAGCTTATTTTTAGCTCCACAATTCTATGTTTCCATAATGATTAAATTCATAGGCATTAATAAATACCTTAAACACGTCAAGGAATATTTGGGCTTTCGGTGAGCAAGGCTTGGAAAACACTAAAGAAAAAAGAGAAAAATTAAAATGTATTCCTCAGGATAAAATTTCAAGCACTGACAACCTGGGCAAGAGAGAGAATTTGAGTTTTTCTAAAATCTTTCAGACCACACAACAAATGTGGCTACACATTGCTCCACCCACTACATAGCTACTGTGCTGAGATGGTATACCACGCGTAATGCCTTCAGGAGGCCCAGAAAACTCTTAAATGGATCAAATCAGAAAGCACTGATAGCCCCATTGAAAATTCTTCACTTTTATGTTTCCAATAAAATATCTAAACAATTTAGTTTTGGATGAGCTTTAAATTTATCACTGCTCATCAGAACTAAATTCTTATAGGGTTCTACCCATTACTAAGTGTTGCACAGCAAACTACAAACGAAATCTTAAGAAAGAGCTCAATATTTTGTAGTACACTTAACAGATTGAGCAAAACATTTTTGTTTGTGGGAAAATAATAATGACTATAACGAACATGTTTTGTCTAACTAGATTGCTTCAAATACCACAGTCTGTAGGAAAGACAAATTAAAAACTGAGCTTTTATATGAGTTGGCAAAGTGTTTTTGTATCCTTTCTTCTTTGACTCTATTAAGGGCTGATTTCACGTTGCTGCTGCTGCTAAGTCACTTCAGTCGTGTCCGACTCTGTACAACCCCATAGACGGAAGCCCACCAGGCTCCCCCGTCCCTGGGATTCTCCAGGCAAGAACGCTGGAGTGGGTTGCCACTGCCTTCTCCAATGCATGAAAGTGAAAGTGAAGTCACTCCGTTGTGTCCAACTCTTCGTGACCCCATGGACTGCAGCCTACCAGGCTCCTCCATTCATGGAATTTTAGTAAAATATCCTTTCTTCTTACTTTAGGCTTTTATTCTGTTTTCTGAACTTCTTTTGTTCAAACTTGATTTTTTTTCTTCCAAAGCTCTCTATTATTTCCCCCCAAGCTTATTTTTCCAGCAACTCTATGTTTTCTCTCTTTAGGCACCCTAGAACATGTTCTTTTTTTTTTTTTTCCCAGATGGCTTTTATCTCATTAGTCTTTTTCCTCTTAGTTTTGATATACAATACTTTCTCAGCCAGTAAGCAAGGACAAAATCTGCACATATAATTTTGACTTCACTTTATGCTCTCACTGATCTGATTTGTCATCTCTTCCAATTGCAGCAAGCAAACTAAGCAATTGCTATAAAATTAAGTTACTTTTGCTCAGGTCAGATCTGTCAGTGTGGGCTTTCTAAAACTTAGAACACATCACTTCTTTATCCTAGTTAGATTAAAATCTTGAATGAATCTCCAGCTTGTCTGCATTGGCATAGTGACTCCCACCATAAAGTATTAGGATGTACAATATCTGGCTCCTGCTGATTCCTCAGGTTTCTCCTCCAACAATTTTTCTGTTGCAATTTCTGCTCAACATACTCGAATCCTGGCAGTTTCTCCAAACACTATGTCTTCAGGTGTCTTTGCCTCTCCCCTTCCTCTCAGGGAATAGCCAGCTCTTTCTTTCTTCGATTCATCTCAAGATTCACACCGTGGAAAGCCTTCTTACCTTTTTCTCCCCCCACTCCTTAGCCCTGGATTTGACTGAGTCACTAAATTCCTTTGTTTCTCTCTCAGAGGATTTACCTCTAGGTTTTGTTAGAGGTGGTGGTTTATTTAGAAATCGCCCTCCTCAATGGATGCTAGCCTATAAATTGCAAATTTATGGTAAATATGCCCTTCATTTGCTTATTTTCACAATAAAAATTTTGCTGCCACAAAATAATGTTTGTGAGAAAAATTTATTTGTACTACCAAATAACAAATGAGAAAGGCCACTAGAAATCCTAAGTGCCATGCAATAAGATCAGCCACAATAAGATCATTAGTGTTGTAAGTGTTAAAAGGGGAAAAGGTCAAGGATGTAGGTCTGCTTGCAACTTTTGTGAAGCTTGAATCATTACTCATACACTTCTACTTTTCCTTTGAACTTGTACAAGATGGAAGCCCCTGGGGCAAAAGCCAACTAAAACAAAGGTTCCTACCATTTATCCCATTCAAGCAGACTTTTACTCTGTCCTCAACATAAAGTACTCCCGAGCCCACTGTTAAATGAGAAATGGGGCTACTGTTCCATGGGGCCAATTCTGAGCCCTCAACACCTCTCATTCTAAACCTCCCTCCTCCCTGGGTGCCTACTCCAATGGATTTGGCCCATTTAGTCCATGCCCCTCCTTACTTTGCTTGTGCTATGGATACATGCTGCTAAGTAGCATTTAGTCATTATCTCATTTGAAGTTCACACAAATCCCATAATACTGGTTCTATTATCTCCCCCTGTTGTATAACTAAAGGAACCATAGCTTGAATTAACCAAATTACCCCAAAGTGAAGCAGGCAGAGAGAGGCAGAGCTGGACTCTGAAGCAGGTTCTGGCCAACTGCAGATGCTGAGCTCTTAATCACTATTCAGCACTGTCACCTGAAAACAGTTTCATCAAACTTTTCACTGTAGATGAACCCCTGTCTGATATTCTTCATGAAAATGGTCTAAAATAAATTTTGTTCATGAATATGTCTTTAATTTCCTCTTGTATTAGGAAATTAGTACATTTCCTCTTGTATTCTCCTTCTCTTTGTTCAGCATAAAGTGCATGCATGCTCAGTACATCTGACTCTGTGCAGCCCCATGGACTGTAGTCTGCCAGGTTTCTCTGTCCATGGAATTTCCCAGGCAAGAATACTGGAGTGGGATGCCATTTCCTCTTTCAGAGGATATTCCCAACGCAGGGATCGAACCTGTGTCTCCTGCATTGGCAGGTGGATTCTTTATGACTGTGCCACTTTGGAAAAAGCTCACCTAGTAAATTATATTCTATTGGACCTGGATATAAGGAGTATTAATAGGGATGAATGAAGACTAAATTACTTGGAGCTTTAATTCCCTAATTAGGATTGTCAAAGGGGCAATCTAGAGACTGGACTGGGATGAAATCTGAAAACAATAATCAATATTTACTGGACCTTTACTATATTCCAATCACTTTGCTCTGTTTTAATTGTTTCATTTGACCTTCATATTAACTCCATTAAAGTAGATATTTTTGTTTTTTTCCTGTTACAAATGAGGAAACGGAGGCAAAGGGAGTTTACATAACTTACTGAAGTTCACATCTTTGTAATTTCTGAAACCAGCCGTCAAAATCTGAGGCCAAACTCTCAACCATTAAGCTATGCTGACTGTCAGGAGACTGGCATCCTTCACTCAGTCTAGTTTCTGTGAGATGGACGGCCCAAAAGAGGAACAGGAACTGCTAATATAGACCCTATCAAGAGGTGGTGCATTTCCCATCAGTAGAGGCAAATGCTGGAATGACTATTCTTTAGGAATATTTCTTATTATAGTGGAAGAAGTCCATGATATTCCTCCAGAACAGGAAAGAAAACTGCGGCCCTAGAAACCTGGAGAAGTTTCTGACTCCTAATTTTCTAACATTTAGGCAAAAGTCCTAAAAGGTTGTTGTTGAATCACGTGAAGACACGGGGATTCTTGGCCCCCAGAGGAGAAGAATTCAATCCGGAGCCAGAGACGAGGCTTGATCGCTCGGAGCTTTTGTGTAATCAAGTTTTATTAAAGTATAAAGGAGATAGAGAAAGCTTCTGACATAGGCATCAGAAGGGAGCAGAAAGACTACCCCCTTGCTAGTGTTAGCAACAAGGTTATATACTACTACTACTACTACTACTACTACGTCGCTTCAGTCGTGTCCGACTCTGTGCGACCCCATGGACTGCAACCCACCAGACTTCTCCATCCATGGGATTCTCCAGGCAAGAACACTGGAGTGGATTGCCATTTCCTTCTCCAATGCATGAAAGTGGAAAGTGAAAGTGAAATCACTCAGTTGTGTCCGACTCTTAGTGACCCCATGGACTGCAGCCTACCAGGCTCCTCCATCCATGGGCTTTTCCAGGCAACAGTACTGGAGTGGGGTGCCATTGCCTTCTCCCAAGGTTATATACTCTCCAATGAATCCAAAGAATGTCTGGAGGTTGTAAAGACCTCCCATAATCTACATTTTAAGATAACAGAATTAGCCAGAAGGTTTAATACAGTGACTGTCCTCAGGCAGGATACATTATTGTTATATAATCCTTGTAAAGACCAGGTCTACTCCCATAATTTACATTTTAGGATAACAGAATTAGCCAGAAGGTTTAATCCAGAGACTGTCCTTAATCCAGAGACTGTCCTCAGGCAGGATACATTATTGTTATATAATCCTAAGGAATGTAGAGAAGGAAAAAAAGTTTGTCCTTTCTTCCTCCTTGAGAATTCCAGACCCCTCTCTCCTTTGGGGGCCCCTAGATTCCTTATCAACCTGCCTAGGAAATGACTCTCTCAGTCCATACAGTCAAAGCTATGGTTTTTCCAGTAGTCATAAATGGATGTGAAAGTTGGACCATAAAGAAGGCTGAGCACCAAAGAATTGGTGCTTTCGATGCTGCAAAGACTCTTGGGAGTCCCTTGAATAGCAAGGAGATGAAACCAATCAATACTAAAGGAAATCAACCCTGAATATTCATTGGAATGAATGATGCTGAAGCTCTAATATTTTGGCCACCTGATGTGAAGAGATGACTCATTGGAAAAGACCCTGGTGCTGGGAAAGATTGAGGGCAGGAAGAAAGGGGTGACAGACGCCAAGATGGTTGGATGGCATCACCAACTCAATGGACATGAGTTTGAGCACATTCCGTGAGACAGCATGCCAGGGAAGCCCAGTATGCTGTAGTTCATGGGGTCACAAAGAGTCAGACACAACTTAGTAACTGAACAACCAGAGCATTTACCACATGTACTACAATGACTGGCTTCTCTCCCAGACTTTTACGTATTTGAACGTAGAACTGTCTAGTTCTTGTTAGCATTTCCAATATCTGATACAGTGTAGGCTCTCCATATGCATGTAAAATGTTTCTTCTAGTAAAACAAAGTTTTACTGAAGGGATTACAGATCAAGACTTTAATGAATGATATAATCTCTGGGTTATCATACAGGATTTATTTTTTATTTGGGGAGGGGCAGTTTATATTCACACATAGTTCAATATTCAAGGGGTACAAAAGGGCATGCAATGCAGAAATCTCTCCCCAGATCCTGCCCTCAGCCACCTAGTTTACCCAGAGAGGGACAATCAAAGGTATCAATTTTTAAAGTAAGCCTCAAAAGGTATTTTACATTTATGTTAATATAAATTCATTTTCTTCCTCATTCCTTTCTACAAAAATGTAGCACACGAGTCCAGCTGCTCTGGAACTTGAGTTGATCCCTAAACAAAGCATCTCAAAGTGATTCCTATGACTATGAGTTGTCTCAGTTGTTATGCTTTTTTTTCTGTGTTTTATTTTTAAAAGTTATATCACTTTCTAATGTAAAGATGTTTCATTGTTTATTTACACGGTCTCTACCATGGACATGAGAGTGTTTCTAACAAAGCTGCCTATTCTTTCTAGTAAAACTTACTGTTTGGGAGCAGATTTTAGAGGCCATTTTATTAACACTATTATGTAATATTTAGGTTGTATCCTTACTAAAATTGTACATACATATAATTAAAAAGCAACATTATTCCAGAAGGTTTCTTTTAATAAGAATTATAAATATGACAGAAATCAACATCAAAGTTACAGCTGTTCTCACAAAAGGAATCTAAGTCTTTTGAAAAAGAAACAATCCAATATATTTAAGGTTGGCATAAGGTTTCCTAAAGTACAAAAGTCCAGAGATGACAGAAGAAAAATGGTCAATATATTCCAGAGTAAATGATATTTAAACACATTCTGTCAAAATTTTTGAATTACCATAAAACATTTAAATCTAGGAAGAAAATATGTTCATAATAAAAGAAAAACCCAACCTAGACTTATAAGTCCCTGTGATATAAAATAGAAGTCATGAAAGCAGCATTTGAGAGCCAAAAGGCAAATTTTAATGGTATTAGAAATTGATTTTTATGAAATATAATGATTAAAAAAATGCAAAACTAATAACATATACTTTGGTGGCAGAAAACAGAAATCATTCTAGCTACCTTTAAGTAAAAAGAACTTCAATATAAGGAAATAGAGTCTTAAAAATCATTTCAAGAAATGCAGGTATGGGTTCCGTTGTCTGTAGTCTAAGAACGACACTCAGAATAAGCCTCTGTGGCAGGTAGAAACTTCATGTCCCTTCAGGACAGTTGTTACTAGGAAATGACTGTCCAGTGACCACATTTTCCAACTTCCTTGAGTGTAGATAAAGCCAGGTCACTTAATAGCCCTCACCAATGGAATACAGTCAGAAGGGATGTGTGTCATTCCAGGGCCAGAGATTTTAAGAGGAAAATGTACTTTTTCCACAAGTCCTTTTTCTTTCTGCTATTTGGACACAAAAGATGAGAAGACTAGAGGATTCCAGAGCCACAGAATGGAAGAAAAGTGTCAGCCAACCAGGAATACTGGCACTGAACTATTTGAAAACTATTAAAGTGTGTTAAAAAAAATTAGGTATAAAATAAACTACAAGGATATATTGGATGATGTGGGAAATATGGTTAATATTTTAGATTAACTATAAATGAACTATAACCTTTAAGATGTTTGAATCACTACATTAAACACCTGTAACATATAATATTGCACAGCAACTACACTTCAATTTAAAATTTTTAAAGTAATAATTTTTTAAAAACATAAGAAAGTGTTAAAACAGTGAAATTTTATTGTTTATTTGTTGCAATAACTGAATCATTTTAATTAATAAAAGAGCCAAATTTGTTTGACTACAGACTTAAAATAAGCATCACAACTGGGAAGTTGAAGAATCAAGAGATTCTCTAGAATCACTGACATCCAAGGTTTTAGATGCTGTTGCTATCACTAAATTGCCCCAAGACACCCATGAAGCAAGCATGTGGACCCTGGAACGCAACTGCAGCAAAAACAGACAAGTCATCCCAGTAGCTGTGTTTCCTAATGGCAGGAGCAAAATACAAGAAAGAAAAGTACTGCCCAACTTAACCCCTGTAAAACTCACAAGAAGCATCTCATTGCCAAAACCTACTTACGTCCAGAATTTCTTCTACAAGAGCATCTAGAAAAATACACTCTTCTGTAGTAAAGCACACTGGAAGGAGGTGAGATCAGCTGCTGACTGACAATCCACCACAACCATCACTGCACTACGACTCCGATGTTTTTGCACAGAAAACACACATAGGTACGTGTAGGTCTAGAAGAAAATACACTAAAATGTTAAGAATACTTTCCCATGAAACAGGACAATATGGACAAATTTTATGTTTTTTTCCCCTTATCTTCCAAATTTTCTACAATGAATATGCATTACTTTTATCATGAAAACTTAAAAATAATTTTTAAAGTATAATGTACTGTTGCTGATAAAATATAATTTATTGTTAATGATACAATTCATCTCATTTTATTTTTAAAATGTAATATAATTCCATTCTTTACTTCGACCACCCAAAATTAGCCTCACACAAAGGTCTAGAAAAGTATTTAAAAAAAGAATTTCTGATAAATGTTAACCATTGTACACATTTTTCTTTTGCTATGATAGATGTCTGTATATGATTCATTTTCATAACTAAATTGGAAACTACCTTAAATACAGGAACCATTTTTTTACACACAAATAATCAAGTTAAGAAATGGATTATTGATTAAGCTAAGTAGATTTCCCCATGATTAGTAATGATATGAAAAGAACTTGTCAACAAAGGTTATTTAAAAAAAAAAAACAAAAAACTAAAGAATTAAGAAAATACGATGTTATTCTGATAACTCGTATAGGAGCAAAAAGAAAGAGAAACCAAAAAAATTATAGAACTTTGTCTGTGTATATCTCATTCACCTTAGAAAAGGGATTGGTTTAAACAGAAAATTCCAAAAGGGTAATAGTCTTACTGTTTTCTATTCAGTGGGCCAGAAGGGAAAAACATAAAAAATGAACAGCTGATGAGTAAGTGTGGCCAATTCTAGACTCTCAATTCAGTGAAGGGAATTGTGGTTTTTCAAGCAACATTCAGAATCCATTTTTCTGCCACCATTTGTCTCTATTCCATATCGAATGTTCTTTCTTTCTAGCCAGCCACTCTGATACAATGTAAGTAAAGAACCACCAGTGATGTTATAAATGAAGTACTTAGAAACTTGCAGTAATAGGAGATATTAGTAATAACCTTAATGAAAATTTGTAGCAACTCAATTCATCATTTGAAAAACTAGCAACAAATGGTAATTCGTGCTTTGTCAAGAGCTCAGGAAAAAAAAATCTATTAATTAAAAATGTGTAAGTACAAAGCTGCAGTACTGTAATCTCTGCTTAGTTGTATGAGTATTCTGTAAATTACCTCTCAGTGTTCCTAACCATTAATATTTCCTTAAATTTTCTTTTCCTAGGAATAGACACCTGTAAGACACTGTTTTTACTAAAAACCCTCCCAAACTGCCAGCAGCTACAACAACCAAGGCAGACTGTATTTCCCCAAATCGGCCATCTTCTGTTTTCTATAGTGTGACTTACTCCTCCTCCTCAAGCTATGGAGTTAATCCCCATGCCCTGGAACCTGGAAGGGCAGAGCCTGCTTCAACCAGTATCCTATGCATACTACAGAAGAAGTGACCACGTGGCTTCCTCAGGTTATTTTAAAAAGAGAAAAAAAGAAATTCTATTTCTGCTTTGGTCTCTTGGAATGCTTGCCCTACGGAATCTCTCTTGGGATTGTCATGCTTGAAACCCAGGTGCCATGAATAAAGAGGTCCAAACCAAAGTGAGACTGCTTATAGTATGATGGGTAACAGTTCCAGCTGAGCCAGGTCTTAGCCAGCTGAATCGAATCCTCATCTTTTACTATACATAAAAATCAACTCAAAATAAAGACTTAAAAATAAAGAGAAGAAAGCTTAGTGGAAAATTTCCTTGACGTTAACCTTGGCAATTATTTTTAGGATATGCTACCAAAAGCTCAAGCAACAAAAGGAAAAGCCTCTACAAAGCAAAGTTAACAATCAACAAACTAAAAAGGCAACCTATGGAATGGGAGGAAATATTTGCAAGCCATACGTTGGACAAAGGGCTTCTTATATTATTATATATATTCAAATTATATAAGGAACTCATACAACTCAAGATCAAAAAAACCCAATATTTTTCCAGAGAAGATATACAGCTGACCAACAGATAAGTGAAAAGCTACTCAGCATCACTAACCATCAGGAAAATACAAATCAAAACCACAGTAAGGTATCACTTTACACCTGTTTGGGTGTCTATTATATAAAAAAACAATGTTATTAATAAAAAAACATTATTTTTTTAAAGCCTATTATTAAAAAAAAAGTGTGACCGAAGATGTGGAGAAAAAGGAACACTTGTACACTGTTAGTGCGAATGTAAATTGGTACAGCCATTATGGAAAATAGTATGACAGTTGCTCAAAAAACTGCAAATAGAACTACCATATGATCCAGCGATCTCTATTTTGGGTAGATACCAATCTCTCTCTTGAGTATATTTCTTCAGTACCTTTAAGAAATGTCTGCACTCCCATATTCATTGTGGTATTATCCACAATAGCCAAGATACAGAAAAACCTAGGTATCCATCAACAGATGAATGTATAAAGTAATCATGATATATATACATATACAATGGAACATCATTCAGCCTTAAAAAAGAAACTCCTTCCTTTTAAAACAATATGGATGAACCTGGAAGACATCATGCTAAGTAAGTCAGACAAAGAAAAAAAGCTACATGATCTCACTTATACATGGAACCTAAAAAGTCATATGTATCGAAGAAGAGAGTAGAATGGTAGTTAGCAGGGACAGGGAGGTAGGGAAAACAAGGAGATGTTGGCCAAAATGTACCAAGTTGCAGTTATGTAGAATGAATAAGTCCAGAGATCTAATATACAGAAATGTGACTACAGTTAATAATACTGTATTGAATACTGGAAATTTTCTAAGAAAGTAAACTGCAGGTGTTCTCATCACACAAAAAAAATGTGTAACTCTGCATGAGGATAAGATATGCTAATTAGCTTGACTATAATAAGTTCTTTGCTAGGATAAGATACGTCAGTTAGCTGGACTGCAGTCAGCACTTCACTATGTACATGTGTGTCAAATGATGTCATATACCTTAAATATGATCAAATTTTTTTTTTTTTAAATAAAACAACCTTTTCACAAAGTCTCACATTCTTTGGATTGGTATACACTGTTCATGACTCCTTCAGCCTTCAGTTCAGTTCAGTCGCTCAGTTGTGTCCGACTCTTTGCGACCCCATGAATTGCAGCACGCCAGGCCTCCCTGTCCATCAACAACTCCCAGAGTTTACCCAAACTCATGTCCATCGAGTCAGTGATGCCATCCAGCCATCTCATCCTCTGTCATCCCCTTCTCCTCCTGCCCCCAATTCCTCCCAGCATCAGGGTCTTTTCCAATAAGTTGACTCTTTGCATGAGGTGGCCAAAATATAGGAGTTTCAGCTTTAGCATCAGTCCTTCCAATGAACACCCAGGACCAATCTCCTTTAGGATGGACTAGTTGGATCTCCTTGCAGTCCAAGGGACTCTCAAGAGTCTTCTCCAACACCACAGTTCAAAAGCATCAGTGCTTCAGCGCTCAGCTTTCTTCAGCCTTATATCCTACCTCTTTCCACATTATACTTCATGCTCTTGTAGCACCAAATCTCACAGATTCACTGTCTCTCACCAACATTCACAACTTTGCACATATTGCCTTTGTCTCAATGTTCTCCTTTCACTTTTCCAGTCATTAAACATTCCTAATCCTTCAAGCAGCCACCCAGGTGGAGTGTCTCTCAACTTCCTTGATAAATTATGTCTATATTCACACCATATCTGACATATGTCTTTTTAACTCAAAAGCTTATCACAACATCTAGCACATAAAACTATGGACTCTGTGGATACTTGCTGGGTTACTGGATAAAGAACTGGATTAATGCGTGAACACATGGCTGGACAGAAGGATAATTGAATGGACTTTGGAAGATGATCAGAAAAGTTTTCTGAGAAGATATATTTTACTCTCAAAGACTGAAAGCACTGTAGTGAAGAAAGGAATACATTCCAGTTGGGTAGACTAATCAGAAAAAGAATGAAAGGAAGGTGAGAGAAAGCTTTGTGGAGACAGTGAGCTCATCTGGAGCAAAGTCCTTATATGCGAGAGTAGTAAAAGATAAGCTGGATACTAAAGTTGATGAAGGAACAAGGAGAGAAAAACACTAATGTCATATTTTAATACATTCAGGAAGAGGTGATGGAGCTCAGGGGAGAATAGCATTACACTGCAGGCAAAGTATGTCAAGAATGCAGAGGCATTTAATGGGTTTTATTTGCCTTTAAATTTGTATGGCCCAATTTATGGTCAACTTTGCCAAAGGCATGGGAAACTACTACACTTCCAGTTTTAAATACCAATGTAAAAACATTAAGTATTTAATTTTGTTATTAAAAAAATCAGATCCAGTAGTGTATCCACTTCAAATGGATAAGGCAATATATTTAGGCAGGAATATAGATATATTTTACATAAATCTTCCGGAAGATCATTATTCATAATCCATTAAACTAGAACATTATTTTGAAACACAAGGTAAGACAAAGTTTCAAATAAAAGTCTAAGAGGTTTCTGCAGACAACTAGAATAGCAACCAAACAAAAAGAACTATGAGCATCCTTCACTCTCACCTTTCACTTAGGGAGTGAATCTATTCAATTCTGAAGGCTGAATTTTTTTATTCCCTTTGAATAGTGCAGTAAGTTTTTGAAGTTAGGCAACAGGGAAGCTGTTAGAGTGACAACAAAAAAAAATGGCAAATTCTAAGTTTTTCAGAGCCATAAGGAAAATGAGAATTGAGATTGTTAACACACATCCAAGCAGCAGCAAGTAGTAGGAATATGAGACATTTAATAAATTCAAGAAGTTTGGAAGCAAGGTAGTAATGAAAGTTATCTAAGAATCTCCTAAGTATTAAAATTTGTGGCAGATTATAATTTCAATACAATTGCTGTTGTTCCAGAGACGGCAATGGCACCCCACTCCAGTACTTTGCCTGGAAAATCCCATGGATGGAGGAGCCTGGTAGGCTGCAGTCCATGGGGTCGCTAAGAATCGGACACGACTGAGCGACTTCACTTTCACTTTTCACTTTCATGGTTGGAGAAGGAAATGGCAACCCACTCCAGTGTTCTTGCCTGGAGAATCCCAGGGACGGGGGAGCCTGGTGGCTGCCGTCTATGGGGTCACATAGAGTCCAACACGACTGAATTGACTTAGCAGCAGCAGCAGCAGCTGTTGTTCAGTTGCTAAGTCGTGTCCAACTCTTTGCAACCCCCTGAACTGTAGCTCACCTGCCTCTTCTGTCCATTGGATTCTCCACAAGAAGTGCATTGCCATTTCCTTCTCTAGGGGATCTTCCCAACCCAAGGATCAAATCCAAGTCTCCTGCATTGGCAGGTGAGTTCTTTACCACTGTACCATCTAGGCAGCTCACCCAGTAAAATATTTTCCACTGGGCCTGGATATAAGGAGTATTGACAGGGATAAATGGAGACTAAATTACTTATAGTTGTAATTCACTAGTTACAGTTGTCACAGGGGCAATCTAGAGATTGGATTGGGACCAATCTTGAAAACAATGATGCAAATTACAATATACAGAACCTGATTCCAGGACAGTAAATATATAAGGGAGGTGATGACTTCAGCAGGTTTTGTCTGAAAGATAAGCATGTCAATTTACAGTATTTTCAGGAAAAGATTTACGCTTTAAATGTGTTGGCTCTTTAAAATGTTTTCATTATTATTACTACAGCTTCAACCCAAAAGAGAAAGCAAAAAGTTTTATCTATATAGATTAACAAAAAATGAACTCTGACATAATCCTCACAACCCAAAAATTAACTCAAAATGGATCACTTTTAAGTACAAGGCTATAAAATTTTTAGAAAAAAAATCAGAAAATGTTCATGATTTAGGACTAGGCAAGAAGTTCTTAGATTTGACACCAAAACTTAATCCATGAAAGGAAAAATTGCTACATTAGACTTCACCAAAATTTAAGATGTTTCCTTTCAAAAATACACTCAAAATGATGAAAAGACAAGCAATAGACTGGAAGGAAATATTTGCAAAACACATATCCACCAAAACATTAATATCTTGTCCTAGTATCTAGAACTCTAAAACTCACAGGATAAAAAGCAATCTAATCACCAAATGGGCTAAAGATATAAACAGACATTTCACCAAAGAGGATAAACAGATGGCAAATAAGCACATGGAAAGATGTTCAGTGCCATTATTAGTCAAATACAAATTAAAGCCCCAATGTAATATCCCTTACAAGTGTCAGAATGGCTGAAATAGTGACAACATCAAATGCTGGAGAGGATGCTGAGAAACTAGACGGCTCCTATGTTACATGTGCGAATACAAAAGAGCAAAGCCACTCCAGAAAATAGTTGGCAGTTTCTTATAACTGACAGGCAATTATCAGACTACCCAGCAATACATTCTTCAGCATTTATCCTAGAAAAAGGAAAACTTACGTTCATGTAAAAATCTTACGTGAAAGTTCATAGCAGCTTTACTTAGAATAGCTAAAAACTGGAACCACCTCACATGCCCCTAAATAGATGAATGGTTAGACAAAGCGTCGTACCTCCAAACCAAGGAACAGTGCTCAGTAATAAAAAGAAATGAACTACTGAGGCACACAACTTGGATCAATTGGCAGGAAATGGTGCTGAGTGAAAAAAGTCAATCCCCAAAGGTCAGAATATCATTCCATTTATATGATGTTTTGAAAAGACAAATTATACAACTGAAGAACAGATTCATGATTGATTACTGGGCGTGTGTGGGGTGGGTGAAGCAGCAAGAGGTTATCAGAAATTAGGAATGGATTGAAGGGGATGAAGGAAGAAAGGGGTACAGTCATCAAAGGAGAGCAATTAGAGATTCTTATTGTAATAGAATTATTCAGTAACTTGAAGGTGGTGAATATATGGACTCACATATGTGATAAAATTGCACAGAACTTAAATACACACACGAGTAAAATCAGAGAAATAAGACTGACATTGGTATATTA
The DNA here is from genome assembly GCF_003369695.1 of Bos indicus x Bos taurus. Classification (NCBI taxonomy): domain Eukaryota; kingdom Metazoa; phylum Chordata; class Mammalia; order Artiodactyla; family Bovidae; genus Bos; species Bos indicus x Bos taurus. Next base: position 36,003,299 of record NC_040084.1, read on the forward strand.
TAGTTTTGCAGGATTTTACCATTGGTGATACTGGGTAGAGTGTACACAGGACCTCTCTGTATTAGTTCCTACAACTCTACATGAATATAAAATTATCTCAAAATAAAAAATTAAAAAACTCTGACCTGTGAATTTAATGAATGCCTTTAGTTAGTAGGTTATAAGATAAAAAGAACTCTAAATTCAGTTCAGTTGCTCAGTCATGTCCGATTTTTTGCGACCCCATAAATTGCAGCACGCCAGGCCTCCCTGTCCATCACCAACTCCCGGAGTCCACCCAAACTCATGTCCATTGAGTCGGTGATGCCATCCAACCATCTCATCCTCTGTCGTCCCCTTCTCTTGTCCTCAATCTTTCCAAGCATCAGGGTCTTTTCAAATGAGTCAGCTCTTTGCATCAGGTGGCCAAAGTACTGGAGTTTTAGCTTCAACATCAGTCCTTCCAATGAACACTCAGGAGTGATTTCCTTTAGGATGGACTGGTTGGATCGCCTTGCAGTCCAAGGGACTCTCAAGAGTCTTCTCCAACACCACAGTTCAAAAGCATCAATTCTTTGGCACTCAGCTTTCTTCACAGTCCAATTCTCATATCCATACATGACCACTGGAAAAACCATAGCCTTGACTAGAGAGACCTTTGTTGGCAAAGTAATGTCTCTGCTTTTGAATATGCTATCTAGTTTGGTCATAACTTTCCTTCCAAGGAGTAAGTGTCTTTTAATTTCATGGCTGCAATCACCATCTGCAGTGATTTTGGAGCCCCCCAAAATAAAGTCAGACACTGTTTCCACTGTTTCCCCATCTATTTCCCATGAAGTGATGGGACTTAGAAAATCACAAAATTTTGTTTTCAACTAAATTAATTACTAATAATGCCTTAAAAGAGATCAACACAGGGTTTCTGAGGAGAAGTTAGTTGTAATTCTTATCTTTGTTCCTCTATAAGTAAGGTGTATTTTTCTTCTGGCTTGTTTTGTGATTTTTTTTCTGTTTTTACTTATAAACAAAATACAGAAAGACAAGTTGTAACTTTTTGGCACTTTTTCTGTTTGGTGTTCAAAGTTTCCTAGATCTGTAATTTGGTATCTGGAGGGAATTCTCAGTCACTATTGTTTCCAATATTCCTTCTGTTCCTTTTTCCCTTCCTTTTGTTATTCACATCACACAATGTCATATACCTTTTGTAACTATCCTACAGTTCTTGAGTATTCTGGGTTTTTTTAGTCTCTGTTTACTTCAGTTCTGGTTGTTTTTACCAAGATAGGACCTCTGAACGTGAGACTTTCCTCAGTCATGACCATTTGCTGAATATTTCAGATAACCTGGACTCCCCAGCAAAAAGAAGCCTGTCCCTCTTTTCTAAGCAGATGTTGAAACTGTGTTTTGACCTTTGTGAATATAAAAATCATGTCACAAAGTTGCTGCTTTCTACTTTGAACAGATTGATCTGAACTCAGAAATCTTCCTAATTTCATGAGGTATTTTCTTTTTAAAGACTCAGCATCATGCTATTTGAGAACTAGTCTTTTGTAGCTCAACTTTTTGTTTCTTTTTCTAGACGTTCATAACTTTGAGTTTCCCTTTGACAAACCAAAGAGTCGGACATGACTGAGCGACTGAACTGAACTGATGTTGGTAGAGAGCCAGGCAAACAAATATACATGTTTAGTGTCACAAATTGAGTCACTATTGCTGGAGAGCAATCTGAAAATATACAGTAAACAGCAAAATCAGTTTCTTTAAAAAAATTAAATGCAGTATGAAATTACATACCAAATAAGTGGTTTCAAAATTAAAAGCAAGAGGACATCCAAAAGGCTAAATCAGTCGGGGGTGGGGGGGGGGTGACGCAGCAACTCTGAGAAGCAGTCATGTTGTTGCTAGGTACACTTAAGGTGTGTGGTGAAGAGACCTTGAAATGGGAGAAAAACATGAGGGCAGGCACAGAATAAAAAAGCACTAACTTTTCTCCCTGTGAACTTAAGATTTTCCTTGACTGTTCCGGCACAAATCTTTCATCATACTTAAGAATTTCACATGAGAAAAGATAATTCGTGTTATGAGAAAAAATTGAGGGGTCAAAAAACAAAAAAAGTCATACTACCGCCTGGAATTTTACAGGTAGTGAAGTTTTGAGGAACTTGGAAAAAGTTTTCATTTATTATTAAAGTAAAGCTAAATTCATTACTGCCTCTCTAGAAATGCTAAAAACATTTTCAATATTTTCTAAGCAAAAATTATACATTCCCAAATGTAAAACAAATAATCAGAATGTTATCTTCTACTAAGACCAGAGAGACTCAGTGAACTCTGTGAAGGTCCCCCCTTTGATCTTTATTCTGCTATCGAACTTTCTTTGAGATAGTTTTGCTTTGGATGCTCCACTGCCAGGGGATTGGTGGCAGAACCTGAGTTCATATTGTTTCCCTATATTTTTAATTTTTAATGACAAGTCTCTGAGTTACCAGATTGTGTCAATTACCCATCCAAGAAATCTAATTTTGTTGATGAAATTAGTTGCTTGGAAGAGTCACATAAGCGTTAATTTCGGTTTAGCAGCGTCTCTTTGAGAGGTAGCAGGTGCTATTTAACTGAATTGCCAGCACTTGATAAAAGGGTTTATCAGGCCTTGTAGTCAGATCAAGTCTGTCCCAACAACTCTACAGCCAACAACATGGCACGTGGTCATAGCTCTAAAAAACAAAACTTTTCAAACTCCAAATAAGACACAGAATCATTTTTCTTAAAAGAATAATCATGAGGATTTTTACAATCAACCCAAAGCTAAAACTTATAAATACAAAAGAAAGTGAAAAGTTAACAAAATTGCCTATGGTGATTCAAAACCACAAAACATTTCTTTCTAGGAATATGCCTCTAAATAAGGCTAAACGATTTTTTTACTTGGATTATCAGGATGATTCCCTCTTTACCGTTTTATTTCACTTCTGTAACAGAAAATTCTTGTCCTATCCATATTCTCCCTTGTTATGGCTTTCAATGCACGATGGGAGTGAGGACCTGTAATAATCATTCCTTACGGTAAAATCACAGGACAAATTTTTATTCATCCATTTATTCACCCATTTTTATTCCCAATTAATTTGAATATTATTTCCTTGACAAAAAAGTGCAAGAAAGTCCACAAGTCCACTTAAGTCAATATATTTATTTTTACCACCATATGGAAGTACTCTGAATTCTTAAAATAGAAAATAACAAATTTTAATTTAAGTCAAGAATTTCAACTAGCAGTGTTTTCCCCAGAGCCTGTTAAAAAGAGCATCTATTGAGCAACAAGAATTTAGTACGCATCTACTATATACAGGGCATTGCTCTAGGTTTCAAGGATAAGGCAAAGAATAAAAACAAAGTCTTACTTCTCTTGGAGCTGACATTCTGGTGAAAAGCTTACCAAATGCGGTCTCTACTCCAGAGGAGCTCTGACCCAGACCCTTACTAGAGCAGAGAAAGATTTCCAAAGGAGGGCCTCCTTTTTCCGACACAAAGAATAAGCAAGAGGAAGGTGGGCATCACAGTTAGCAGGAAAATATAAAGGTTGTCAGAAAAGCTTTGCTGAGGAGGATATATTATTGAAATGGGTTCATCTGTCTGGCACACAGCAAGCCAAACGCTAAGAAGTCAAGGTTTGCATCAACCCACTGAAGTCTGAGGCCTACCTCTAGGAAGGTGAGGGGCATGCTGGGGATATTCACGAGAAAAAGAAGCAGGGTGGTCTGAGGTGTGAGAAGCATGAGAAGCTTAGAGAAAGGTGATTGGAAATAAGAAAAAGCCAAGGTACTATCATTCTGTGCAGGCATTACAAAGCTAAGGGCTTCTTCCCAGATGCTTGTTTAAAAATGGAGCCACTTACCATACTCAGCAGGGCTTCCCAGGTGGCTTAGCAGTAGAGAAACTGTTTGTAATGCAGGAGATGCAGATTCAATCCCTGGGTAGTGAAGATCCCTTGGAGAAGGAAATGGCAACCCATTCCGGCATTCTTGGTCCATAACAACTGTACTCAGAGGGAGGATCTTTCAGCCTTTTGACCTCAAAAGGTCACTGAGCAGCGCTAACACATGCGCAGTTGGAAGATGGGAGGGGCCTATGCAGCCTAAAGTGGTTCTGTTCTAACAAGACACAGCTGGCTAACTAGACACAGCTGACTCCAAGTTCCTGACTACCCTCTGTTTAGGTTACCTGCAGTTTGGAGGATAAGCAAAGTTTTTTTGGAGCAACAGCTAAAAGGACCTTGCGAGGTGAAGGCAGGTTACAGGTGTAGTTGATTTAACCTATGATTTTCCAGTTTCAGAGATGCCTGAGTAGGTCTTGCAAAATGAATATGATTCCAAAAAAGTGTATTCCAAAAGAAGAAAGAGGAAGTGCTAAAGGCAAGGAGGCATGACTAGCCTACTTCATTCTGGGACCTAAGTTGCTACTTGTTTAACAGGACGGGGGAGGAGCTGGATCTGAAAATATGAATGGGGCCTGACTCTGATGGCCTGTGGGTCAAGCTCCAGGGGTCTGGGGATTCTCTCCACAGCCTCTCTACTCATAAAAGGATTCTGATTAATGGAATAACTAAAAAAAGAGAAGGAAAGGCAGAAAAGCAGTATGTAATCATATGATTAGATCATTGATTTCTGAAAAGTTTTCTGTACTTTGTGTAATTTTCATTGTATTTTTAAGGCAACTAGGAGAGTTTAATAGTTTTAAAATTACAACTTCAAAAATAATTATAATAACTAATATTTTATAACACTTGATAGCTCTCAAAAATACTTTCTCATGTATTCTTGTATTTGGTCATCTACATAATGCTGCAAGGTAGAAAAAGTATAATGAACTTCATTTTACATGTAAGGAAATAGGTCAAGAGGTGGTTTTCCCTGCGTCAGACTTCAAACAGTGCCCTTCCACCTCCAAATTCTGGGATCTTTCTACCACACTAGATCAAATTATATGCAAAATCGAGTTGCTTTATTCCAGTAAAAATTTCCTTTTAAAGTAAACCTTTCAAAACTGTAACCCTGAGCTCCTCTGCATTTGAATTATGGGTGTGCTAACAAGATGTGCGGTGTAGTCACTGTCAATAGTACCATGTCTCTACGCTGCAGCTGGCATTCCCCACAAGAGATTCTCCAGCAGCTTTGCACCACTGAGTTCCCTAAGCCTTTGCACCTACTTCCTGTACTGCTTTTCTGGCTCTAAAATTTCACTCTCATCCTTTTAAACAGTATCTTTCTTTCTGTCAATGCTGACTGGGCAGGGTTGGATATTTATCACTCTGGCCTTCAGGATCTGCTTGAATAAAGATCTTCTTTGGTTTGTCTGAACTCTGCCCTCAAGAATTTACATTCTCTTAAGAAATAATTACTCACTTAAACAATGAAAAAATAATTCAAAATGGCAGGAAATAAATATTCTCTCCATTTATCTTGATTACGCCTGACTTTTGAGGAGATCACTTTAGAGAACTTTAAACCTGTTTTCATTTTGCACTTAAAAATGTGCTCATCCATCCATGTACCTACCCAGGGATTTTCTATTTCCTGAACAGCTTTGTGTGTCAAGCAATACTAATACATTAGAAACATCTTTGCTACTAAGGGTTATAATATTGTTGACTTTCAAGGTAGCAGTAGACATTTGAAGTAAAATGCTACATATTTTGGCTCAGGCGGTAAAGAATCTGCCTGCAATGCAAGAGACCTGGGTTTGATCCCTGGGTCAGGAAGATCCCATGGAGAAGAGAATGGCTACCCTCTCCAGTATTCTTGCCTGGAGAATTCCATGGACAGAGGAGCCTGGTGGGCTACAGTACATGGGGTTGCAAAGAGTTGGACACGACTGAACAACTAACACTTTGACTTTTTTTCACTTTCTATTTCTAGCCCTTTGAAATTATGAAATGTAAACATCGAATCATATTCTTATGAAAAGAATGACTCTCTTGTTACTATATGGGTATTCTCACAGTGAGTATGTCACTGTGGTTATTCACCAACACCCACAAGGTGAATTTGGTGGGGAGGGGTATAGGAATCATTTTTTCAGTACTGAGCCATCCAGGGTAGGAAGTAGGTGCTTTGTTCTGCATCATCATCTATTCATGTCAGAATCCTGAGTCATCTCTTGTTCTTGGCATGCTTCAGAACTGGCTCTCTCTCTCTCTCAGTGAACTTCTACAAGTCCTTTTTGGAGTCATTCTGTCTTTCCTGCTTCATTCTGAGCCTGGAGAAAGCCAGCCAAGTTCCCCCAGACAGGGGGGAACTTGTTTTCCTTTTCTGTGGGGCTTTCCCACATATAGTGGTCACTCAATTTTTCTTACACTCCAGTTAAATGCAAGAAACAATAAAAAAGCAATTGTGGATCCATCTGTCTACATACACTCTATAGATACACTAAGCCAGAAGTTCCTCTCTGAGTTGAACCCATTAAAAGTATACTCTGCTCTTCAATCTTCAGATCTCCATCAGGCAGCTGTGGTTCCCCCCGGATCCTGTCAGGGATCACAGTATCTCCTCACTCCTGGTTTCCCTTCCACCTTTCTTCCACATCTCACTTTATGTCACAGATGTCTGTCAACACCAATGGCAGACAAATTGTGGCAGAATTTTATTGCTCTTTATGTCACTTTCATCATTTTGCATTATCCAGATTTTTTGTTCAGTTTCAGAGGCCTAGCCTCAAAACTTCAAAAATTAAGAATTAATGCCCTATTTTCTCTGCTTTCTTCTGTGTTTCTCTTTCCTGAGGCAATGGTCCAAAATGCCCAGCTAACTAGGGTTATTAGGTAAAATAAAGTATGAAAAAAAATAACAATTATTATAATATCCCTTCATACTACTGGTAAAATGATATATATTATACAACTGTTTACCAATTCTAAGTATTCATGGGCTCAGTCACTCACTCTATGAGTATTTTTAAGGTGTTTAACTTTTATATTTACCATTTATATACCTTTCTTACAATTCTTTTTGATGATGTTAACTCATTCTGTACTAAAGGAGAAACTTTATAAATAACAACTGTTAAATTTGGCCGAAGAGGTGGTGAAAGGGCAAGTTATGCATTGATTATTAGAAATGTTCCTATTTTCTTAAAGCTAAGAAATCTTCCTGGCTCTGTGTTCTGAAGGCAGGGCTCTGACGAGCAAGTTAAGGAACTTTTGCTTGCACTTTTCAATCTCCTCCTCCATCTCAAATTCTTCCCCACCTTCATTTTCTCTTTTTCTCTTTGTCCTACACTACTATATATAAAATAACTAATAAGGACCTGCTGTATAGTACAGGAACTCTTCTTAACTTTTTGTAATGAGCTGTACAGGAAAAGAATTTTGAAGAGCATATATATATATATATATATATGTACACACATATATATGTAGAACTGATTCACTTTGTTATATAGAAGAAAATAACACAAAATTTTAAGTCAACTATACTCCAATAAAAATTTTAAAAAATAGATGTGAAAAAGAAGTACCTCTCCTCTTTGCCAAAGTGAATGCCTCTCTTCACTGGTACTTCGGATGACCCCTAACCACCCTCCTCCAGGGGCTGAAATCACATTGCAGCAGGGAGCACGGAGTTTGCAATCCCACGTAGTCACCTAGCATGGCTCTACCCCTTTAATTGTAAGAACCTGCATAAGTTATTTAACATCACACAAACCCAGGTTCTGCCTTTGAAAAATGGAATCCTAACAGTGCCTGCCACGTGGTAAGTTCTTAAAACTTGAGAGGCGTTCTATCATTGCCCCTTTTTCTTCTATCGTTGCCCCTTTTCCTTGCATCTTCAGTCTTTTCTCTTATCCAGATTCTGTTTCTTCTCCCACAAATCTGTTCAGTTCTCTCTGAATTTAAACAAAAATAACCCCTCAATCCAGTAGCATCTTGTGCTTTCCACCCCATGACTCTCACTTTACCACCAAGTTTTTGAAAGAGCAGCTATTTCCGTAGTCCTTTTCTGATGACCCCAAGTTTCTGAACTTTCATTACTGATGTTATTGAATTTGCTTATTCAAAGGTAGTATTGACCTTCTAATCACTGAGTCCTGTGTCTTTTCTCTGTTTTTAAACTCCTGAAACATCTGTGCATTAAACATTGTTGAATACCCCTTTATTTGAAATAAGTTATCCCATGGATAGAGGAGCCTGGTAGGCTGCTGTCTATGGGGTCGCATAGAGTTGAACACGACTGAGCGACTTCACTTTCACTTTTCACTTTCATGCATTGGAGAAGGAAATGGCAACCCACTCCAGTGTTCTTGCCTGGAGAATCACAGGGAGGGCGGAACCTGGTGGGCTGCCGTCTGTGGGGTCGCACAGAGTCGGACACAACTGAAGCGCCTTAGCAGCAGCAGCAGCATCTATTATTGGGTCATATCTGTTTTTTGACATTCTCTTTGATCATTCACTTTCTATTTATAGATGTAGCCATTCCTTAACTCCTTTGCTTAATCATTTCATTTAGATGTGCACAATCCTTCCTGAAATTTCATTGTCTAACACCCCTATCTGAATGAACCAAAGGGTCTAGCCTCCACACTAAACTAATAATCTCATTAATTATCTGCTTGGATATCTGCCAGACCTCTGAAGACCTAAGACAACATGAACCAAAGTCATCCTGCTTCCCCTACACCAGCTCTTCTCTCTGTATTAAAGATACTGGCATTCTTCCTGGCAACCAGATTCAAAATCTTAAAACTACCTCCTTTCCTACCATCCATCTCCTATCACCAGTCATTCACCAATCCTATGAACTGTAGCTTCATAATATTTTCACATTTATCACTATCTTCCAGTTTGTCTCCTCCATGGTTTGGGATTTATTACATCTTACCTGAAGTACTATAATAATCTTGTAACTTGTTCTAACTCCTCTTAAGTCTCTCCCTTCAGCTCCCCCACCTTCCTTATTTTCAACTAATCAGTTGAAAATGCCAACTTTATCAATGCCAGATAAAGCCTCAGTTTAAGAAGTGTTATTGAATAAGAAAATTACAACAGAAAGAAAAGAACTAGCATTTTGGTACTGCAGTTGGGTGCTATGATATACATGTTACTTATCTTATTCAATATTAAATAGCATCTTATTTAATATAACACTATGCTATCTGATTTAATATTAAATGACATTATATTGTCTTATTTAATATTAAAAACAAATTGTGATGAACATACCTAGTTGCCCATGCAATATCCATTTCCCTTTCATTTTTCCAAATAGAACTCTGATTTTTTTTCAGATTTCTATCTTCATCTGTTCTAAAGGAAGATTCTAATTATTCTATGCTAATTTTCCGACTCTTGTGATTGGTCTAACGGTGGCTATGTGCCCTAAAATGATTCAGAAGGGTAAAAGGAAGAACTTGTATTTCATGATTAGCTAAGAATCTCTCTTTCTCATTTTAGGTAGGAAAAGGGAGCATCTTGCCCAAGTTGCCCCAGCCACCAACTTGGGACCATGAGAGGAGCCAGACTGAGAACAAAATTGACAGGGAGAGAAAGGCTGAAGCCAAAGAGTAGTAAGAAAATAGTTAAGTGACACACTGCACCTCCATCCCCTTGGACTGCAGGTTACACAAGGTAGAACTTCTTTCCTTATTCGTTAAGCCATTTCAAGTAGGACATTCTATTACTTGGAGGCTGAGTCTGCCTGCTGAGCAATTCTTTGATATGAAGGTGGGCTCAAAGAGGCCCAAGTTCACACAGCTGGTAGCAGCAGAGCCAAGATTTTAAGTCACATTCACTTGACTAAAAACCCCTTGCTTTTTCCATTCACTCGTATTAACTCCAGTACTCTTGCCTGGAAAATCCCATGGACAGAGGAGCCTTGTAGGCTGCAGTCCATGGGGTCACTAGGAGTTGGACATGACTGAGCGACTTCACTTTCACGTTTCACTTGCATCCATTGGAGAAGGAAATGGCAACCAACTCCAGTATTTTTGCCTGGAGAATCCCAGGGACAGGGGAGCCTGGTGGGCTGCTGGCCATGGGGTTGCACAGAGTCAGACACAACTGAAACGACTTAGCAGCAGCAGCATGTTAACTGATTAGGACTCTAATCGGGTCAAAACCTATAAAAATATTTCAGACATCTATTGAGACATTACTTTGTATTGTGCAGGGTTATCAGTGCTTCACAGGTGCTAATGCATTAACACTTTGAAATAATCATATGAGATCCATACACTATCCTCATTTTACAAAGACTGAAGGAGGTTAAGTCATTTTCTGAGTCACATGGCAAGTAAATGATCAGAACATAGAACTGACCCAATGCATTGTGACTCTAGAACTGCAACTCTTGATTACTAGTCTTTTTCTTGATGTATACTTTGCATGTGTACAATGCTTCAAAAACAGGTTATGCTGCTTCCATGCACTATGTTTATGAGAAAATTGTAGGAGTCTGCTTTAAGAGAAAGTTGGCTTACAATAACTGCATATATCAGACAGAGGCTGGCAGGAGGATGGATGGAGGGGCTATCTGAATGGAAACAAAGGATCTGAAATGAAATAATCTTTGGCTAAAGAGGAGACAGCCCCCTCTCCACCCTCACATCTCTCACATCAGACACAAAGCTTGATAATGGTGCTGGCAGTAGAAGTTCTCACAAAAAAAAAAAAAAAACCTTCACATATGGCTTTAGTTTGAATCTGCAATGATATCCAGAGACCCACGCCAACTACTATAAGGAGTTCCACGGTACTGGAATTAATTCCAAATTCCCTAGCCTAACATTCATATTGTACTCCAATCTATCTCTCTAGTACCCCTAACCACTGCCCCATCCTTCTCTTTTTTATATGTCATTTCCTCTAATTGAATTTACATGATCAAAATCAGTGTACATTAGTTCTGATCATTCTTTCATAAGAAAATTTAACTTGCATAAGGACATTTTTAGAAATATAACTAGCATCTATTTACTAGAAACAGAAATAACCTCAGCAGTTGGATGTCTTTATAATAATGCAGCCGGACATATGGTGAGGGCAATGGTACAATCCTAGAAAATGAGGTTAGCTCAGTGGGAAACTCTGTTTTATATTCTCCAAAAAAAGCTCTGTTCAGCTTCTACTCAACTAACAAATGAAATAAGATCCTGTTTGTGCTATATCCAAGAAATGTGCACTATCTGTCCTTGCTCTTAAAGAGAAGTCACAGGCACAAATTAAATAGGCTTGGAAGAGCTTCATGCATCTGTAAGTTAATAAAATAACTAGAGAATAACAGTTTCAGGGTTTATACCTAACTCTCAATTAAAAAAAAAAATAATTTCTCCCCTGTGGATATAAAGTAACCCCTTCCTCCAAAGTTTCTGTTAAAATGATGTCTTGAGAATAAGAGAAATGTCATTTATTATCTTCATTCAATAATGATAGATTATTAAGGTCCTGTTTGTCTCTGGACCAGTAGGCCTCATCAAAAGGTAATATTCTACTTTTCTTTTAATATTAGAAATATTCTATCTGAACAAGATGAATCATGGGCATTTGTCTTTCTTCTTCAACTGTCACAAAGATATTGAAGAGACCAGAAATAGTAAAGAGACACATTAACAATTTTGCACAGTTAGCAATATAAGAAGTGAAACAAACTTCATCAAGTCATTGCTAATCTGGTTTTTTTTTCCTTTTCCACAATATCCAGATGCTTTAGAATCCCTCTAAAGACCACAAGGCACACCAGAGAGAGAATTCAAGGAGAAACAAAAACAAGATCTGGTATTCTCCAGAGATTTTGCATGTTACACTAAGTTCTCCTGGCTCCCCACAGAAAGGTAATTCACATTACATACAGCATTGCAGCAGGCTCAGTTTTATTAGTGAAAACATATTATCTATCCAGTTGGAGGAATGAAGAAGGAAAATAGGTCAAAATTTTTCTCTTAACTATTAATTAATGTGCCTCAGGTGGTCTCCTTCCTATTAATCTTATTATAATAAAAGAAAAATAGTAAGAGCAACTGAACTTGTGAAAGCAGAACTGCTTGCAAAATATTACAAGACAGAAACCTGACTGTGTCCCTCTAAATCAGTAATGATAACACCACCACCATCAGAGTAGAAACCATTCAACACAGCCCATGCCAGTGCATATTCTATGGCTAATTCTACTTAGATTGGTGTTTATTTTAAGGTAACCAAATCAGTAAAATGCCTTATAACCCAGCTGTGGTCTGTGCTAAAGTTGAAGCAACAAGAACAAAAACTGAACTTTGCAAATAGACTTTGAATTATATTGATTTTATTTGATTTGGGAAAATATAAACATGAGAAGGCAATGACAAGCCACTCCAGTATTCTTGCCTAGAAAATCCCATGGATGGAGGAGCCTGGTAGGCTGCAGTCCATGGGGTCGCTACGAGTCGGACGCAACTGAGCGACTTCACTTTCACTTTTCACTTGCATGCATTGGAGAAGGAAATGGCAACCCACTCCAGTGTTCTTGCCTGGAGAATCCCAGGGACGGCAGAGCCTGGTGGGCTGCCATCTATGGGGTCACACAGAGTTGGACACGACTGAAGCGACTTAGCAGTAGCAGCAGCAAACATTATTGAATTTTTTAAACAAAGAACATTTACAACTTGCTTTACTAACCAGATATCACAAATGGGAATCGGAATCTCAAAAAGTCTTTTAAAAAAACAAAAGGAAAATATATTGGGACTTTCTCATAGAAAGTTACAGGAACACATTCTAGCTGACTTAAAGAGAGAATTTATTGCTCAAGTAATTGGGAAGGCAAGCGCTGGACCCAGCTTGAGGGATGAATGGGAAATTCTTTTCTGTACTTTTTTTTCTCTTCTCTTTTGTTCTCCTTCTCTGTTTCTAGCTTTTCCTGTGTGGTGGTTTCATTCTCTTCTTTTTTCCCCCAACTTTATTGAGGTGTAATTGACAAATATAAACATATATATTTAAAGTGTACAATGAGATGATTTGAATTATATACATTGTGGAATGATTACCAAGATAAAGAAGATAATTAACACATCTATCATCTTGCACAGTCAACTTCTTTTTCTTGGTGGTAAGAAGATATAAGATCTACTCTTAGCAACTTTGACATAAACAATACCTTATGTTAAACTAAAGTCACCAAGCTGTACATTAGATCCTCAGAACTTACATAATTGAATGTTTTACCCTTTGACCAGGGCTTCCCTGGTGGCTCAGAGAGGAAAGAATCTTCCTGCAAAGCAGGAAACCCAGATTCAACCCCTGAGACGGGCAGATCCCCTGGAGAAGGAAATGGCAGCCCACTCTGGTATTCTTGCCCAGAGAATCCCATGGACAGAGGAGCCTGGTGGGCTACAGTCCATGGGATCGCAAAGAGTGGGACACGAATGAGTGACTAACACACACACACACCCTTTGACCAATATCGCCTATCCCACCCTGTCCCCAGCCCCTGACAGCCACCATTTTATTGTTTCTAAGAAAGTGGTTTTCTATATAGATGTATCTCTCCGTGTGTAATCATACATGAATGAACATAGGCAGAAAAACAAGAATAGAATGGCTGGAGTAAGAGAGAAGCAATTTCCCAAAGGATGTTGGCGGCACTGAAAGGGATGCTGTAACAAGAAAATAAAAAGTTGGATAGAAACTGGAAACAACAAAGGTCTTCTACATCAGTGTTTTCCAGTGTGGTCTTCCAGATATCCAGAACAGCACCAGTATCACCTGGGAGGCTATTAGAAGATAAAATATTTTCCAGCCTTACCCCAGACCTACCGAATCAAAAACTCTGAGAGTAGGACCCAGCAATCTGTTTCCATAGACTTTCTAAGTGACTCTTCTGTGTGTTAAGGTTTAGAAACACTGTCCTGCAGAAGAATTCCAGATTGTCATCATAAACATAGATCCTATATATGTCCAACTATCTAACCTTAACTCATGTAACTTAAATTTCAGCGATTTGACAGAGGTCACCATAAATCACCAAATTGCTCCTCCTCTACTATTTCTAGTCTCAGTTCAGTTCAGTCACTCAGTCATGTCCGACTCTTTGCAACCCCATGAACTGCAGCACGCCAGGCCTCCCTGTCCGTCACCAATTCCCAGAGTTCACTCAAACTCACGTCCATCAAGTCAGTGATGCCATCCAGCCATCTCATCCTCTGTTGTCCCCTTCTCCTCCTGCCCCAATCCCTCCCAGCATCAGAGTCTTTTCCAATGAGTCAACTCTTCGCATGAGGTGGCCAAAGTACTGGAGTTTCAGCTTTAGCATCAGTCCTTCCAAAGAACACCTAGGACTGATCTCCTTTAGAATGGACTGGTTGGATCTCCTTGCAGTCCAAGGGACTCTCAAGAGTCTTCTCCAACACCACAGTTCAAAAGCATCAATTCTTCAGCACTCAGCTTTCTTCACAGTCCAACTCTCATATCCATACATGACTACTGGAAAAATCATAGCCTTGACTAGACGGACCTTTGTTGGCAAAGTAATGTCTCTGCTTTTGAATATGCTATCTAGGTTGGTCATAACTTTGCTTCCAAGGAGTAAGCGTCTTTTAATTTCATGGCTGCAATCACCATCTGCAGTGATTTTGGTAGTCTGTTAATGTCACCATAATCCATTTGGAAGCTTGAGGTTCATCCTTGAATTCTCCTTCTCCCAACCCCTACTTATAATAAATTAGGAAGTCCTGCCTGATTGACCTCCTTTATATGTATACTAGTTTCTTTACTTATCTCTCTTGCACCTACCTTTCCAATAACCTTAAATTCATTTCTTATCTTTAGACAAAGCAATATAATTAAAGTGTAAATCTGACAATGCTTTACGTCTAAACATTCTGAAGGCTTGAAAACAAAGCTTACAAAACACTGTGTACTCCTCATCAAGGTACCAACTCTATGTGCATATGTCTGCTTTGTTTTCCTCACATCAAAAGCTATTCTCTATCTTAGAGATATGTGAGCTCCATGCTGCTGCTGCTGCTAAGTCACTTCAGTTGTGTCCAACTCTGTGCAACCCTGTAGTTGGCAGCCCACTAGGCTCCTCCGTCTCTGGGATTCTCCAGGCAAGAATACTGAAGTGGGTGGCCATTTCCTTCTCCAATGCATGAAAGTAAAAAGTGAAAGTGAAGTCGCTCAGTCGTGCCCGACTCTTAGCAACCCCATGGACTGCAGCCTACCAGGCTCCTCCGTCCATGGGATTTTCCAGGCAAGAATACTGGAGTGGAGTGCCATTGCCTTCTCCAGTGAACTCCATAGTATTCTATAAAAAAAAATCATGGTATGTTTATATGTACATTTTTCTAGGGAGTGAGTCCTCAGCTTTCATCAGATTCTTATTGACCCCAAAAGTTTAAGAAATATTGATACAGCTGGCAGAGGATAAAAGTAATTTGGATACATGTCAGATACATGTCAATGGGTTGTCAGATACATCTTTTGTCAGCCTGAAAAACAGTAGAGACCATTATAAAACATCATTCAATATGAAGCTATTCTTGTGCTTTTAAGAGTCTGACAATATGGATAAACTGCAATACAGATTCACTGTGCTGAACTAACTATAGTGAGAAAGATTTTTCACAAGGGTGAAAATATCCTACTTTTAATAATTAGACTCATGCTAGTGGAAACAGTGGATGACTTTATTTTGAGGGGCTCCAAAATCACTGCAGATGGTGACTGCAGCCATGAAATTAAAAGACACTTACTCCTTGGAAGGAAAGTTATGACCAAACTAGATAGCATATTCAAAAGCAGAGACATTACTTTGCCAACAAAGGTCCATCTAGTCAAGGCTATGGTTTTTCCAGTGGTCATGTATGGATGTGAGAGTTGGACTGTGAAGAAAGCTGAGCACCAAAGAATTGATGCTCTTGAACTGTGGTGTTAGAGAAGACTCTTGAGAGTCCCTTGGATTGCAAAGAGATCCAACCAGTCCATTCTGAAGGAGATCAGCCCTGGGTGTTCCTTGGAAGGACTGATGTTGAAGCTGAAACTCCAATACTTTGGCCATCTGATGCGAAGAACTGACTCATTTGAAAAAACCCTGATGCTGGGAAAGATTGAGGGCAGGAGGAGAAGGAGATGACAGAGGATGAGA
Source organism: Bos indicus x Bos taurus (assembly GCF_003369695.1). Lineage (NCBI taxonomy): Eukaryota > Metazoa > Chordata > Mammalia > Artiodactyla > Bovidae > Bos > Bos indicus x Bos taurus. The sequence goes on from NC_040084.1 coordinate 36,019,384, forward strand.
TGGTTGGATGGCATCACCAACACAATGGAAATGGGTTTGGGCAGATTCCTGGAGTTGGTGATGGACAGGGAGGCCTGGCGTGCTGTGGTTCATGGGGTTGCAAAGAGTCAGACACGACTGAGCAAATTATGTCCTAAAACACTTGATGATAGAACTGGCACACAAAGAAAAAGCAAAAACATGTTTTGAAAGAAGAATACACTTAATTTGAAAATAGATTTGGCAAGAAGATTGGGAAAAGATTGTGATAGTTATTTGGGTAGACTACCCAGCACATTTCCCATTAAATCTCATTATTTTTCTAGCATCCTACAGTAAGTTCTTTCCCATCCTTAGCAGTGGACTTATATCTCAAACATGATGACCAGTTAATGGGACCAGTTTCTCTATCACAGTGATTAACCCTGGGGTAAGCATTTAACAAATAAGCAAGACCAAACAAATGCCTTCTTAAATTGATAAATGGATATTGGAAAAACATTCTCTTACAGCTAGATGTACTAAGGAGGGGCCATCTAAAGCAAAGGCTACCAGTGGCAGCAGAGAAAACTTGTCAGAAGAAAATTGAGCAATAGTCAGGAAAAAGATAAAAAAGTAAAACAGAGAGATTGGCAAGGAGAAAAAACCCTGAAAAATTGTATGAACCCTTGAGCCCTTAGATTTATTTATGTACATTTAAGTCAGGTTCACAACTGAGCGACTGAACTGAACTGAACTGAAGTCAGGTTCATTTTGGCCTTGCTAGCTACATGGACGAATATATTTTCTTTTGTTGCTTAAACTACATTAAGGACTGTTCTATACATCAGTGTCTCTTTTGTGTCTCGTACACAGGGTTATTGTTACCATCTTTCTAAATTCCATATATATGTGTTAGTATACTGTATTGGTGTTTTTCCTTCTGGCTTACTTCACTCTGTATAATAGGCTCCAGTTTCATCCACCTCATTAGAATTGATTCAAATGTATTCTTTTTAATGGCTGAGTAATACTCCATTGTGTATATGTACCACAGCTTTCTTATCCATTCATCTGCTGATGGACATCTAGGTTGCTTCCATGTCCTGGCTATTATAAACAGTGCTGCGATGAACATTGGGGTAAAACATGTAAAATATCATGTATGAAACGAGATGCCAGGCCAGGTTTGATGCACAATACTGGATGCTTGGGGCTGGTGCACTGGGACGACCCAGAGGGATGGTATGAGGAGGGAGGAGGGAGGAGGGTTCAGGATGGGGAACACATGTATACCTGTGGCGGATTCATTTTGATATTTGGCAAAACTAATACAATTATGTAAAGTTTAAAAATAAAATAAACTTAATTTAAAAAAAAAAAAAACTACATTAAGGAGGATTTTATCATTTGCAACAGAAGTATACCTGCCTAATAAAGTAGAACTCTGACTCCATGCTCTGCTATCATTTCATTTGTCACTGGGACAGATACCAGATATGAACCCTGTCCATGATCTCGTCCTACAGAAACTCAAACAATTACTAGTGATTAAAGGCACCAGGATGAGCAGCTTGACTGTTGACATTCTGTGACCATTTGCCACAAGTATGATTTTCTTGCTTGAATTTCAGAAAATAGAATGTGGTAAATGCTTTATCTGATCTACACACAAAGCATTACGGGAGCATGGAGTGATGGAGGTAGTATGAACTAATTGCCAGTCACCAGCTAAGTACATTTGGACAAGTTATTTAACCTGCTAAGCCTAGGATTCCTTGAGGTTAAATGGCTATGCTGCTGCTGCTGCTGCTGCTGCTGCTGCTGCTAAGTCATTTCAATCGTGTCTGACTTTGTGCGACCCCATAGACGGCAGACCACGAGACTCCCCCATCCCTGAGATTCTCCAGGAAAGAACACTGGAGTGGGTTGCCATGTCCTTCTCCAATGCATGAAAGTGAAAAGTGAAAGTGAAGATGCTCAGTCGTATCCGACTCTTAGCGACCCCATGGACTGCAGCCCACCAGGCTCCTCCGTCCATGGGATTTTCCAGGCAAGAGTACTGGAGTGGGTTGCCATTGCTTTCTATCTACCTTAAAAGATTATTTGGGTAAATGAGATAAATAATACAGGTTAAGACTGTGTCTGTCATGTACTTGCACTAATAAATAGTCTTTGCAACAGATGCATAAATACAAATAGAAGAGAAATCACCTGTCCTTGCTTGGGAAGCACTGTGAGTCCATATAGAACGTTTCTTATGGATTGAGCCTTAAAGAGAAAAGAGGATTTTGCAAGATAGAAAAGTAGGGAAGGGCATAACAGTTAGACTAGAACCTATATGTGCTAACTAGTCTTCATTGGCCTCTTCAGATCTCTTCCTGCCCATCTCTATGTGACTTACAATAGTAACTCCTATGGACTACATTAACCAGTATTCCTTGCCCTTTGTTTTCAGTTAGGATCAGCCACTGGCAGATGCCTGGAAGATAACAGAGGGTGGGAAGAAAGAGAATTCAGAATACTAATCTTGTTGGACTACAAAATTCTAACTGTTACAACTTTAGATCTAGGGGTGGTAAAACATTCTAATACCACAAGTCCCTGTATATCTTTCAAGAGTCCAAATATTTAGCTCTCTCCAGTTAAATCCTTTAAGTGTGCATCTCTTTTCTGTTAATCCCCAGATATACACCAGGCTTCTCTGGTGGCTCAGCTGGTAAAGAATCTGCCTGCAATGTGGGAGACCTGGGTTCAATCCCTGGGTTGGAAAGATCCCCTGGAGAAGGGAACAGCTACCCACTCTAGTATTTTGGCTTGGAGAATTCCATAGACTGTATAATCCATGGGGTTGCAAAGAGTCAGACATAACTAAGTGACTTTCACTTTCACTCTCTAGATATACACAATATGTAAAACACAGTGAGTAAAACTTCATGGGTCTATTTCAGTTCAGTTCAGTCACTCAGTTGTGTCTGACTCTTTGTGACCCCTTGAACTGCAGCACACCAGGCATCCCTGTCCATCAGGAACTTCCAGGGTCCACCAAACCCCATGTCCATCGAGTTGGTGATGCCATCCAACCATCTCCTCCTCCGTTGTCCCCTTCTGCTCCTGCCCTCAATCCCTCCCAGCATCAGGGTCTTTTCCAGTGAGTCAGCTCTTCACATGAGGTGGTCAAAGTACTGGAGTTTCAGCTTTAACATCAGTCCTTCCAATGAACACCCAAGACTGATTTCCTTTAGGATGGACTGGTTGGATGTCCCTGCAGTCCAAAGGACTCTCAAAGGTCTTCTCCAACCACACAGTTCAAAAGCATCAATTCTTCAGTGTTCAGCTTTCTTTATAGTCCAACTCTCACATCCATACATGACACTGGAAAAACCATAGCTTTGACTAGATGGAACTTTGTTAACAAAGTAATGTCTCTGCTTTTTAATATGCTGTCTAGGTTAGTCTTAACTTTCCTTCCAAGGAGTAAGCATCTTTTAATTTCATGGCTGCAATCACCATCTGCAGTGACTTTGGAGCCCAAAGAAATAAAGTCTGACACTGTTTCCCATGTTTCCCCATCTATTTCCCATAAAGTGATGGGACCAGATGCCATGATCTTCGTTTTCTGAATGTTGAGCTTTAAGCCAACTTTTTCACTCTTTTTCACTTTCATCAAGAGGCTTTTTAGTTCTTCTTCACTTTCTGCCATAAGGGTAGTGTCATCTGCATATCTGAGGTTATTGATATTTCTCCCGACAATATTGATTCCAGCTTGTGCTTCTTCCAGCCCAGCGTTTCTCATGATGTACTCTGCATAGAAGTTAAATAAGCAGGGTGACAATATACAGCCTTGACGTACTCCTTTCCCTATTTGGAACCAGTCTGTTGTTATATGTCCAGTAACATGTCCAGTAATAACTGTTACTTCCTAACCTGCATACAGGTTTCTCAAGAGGCAGGTCAGGTGTTCTGGTATTCCCATCTCTTTCAGAACTTTACACAGTTTATTGTGATCCACACAGTCAAAGGCTTTGGCGTACTCAATAAAGCAGAAATACATGTTTTTTCTGGTACTCTCTTGCTTTTTCAATGATCCAGTGGATGTTGGCAATTTGATCTCTGGTTTCTCTATTTAGATAATGATGAATAGTTCATTTTCCCTAGTTTTCAAAATACCAAAAATAATAAAATCCAAAAAACACCTTTGTAATATCTTCCTGGGACTATCACCCTTTCCCCCATTGTAGCCAAGCCTTGTAAATAAGTCACATTGAATGCTCTTATTCTCATTCCTTTTTAGACAGGCTTTACCCCCTGCCCCAAGTCATTCCATGAAAATACTTTTCAAATGGCTGTAGCAAGTTTCTGAACTGCAGATACTCTTTGTTGGATTAAGAAAGTGACCTTAAATTTCTGGTTTGCTGAGCGTTTTTATCATAAATGGGTGTTGAATTTTATCAAGTATTTCTCTGCATCTATTGAGACCATTATATACTATTAATGTGATGAATTATACTGATCAATTTTCAAACTTTAAACCATCCTTTCTTTCCTGGAATAAACTTTGCTTGGTCATTTTTCTTTCTATATATAACTGATTTCCAGTTATATATGACTCAACTCAGAATTTTTAGTCTGTGTTGATAAAGAACATTGACTGGCAATTTTATTTGTTATTGTCCTTTTCTAGCTTTGGTGTCAGGATTATTCTAAGCTGAAAAGTATATGTTCTTACATCATTCTATCTTAGTTTATTTCCTCCATATTTTTTTTATACTGTTGTTTCTTCTCAGCCATTTTTTCAACTTATAATTCTATGTTCATCCTTTATATTTTAGAATTTCCCTAGGTTCTACTTTTAATCTTGGTGTATGGGGAAGGGGGAGTGGTAAATAGATTGAATCCAGATTATAAAGAGATTTATATTAAGACCTTGTTGCTGCTGCTGCTAAGTTGCCTCAGTCGTGTCCGACTCTGTGCGACCCTGTAGACGGCAGCCCACCGGGCTCCCCCGTCCCTGGGATTCTCCAGGCAAGAACACTGGAGTGGGTTGCCATTTCCTTCTCCAGTGCATGAAAGTGAAAAGTGAAGTTGAAGTCACTCAGTCTTGTCCGACTCTTAGAGACCCCATGGACTGCAGCCTACCAGGCTCCTCTGCCCATGGGATTTTCCAGGCAAGAGTACTGGAGTGGGGTGCCATTGCCTTCTCCGAAGACTTTATTACATTTCACCAAATAAAGAAATACCCATGGAATTCTATGTCATTTGCTGAAGTGTTTGTTTGAACTTCATCTTAAAAGTCATTGCCTAAAACACAATCCAATCTCTGTCAAAACCCTTTATAATCCCCCTACTTGCTGGCACTGGAGAAGGGAATGACCACGCACTCCAGTATTCTTGCCTGGAGAATCCCATGGACAGAGGAACCTGGTGGGCTATATAGTCCATGGGGTCGCAAAGAGTCGGACACGACTGAGCAACTGACACTACTACTACTTGCTGGCAAATTACAACTGCATTTGGTTCACGATTTTCCCTCCTTCTGACATGCATTTCTCTGCTTTTAAAAACTTTTTTCTTCCAATGTTAATTTCAAAAATAGCTCCCTCCTTAAAGGCTTAATAACGCCCTCAATCCTAAATGAATGACATTTATTTGGGCTTGTTACATTATAGCACCATACTGATAGCTCCTTAACAAAACCCACTTACTCCTGCTTCCTACAACAGCTACGTATGCACAAGGTTTATTGGCTCCCCCAAACCCAACCAAAGTAAACTACTTAGGGGAAGAAGGATATGCCATATGTTTATTTCCTGCCCAATCCAATCCAATGTCTTATAATTTTTAGACCATTAGAAAACTATTTGCTAAAGTGAATTGAATTACAATTGGAAAAGACAATCTGGATGTCTGGCCATCTTAATCTATGTCTTGCTGAACAGTATGCCAACCGAAATCTCCTTTTAGGCAGAGCCCTTCTCAGTTCTCACTTTCCTATCCTAAGGCATTTTTAGTCCTACTGTTAAAGTAGATGAGTTAGGAAAATGTGTTTTTCATGAGTGAATGGAATGTAGATAAAATTCTTATAAAAATAAAGCACTGGATCTGAACACCCAGTTAGTAATTTCTAATAAATCCATGAATTTAAACAAAAGTTATCATTAAGTTCCATAAAAAATCACAAGGGGGATTTTTTCAACCTTTTATATATATTAAAAAAAAAAAAGCTTCATGGTTATTTTCTTTCCCCAGTTATTTTCTTTTCAAATGTTTGTTATCTATGCTGGATCTTGATGGAAGGAAGAAAGAAGAAAAATAAACAAACTCTGTCTTACAAAACTATTTTCAGCCTGTAGTTGGTAACCTGCAACAAAATGCACATATCTATATTGACTTTCTAGTCAGGAAAAAATGATAAACAAACAAACAGCAATAACCTTCTACCCCCAAGAGTGTTATTAAGGCTTTGTGCTGAAATATAGCACCCAGCATCCAGGCCATCAAAGCATAGCATGTAAAGTCTGAGAAAGCATGATATTTCTAAATCGATAAAACATCAAATTGGTCCTATTTTTTCTGGTAAATTCTAGCAGTTTAACTTAAAACAGAAATAAAAAAAAATAGATCACATTTTTACCCAATATTGTTTTTTTAGTTTTTTCCCCCAAAATAAGACTTATACACCTATGATAAAGTTACATATTGGAATGCATGTCAGAATTAGTAGTAGTGTTTTCTGAATGAAAGAGGCTCTCAGCTCAAGCTATTGTTGGCATCCTAGCCACAGTAGGAGACTGCTGCTAGTATGACTAAACATCTCTGCATGTTTGCTGATCTTTCTTCCACATAATGAAGTTAATCAGCCTTCTTCTAAATACATGTTTAGATCCTATCTGTAACTTTCCTTCTGGTATATACTCTGTTTTCCTAGTTTTCTTCTCCCCTATGCTGTTTCTAGAAAACTGTAATGGAACAACATATCAGTTCAGCCATATACGCACATATAAAAATCAAATAGCCTTTAAAATATAATTCAAATCACATCCAACTATCTACATATTCAGAAATATTTAAGAAAAAAATGAGCACCTAGAGATCACATTCTTGCTTTTTGTTTCTGCTTATGTACTTCAGATAAGAATTACTTTATATAAACAAATTGATTTATAAATTTACATTAAGGCTGGATAGGGTTCACTTTGATGACATTGGTCATGGAGAGAAGAGCATAAGAGCAGATGGCATTAGTCTCATGAAGGAGAAGGCAGAGAGGGATAGAGAGCTATGCAAGAAAAATAGCTACAAACAGGAAAGCGACAAGCAGGACAAGTAGGTCACTAGGACTGTAAAAATGAGAAAAATCAAACAGAAAGGAATTTGAAAAGATTTAGAGGGTTATTCAGTATAAGTAATTGGGGATAGCAATAATTAATGAATATTAATGTCAAATATCAAGGAAAAGAAACAAGCTCGAGAAAGTATGGATGTAATATTTTTTTTTCCAACATAGAATGTGATGATAATTCCACTTGCATTGTGGAATACATGAACAGTGAGTGTGCCTTGCACCATGAGTGTGACCATATGTGAGGGTCCTGGCTATCAAGAAAATGCTGCAATTTAACAGAGTATCTATCATTGGAGAATCTTTCAGAAAGTATTTTGTTTTCTATATCCAGCAAAAAGCATGGCCAACTAGAAAGACCCATCCTTAGATGTGTGAAGACCAAGCATACTATTATTCTTTTTAACTATGTGAAGTCACCATTATTAATTTTTTAACCTACAAAAAATGTCAATTTCATAGAGTTTAAATTACCAGTTGCATAATCTCGGCAAAGAAATTTTACCTTTGTAAAAGTTTCCTTAACTGTAAAATTAGAACTTTAGACCAGATTAGTGGGTGCCAACCATATTTTGGTGGCTCAGATGATAAAGACTCCACCTGCAATGCTAGGAGACCTGGTTTCGATCCCGGGGTCAGGAAGATCCCTTGGAAAAGGAAATGGGAACCCACTCCAGTATTCTTTCCTGGAGAATTCCATGAACAGAGGAGCCTGGTGGGCTACAGATTTTTTTGGTTGGTGTATAATGTAAATCATTGTGATTTAATTTGAATTTCCCTAATAATTTGTCATGTCAGCACCTTCTCATATACTTTTCACCATCATGTATCTTCCTTTGTGAGATATCTATTTAATTTCTTTACTCTTTTTTAAAGGGTTATTTAGCTTCTTAAGGCCTGAAGGAATTCTTTAAATATCCTGGATGTAATTTCTTTGTTGGATTTATGTATTATAAATATATTCTCAGTCCATAATTTGACTTTTCCCTCTTATTTGTGTATTTTAATAAGCAAAATACATTCATTTGGATGAAGTGTAATTTATGATTATTTTCTTTCATGTTTAGTGTATTTTTGCCTTAAGAAATCCTTACCTATGTTCTCAGGTCACAAAAATATTCTCCTGTACTTTCTTCTAAAAGATTTATGATTTTAGCATATGCATATAAGGAGTTATTGAAGCTTTTTGGTCCTGTAAGTTTATCTTGTTGAACAAATTTGGGGAATTTTTGGCCAATGCTAGAGAAAATAATTATCTGTCCCCTTCTTTTTTTATACATTTATCTATTTTGAAGCTTATTATTGACCCTCTTGTGTTAGTTTTCAATTGGTGCCATAACAAATTACCACAAATTTAGAGGTTTAGACTCACATACATGTATTATCCTACAGGTCTATTCTGTAGGTCTAATATCTGACATGGGTTTCACCAGGCTGCAATCAACATGTCAGCAAAGCTGTATCCTTTTATGGAAGCTCTAGGTAAATCCATGTAAGTTATGAACAGAGTTCAGTTCCTTATGTTTCTAAAACTGAGGTCCCTGTCTTTTTGCAAACTGTCAGCTGAGGGTCATTCCCAGCTTTACAGGTTCCCTACCTGCCTTAGCATGTGATCTCCTTTCTCAATCTTCAAATCCATCAAAATTTGGTGATGTGTCTCTCACATTTCAAATCTTTCCTGTCTTCTTCCATTTTCTCAAGTCTATGACCTACTTCCACTTTTAAAGGCGCATACAGTTACATGGGGACCATGTAGATAATTCAGGATGTCTGTTTTGAAGTTTGTAGTTGTAATTCCACATGCAAAAATCCTTTTGACATGAAAAGTTACTGTAAAGGAGAAACTCACTTCCTCCTGTGCGACTTCTTTAATATTACTCACACTCAATACTTGTGGTCACCAAATATGTTGGGAGGGTGAGGGGTGCCCCCCTTGGAGCTTCTACACACCAAGCAATTCTGTGACATTAGCCAGGTGTCCTACAATTTAACTCAATTCCGACATTACCTGCCTGGAGATAGTATCAGATTCCATAAGGGCTCAGTCCTCCAAGAATGCCCCCCGCCATTTCAAATGCCAACTGCAAGTGCAGATTTCTTGTTACCTATGGTTCTGACCAGCTAACTACAGTCCAAAGGTTCCCAGGACCTCAGGCTTGATTAGTTTGCTAGAGTGGCTCAAAAAACTCAGGAATATGTTTTACTTACTAGATTACAAAATTTTATTTTAAAAACATATTATAAAAAATATAACTCAGCCAGGTGGAAGAGATGCCTCAGGCAAGGTATGCGGGAAAGGATCAAGGAGCTTCCATGTCTTCTCTGGGCATACCACTCTCCTAGAACTTTCACGAGTTTACTTACCTGAAGATTCTCTGGACCTCATCCTTGTGGATTTTTCCAGAGCTTCCATCATGTATGCATGATGACTTAAATCATTGACTGTTGGGAGATTAACTCAGTCTCTAGCCCTTATCCCCTCCCAAGAGGTCAGACCCTCAGTTCAATTCAGTTCAGTCACTCAGTTGTGTCTGACTCTGTGATCCCATGGACTGCAGCACACAAGCCCTCCCTGTCCATCACCAACTCCCAGAGTTTACTCAAACTCATCTTCATTGAGTTGGTGATGTCATCCAACCATCTCATCCTCTGTCGTCTCCTTCTCCTCCCACCTTCAGTCTTTTACAGCATCAGGGTCTTTTCAAATGAGTCAGTTCTTTGCATCAGGTGGCCAAAGTACTGGAGTTTCAGCTTTAGCATCAGTCCTTCCAATGAACACCCAGGACTGATCTCCTTTAGGATGGACTGGTTGGATCTCCTTGCAGTCCAAGGGACTCTCAAGAGTCTTCTCCAACACCACAGTTCAAAAGTATCAATTTTTCAGTGCTCAGCCTTCTTTATAGTTCAACTCTCACATCTATACATGACTACTGGAAAAGCCATAGCTTTGACTAGATGGACCTTTGTTAGCAAAGTATATCTCTGCTTTTTAATATGCTGTCTAGGTTGGTCATAATTTTCCTTCCAAGAATTAAGCGTCTTTTAATTTCATGGCTGCAATCACCATCTGCAGTGATTTTGGAGCCCCCCAAAATAAAGTCTGACACTGTTTCCACTGTTTCCCCATCTATTTGCCATAAAGTGATGGGACCAGACGCCATGATCTTAGTTTTCTGAATGTTGAGTTTTAAGGTCAGACCCTAGGACCAAAAGTTTCAACTCTCTTATCAAGGTTGGTTCCCCTGGTAACCAGCCCCCATCCTTAGGTTACCAAGGGACTTTTCTAAGTTCACCTCAGTGATATAAACTCAGGTGTGGTAGAAAGGGGTTTGTTATGAATAATGAAAGATATCCATTTCACCCTTATCACTCTTATCATTTAGGAAATTCCAAGACTCTTAGGAGCTCTGAGTCAGAAACCAGGACAAAGTTCAAATATATAAATATATATTATAAATCATAATATCGCAGTAAGATATTTATAGGCTCCTAGGTTCCAGGGATTAGAATATGAACATCTAGAGACAGCTTTTATTCTTCTTGTCAAAACGTTTAATCTGCTAACTCCAATCTTCTACTAAATTCAACAACAGAACCCTTTTATTTCAGATGCTAAATTTTTCATTTCTAGAAATTCTTCTTGATTTTTTATAGCTTTTATTTCTTTGCCAATAATTTCCAGCTGTTCACTCTCATTATGACCACCTTTTAAATTAAGTCCTTATCATAGATACTTAAATGTCTTTTACTGTTAAGTGTTGACTAATTATCAGTGGTCTATTGATATTGATTGCTTTCATCCTTGACAATAACTCATATTTTCCTATATCTAATAAAATTTTTATTGCACATTTGTTGTGAATTGAAGCTCCAAATTCTGTTTTATTCCTATGAGAAGTGATGATTACTTTTTCTAATAGTTAAATTACTGGCTGATCATCACATTGAATTCTTGAAGTGTTTGTTTTATATTTTGTCGGGACATATTTGTTTCCATGTTGCTCTCAGCACTTGGGGCAATCGGGGGAAAATAGTATTTGCATCTAATATGGGGAATTTCCTGAGTTTCAGTGGAAAGTCTGAGGTATTTATAAGAGCCCTTTTACTTGGCAGGACTCAGTAAAAGGATCAAGAAGCTAAAACCTATGTTTAACTTTTTCAGCCATCATGCTATTGATTTCGTCTGGACTTCTTAATGTAATGCTTGCTATATATGAATTTCAGGAAATTGTCCACAGGTTTGCTGGGAGTTTTGAAATCAACCCTGTCGCTTCTTTTCTGGGTTCTCTCCTGTTAATTTCCAGTCACTCTGATAGTTTCTATCTCTCATAAAATTACAAGTCAGTATAACAGTGGCTTCTGCTTAGTTTTATCCAACTGCACCACACATTAATTGGGTATTGCCCTGAGGAGAAGAGCCTTGTAAATGTGGCTGTTACGCAGTATGGTAACCTTCTTTCAAACGTTAAATCCCTCTCAGCGTCCGCCTACTTTGGATTATGCCCCAGTGCTAATCCAGAATAGGCAGGCGCGGAGAGGGATTTAACTGCTTTTTTAAAAAATATTCTATCCAGGGTTAATAATTTCTATCTGCAGTAAGGTTAGTCCAGTACAAGCCACTCCACTACTATCTAAGCTGGAAATTTGACTCAAGTGTTTAAAGGATAAGGATACATTTTTAAAGGATAACTGTCTTCTGTGTTGAGAATATACACTGGGAGTTATTGGGAGGGAGTTATTGGGACTGGGAGGGAGACAAGGATAGAAACTGAAAGACAATAGGGAGTTTCTTGCAATGAAATGAGGTTAACTAGTCCTAGAATCTGAGAAGGCAATGGCACCCCACTCCAGTACTCTTGCCTGGAAAATCCTATGGACGGAGGAGCCTGATAGGCTGCAGTCCATGGGGTTGCGAAGAGTCGGACACGACTGAGTGACTTCCCTTTCACTTTTCACTTTCATGCGTTGGAGAAGGCAATGGCAACCCACTCCAGTGTTCTTGCCTGGAGAATCCCAGGGACGGCAGAGCCTGGTGGGCTGCCATCTATGGGGTCACACAGAGTTGGACACGACTGAAGCAACTTAGCAGCAGCAGCAGCAGCAGTCCCAGAATGGTAGTAGTGAGTTGGTCAGAAGTGATCAACTCAGGATATAGTTTTTAAGTAGAGTCAAAGAATTCCCTAGTAGATTGGGGAAGGAGTATAAAAGACAGAAGTCAAGTATTTCACTGACTTAATAACAAGCCTGAGAAACATAGCAACTGGTGCCAGAAAGTTATGTTGAACTTTGGAGGGATGAGAGCAAAGAGGAGTTTAGTTTTAAACATGTTGAGTTCAAGATGTCTGTTAGACATTTAGGTAGAGATAGCAAGTAGGCAGTTGGATATACAAGTCTGGAGTTCAAAGTAGAGGTCTGATTGGAGATAAATTCAGGGGTTGCATTAGTTATCTATTGCTATGTAACAAATTATCCCCAAATTTAGCATCCTAAAGCAAAATATCCTAAAGAAGATCAGTCCTGGGTGTTCATTGGAAGGACTGATGTTGAAGCTGAAACTCCAGTACTTTGGCCACCTGATGCGAAGAGCCGATTCATTTGAAAAGACCCTGATGATGGGAAAGATTGAGGGCAGAAGGAGAAGGGGACAACAAAGGATGAGATGGTTGGATTGCATCATCGACTCAATGGACATGAGTAAACTCTGGGAGTTGGTGATGGACAGGGAAGCCTGGTGTGCTGCAGTTCATGGGGTCGCAAAGAGTCGGATATGACTGAACAACTGAACTGAACTGAAGTGAACTGAAAGCAAAATAATAATAATAATAATCTCACACAGTTTCAATGGCACCCCACTCCAGTACTTTTGCCTGGAAAATGCCGTGGACGGAGGAGCCTGGTAGGCTGCAGTCCATGAGGTCGCTAAGAGTCAGACATGACTGAGTGACTTCACTTTCACTTTTCACTTTCATGCATTGGAGAAGGAAATGGCAACCCACTCCAGTGTTCTTGCCAGGAGAATCCCAGGGACAGGGGAGCCTAGTGGGCTGCCGTCTATGGGGTCGCACAGAGCTGGACACGACTGAAGCGACTTAGCAGCAGAAGCAGCACACTGTTTCTGAATGTTAGAAATTCAGACATGGCTTATTTAGTAATTCTTGCTCACAGTTCTTCATGAGGTTGTAGTCAAGTTGTCACTGAGGCTGTATGCAGTCTCTCTGAAGACTTCATTGAGGCTGGAGACTCTGCATCCAAGTTTACTCCTGTGGCTGTTGGCAGGAGGCTTCAGTTCCTTACTATGTGGACCTCTATATAGGGCTTCCTAGGGCATGTCTTCACACAGCAATGGATGACTGAAAGAGGAAAAGAAAGGAAGAAATAGAGAGAGAGAACCCAAGATGAAAACCCTTATCTCAAAAGTGACATTCCATCACTTAATGGTACTAGAAGAGAGTCACTGTGTACAATCCACACTCTAGACTCAGGGAAGTGGAGTTAAGCTCAGTCTTTTGGAGGGGGAATTATCACAGAATTTGAGAATATATCCTTGACATTAGCACAAAAATAATCAGTACACAGATAATATTTAAAGTCATAGGACTGGATAAGGTCCTTAAGGGAAATTGTGAGATAAAGAAATCCAAAATTTGACCTCTGGATACTACCAACAGAAAAAGAAGAGAAAAAACAAATAAATGAGGTTTTAAAACAGAAATCAGTGAGATAGTAGGAAAAAAATAGATTGTAAGGTTCTTGAAGCTAGAAAAATAAAAGTGTATTGTGTTCTGAACCCTGTAATAGATACAATAAGATCTGCTTTCTATGTTTTTACACTTAGTTTATAGACATTAATTGCACTTAACATGAACTGCATAATTATTACATGTGGTAGATAATGTCTGGACATTTTAAAATATGTTATTTCATCCTCATAACAAAGCAATGAGGAAAACTTTACTATTCAGCATTTTATATATGAGAAATGTATGGTTCATAGAGTTAAATAACTTTTTCAGATTCACATGAGTGAGCTGCAAAGCTCATAACTGAATTATTGTCACCGTCATCCAAAACCCAAGTTCTAGTACCAGGTTGCAAAATATTTACTAAATTATTAGCACCTTAAAATGGCTATCTCTTTCATTATTTAGTTAATAATAAAACTAATTATTTAGGGTTAGGGTTAAGGTTTAAGGTTAGAAATAAAGTTAGTATTAATTAAAAATTGACCATAATCTTAAGAAGCTGAAATAACATTTTTATAAATGAAGGCATTTACTCCAATATGGAAAGTATATATAACTGGACATGTTAACTGAATACATAACTGTCATGTTAACTTTCCAAAACACAAATATCATCCCGGCTTACTACTACTCAGAAAATGTCAATAACTAAATGAAGTCCAAATCTGTGATTCTGGTGTTCTTTTCTAATCTCATCCTCTTAGTCCAGGCTCCAGTGCATCCAGGCTATAAATATTTTATGTAGTCCTATCTCCATTTCTTTTTTTCTTTCCCTTCCTGAAATGCTTACTATCTCCTCCAATCTTCTTGCAATATAATGAATCACTACATACCTTGCCTCGGGCCACAAGAATCTCTCCATTCTCTGAGCTCCTGATGTCACCACGTTTTTACCACGCCGTGTTTGTACATTTCTTTACCACTGATATGCAAGCTACTTTTGGGGGAAAAACTAAACCCAATGTGTCTACTGTATTTGTCAATCTTACATCTTATAGTATGATGGCCTCTTATGCATAATAGGGCTTCCCAAGTGGCGCTAGTGGTAAAGAACCCATCTGCCAACACAGGATATGTAAGAGACCTTGGTTCGATCCCTGGGTCAGGAAGATCAGTTGGACCAGGGCATGGCAACCCCCTCCAGCATTCTAGCCTGAGAAATTCCATGGACAGAGGAGCCTGGTGGGGTACTGTCCATAGGGTTGCAAAGAGTTGGACATGACTGAAGCATCTAAGCATGCACACAACTAATATATACATCCTTAACTTGACAGTAAGTATTCAATAAATAATAGTAAATGCAGAGAGCTTACTCTGTACCTATTCCTTTTTGAAGAGTTTTATGTATATTAACTCACAAACATTTTCCTTTAATTTCCTAAAACTTTGCCCAAAATCTCTAAAATTCACTTTTGAGAAAAAGAACTGTTGAATGTGCTAATGTGTGTTTTAAACAATTTGTGTGACATACCCATACATATCATGTTTATATAAGAAAAGTGCTGTCCTGTGCTTTTGCATCCCCATCAGAGTACAGATGGTGAATGTGGAAGTGAGTGTGCCAAGTTATCACTCTTTTTTAGTAGCACCTCATTTGTGTATAAATCGTCATCCTTATCCCAGCTACTTTAAATAAACATAACCATTGACTTACGTTTCAATGTATATTTAGCTTTATTAGATAACTCTATTAAAAAGCACTACTTTACATTGTGAATATAGGCCTAATTTAGTCAAATCATGTCTTGTATAGTGCAAAGTGACCCCCAGTGTCTAAATCAATACAAAGAAAAACATATTTTGTTGATTGTAGTACCTGAACTTGGAATAATGTTCTAACTCTTTGTGACCCCATGGACAATAGCCTGCCAAGCTCCTCCGTCCGTGGGATTTTTCAGGCAAGAATACTGGAGTGGGTTGCCATTTCCTTTTCCGGGGGATCTTGCATACCCAGGGATTGAACCCAGGTCTCCTTCATTGTAGGCAGACTCTTTACCGTCTGAGCCACCAGGGAAGAATCTACTATAGACACAGAAAGGATCAAATAACATAATAACTATGCTATGGGGTTTGATTCTCTGAAGTTTGTTTTTTATTCACACAGACTCAAAGAAGAAAGATCTAACACTGACTTTTTCTTGATGAACAAAGCTATATTGATAGCTGAGAAAAAAAAAATCAACCTATTTATTTTTATAGTCAGCAAATTGTAATCTATGGTCTTCCTTTTATACGTTGCCCCAAAAAGGCTACTAATTTCTGTGGATCTAGCAGTTTCAGAAATGGAACATTTTATAAGTGATATCAAAGTAATACAAAAGTTCCAAAGTAAGATACCTGGAATTGAAAATCCTGATAAAGTAGAAACTACTTTGCAATTTCCTCAAGGTGCTCATTTAATATTGTTTCCTAGTGCTTGGCAGATTCTCATTCTCATCTCTGTCTCACTGCACCTGCATGCAAAGATAAATGGACCCATAACATAGCCCTCTGAAAAAGAAAGAGAGAGAAATGACATTTCCAGACTCAGCAAAGAATTGAGGCAGGAAGATTTGGTGGGCTCCCCAAAACCCAGTCATGATGTTTCCTCTGGTGTGAATTTAATCAGAAGTGTATACGGAGTTTTAATTAAGAAAAAAAAAACAACTATTACTTTCTTGAGCTGTTATAAAGGAATGATTATCTAGCAGTATATTGTTCCCAACAAACCAGATGAAACTTTAGTACATCCTTCCAAATCCCCTGATTTAATCTTGAAGTGAGCAACACAGAACAAAAGAACCAATTTGCTTTCTAAGAAACAAATGTTTAATCATCACACTGGACCCAAGCCAAACTGTGAAATCCTCAGGACTGGCAAAACACAAAAATAAAAACAAAAGACACATTTTTTTTTTTTTCAAAGACACTGCTAGCACTATCTAGTATTATTAAGTCTGTCTGGTTTGTCTTTAGCAAATCTAATTGCCCTATTTCTCTACCCATTTTCCACTCCAGTATCTCACCTTAGCTTCCTAGAGCTTTCAGATCTATCCCTGAGCCTCAATTTAAGTATGTAGAGAAATAAGCAAAAAAAAAAAGCATTAAAACATTGTTTGAGAAGTATCAAAGGTATTACTTTTTTTTTTTCTCCAGGGTTTTTGTATTTTAAATTTAATAATAATACAAAAAATATCCTGAGCTTCCATTCTGTTTCAGATTCTGGAAAAAGAGTGAAGAAGAGGCCTGGACCCTGTATCTGGGTTTTCGGTCTAGCAGGGGAGACAGAATTGTAACAGATGAGCAACCCACACTGAATGAAGGTGAAGACAGAACAGTGTTAAAGTTACAGAGGAAAATGAGAAAGTTTACTCTCTATTTTGGATGTCATAAATGCCTTGGAAGAAGTACTGAGGATGAGGTATTTGTGGGACTATAATCTGGAGATACCCGGGAGGAGTTGAGTATTTGATTCTGGGACTCTGTAAAATATCAGGGCTGAGGATATTAACTTGGAAAGCATCCGTGTCATCCGTTCTGAGATAACAGAGAAACTTGTAAATGAGTAGTTTGCAAAGCCTATGGCTTGGACTAATCTCATGAGATACTCTGGAGAAAATAGGACTCCAGAATCAAGTAAGATTAAGGAATACCTCATGTTTTACCCCTCCTTTAGAGATTTGTAAGTGACGTTGAACGTTTTAAACGAACTGACAAGTCCTCAATTCCTCAAGATGTAGGAAGAGAACCAGAGGAAGCCAAAAGAATAAGACATTTCAAGCAGATAAATATGATTATTTGTATAAATCTTAGAAGAAATCCCTAAAGTTAAGAATTGGCAGGGAGAATGTCTTATTCAGTTTGTTGTTCCATGACTCAGCAGAGACTGTGGCATAGATTATGTACTCCATGAATATTCAGCAGATTACTCAGTGAATAAAGAAATGCAGCGGCAAAAGCAATAATTCCTCTACAATTCCATTCAACATTCTACTAAATGCCTATAAAGACCGAGAAAAAGTCTGGAAGAAGTTCAAAAAACTTCAAATAAAAGAACATCATTCAGTTTTGGAGAAAACTTCCTAAAATACAGAGCATTTAGTATGGGTTTAGAAGTATATTCTTGGTTTTCAATGGGAAGGAGGGAAGGCAATTTTGCTTCCCACCAAGTATTTAGCAACAACTGGAGACATTTTTGATGATCATAATTTGGGCAGGGTATGGCTACTTATATCTACTGATAGAGACCAGGGAAACTGCTGACCACACTACAACACACAGGACAGCCCCCACAGCAATGAATCATCTAGTCCAAAATCGCCAGTGGCACCACTGTTGAGAAATACTAAGACATAACATATGATTCAGAAACATACGAAGCAACAAGCATAAGTCCAAATCAGGGGTAGGAAAAGGCTTCGATTAACCCTCCCTCATTTGCCTGACACTCTGGCCACAAAAATTATTCAGAGCAGAAACACATGTGACTGTTTTTGTCAAAGAATCATTTGTTAAGCCAGCCAGAGTCTGCCCACATAGCCATTCAGGGTCGTCTACCCTAAAGCCATCAGAGATGTATGTTGGCAAACACTGGCTGAGATGCCTTTCCTCTCAAGGAAAGAACTACTAAGTCTATTCTTTCTGAACTAGTCATTCTTACAAACAAACCTCCTAAGATCCGTGCATATCAATCCGCCTTTGGTTCTAGAGCCAAAACATGGCAGTGGCTATAACTGGAAGAAGAGCATCCCAGGCTAACATCTTTTAGGAAAGGCCAGATCTGGATGAGTCTCCATCTGTGTAAGAATGAACAAGCAGAAAAGAAAAGGAAACATTTAGTAAACTATGCTTGATGTCTTTAAAAACATGTAAGAAGGAATAAGAGAGAGAAAACTAAAGAGTATCAGATAAAGGCAGAGATACAGAGAATTCTGAGTAAAATAATGAGGGAATGCATGAAACCCCAGAGCAAAAGCAAAACTGGAATTCCCATTAGAGATGATAAAAAGGAATGTGACCAGATCAAACCGGTAATAAAGATAGCAGATTTGAGAAGACAAGTCAAACGTAAAGAACAGATGTGAAAGTAACAGGGAAATTTATAGACATGGAAGAAAGTCCTTTCTGACATAACTAAAGGAATAGTAGAATGCAGAAAAATTTGCCTACAGGTCAAAAGAAATCCAGATTTAAAGATTTAATAATCAGGCTAAAATAATAAATAAGACCTGTTCTGGAAACTGTGGAAATCTGGAATTGTAGAATATTATATGAATATTAAAAATATAAAAGAAGAAGGGTGGTTTGCCTACAACTGGATAAAAGTCAGGCTGACATTAAACTTCCACAATCCTGAATAACACTAAATACCAATGGAAAACAGAGCAGGCTATCTAGTACATATCCTGTGAAATATAAATAAAAACTGAAAAATAATAAGAGAAAAATTACAAATGATAATTCTGGTGAGAAACTTGACTATCAGTTCAGTTCAGTCGCTCAATCATGTCCAACTCATTGTGATCCCATGGATGGCAGCACACCAGGCTTCCCTGTTCATCAACAACTCCCGGAGCTTGCTCACTCATGTCCATCAAGTCAGTGATGCCATCAAACCATCTCATCCTCTGTTGACCCCCTCTTCACCCACCTTCAATCTTTCCCAGCATCAGAGTGTTTTCCAATGAGTCAGTTTTTGCCATCAGATGGCCAAAGTACTGGAGTTTCAGCCTCAGCATCAGTCCTTCCAATGAATATTCAGGACTGATTTCCTTTAGGATTGACTAGCTGGATCTCCTTGCAGTCCAATACACTCTCAAAAGTCTTCTCCAAAACCACAGTTCAAAAGCATCAATTCTTCAGAGCTCAGCTTTCTTTATGGTCCAATTCTCACATCCATACATGACTACTGGAAACACCATAGCTTTGACTAGATGGACCTTTGTTAGCAAAGTAATGTCTCTGCTTTTTAGTATGATGTCTAGGTTTGTCAAAGTTTTTCTTCCAAGGAGCAAGTGTCTTTAATTTCATGGCTGCAGTCATCATCTACAGTGATTTTGGAGCCCCCCAAAATAAACTCTGTTACTATTTCCATTGTCTCTCCATCTATTTGCCATGAAGAGATGGGACTGGATGCCATTATCTTAGTTTTTTGAATGCTGAGTTTTAAGCCAGCTTTTTCACTCTCCTCTTTCTCTTTCATCAAGAGGCTCTTTTGTTCTTCTTCACTTTCTGCAATAAGGGTGGTGCGATCTGCACATCTGAGGTTATTGATATTTCTCCTGGCAATCTTGATTCCAGGTTATGCTTCATCCAGTCCAGCATCTCCCATGATGTACTCTGCATAAAAAGCAGGGTGACAATATACAGCCTTGATGTACTCCTTTCCCAATATGGAACCAGTCTGTTGTTCCATGTCCAGTTCTAACTGTTGCTTACTGACCTGCATACAGATTTCTCAGGAGGCAGGTAAGGTGGTCTGGTATTCCTGTCTCTTGAACAATCTTCCACAGTTTATTGTGATCCACACAAAGGCTTTGGCATAGTCAATAAACCAGATGTTTTTATAACTCTTGCTTTTTCGATGATCCAACAGATGTTGGTAATTGGAACTCTGGTTCCTCAGTCTTTTCTAAATCCAGCTTGAACATCTGGACATTCATGGCTCACATACTATTGAAGCCTGGCTTGGAGCATTTTGAGCATTACTTTGCTAGCGTGTGAGATGAGTGCAATTGTGCGGTAGTTTGAGCATTCTTGGACGTTGCTCTTCTTTGGGATTGGAAGGAAAACTGACCTTTTCCAGTTCTGTGGCTACTGTTGAGTTTTACAAATTTGCTGACATATTGAGTGCAGCACTTTCACAGAATCATCTTTTAGGATTCAAAATAGCTCAACTGTAATTCTGTCATCTCCACTACCCTTTTTTGTAGTGATTCTTCCTAAGGCCTACTTGGTTTCACATTCCAGGATGTCTGGTTCTAAGTGAGTGATCACACCATCATGGTTATTGGGTCATGAAGATCTTTTTTGTATACTTCTTTTGTGTATTCTTGCCACCTTTTCTTAATATCTTCTGCTTCTGTTAGGTCCATATCATTTCTGTCCTTTTTTATGCCCATCTTTGCATGAATTTTTTTCCCTAGTATCTCTAATTTTTCTGAAGAGATCTCTAGTCTTTCCCATTCTATTATTTTCCTCCATTTCTTTGCAATGATAACTGAGAAAGGCTTTCTTATCTCTCCTTGCTATTCTTTGGAACTTTGTATTCTATTGGGTATATCTTTGCTTTTCTCTTTTGCCTTTCACTTCTCTTCTTTTCTCAGCTATTTGAAAGGCCTCCTCAGACAACCATTTTGCCTTTTTGCATTCCTTTTTCTTGGGGATGGTTTTGATCACTGCCTCCTGTATGATATCATGAACCTCCCTCCACAGTTCTTCAAGCACTCTATCAGATCTAATCCCTTGAATCTATTTGTCACTTCCACTGTAAAATTGTAAGGGATTTGATTCAGGTCACACCTGAATTGTCTAGTGGTTTCCCTACTTTCTTCAATTTATGTCTGAATTTGGCAATACAGAGTTCATGATATGAGCCACAGTCAGCTCCCGGTCTTGTTTTTGCTGACTGTTTAGAGCTTCTCCATCTTTGGCAGCTGCAAAGGATATAATCAATCTTATTATGTGTAGAGTCTTCTCTTGTGTTGTTGGAAGAGGGTGTTTGCTATGACCAGTGTGTTCTCTTGACAAAACTCTGTTAGCCTTTGCCCTGCTTCATTTTGTACTCCAAGGCCAAATTTGCCTATTATTCCAGGTATCTCTTGACTTCCTACTTTTGCATTCCAGTCCCCTATGATGAAAAGGACATCTTTTTTGGGTGTTAGTTCTAGTAGGTCTTGTAGGTCCTCATGGAACCGTTCAGCTTCTTTGGCATTACTGGTTGGGGCATAGACCTGGATTACTGTGATACTTAATGGCTTGCCTTTGAAACAAACAAAGATCATTCTGTTGTTTTGAGATTGCACCCAAGTACTGCATTTTGGTCTCTTTTTTGACTATGAGGGCTACTCCATTTCTTCCAAGGGATTCTTGCCCACAGTAGTAGATATAATGGTCATCTGGATTAAATTCACCCATTCAGGTCGATTTTAGTTCACTGATTCCTAAAATGTTGATGTTCACTCTTGCCATCACCTGTTTGACCACTTCTAATTTACCTTGATTCATGGATGCAACATTCCAAGTTCCTATGCTTTGTTCTTTACAGAATATTGTTCTTTACAGAATCGGACTTTACTTCCATCACCAGTCACATCCACAACTGGGCATTGTTTATGCTTTGGTTCCATTTCTTCATTCTGTCTGGAGTTACTTTTCTACTCTTCTCCAGTAACATATTGGGCACCTATAGACCGGGGGAGTTCATCTTTCAGTGTCATCTTTTTGCCTTTTCATATTGTTCATAGGGTTTTCAAGGCAAGAATACTGAAGTGGTTTGCCATTCCCTTCTCCAGTGGACTACATTTTGTCAGAACTCTCCATTGTGACCTGTCCATCTTGGGTGGCCCTACATGGCATGGCTCATAGTTTCACTGAGTTAGATAAGGCTGTGGTCCATGTGATCAGTTTGATTAGTTTTCTGTCATTGTGGTTTTCATTCTATCAGCCCTCTGAGGGATAAGGATAAGAGGCTTCTGGAAGCTTCCTGATGGGAGAGACTGAATATAGGGGAAACTGGATCTTGCTCTGATGGGCAGGGCCATGCTCAAATTCCAGTTCCAGTCAGTCACTCAGTCATGTCCAACTCTCTGTGACCCCATGAATCACAGCATGCCAGGCCTCCCTGTCCATCACCAACTTCTGGAGTTTACTCAAACTCATGTCCATCGAGTCTGTGATGCCATCCAACCATCTCATCCTCTGTCGTCCCCTTCTCCTCCTGCCCCCAATCCCTCCCAGCATCATGGTCTTTTCCAATGAGTCAACTCTTCGCATGAGGTGGCCAAAGTATTGGAGTTTCAGCTTTAGCATCATTCCTTCCAATGAACACCCAGGACCGCACTCCTTTAGAATGGACTGGTTGGATCTCCCTGCAGTCCAAGGGACTCTCAAGAGTCTTCTCCAACACCACAGTTCAAAAGCATCAATTCTTCGTCACTCAGCTTTCTTCACAGTCCAACTCTCACATCCATACATGACCGCTGGAAAAACCATAGCCTTGACTAGATGGACCTTTGTTGGCAAAGTAATGTCTCTGCTTTTCAATATGCTATTTAGGTTGGTCATAACTTTCCTTCCAAGGAGTAGTTCAGTTCAGTTCAGTTCAGTTGGCTGCAGTCACCATCTGCAGTGATTTTGGAGCCCAGAAAAATAAAGTCTGACACTGTTTCCACTGTTTCGCTAACTATTTGCCATGAAGTAATGGGACCAGATGCCATGATCTTCGTCTTCTGAATATTGAGCTTTAAGCCAACTTTTTCACTCTCCTCTTTCACTTTCATCAAGAGTCTCTTTAGTTCCTTGCCATGCTCAGTAAATCTTTAGCCCAATTTTCTGTTGCTTGGCGGGGCTGTGTTCTCTCCCTGTTGTTTGACCTGAGACCAAACTATGGAGGAGGTAATGAAGATGATGGTGACCTCCTTCAAAAGGTCCCATGCATGCACTGCACACTCATTGCCCCTGACCCTGGAGATCAGGCCACCACCAATCCACACCTGCTCTGGAGAATCCTGGACACTCACAGGCAAGTCTGGGTCAGTCTCTTGTGGGGTCACTGCTCCCTGTCCTGGGTCCTGGTGCACACAGGGTTTTGTTTATTCCCTCCAAGAGTCTGTTTCCTCAGTACTGTGTAGGTTCTGGTGGCTCTATGGCAGGTTAATGGCCACCTCCTCCAAGAGGGCTTATGCCACACCCAGGTCTGCTGAGGCCTGCTGACCCGTACCTCCACAGGAGACACTCAAACACTCAAAGGCAGGTCTGGCTCAGTTTCTGTGGGGTCTCCTTGTGTGCACAGGTTTTGTTTGAGCCCTCTGAGTGTCTCTGGAAGATATGGGGTTTGATTCTAAATGTGATTTCACCCCTCCTACCATCTTGCTTTGCTTCAGTTAGACTTCGTTTGTATTCATATTCCCAACACGAAGCACATTGACCTTGAAAACCCAAACCACCACCAGCAGTGATAACATGGGTGTATGTGGCACTTGACCAAATTACTAAAGCTCTGCTCAAAACAATGTCAATGAACTTATAGAGAAATATTTTGTTTGCTGTATTCTACTTAGTATTTTGCATCAGTGTTCATGAGTGACTGATCTTTAATACTCTTCGCTTGTACTATCTTTAACTGGTTTCTATATTAGTGTCAAACTTGTCTCATATTAAAAAAAAATCAGAAAGTTTTGCTTCCCATTCCATATTTTAGAACAGGTGTCAGTACATTTTTTCTATAATGAGTTGGTAGTAAATGGTAGCAAATATTTTAGGCAATGTGGTCCCTATGGTCTCTGTGTTGCCACTACAATCATACTTCAGTATCCTCAGGGAATTTGTTTCAAGATCCCCACAAAGACCAAAATCAAAGGATGTTCAAGTCCTTTATATAAAATGGCATGGACCAATTGTACCCCAGCCTGTATCCATGCATTCTGCACCCATGGATACAGGTGGCTGCGTGTACTCAACTTTGCCATAAAGCAGCCATAAACAATAAGGAAACAAGTGGGAGTGACTATGTTCCAATTAAATTTTAGGGGTTCCAATTAATAATAAGTGGCAAACAGTCAGATTTAATCTCTTGGCCTTTATTTGTGGACTTTTTCTCTGGAATACTTCATAGAGCAAGAGGACCATGTTCTATGTGGTCTTTGATGGTTTGCGAGAAATGTCCCTGTGCCTCATCTTAGTGAAAAAGATGCTGGTGTTTCCCACTAAATAAGATCACAAGACATTATGGGCTCATATTGTATCTTCCTTGCCTCAATTCTGGAACGGCCCACTTCTCCAAGGAGCCAGTACCATACTGTTTTAGGTATAGAGGCTTTATAGTATGTTAAATGTCTGATAGAGTTAATTTTCCTTTGCAGTTATACTTTAATCATATTTTGTGACTGGATCTACCTGGTTCACCTAACTACAGAAAAACAGAGACTAGGAGGGTACATGACCCAGAGGCAGACTTGCTCACAGGGACAGGGTCTGCCAGGAGGAAGCCCAGGTCAGCAGGCTCCCCCGTCCCTGGGATTCTCCAGGCAAGAACACTGGAGTGGGTTGCCATTTCCTTCTCCCGTGCATGAAAGTGAAAAGTGAAAGTGAAGTCGCTCAGTCATGTCCTACTCTTAGCAACCCCATGGACCACAGCCCACCAGGCTCCTCCGTTCATGGGATTTTCCAGGCAAGAGTACTGGAGTGGGGTGCCACTGCCTTCTGACACCCAATTAAAAACAATGGAGGGACTTTCCTAGGTCCAGTGGTTAAGACTCCATGCTTCCATTGGGGGGACAGGTTTGATTCCTGGTTGGAGAACTAAGATCCCACATGTCTTGTGGCATAGCCAAAAAAAAGGAGCAATGAAAACTCATGTTTCATTAACACATTTTATATGCCATATGTGATTTACACATTTACATACATTAAGGGGAAAGAAACTAATGTTTTTTGTTACCTGCTGCTGCTGCTAAGTTGCTTCAGTCGTATCCGACTCTGTGCGACCCCATGGACTGCAGCCCACCAGGCTTCTCCATCCATGGGATTCTCCAGGCAAGAACACTGGAGTGGGTTGCCATTTCCTTCTCCAATGCATTAAAGTGGAAAGTGAAAGTGAAGTCGCTCAGTTGTGTCTGACTCTTAGCGATCCCATGGACTGCAGCCTACCAGGCTCCTCCATCCGTGGGATTTTCCGGGCAACAGTACTTGAGTGGGGTAATGTTTAACAACCAGCTGTCTTCAGGGGGGAAAAAATCTGATTTTTAGAATTTGCCAATATCTGAGGTGAAAATATTCCCACTATAGTTTCAAGTTATCACCATGTATTCACTGAATTCAGGGTTGGGAAGACATGCACAGTGAAACACCATCATATAGTGTTTTCATCCTACAGATGCAATAGAGTCAAATAGGCTCAGATTATAAATAATAATAAAATGTAATGAACTGATTAGAAAGTGATGTTATGAGTATATACGTACTATATTTGTTTTTAATATAACTTATTTATATAAGTATATATATATAGTTTTCAAATGACTGTGTTGAACAACTGGCTCTCAAAATTTTTGATAATCTATCAATCAGTCCTTATTAGCTGATAAGGGCCAGCTGCAGCATACTACTGATTATGACCTGCTGTCTACTAGAGGCCATGATTGTCACTGTAGTTTTATTATTTCATTAATCCTCATTGTGACTTTCTGAAATAAGAATTGTTTTTCTGATGAATAAAAGGATCTCAGAAAGGTTAAATAACCTATCTGGGACCACACAGCTGCTATGGTTATGTGACCTTCACCCTCCAAATCCCCAAATTCTATTATCTCATGCTGTCTCTCATAGAGCAAAATTTTTATTTTAAACAGTTTTATTCTTTAAGTGAGTAAACTATGTTCCAGGTAAAGCCAAAGCCCTCTGATTTCAGTGACTGTGTGACCACTGATGTGTGTTTGAGGTCACTGCCACTGAATCAGTTTGGTGTCAGAAAGGGTCATTAAGCTACATAAGATGCCACTGTGAGGCAGGACTTGACTGTACAGTTTTCTAGATGAGCACACAGGAGAGCACCGCTTACCCAGTAATAAGTCTCCACCCAGAAACACTGGGAATCACCCCAAGTTCCCCTCTCATTTTCCTTTCTTTTCCCTAAAGTAATTCCAACTCAATAAAGCTAATTCCTTTTTAATCAAGTCAATATTTTATACAATGAACCTCAACTATTCAATTCAACGAATTGAATTTCAATGAAATTCATTGAAACTGAATTGAATTTCAGTTGAAATTCAATGAATTTCAACTATTGTGGCATGCACTGCCACACTCAGTACATCCAACCCTGCAGCAGGGCACCACCAACCCACGCCTCCACTGGAGACTCCTGGACACTCACAGGCAAGTCTGGGTCAGTGTCTTGTGGGGTCGCTGCTCCTTTCTCCTGGGTCCTGGCGCACACAAGGTTTTGTTTGTGCCCTCCAAGAGTCTGTTTCCCCAGTCCTCTGTAAGTTCTGTAATCAAAATCCACTGGCCTCCAAAGTCAAATTTTCTGGAAGTTCTCAGTCTCTTTGCCAGATCCCCAGGTTGGGAAATCTGGTGTGAGTCCTAGAACTTTCTTAACAGTGTGAGAACTTCTTTGGTATAATTGTTCTGTACTTAACCTATCAGTCTGTGGCAAATTAAGGATAGAAAAGGATTAGAATTTGATTCCAATTGATCAAAATACAATTTTCATATTTTAATAAATATAGTGGAATTGATGCTACATGTCAAAAAAGAATAAATCTTTTTCAACATCAAATATTACTGATATTTTATATATATTATATGTTAATCATACTGTTTTGTCGCTCCTTCTTGCAATGACTCCACATCCTCCTCTTTTTTCAGCTTAAATGCCATGTCGTCTCAGTAAATCAGTTCTCTGAGAAAAAAGAAAAAAGGTCCTGATTTGAAGTAGTCACCAATTTCCATAGGGTTGATATTCCCACCATGGCCAATTTTAAGGTGCAAAAGGTTTAGCAACCAGCTGTCAAGATCCCTGAATGTTTAATGACAGAGCTAGTAAGATCCAACTCCATCACACCACTGAGAATTTTACCTTCTCTGGTGAAGCAGTTCCTCACTTACTACATTTCATTAAGGTTAGCTGTTTGCATTCATGTTTTTTATCACCAGACTGGGAATCACTGGAGAGCAGGGACTATAACAGCAACAATAACAATAATAATAATGTCATCACTTATTTGTTAAAGAGAAAGTTGGCTGAGAATATTGAATGCTTGACAGACAAAAGGCTACTGGCACTACAGATGGAAAAGACTATTTGAAAAGGCCAACAAATAGACGCATTTTATTACTGGAGTTTGGCCCCAAAACTTGGAAAGGAATCCTAAGCTTCAGTGAGCTAGAACAGACCCCAGATGAGTCACAAAAACTCAGTGTGAGTCCCTCGCCTACCTGAAGATGTGTCAGGTATTTATATTTGCTCCTTTTCCCTAAACATGCATTAAGTCTAGTATCTTTCCACGTTAATAGTATGATGAAACCATGAAAGATAATTTCAGCACCTAGAGCAGTAAGCACTCCAGTACCTGGCTGTGGAATCCATCCTGATTACCAATGGGCTATCTGAGGAAGTTAGAAAAAAGATATAATTCTCAAAAGAGAGAAGGCTTTGGATCCCTGTATGACAATGACATAAGACAGAAGCCAAACTCCCAACAGAATCCAAAGTTCATTCTGTGAATACCTGGCATTTTGACTTCTTTGCTCATCCCACCCTGAGCTCTACCCTCCAGAGCCTGGGAAGATCGTCCCTGATCTGAAGCAGAGTCAGATCTCTAGGTGGGAAGGAGGGACAGCTGTTATTGTGAGTGGAAAAGAGCCTTGAACTCTCACTGGATGGGGTGGTAACTCTGGCAAGGGTCAGCAAACAGTTTCTTAAAGTGAAAGTGTTCGTTGCTCAGTCCTGTCTGAGTTTTTCAGGACCCCATGGACTATAGCTTGCTAGGCTCCTCTGTCCATGGGATTCTCTAGGCAAAAATACTGGAATGGGTAGCCATTTCCTTCTCCAGGGGATCTTCCTGATCCAGGGATAGAACCCAGGTCTCCTCACTGCAGGCAGATTCTTTACCATCTAAGCCACCAAGGAAGCCCTTTTCTTAAAGGAGCAGGTAAAAATATTTTAGCCTTACAGACAAAACAATCTCTGTTGGCAGAAATTGAGGCTGCATAGTGCCCAATTCATAACAAATAAATTCTCTAAATTCTTAGTAGCACAAAGTCACAAAAGAGGAAACATTAATAATGATACAGAATAGAACTTAAGTATTATGATAATTTAACCAAAATTTTAAAATTGAATAAAAACAACATAATTGCAAGAGTCAACATCATCTTCAGCATTGAAGGACAGCAATATTTACTAATGCCTCATTTTTAGTCTAGCAGTTTCTTATTTATATGAGAACCTTACATTATGTTCCACATGAACTTTTACTTTTAATGTACAATCTGTAAGAACAAGAATCACTCAAATTCAACTTTATTTTGAACACAGGTTTGACATTTAGATGACCATTTGAGAATGTGAGGCATTTTATACATATTTCAAAAGTCCTTCTCTGATGCCAGGTCTGTACAGCTAACAATTTTAACAGTCAATCCAGTGTTTGTAGCTGTCTTACAACCAAATCAGATTGCTACATGGTCAATCAGTTGATCAATGCATAATTGATTGTGAAGATAGCCAGAAATATCAGCACATTTATTAACTGTGTGGAGATACAGACAAAACCAATGAGCAAATTGAAGCAAGGAAATTAAAAGAAAGTAATCAAAATTGTTTTGATCAAAGAGACTATTCGGATGAATGAGACCTAAATTTTATCTAAGTTTTTTCTCTTGGAAAATCTCGAATATTTCATACTTAGAATTCTTGGCATGTATTTATTTATTACCTACCTCCAGCAGTCTCTCACATGGAAGGTGCTTGAAAATGCTCTTTCTTGGTCCTCCACCAATATTACCAATTTACATCTATTAAAATAAAAACAAAAGTATAAAATAGTATGTTTTTTGAAATAGAGACAGCAAGATTACTTAACCAATTATTTTATAAGCATGACACAACAAAGCAAAGGGAGGAGAAAGAAATAGAAGAAGGTGAATTAAAATCAGATTTTAAGAAAAAAACATTTAAAAAGTAGATAAAAGTTAAGTTTTAACAACTCATTTAATTTTGTATATAATGTTTTATATATGTATCTAACACATATACAAACTTAAATGACTTTATAATTGTGTATATGTATTTTATTTTATAAATGTTATTTAATTTTAAACAGGCAGGTTATTACCTCTTGAAGATAAAGCATACAGATACTCTGGCACTGATCTTTTTAGTACTTTACACTCAAAATATCTGTGACCATGTATATGCAAATGGGCTTCCCAGGCAGCACAAGTGGTAAAGAACCCACCTGCCAATGTAGGAGATGCAAGAGATGTGAGTTCGATCCCTGGCTCAGGAAGATCCCCTGGAGGAGGGTATGGCAACCCACTCCAGTATTCTTGCCTGGAGAATTCCATGGACAGAGGAGCCTGGCAGGCTACAGTCCACTGGGTTGCAAAGAGTCAGACACAACTGAAGCAACTTAGCACACGTACATGCATCTGCAAACAGATAATATAAAACTATAAAATTTTTATGGAGTTAATATTAAAGTATTAACAGAAAATGAGCTTTATAGGGCATTTGAACACATTCATAATTTCATTTGAGCCTCACATTTGAGCCTTCTTGATTGACCACATTCTGTAGGTCAATCAAGAACTAGCATCAGTCATATTTCAGGGATGAGGTACCTGGAGGTCAGATGAATGAGGCGACTTTGCCGAGGTCGCACTAATGTTAAAGGGTGAAACAGATATATGATCAAGGTGTTCTGACCTTTTTCATTGAATGATTCTGCTTTCTACAATATCAGCACTGAGATGTGAATTAAGTTCTTTATTTTACAAAAAATCATTTTCCATGAAACTTGGTAAGAACCTGTGCAAATGTTATATACAGTGCACATGTTTATCAAGAAGAGTCAGAATAAGTTAAGCCACCCCAGTGAATTAACTGTGTTTGGTTGTAGAACAAAATGAAAACACACCCAGCCTCAGCCTCATTTGGGTGCATATTTTAAGAATTTAATCTTCTATTTGTCCAGACACTCTGTGCTAACCACAGGGGAAGGAAAACAGACTTGCTTCTGTTTCAGACTGGCTGGTACTGGAGCAATAATTCCTTGTTGTTTTAAAACTGTAATGTAAAATTATCAATACTTAATGGGTGAGATGGATTGGTACATATACTATCTTCAAACTAGATTTTTCTCTTCTCTTCTTCTCTAGCTATGTCCTGTCAAAAAAGACAGTAACAAATAAAAATTTTAAAACACAGGCACAGCAACATCTAGATATTTACCACCAGTGGGGTTTGTAGTCAATCAGCATGTACAATGAGAAATAACTGAGGGAGACTTCCTAGTGTCTTCAGAAAATGTGGTAAGTTAAATATTCTTCTAAAGCCTGTGGTTTTGCTTCTACATCAGAATAGTGTTGGAATCATGATTCTAGAAAAGAACCCAACTGGTTTTGGTTCCACTGAGAAAGAAAGACACTTTCTAATTCTCCACCCTCTATATATCCTTTACTAATTCCCTTCAAATGCAGCTCATTTCCCATCTGTCTAAATTGTATGTTAGATTTTTGTCAATAGTTAATCACTGATGTGTGTAAAATTCTACAAAATTGTAAAGGCCTATATAAAGTTAAGCTATTATTATTGCTTTCCTTACTAATGTTTTTCTTGATGCCAAATATCTGATCCAAAGAATTCAGTCAAAGTGAGTATGTATTTGTAATTATTATCTTAAGCATCCACTTGAAAATAACTGCTTAAGGCCAGTTTATAAAAAATGAAGAAACAACTTTACTTTGAATGTCTTTTTATTTAGAACTCTACACAAATCAGCTTTAATTGTTCTTCCTTTTCTAAAAAGGTATAGTCTCTTTAAATATCCATTGCTAGCATGTAACATTTTTCAAAATGTTCTAATTAAAATTGACAAGATTCTTCTTGCAAAACCTATTCCAATAGTCCTTTTCTGACACCCACAGCCTTCAAAACAACTTCAGTGGAGAGATAGGAAAGTCAGATTAACAGCAGTATACTAGGAATATTTTGCCCCAAATACTTCCAATCCCAGAATTCTTTCATTAGATTTTGACTACATTTTTGTCTGAATTGGATACACAGAGAATCAGTTAAAGAAGTGTAGAGACAAAAAAATGACCAAGTCTCACTGTGTTAAATTAATAAGAAAACCTTCATTCCATCTACCCCAGATTTCTCAGACCACTTATGAACCAGGGATCATGGACTAGGCTGCACGTAGTATTACTCTCAAAACTAGAGGAGAAGAAATTGTTTTTTTGACAAATTAATTTTCAATTTCAAATGGCCTAAAGCAGCCCTGAAACCCTGTTACACTTTTAATTTATATTAAATTAGTAGATGCAGGTCTTGATGAAGTGGGGGCCTTGTCTATAGTCACAGTTAAGAAGGAAACTATTACCTTTCTCTGGGTCAGTGTTCCCATTTTGCTTTAATAAAATTGCCTTATAAAGATACTGAGCCTGTTTTCTCCTGTTGCAGTTAATCAATGGTTTCACAACAGCTTAAACTAAAATGAAATGGCCCCACCCAAGAGCTCTACCCATTCCAGTAGTTAGAAGATTTTCCACCTATTTAGGTAAGCAATGAGATTTTACTCCTTCAAAATCTCACATTTTTACTGAGATGTTTTAAATTGTTCATTTTTGTTTCCATAACAGAGGTATATCAGCAGTCCCAAGTCACTTCTTCATGAAGTATCTGGCAGAGAATCTAAAGATCTCAGCTAAATACACATTCAACTTCTTACAAGACAATGATTATTTTTAAATGGGCTATTCTCATCATCCCCACAGCCCACCTCCATTCAGTTGGAAGAATCCTGAAGCTGAGCAGAAATTCAGATCAAGCTCTTACCTATTCACAGGAGCATGGGTCTGTGGTCTGTGCAGCTGGCATCTTAAGAACACAGTTTTCCTTAATTCAACAACACAGTGTCCTGGCCTTTAGGGCACTCATCAGAGAATTTTCCTCAGACCTGACTTCCTTCCAGCCTTTGCCAAAGACCCACTTAAGACAATGGATGTTTGATACAAATGGGATAAGTGACATTTTAATTATCCATGAATCCTGGATACTGTAAACACAATACTGTTATCATCATCCACCCAGACGCTTATCATGAGTTTACAGAAACAAACACTTTCATGTTTTCTTGTTGGAAGTAAAAACTTACTCAAACTTTCTCTTGGGCATTTAACAATATCAACAAAAATTGAAAATGCATATTTGATTTGACTTAAAAACTGCACATTTAAGTATTCATTCTAAGAAAATGATTAGACTTTACACAAAATTGAATGGATGCTAACTGAAATATTTTTATAGTGCAGATAAATTAGAAATAAATACTCATACATATAAGATTAATTAAGTATGATATAGCAATATAGTGGCTTCTCTGGTGGCTTAGACAGTAAAGAATATCTGCAATGTGGCAGACCAGAGTTCAATCCCTGTGTTAGGAAGATCCCCTGGAGGAGGGCATGGCAACCTATTCCAGTATTCTTGCCTGGAGAATCTCCACGGACACAGAAGCCTGGCAGGCTACAATCCATGAGGTCGCAAAGAGCTGGACATGACCAAGCGACTAAACACACAGCACAGAGTGCAATATAGTAGAATACCATAGAGCCATTAAAAAGACTAAGGTAGCTTTCTCTATATATAGATCTGCAAAGATTTATCATTAAGATAAAAAATGTGGGAAAGCAAATATAATTTGATTTTTTGTTCATATGTTTATAAGCACACATCTGTGTTTAAAAAAGTATAGAACTATAAATACAGTTATTCAATGGTGGTATAAACTTCATTTGAGACATTATACATATTTATATTTTAACTTATCACAATAAGCCTACATTGTTTTCTTATTTCAGGAAAATATTCTTAATGAAACCAGAGTACACCATATTATCTTAGTTTCCATTTAACTTGTACAGTTTAAATTTAATGTTAAATGCCAAGATTTATAGAAAAATGATATAATAAAATTTGAATAATATTTCTGAGCTAAACCATAGTAAATCCCAATAACTGTTGCTGAAATCTAGGACTATGCTAACTGCTTTCCTTTTTTTTAAATATTCATAACTACCTAAAAGATATATTTCTATTAAAATACTACTAACAAAGGGGTCACGAACAGTCGGACATGACTGAGTGACTGAACTGAACTGAACTGAAAAAAGTTACTGTTAAAATCCATATCTTACAAAGAGACAAATAAGAATTCAGGTATATTGAAAAACTTTGCTGGTTGGTAGTAGAATTGAAAAACTAAACTAAATATGTCTACCTCAACAGCCATAGCGTTCAACACAATGCCAGACTATTTTACTATTTTATTGCATGAAGGTCATGACCAGGAGAGCTACATCCACTCTATGCATTCTAGATACCACATATTTAATACAGGAATTCAAGGCTTTAAAAAATTTGAAAAATCTATAGAGAAGAAGTTCAGCAAAGTCTCCACAAATTCCTAAGTCAGAGGCAGTTAGTTCTTAATAGCTCACAGAAGCTTTTGCACTTCTCAAAATTCTCTGGAAAGTGTGCTTCAACTATTTCAGCCTATGGTAAGTGGTTGCTTCTCAAGAACTTGTTGGGAAGCCTCCATGACATGTCAGG
The DNA here is from genome assembly GCF_003369695.1 of Bos indicus x Bos taurus. Classification (NCBI taxonomy): domain Eukaryota; kingdom Metazoa; phylum Chordata; class Mammalia; order Artiodactyla; family Bovidae; genus Bos; species Bos indicus x Bos taurus. Next base: position 36,053,966 of record NC_040084.1, read on the forward strand.
ACTGTTCATGCATCTGGCTACAACTGCATGTGCAGGGAAAAACTGGCTTCTTCTGCCCCCACCATCAGTCTCACCAAGTGCCTCTCTTTGGCAAACTCTAAGCTGAAACACCTTCTTCCAACAACACAAGAGAAGACTCCACACATGGACATCACCAGATGGTCAACACTGAAATCAGATTGATTATATTCTTTGCGGCCAAACATGGAGAAGCTCTATACAGTCAGCAAAAACAAGACCAGGAGCTGACTGTGCTCAGATCATGAACTCCTTATTGCCAACTTAAATTGAAGAAAGTAGGGAAAACCACTAGACCATTCAGGTATGACCTAAATCAAATCCTTTATGATTATACAGTAGAAGTGAGAAATAGATTTAAGGGACTAGATCTGATAGACAGAGTGCCTGAAGAACTATGGACGGAGGTTCGTGACATTGTACAGGAGACAGGGATCAAGTCCATCCCCATGGAAAAGAAATGCAAAAAAACAAAACGGCTGTCTGAGGAGGCCTTACAAATAGCTGTGAAAAGAAGAGAAGCAAAAAGCAAAGGAAAAAAGGAAAGATATAAGCATCTGAATACAGACTTCCAAAGAATAGCAAGGAGAGAAAGAAAGTCTTCCTCAGTGACCAATGCAAGGAAATAGAGGAAAACAATAGAATGGGAAAGACTAGAGATCTCTTCAAGAAAATTAGAGATACCAAGGGAACATTTGATGCAAAGATGGGCTCGATAAAGGACAGAAATGGTATGGACCTAACAGAAGCAGAAGATATTAAGAAGAGGTAGCAAGAATACACAGAAGAACTGTACAAAAAAGATCTTCACAATCCAGATAATCACGATGGTGTGATCACTGACCTAGAGCCAGACATCCTGGAATGTGAAGTCAAGTGGGCCTTAGAAAGCATCACTACGAACAAAGCTAGTGGAGGTGATGGAACTCCTGCTGCTGCTGCTGCAAAGTCGCTTCAGTCGTGTCCGACTCTGTGTGATCCTACAGATGGTAGCCTACCAGGCTCCTCCGTCCTTGGGATTCTCCAGGCAAGAACCCTGGAGTGGGTTGCCATTTCCTTCTCCAGTGCATGAAAGTGAAAAGTGAAAGTGAAGTCGCTCAGTCGTGTCCAACCCTCAGCGATCCCATGGACTGCAGCCTTCTAGGCTCCTCCGTCCATGGGATTTTCCAGGCAAGAATACTGGAGTGGGGTGCCATTGCCTTCTCCGGATGGAACTCCAGTTGAGCTCTTTCAAATCCTGAAAGATGATGCTATGAAAGTGCTGCACTCAATATGCCAGCAAATGCAGAAAACTCAGCAGTGGCCACAGGACTGGAAAAGGTCAGTTTTCATTCCAATCCCAAAGAAAGGCAATGCCAAAGAATGCTCAAACTACCGCACAATTGCACTCATCTCACACACTAGTAAAGTAATGCTCAAAATTCTCCAAGCCAGGCTTCAGCAATACATGAACCGTGAACTTCCAGTTGTTCAAGCTGGTTTTAGAAAAGGCAGATGAACCAGAGATCAAATTGCCAACATCTGCTGGATCATGGAAAAAGCAAAAGAGCTCCAGAAAGACATCTATTTCTGCTTTATCGACTATGCCAAAGCCTTTGACTGTGTGGATCACAATAAACTGTGGGAAATTCTGAGAGATGGGAATACCAGACCACCTGACCTGCCTCTTGAGAAAACTGTATGCAGGTCAGAAAGCAACAGTTAGAACTGGACATGGAACAACAGACTGGTTCCAAATAGGAAAAGGAGTACATTAAGGCTGCATATTGTCACCCTGCTTATTTAACTTCTATGCAGAGTACATCATGAGAAACGCTGGGCTGGAAGAAGCACAAGCTGGAATCAAGATTGCCGGGAGAAATATCAATAACCTCAGATATGCAGATGACACCACCCTTATGGCAGAAAGTGAAGAGGAACTAAAAAGCCTCTTGATGAAAGTGAAAGAAGAGAATGAAAATGTTGGTTTAAAGTTCAACATTCAGAAAACTAAGATCATGGTATCCAGTCCCATCATTTCATGGGAAATAGATGAGGAAACAGTGGAAACGGTGTCAGACTTTATTTTGGGGGGCTCCAAAATCACTGCAGATGGTGATTGCAACCATGAAATTAAAAGAAGCTTACTCCTTGGAAGGAAAGTTATGACCAACCTAGATAGCGTATTCAAAAGCAGAGACATTACTTTGCCAACAAAGGTCCATCTAGTCAAGTCTTTGGTTTTTCCAGTGGTCATGTATGGATGTGAGAGTTGGACTGTGAAGAAAGCTGAGCTCTGAAGAATTGATGCTTTTGAACTGTGGTGTCGGAGAAGACTCTTGAGAGTCCCTTGGACTACAAGGAGATCCAACCATTCCATTCTAAAGGAGATCAGCCCTGGGATTTCTTTAGAAGGAATGATTCTAAAGCTGAACCTCCAGTACTTTGGCCACCTCATGCGAAGAGTTGACTCATTGGAAAAGACCCTGATGCTGGGAGGGATTGGGGGCAGGAGGAGAAGGGGATGACAGAGGATGAGATGGCTAGATGGCATCACTGACTCAATGGACATCTATTTGGGTAAACTCTGGGAATTGGTGATGGACAGGGAGGCCTGGCATGCTGTGATTCATGGGGTCGCAAAGAGTCGGACACAACTGAGCGACTGAACTGAACTGAACTGAAGCTGAAACAACTTAGAACAAAGAATTACGATAAATATCATTCCCAGATTCAGTACCATGCAGAAGTGACCTTAGAAAAGGGATGTGGAACCCTGAATAGTCGAGACAATCCAAAATTATTGATTTACTAGTTATTTTATATATGTGTGGCTATCTATATCTATATAACCTTGTATAAATACACAGATACACACACACATATACATACATGCTAGGTGTGCATATACAAGCAGTATAGTATAATAATTAAGAATACTGACTCTGAAGTCACATGGCTTGTGCTCAAATCCTGGCTCCCCCGTTTATGTACTGGGTAAGTTTGAGCAAGTTACTTAATCTCTCTGTGCTTCAGTTTTTCCCTCTTTAAAATGCAAATAATAGTACCACCTACTTCACTGGATTATTGTGAGGGTTATATATAAAGTGTATGCAGCTTACAATATTGCCTGGCACATGATAGTGTTACATAGTGCTTCAATTATTATTGTTATATTTGTTATTTGACATCCTATACACACACACACACACACACACACTTTTAGAATGCAATGCCAGGAAAAAGTTCACTTTTTGAGACAATGTGAATCAAAATATCATATTTTACTTTGTTTTTGTTGAAGTTCAGGAAAACATTTAGGACATGTTCAAAATAACCAATTCATATCAGTTTTAAGATATATATATAAATATCTAATATATATTAATAAATATATATATTTATTAACTACTCTTGATAGATTTTTATTCTGACTTTTATTCTCCATTATCCCATTTTCATATTCAATTTAAAAAGAGAAATTTTTAAGAAGGAAGAAAAAAGGAGAAAGGTCTTGTTCATATATTCTATATTGCTTTATTTCTACCTTTCCCCCACCCCCAATTAATATTAGTTTATTTCTAAGACTTTTAGTTTAAATTTATTTCAATTATTATTTCTGGTTTGGATAATTCATTTATAAGAGGCTTTTATATTTTTTATAAGCTGAGCTTCCCAAGCTAAGCTTCCCAACTTTTCTTAGGAAACTCATCAATCTTGATTTAATTAAAATATATTTTTAAAAAATTCTTGCTACAATTCTACAATTTGCCCTTGAGTAAGAAACAAAGTTGCCCATGTGAGAAATAGCTCAAATGCAAACAAATACCTGAAAGTCTGAGCATCTGTCCTGTTATTTGTTAGAACCACTGATTTGTTTTCCCCATCCATATGTCTTCAAATGTCTTTCCCAGGAAGCAGGAAATGGACCTTGATTTAACTCTGCTTTTAACCTCCAAAGTTGAATTTCTCTTTACCTGAGGTGCCTCCAGTTCCCTTCAAAAAAGAATTTCAGGCATGTCATAGCCTAGTTTAAAAGTCAGATGATCTCCCACATATTCTTCCTATTTACTGAAAAATATCCATCTTAATTATCTCTCTCCTTGAGATTGTCTTCAGAGCCCCTGTAGGTGAATTTCGTAAATGCTGCATGGCTTAAATTTTTACATCAGACCAATCAAAACATCCTATAAATTTGGTGACAAATTCACGTATCCATTTTCTCATGATTCATTAATAAACCAGCAGACAGATTTCACTTTCATGTAGCTTTGAAAAATTATAATGTATCTCCCACACATAGAATGTTTAGATATGATTACTTATAACTCAAGCTGTCAGTTTATTCCTAAAACTCAAAAAGAATCAAGAGTTAATAAATGTACTTTGCACGTCCTTTGAAATCACAATAGGTTCTTCCCTTTTGACAAGCTTTGAATGGATTTTGGAATGCATGGGGGGGTAGTACTGACATTTAAAAAATCTATACAACTAGCTCTCCTAAATTCAGTTTTTAAATATACATTTGTCCTACCTGCCACAACAGCATTTAATATTTTAAAAAATTTAAAGCATTAAAAATATTTCCTCTTCTCTTTGAACAGCCCAACGTAGTAGGCACATATATATACACCAATTCTTCACTTATCTCAGTATTATTGAGAGAATGTAAATAATGTTAAAATCAGTCTAAAGAGGAAATGGAGATAAAACATTATCTCCATTGAGCTCATGTTTCAATCTCACAGAGAGCCTAACCTACTCCTATCCTTGTTTTATGACTATTAAAAAACGTAAAAGTGGTGATGTGAAAGTCTACATTTCTATACATAACAAATAATGTGTCTTTGTGCTTAACTTCTCTGAGGTCATTGACTCTAACATTAATCCAATATCAGAAACATCAGCAGGTCTAAATATGTTTGAAAATGGAGAAGAGAGAACTCATTCAAGATCACTATAACCCAGGCCCCTACCCAGCTCGTAGAAGTGAGAATAGCACTCAGGATTCCAGATTCCAGTAGCAGAACCTCAGATATTCATGTTCTCTTGAAGTTCTACAGGCAGGACTTTTTGAGAGAGCTAGTCAGGTGAAACTCTGGGCCCTATGAATCCTGAGCGCAGGACTCATAAAGCTTGCCTGCACTGAGCTATTATAAAGGAAGCTGAAACCTCAGAGTTCCTGCCATAAGCTCCCTCTAAACCAGGGAAAGCTGGGGCCACTCAGCTCTCCAAGTCATCACATGTCCCTTACTCTAGAACTTCAGTAAACTTGCTTTGCCACTGCCCTGGTTTATGGCTCCCTGTGACCCCTCCATTCTGAGTGGCATGTTACTATCCAGACTGTGTCATTTAACCCTGCTTAACCTAAACCTTGGGGACTGTATACCCTGAACCAACTGCTAGCTTACAGGGCAAAGGTTCTGCTTGGAGATTCACAAGCGCCATCTCACCTACTCCTCTGCAAGCTAATCGGAGTGGATCCTGAGTGCCCTCAACCTACAGATGAAGAAACTGAGACTCTAAAATTAGGTAGCTTCCTGAGTCATAGAGACAGTAGGTGACAGACCAGGCTTTGCACACACATTGGGTTTAGCATGGACTATAATGGGCATAATAGCTTCACTAGACCATTCTCTGCTAGAGAGACAAACTCAGTTCTGGCTTGTAAACAGAACAAGCCTAAGGCAGTACATGTGTGTGCTCTTAATAAAAACATTCTACTGAAGGCTTCCCAGGTGGCTCAATGGTAAAGAATCCACCTTCCGGTACAGGAGCCACAAGAGACATGGGTTTGATCTCTGGGTCAGGAAGATACCTTGGAGAAGGAAATGATAACCCAGTCCAGTATTCTTGCCAGGATAATCCCATGGAAGGAGCAGTCTGGCGGGCTACAGTCCATGGGGTCACAAAGAGTTGGACATGACTGAGCATGAATGCACTGCACCACACTCTGTTGAAACAAGAACATTTTTCAATAACATCCCCAAATAATATATATGGACTTAACACTCAAAAAAAGAAACAGATTTAATTTCAAGGGCTAAGCTCATGCTTCTGGATGTTTGTATGACTCTGCTGCTCTGTCAAGGATTCTAAATCTATTCCTGCCAGTCTACACCAATGTACAGACTGTAGACTATTGCTGGTCTACAAGCTTTTTCCTGAAGGCACCTAGTTTCAGGAATCCAACCAAACCTACTTCACTTCAGTCCATACAGACCTGTGCCTTCATCACCTGCTACAGTGAAGTCAAGAAAGGAACATCCATCCTGGCTACCCACAGATGGATGGGCAGAGGTTTGGAAAGACTGTACATGCACCCGGGCATGCCTTATCTCCTTCTGGATGGCAGCAACGTCCTGTGGATTCTCACAGCCATTCAAGCCCCTACCACCACCCCACTTACTCCACAAGATGTTGGCCATAATGCAGCCTGGGCTTTTCGGGTAACAAATCTGGTCCTACCTCTTGTCTTAAAATGGTGTTCTGGCCCTAGTCACTCTGGTCAGCACTTATCCTTCAGGTCAGGAATCCACAACTCTGACCATCACTTCCTGGGGAAACCTAGCCCCAGCCTTTCTGACCTGGTTAAATTTTAAATTGATTCTTTAAGTCATTAAACTTAAGATTATTTAAAAGATTACTATGAGCCATTTTTCATATATCTTGTCACAGGTTGCAGTGTCATATTTAAAGCAGTCTGCTTTTATTTCCAGCATCTTCCTTGCTCCAAGTACAGTGCATGGCACAACCTACACATGAATATCTGTTGAATGAAGATAAGTGATCTGGCAAAGTGAACAGAGCATCAGTTTGCATTCACACCTGGACACAGTGAAATTTGCCTCTGGTGACCAAGACATACAAGTTCATTAAGGTAAAAGGTCAGTAAAACCTTTACAAAGGATGACTTTTGGGGAATAGTACAAAGACCATTGTTCATATACAATCTTGGTAAAATGTGTACTCAATAAATTATGATAAATAAAAGTTGTACTTACAGTTATGAGACATTGCTTTGATAGTTCCTGTTTTAAGTTTTGTACCAAACTAGTGGCTAATAACATTGTGCTTAGGAAATCTATTCTTCCTTGATTATAAGCTATTATGTTACTTCTTTCTTCCAAGGAAATATGAATGAGTGCTATCTTGCCTTGAAGGCATTTACCTGAAATATCAAATGGAAGAATATTCCTGACTATTTCAAACTTAATCTCCAAGTTGAGATAAATCACCAAATACCATTCGTTTGCTAAATTTATGTATTACAGAGTGAAACACAGCATCAAATCATTGTTCCAAGTGCTTGCAAAAATCTGACACACATTCTACTGACTTTTTTGTTTCTCCCCTTTTTTCCCTTTAACATGGTGATAATCAGAACAAATTGATTTTGTTTCTCAGATTGCTAAAATCCTCCCAACACTTTCTTCAACACCGGCATTGAATAAATCATTGTAATGTTCCCCTGAAGTGAATTGAAAATTAATTTACACAACCAAGATGATCCTCCTAATAACAGGGTACATGGAATGGGGAAATTGGAAATCATTACCCAGCAAACATTATCTGCATTATTTTTGTAGCTGCTTTAGATTGCATTGTAATAGAAAATTAGGAGACCGGCTGTGAAGAAGTTTAAGAGGGTCCCCTGAAGAGCATCTGCTTTAAAATTGATTCTTTAAGAAAGCATTAAAAAGCTATTGGAATTGATTGCCTGCTAATATAAAGGAAAAACTCTTTGCCACCATTTGAGTTAAAAAAGAGCATCTTCATTCATGCATGTTATTAAAACTACTGGCCTGAAAGCCCCTGTAGAAAGATAAAGGATATGGATGGGATATTAAAACAGCAATCTTTACCTTATCTGAGATTTAAATTTAATATGTTGCTTTTATTAATGTAACAGGAACCATTAGTTAGGATGTCAAAGAGTGGATTTACAATTAAAATGCTATAGAATAGTGGTATCTTTAATAAACAATGGACCAGGAATTCTTCATTAATCTTCCAAGCATGAGGCACACCCCTACAAAGGATAAATCCTGAATTTACAGTTTTCTTTATTGCTAAGTTTTCTGTGCAGTGGCAATAAAATCATAGCTGATAACACCCCTGATTAGCTCTTGAAGCTTCCCCTGAAATGGGCTAATGACCAATCAGATCCCAGCAGTCGGTGAGATAGAAAATAACATTCACCATCTTAAAAATATGTCTTTAGAGCTTAGGATGGTTTCCATGTTTCCAACACAGTGGGCTATTGTTTGAGAAATGATATTGAAGACAGATTATACAAACACATAAGCAAACCCAGTAGGGTGCTTCAACACTAAACTATTTTTTTTATAGCCTTTTGATTTTACCACATTCAGTGGGAAATTGCCTTGTCTCTTTTAATACATGATAAGTAGAACTACTTAACAGCAAGGAATAATGAGTAAGAAATGCCTTTTTGAATACAATATATTATCATTTTCTTTAAAAGTTATCCCAGAATTTAGTTAAACTTCACCTTCACCACAATCACTTTTTTATCTCCCTTCCTCGGTTTTAATGGATTGTGAAAATTTTCTGCACAGATAAACTATCTTAGTAAAATTTTGGTAGAGAAATAGTAGTATAGATATACAGCATGCATTAATAAAATACAATTGCATTCTAGTAGGAAAGTCACACCCAGTACCACCTTGGATCCTCCCTTTTGGTGCTATTAGGAGGTCCTTGATGATGTAGTAGAAACAGCCACATAATAAGCCCTTTGGGAATCTCAGTTAGGAACCCTTTGTAGCTCATTGAAATGGACCCACCCACATTACACCGAATACTAAATTATTTTGACTAGCCTAGTTACACATTTCTCATATGCCACCTTCAAATATTAACATGAAATCTGAAATGCTCTTTGGATTAAACACCAGAACAATTCTGTATTAAACTATATTCTTCAAAATAGATTCTTTTCTAAAGTATATTCTTCAATAGGTTTTTTATATCTATTTTATTAATATGTTATTTTTAGTTGCTATATGTCCTGGCTTACCTGGGACAGTCCCTAGCAAGGCCTGTCACCACAGTAGTATTAAATTAAGATTCTCCTTCACTTTCAAAAGTATCCTGGTTTAAAGGATAAATTATATTTCTAACCAATTTATAAGTAATTTCTGAAATATATAACTTGTAGACCATTTGTAATAGAACCTAGAGTCATTTTAGTCAAAATAGTTAAGCTTAAAGTTAAAATAACAAAAATTAATGCTTCCAAAATACATTTCAATTTCACTGCTACCCATAAAATTCCTTAACATTTTTAGATTACAAAAGTCATACATGAAATTTGTTTAACAGACTTTAATAGACTAAAATAATAAGCAAAAATTCTCCATAAACTTGCTCCACAAAGGCAAGCATTGTTAACAGATCTTTGTCTACAGATACAAAAACAGAGGTATGTTATTTTTCAAAATCAGATCATAATATTTTTAAACTGGTCTTTTCAGTTCATTGCCAAAACCAGAAAGAAAAGAAGACATCTTAAATAGTAAATGATCTTATTTCTTTATTATGTCTCCCACTTCTGTTGACAAAAGACAAAGATCAAAACAGCATATGTTGACAGACAGTAAAGGAAAGCTGGACAGCATATGGCAACCAGGCTTCCAACCAGCAGTACAGTGTATCTCTCCAATCCACCTCTTTCATGCCCAGGTTCCTGGGCTCCTATAAGTTTTCTTACTTAAATCCTTTACCAACATTACCACTATTTAATATCACATCAAAACTCATGCTAAGAAAAACAAAAATGAGTAAAAATAACATGAACAGTTTTTTAAAGAAAACCTCTAAAATCAACTGTCATGTTTGAATTGAAAAGTCTATTTATTACATGGATGTTATGTCTTGATGCACATTGTAAATAATCAATATACATTTGCTAATGTTTATGATAAGGATTACATTATAAAAATATAAACAAGCAATAGAAATTAATTAAAAACCAATGAAAATTAAAATCATCTCTATTAATATTTTATTATTGATACATAACTTTTTTGCAACGATAGACATCATGTATAATATAGTAGAATATGAAATTATTCGTTGTGTGAGCTTTGGAATTTTCTTCTCTCATAAAAGTTCTCACTAGTTAGAACTGGAATTTTCTTTTCTAGTCAATAAGCTGGCACAAACAACTTCAAATATCACATGTGCTAGATATCAAAATAATTTTAATGTTAAGCTAGGTAATAAAAATATTTTCTATAATCATAGAAACATAGACACTTACAGTCTTATTGTCCTAAAGCTAAAATAGAACAACAGCTATTTTAAAAGTTGGATTTTTTTCTAAGAAACTATATTTTATTAGTTCTTTTTAAAGACTCAATTTCTTTCCCTCTTAAAAGAAACACAGAGCTACAAACTTGTTCTTTGAATCTAATGGATAGGAACGTCAATAAACTGAAGACATACTCTCCTGGAAGAAAGCAGTTGAAAAATGTTTCTAAAACCATCTCCATGTATCAAAAGACCAAAGAGGAGGGAAAAAAAGAGATGAAAATGGAGGTCATCTGTGTATCACGCATCCCACCAAGAGATATAGTTCCTGTCCTACAAAATGCGAAGAAATTAACGCTGGGAAAGAAAGTATCCACAGCCTTTAAATTAATAGAGCTTATTTTTCTTTTCTCATTCATTTCTTAATAAATCCAAATTGCTGCTCCACTACACATACACAAAAGGAAAGCCCACCAATGGTTCATCAGAAAAAAGAAAATACATATCCCTTAGATGAGCCTAGAGTTGTGGAAAGAAGTCAGGAAATGAGAAGGAGAGAAATCTAGCTTTATCTTCATAGTTTTTAAAGAGTTATAAAAGACTGAATAGCATCATCTATATGTGGTCAACACTCTTCAGCCTTTGGAAAGTAGATGAAAGAACACTCTTCACCTTTATTACATGCTAAGATGGTTTCAAATAACCAGTGGGCACATCAGCTAAACTGCCTATGCCTTGGGGAAAGTGGAGTATAAACACACACACACGAAGAAAGCCAAAGCTGAGAGAATATCAGATACTTCCATTTATACTGAAAAGGGTTTCCCTGGTGGCTCAGAGGGTAAAATGTCTGTCTGCAATGCCGGAGACCCAGGTTCGATCCCTGGGTTGGGAAAATCCCCTGGAGAAGGAAACAGCAACCTACTCCTGTATTCTTGCCTGAAGAATCCCATGGACAGAGGAGCCTGGTTGGCTACAGTCCAAGTCAGAGTCAAACTTCCTTAGAAATGTTTAAAATGAGAAATACAAAAGTTCAAAATCTCACGTGTATAATCCTTTTAAAAAAGCACTTCTCTCACTTTCCTACCCTTAATTAACACATTAAAGGAAAATGAACAAATTGAAGGACTAGCACATTGAAGGACATTCTCTTTAATAGGATGAGACATCGTTCTTCAGGCTGTCTTGACCAGATCTGGAAATGGACAGGTACCATGTACCTGTAGCAAATGCTTTAAAAAAAAAAAAAGGGGGTCCCAATCCAAGCTGCAGTTCAGCCATGCTCATCCTTCTCCCCATTGTGTGGTGGTCTTTAGGACAAATTATTTGCAGAATCTCAAACTGGCTTGGAGACAAGTTAAAATGAAAAACACCTATGAGAAGAAAATTGTAAGTTGATCTTGGACATCCATATGCAGGCAATAGACTGCTCACCTGCCCTACTCTCTAGCTATAGGATAGAAAGGAAAGTTTTTCTATACATGTGTTAGCCAGAATTCTTTGGCTCATGCCAGACTCCCACTGACTGTCTTGCACGGCTATCGTATCTCCATTCTTTCTTTCCCAGCAGTTAGCTTTTCAGGTAGAATCAATCCTTGTTGCTTAGTTGCTTAGTCACATCCAACTCTTTTGCCACCCTGAAACCCCATGGACTATAGCACACCAGGCTTGTCTGTCCATGGAATTTCCAGGCAAGAATACTGGAGTGAGTTGCCATTTCCTTTTCTAGGGGATCTTACCAACTCAGGAATCAAACCCAGGTCTCCCCCATTGCAGGTGGATCCTTTACCATCTGAGCCACCAGAGAAGCCCAAGAATACTGGGGTGGGTAGCCTGTCCCTTTTCCAGGGGATCTTCCTGACCCAGGAATTGAACTGGGGTCTCCTGCATTGCAGGCAGATTCTTTACCAGCTGAGCTACCAGGGAAGCCCTTCTATAACCTAGATCTGCTTTGTTTTTTCCCTAGTCCTTAATGGCATGCTTTTTTTTTTTTTTTTTTACCACTCAATGTGGCTATAGCAGACATGAGAATGTGCCTTGCAGAACTCCAGCCACAGAAGCTTTACTGACCAGGGGACCCAGCTGCAGATGTCTTGAGTCCACCACTGGGCTGGCTGAGCCCATGCCTTCACCAGCTGCTCCCTGGCAATGATTGAGTACAGCAGAGATACTAAGCAGGCTCCTTTTTGAAAGACACAAATGCCCCAGGTGGGGGCCTTTGGCCCAGGAAAGACACAGAGACTTTGCCTAAACTTTTTTAGAACTACACTGTACTCTACAACCTTTCCTATCCAACCTTGCCTCCTTCCTTCTCTCATACAGGGGCAAGATCTGCATTATGACCTGAAAGCTCTCCCAGTACCATCCTACATTCCCTGTGATCAAATGTATGTTTGCTTCTTGGAGGACTCAAAATAACACAGTAGCTCTGCCTCTTTGCTTATCCTAATTTGTGATAAATTCCTTGAAGATCTGCTGAGGGATAAGCTCCTTGTCTGTAAAATTCATGCAAGTAATGGGGGCCTAATGTATATATTTGAGGAAGTCTAAAGTTAGTCACGGAGAAGGCAATGGCACCCCACTCCAGTACTCTTGCCTGGAAAATCCCATGGACGGAGGAGCCTAGTAGGCTTCAGTCCATGAGGTCGCTGAGAGTCAGACACGACTGATCGACTTCACTTTCACTTTTCACTTTCATGCATTGGAGAAGGAAATGGCAACCCACTCCAGTGTTCTTGCCTGGAGAATCCCAGGGACGGGAAGCCTGGTGTGCTGCCGTTTATGGGGTCGCACAGAGTCGGACATGACTGAAGCGACTTAGCAGCAGCAGCAAAGTTTGTCATGTGGCAGAATGCATCGGTGCACATGAACTGTGATAAGAAGGAGAGAATCAAAGGATGGGATTCAGTATCAGGAGCTCTGGTGAATACGTGTGTGTTTTGGCGGGGGTGGTTAGTTGTTCAGTTGTGTCTGACGCTTTGTGACCCCATGGACTACAATATAGCCCATCAGGCTCCTCTGTCCATAGAATTCTCCTGGCAAGAATACTGGAGTGGGATGACATTTCCTTCTCTACTGGTGAAGATGCTCATCTTCAAAAGTTAGGAGAGAGCAGGCACACACAGAATTCCTTAAACGTATTGTGGAAGAAACAAATTGAGTAGTCAAATGAATGAAACACATAGAAAATACATCTAGGACAAAAATTTGTCCCCCATTCAGAGACATCCTTTGGTATCAACTGCCTAGAATAGCACAGGAGATATAAACCATGCTGCTTTCCAAGATCTAAACAGTAACTGTGGGAAAAAAAAAAAAAGAATAAAGTTCTCAGGGAAAAGATTATCTTGAAACCAGAGTCAGCAAACTTTTTCCAAAGAGGGCCACTTGAAATGTAAAATCATTCTTAGTTTGAGTCCCATACAAACAAAGAAAGAGGGTCAACTTTGGTCTAGGGTCTATGGTTTGCAACTCCTCACCTAAAACAACGGTGAGTAGTCCTGTCTGTCCAAGAATAAATTCAGGAAACATGAAAACATGTTAATCCCTCAGTCGTGTCCAGTTGTTTGTTGCCTGCCTGGCTCCTCTGTCCATGGAATTCTCCAGGAAAATAATACTGGAGTGGGTAGCCATTCCCTTCTCCAGGGGTTTGCACTTCACATGCCATATTTATATTTCATTCAAAATGAAAATAACTTAATAAACCCCAGAAGAGAAGTGTATATTGTTACAATTTAAATTATCACCTTGATTTATTAGGAATTGAATTGAAGGTTTCTGAGAAAATCTTCCTTCTTTTTAAGTCACTAAAATGTCCGTTTTCTTAGTATATTTGAAAAGTAGCAACAAGAAGTTAGGCTTCTGATCTTTTAGGTATAAATTTCATTCTGAGCTACATTATGCAACTAACTGGCTCCTTAGTTCCAAAGATGATGGATTCTGCCTCCAGGTTCTGGAACCATTAAGTGGAGCACGTGGTGTTCAAACTCTGGCTGGCCTTGTGACTCTGTTTTATTTTCAAAGAATTTATCCTTCATCTTTTTCGATACTTTGGTTTCCAGTACCTGAAATTTGCCATATATCATGTTTGTTTATTATAAGTAATAATGATGATATAGTTATTTATTAAGCACTTGTGTCCTTGTGCTTAACCTTGTTACATATACTACCTTAACCTTGTTATACTGTACTACTGACTTGACACCCTGAAATTGATACTTTTATGGATGTTGAAACTGGGACTCACAGAGGGGATATGATTTGACCAAAGGCACAGAATTAATCTGTCTCTAGTAGAATAGTTTTTGTCTTGGCCAGCATAGTACTCTTTCCCTTTCTTCTGGTAGTAAAAGAAGTATTTTTCTACTGTCTGTTCCACCCTATAGGATTCTGGTAGATCTGTCACTCATATGGCCCAGCTTTTTGCTGACCTAGCTCTCAAGTGTGAGTGAGTCACTAAAACAGATAGGATGGATACAGTTATTGGTCTAGGAGTAACCATATGGTTCTTATAGGATCAGGGGCCAGCGCAAAGGCTGTGGATGCTGGGAGAGAAATTATCTCTCTGCTTTCATGACAGTGAGTGAGTGAGTCACATGTATTTAGGGTACCAGGGGTGTTCTTTGTCATTACACAAACACAGCCTGCTGGTGAGTGACACCAGTATTGAGAAAAGCAAAGCTGATAGATGGAAAGAAAGTAAATCATATGGTGTCTTCTGAACCCAGGTATAGCTGAAGCTAATGCCAATTCTTGGACCAGCCAATAACAAAAGCTAACAAATATCTCTTTTGTTTAAACCAGAGTTGGTTTTCAATTAATACACAACTGCACTCATCTCTGCTGTTGCTGCTGCTGCTAAGTCGCCTCAGTCGTGTCCGACTCTGTGCGACCCCATAGACGGCAGCCCACTAGGCTCCTCTGTCCCTGGGATTCTCCAGGCAAGACACTGGAGTGGGTTGCCATTTCCTTCTCCAATGCATGAAAGTGAGAAGTGAAAGTGAAGTTGCTCAGTCGTGCCCGACTCTTAGCGACCCCATGGACTGCAGCCTACCAGGCTCCTCCGTCCATGGGATTTTCCAGGCAAGAGTACTGGAGTGGGGGGCTATTGTGTTCTCTGGCACTCATCTCACACGCTAGTAAAGAAATGCTCAAAATTCTCCAAGCCAGGCTTCACCAATATGTGAACCATGAACTTCCAGATGTTCAAGCTGGTTTTAGAAAACGCAGAAGAATCAGAGATCAAATTGCCAACATCCACTGGACCATCAAAAAAGCAAGAGAGTTCCAGAAAAACATCTATTTCTGCTTTATTGACTATGCCAAAGCCTTTGACTGTGTAGATCACAATAAACTGTGGAAAATTCTGAAAGAGATGGGAATACCAGACTACCTGACCTGCCTCTTGAGAAACCTATGTGCAAGTCAGGAAGCAACAGTTAGAACTGGACATGGAACAACAGACTGGTTCCAAATAGGAAAAGGAATACGTCAAGGCTGTATATTGTCACCCTGCTTATTTAACTTCTATGCAGAGTACATCATGAGAAACGCTGGGCTGGAAGAAGCACAAGCTGGAATCAAGATTGCCGGGAGAAATATCAATAATCTCAGATATGCAGATGACACCACCCTTATGGCAGAAAGTGAAGAGGAACTCAAAAGCCTCTTGATGAAAGTGAAAGTGGAGAGTGAAAAAGTTGGCTTAAAGCTCAACATTCAGAAAGTGAAGATCATGGCATCTGGTCCCATCACTTCATGGGAAATAGATGGGGAAACAGTGGAAACAGTGTCAGAGTTTATTTTTGGGGGCTCCAAACTCACTGCAGATGGTAACTGCAGCCATGAAATTAAAAGACGCTTACTCCTTGGAAGAAAACTTATGACCAACCTAGATAGCGTATTCGGAGAAGGCAAAGGCACCCCACTCCAGTACTCTTGCCTGGAAAATCCCATGGACGGAGGAGCCTGGTAGGCTTCAGTCCATGAGATTGCTAAGAGTCGGACACGACTGAGTGACTTCACTTTCACTTTTCACTTTCATGCATTGGAGAAGGAAATGGCAACCCACTCCAGTGTTCTTGCCTAGAGAATCCCAGGGACAGAGGAGCCTGGTAGGAGGCCGTCTATGGGGTCGCACAGAGTCGAACACGATGGAAGCGACTTAGCAGCAGCAGCAGATAGCATATTAAAAAGCAGAGACATTACTTTGCCAACAAAGGTCCATCTAGTCTAGGCTATGGTTTTTCCACTGGTCATGTATGGATGTGAGAATTGGACTATAAAGAAAGCTGAGAGCCGAAGAATTGATGCTTTTGAACTGTGGTGTTGGAGAAGACTCTTGAGAGTCCCTTGGACTGCAAGGAGATCCAACCAGTCCATCCTAAAGGAGATCAGTCCTGGGTGTTCATGCTGAAGCTGAAACTCCAATGCTTTGGCCACCTCATGCTAAGAGTTGACTCACTGGAAAAGGCCCTGATGCTGGGAGGGATTGGGGGCAGGAGGAGAAGGGGATGACAGAGGATGAGATGGCTGGATGGCATCACTGACTTGATGGACGTGAGTCTGAGTGAACTCCGGGAGTCGGTAATGGACAGGGAGGCCTGGCATGCTGCGATTCATGGGGTTGCAAAGAGTCGGACACGACTGAGCAACTGAACTGAACTGAACAAATATCCCTTTTGTTTAAACCAGAGTTGGTTTTCTATTATTGTAACAGGAAAAGTCCTGGTCAATGCAATACCTGAGCCAGAATTTAACCCAATATATCTAATTATATGACCATATTAAATAGGTCTTCATTAAAGACAGTGTGGCTCAGCTGGTAAAGAATCCACCTGCAATGCAGGAGACCTGGAATTGACCCCTGGGTTGGGAAGATCTCCTGGAGAAGGGAAAGGCTACCCGCTCCAGTATTCTGGCCTGGAGAATTCCATGAACTGTATAGTCTATGGGGTCACAAAGAGTCAGACTCAACTGAGAGACTTTCACTTTCAACTTTTAAAGACAAATTAGAGGTTATAGTCATACCATTGTTAATAGTATAATCAAATTAAAATATAGAAATTGTAGCTAAATGCCCTATGAACAGCCCTAATCATGGTAATTAGCATTTCTGCTACAATTAATTTTTTATGTTTTTTCATGAGCATCTTTATGACACTCACTGTATCTTATCCACCCCTTAATCTTTCTGCTGAGCCCAATCCCTAGGACTCAGAAGGTATTCAGTAAACATTTTTTGAATAAGCAAATATTTATAGTAATTTATTAATATCTACCTTTTATTTCAAGTTAACTTGGAATACTCTTGCCAAGTTAGTTGCATGTCTTAATCTCTCACTTTATTCAGATATTTGCTTAACAATCTGACCTTATCTAAGAGGTTTTCCAGCAGAGGTTTTCAATACAGTCTCCTGTTCATCAGTCTTTTCCCCATCTTACTTTAGTTTTCTTAATAATAGCTACACCTACACTTAGATTTATTCCTTGTCACTCTCACTAGAATGTAAACTTTTTGAAAACAGTGCCTCATATATAAAAGGCTCTCAGAAACGATTGAACAACTAAATATTTACATCGTAAACAATGTAACTGGGGTGCATTCAGATCCATACTTCTAATGACTTCCAATAGCTTTTTAAGATTTATTTCATATTTTATAATTAAAACAGAGTTAAATTTAATATTTATAGATTCTAATGTAATGAATATATGTTTTAAACATTATGAAATATGGTCTTAAGTAAAATACTTTGCCATTGTGTAAACTGAATCTAAAAATCTACTAGTAATCTACTAGTAGTAATCTACTAGTAGTAGTAATATACTACTATTACTACTAGTAATCTACTAGATCTAAAAATTACTAGTAGTAATCATATTGATTAACACAGTATTGCTTTAAGACAGTTGGCTAAATCAACCATCTGTTTGCTCATGATGTTATGGCAATGATATCTTAGCCTAGATTAACTGTAATAATACATTCAGGCTTAATGACATCTAGGTGTATATCATGATTGAGCCATAGAAACTGGACTCATGTTATTAAAAAAATACTTTGACTTTTTTTTTTTGGCAGAACTTAATCTAATTTTCTAAACCATAAATTTTTAAGTATATACAGACCTGGACCCAAAGCAATGAAAACTTACTAGTAGAATTATATTTTGAGAAACTCTACACTATAAAAATAGTATAGTTGCATTGGAAAAGTTTTAGATACAAATCTCTTATGACAGAGAAAGTGATCATAGAAAGAACTATATGATGCAGATTAACTATAGAACATATTCAAGTTTTCAGTCATCTACCAGTTAGACTGACTTTAGGGTAAATCTTAAAAAACTATGGCAATCATCACTGTTTCCTCTTTCCTAGTTTATGTTTCTAAACATTGCTCTTGTTGGTAAGCTTGCTGCTGCTGCTGCTGCTAAGCCACTTCAGTCGTGTCCAACTATGTGCGACCCTATAGACGGCAGCCCACCAGGCTCCCCCATCCCTGGGATTCTCCAGGCAAAAACACTGGAGTGGGTTGACATTTCCTTATCCAATACATGAAAGTGAAAAGTGAAATTGAAGTCACTCAGTCGTGTCTGACTCTTCGAGACCCCATGGACTGAAGCCTACCAGGCTCCTCCATCCATGGGATCTTCCAGGCATAGTACTGGAGTGGGGTGCCATCGCCTTCTCCTGTTGGTAAGCATAGGGCTACTGAAAATGACATATTTGGAATTTTCCCATGAATACCATAAACTTTAAAAAATATATTACAACTGCAATGTGAGTGCTTTGTCTCTTGCTGACTCCAAGTGTCTAGCTGTTTCTTGCTCTTTATTTCTCCAGTTATCAGAGAGAACAGCTGTAGTTCTACATGGGATATACCTGACAGTTTGAGGTGTCCAGATGCCAAGTCCTGCTTTAAAAAGAAAAAAATTTTAAAAAGAAGAAAGCAGTCCTTCTCAAGGTAATGTTTCCTTCAGAGGCAACTAGTGTTTAGAGTCAAGATTAAGGAAGAGTAATCAGGGGAGGAGAGAAGCCAGACTTCCATTTGATTTTCACCTGTAACAAATACAGATGGCATGCTGTTAAATACCCGTTCCCTGACCAAGGGATCACCTCTTTCTATTTGAAAACTGTAAGATCTTTGCTCACGTTTTTCTGTGGAAATAGGTAACTTGGCTGTAGTTTCCATCTTCCTTCTTAAAATGGAGCTTGATCAAGGTTTCCTTCCCATTGAGGAGAAGGGATAGCTATGTGACACACCAAGAGGCGGAGCCACAAGTAGTACTGTGCACAGGAACTCAGGGAGTACCGGGGAGTGGGGTGGGCGGAGAGAGACAGCAGGCAAGGTTTTATGCACATTGTGCTAAAATGCCAGCTCCTTCTGTAAAAATGGAAATATGGTTAATTTATAATGTGTCAGTTTCAAGTTACCAGCTCTTTTGTTTTGAACCTTTAATAAAAAGTTAAGTATAATCTAAAAGTTCCAAATTCTAGATCAGTCACAGCTCTTCCTTTAGAGTTTACACAAAGTTATACATTGTGATTAAGTATTTTAATATGACAAATGTCCAAAGTAGACTTATTTGTCTTATAAGGTTCAGGCTGAAATATTTCAGAATGCCTCATACAGAATAAGTTAAAAAGGCAAATTTACTTCTAATTACTTGTCCTTACTTTCCACTGATGAACATGTCCAAGTGATGGTCGCTTTTGAATTGAGACCAAAGAAAGTAAAACAAGTGATCATAATGGTAGTTGTATTCAGGAAAATAGAATTCTTTCTTGCAGTTTTAGTTTATTTTGAAAAAAATCCCTATTCTTTGCTGTTCTAGTCTCAAGCTCAACTGGAGTAATTTTTATGAGAATGAATTTACCTATTTCTATCAAAAATTCAAGCTCACAATGTATACAGCATACATACACACATATATGTGTACACACACAGACATTAAGACTGAAATATTTTTCTTCATCTTCTCTGTTAATTCTGACTAAGAATCTCTGGAGCCATTTTGCAGTTCTTTTCCAATATAACTTTATGACATGTATACATATAATATTACTTTTTGACTGCATATATGTCTCTAGGTAATGCCTTTTCTTCTACCCTATTTGAATAACAATGAAAAAAGTCTATTTTCTTTCATTGCTTAATACTTGAATCATATTCCCTACTTTCCAATTCACAACTTGCATCAGGGCAGTCATAAAATCCACTATCATAAAATAATCCTGTAGCCGAAAAAATAATAAGTGATCCATCCTAAAACTGAACCTAGCACCAGATATTTAGTTCTGTGCCTAAATTCTCAAAAAAGTTTTCTTAGTTCTGCACCACATGCTAAACAACAACTCCAACTATAAAACATCCTTTTTTTGGCTGCACTGAGTCCTTGCTGCTTCGCGAGGGCTTTCTCTAGCTGCAGAGAGCAGGGGCTACTCTCTACTTGTGGTGCAAAGTCTCCTCATTGCAGTGGCTTCTTGTGTTGCAGAGCACAGGCTCTGGATATCAGAGCAAGCGGGCTTCAAGAGCTGCAGCACACGGGCTCGTTGGTTGCGGCTCACAGGCCCTGGATATCAGGCTCAGGAACTGTGGTGTATAGGCTTTGCTGCTCCACTGTACACGGAATCTTCATGGACTAGGGATTGAAACTGTGTCTCCTGCATTGGCAGCCAAATTCCTATCCGCTGTATCACTAGGGAAGTCCTCCAACCATTCTTATGTCTACTTTATTAAGACTCAGTCATCTCAGCTCTGTTTCTCGCTAAAATCTGCTGGTTAGCCAACACCTTGTCCACAGAACCTTCAATTCTGAGAGCTAATACCTCCTAGATGAAGCACTCAGGGACAACCGTAGTCTACAGATTGCCTTGTTAGGAACTTTTAACAGCTTCTTACAGATTAAGCAACAAGAAACAAAAGGCAAAGCAACATTTGGAGAAACTGAGGAAAAAGACCTTTTAAAATTAAAACACCACACACACACACATTTGCTTAAATCCCTATAATTGGCCATTGCTAGTTAGGATAACAGGTTGTGTTTGTTTTTTATTAAGAAAGAAGATTTACATATTAGATTGCTATGTGAAGGATATTTAGTAAGATAGCTGGAATAGTGGCCTATGTATGCTTACAGGCAGTTGTAAATTGCATCTCCTCCCACAGCCCTAAACAAGCCCAGGTGACTGGCATGCACAGTGTAGCTGCCCCTCAAGGCATTAATGCTTCCCCCACTGGTCTTGCCGGTAGTGGTCACAACCTCTTCCATTGTCCCTGGGGAGGAAAAACCAGCACTGATTCTCAGCTTTCAAGCTCATCACACCCTCTCAACTTCCAGGTCTCTGACCAGTGAGTCAGCTTCCCTTTCTTTAACTTGATATTGTTTAAACCCCTCTAGGCCACCACTGTCGGAGAAGGCAATGGCACCCCACTCCAGTACTTTTGCCTGGAAAATCCCGTGGACGGAGGAGCCTGGTAGGCTGCAGTCCGTGGGGTCATTAGAGTTGGGCACGACTGAGCGACTTCACTTTCACTTTTCACTTTCTTGCATTGGAGAAGGAAGGAAATGGCAACGCACTCCAGTGTTCTTGCCTGGAGAATCCCAGGGACGTGGAAGCCTGGTGGGCTGCCGTCTATGGGGTCACACAGAGTCGGACACGACTGAAGCGACTTAGCAGCAGCAGCAGCAGGCCACCACTGGGGCTTCCCTGGTGCTCAGACAGTAAAGAATCCACCTGCAATGTAGGAGAACCTGGTTGGATTCCTGGGTCAGGAAGATCCCCGCTGGAGGAGGGCATGGCTACCCACTCCAGTATTCTTGCCTGGGAAATCCCATGGACAGAGGAGTCTGGAAGGCTACAGGCCATGGGATCACAAAGAGTCAGACACAACTGAGAAACTAACACTAGTACTACTACAGGCTTCTGCTATGTTTACAAAATTGATTCATCCTGCACTCATTATCCCCTTATTTTCTTCTTTCCAGTCCCATTTCTTTGACACAAAGAATATTAACTACTCTTCTGTGCCAGCACTATTATTTGAGAAAATAGGTACACTCTAAAATATGACCTTTGTGGAACTTCTAGTGAAGGTTCAAAAGTTTTATTTGAAGGTTAAAATCTTAGTCAAGTCTTAAAAAGAGGACAGAACAAGCCACTGCACATTTAATTACTAGATATTGTATTGAAATATCATAGGCATTGTTCTTAACCCCCTCAGGTATGGGTCCAGGCACTGATACTTTTAGAAAGCCTTCCAGGTTATTCTAATGTGTAGCCAGTGATGAGATCTACTGTGCTGGTAAGTCTCCACCCTAATTGACACCTAGCTTTCAGTTGTAGTTAGGGAATTATGAAGGTGGAAGCAACAAATGCTGCTGCTGCTGCTGCTGCTAAGTCGCTTCAGTCGTGTCCGATTCTGTGCGACCCCAGAGACAGCAGCCCACCAGACTCCCCCGTCCCTGGGATTCTCCAGGCAAGAACACTGGAGTGGCTTGCCATTTCCTTCAATGCATGAAAGTGAAAAGTGAAAGGGAAGTCGCTCAGTCATGTCCGACTCTTGGCGATCCCATGGACTGCAGCCCACCAGGCTCCTCCATCCATAGGATTTTCCAGGCAAGAGTACTGGAGTGGGGTGCCATTGCCTTCTCCGCAACAAATGCTAACCCATTGCATCTCAAACATCTGTGTGCACAAGAATTATCTGCAGTTCTGCTAAATATACACAGTTTCCTGGGGCTTCGCAAACAGATCACTGGTGAAGAGGTGGGGACTCAGAACTTGTGTTTTCAACAAGGGACCCTGATGATTCTGATGTGCTCCCTAGACCACATTTTAATGAAGGTACTTAAAATCTAGACACTATCTAGACTTGTGTGGTGACACTTAATGACAAGTTTTAAGTTGGCTTAAAACTCAACATTCAGAAACCTAAGATTGTGACATCTGGTCCCATCACTTCATGGCAAATAGATGGGGAAACAGTGGAAACAGTGACAGACTATTTTGGGGGCTCCAAAATCAATGCAGATAGTGATTGCAGCCATGAAATTAAAAGACGCTTGCTTCTTGGAAGAAAAATTATGACCAAGATAGACACTGTATATTAAAAAGCAGAGACCTTACTTTGCCAACATAGTCCATCCAGTCAAAACTATGGTTTTTCCAGTAATCATGTATGGATGTGAGAGTTGGACTATAAAGAAAGCTAAGGGCCAAAGAATTGATGCTTTTGAACTGTGGTGTTGGAGAAGACTCTTGAGAGTTCCTTGAACTGCAAGGAGATCCAACCAGTCCATCCTAAAGGAAATCAGTCCTGGATATTCATTGGAAGGACTGAAGCTGAAGCTGAAACTCCATACTTTGGCCACCTGATGTGAAGAAGTGACTCATTTGAAAAGACTTGATGCTGGGAAAGATTGAAGGCAGGAGGAGAAGGGGACAACAGAGGATGAGATGGTTGGATGGTATCACCGACTCAATGGACATGAGTTTGAGTAAACTCCAGGAGTTGGTGGTGGACTGGGAAGCCTGGTGTGCTGCAGTTCATGGGAATGCAAAGAGTTGGACACGACTGAGTGACTGAACTGTACTGAGTCCAGAATTAACAAATCATAATGACCATCTTGAAAAGCAAAATTACTTTATAAATTTAATATCTTTGAATTTCACTCTTTTTTAAAAATTTCACTTTGATTAATATCCTTAGTGGATATAATGAGTTATCAAAAATTAGGTTTTTTTATGATGACTTGATAGATGTTCACAGCACTTTGACAATCATCTTCCCCTTGGCACTATCATGACCTATTTAGAAAACTAAACAAGATCCACTGTTTTGAGAAAAATAGGGTAGAAAATACAAAAAAAAAAAAAAAACAAAAATTGAGAGAGAGAAAAAGACTTTCTTTAGTTGTACATGTACATGTCTATGTGACTGTGTTTTCCTTTTCTTGTTTTCTGCGGGAAGAGGAGAGGGGGTAACAAAAGTCAACTTCAAGGTTTTATTTTAAAATTACTAAAACTTTTAACTAATGATGTACACATAAAATTTTATGACTGTTGCTCATTTTAGCTCAATGTAACTAAATTGTCTTAATTAAAACTTAGGCCACCTGATGCCAGGATCCTAAGTTCTAAGAATAGGAAAAGATCCTGATGCTGAAAAAGATTGAGGCAGGAGGAAAAGTGGGGGACAAAGGATGAGATGGTTGGATGGCATTACCAACTCAATAGACATGAATTTGAGCCAAGTCCAGAGGATAATGAAGGACAGGAAAGCCTGGCATGCTGCAGTTCATAGGGTCATAAAGAGTCAGACATGACTTAGTGACTGAACAACAATAACTGAATAAGAAGACTATTAAAAATAAGTCTTCAAGACAGAAGGGACTTCCTGGTGATCCAGTGGCTAAGACTATGCACTCCCAATGAGGGGACCTGGGTTTGATCTTTGGTCAGGGAACTAGATTCCACATGCTGCAACTAAGACTTGGTGAGGCCCAAATAAGTAGATTTGGGGCTTACCTGTGGCTCAGACGGTAAAGAATCTGCCCACAATGCAGGAGACCCAGGTTCGATCCCTGGGTTGGGAAGATCCCCTGGAGAAAGGAATGGCAACCCACTCCAGTATTCTTACCTGGAGAATTCCATGGACAGAGGAACCTGGTGGGTTATAGTCCATGGAGTCATAAAGAATCAGGCACAACTGATCAACTCAGAATTTCACTTTTCCTGAATGTTTCCTGAATGATGCCAATAAAAAATGTATATTTATGCCTTTAAATTCTTTTAATTTGAAAATCAAGAGCAAGCATGTTAATTTTATTTTCTTCCAAGTCAAGGCCTGAAATTCACTATGTTAAACCATCTGAATCCTACCGCCCTGTGAACAGGCACACCTGGAGAAGATCAAAGTTCTCATTGACCTTGGGAACACAGCAGTTTTGAACGAATAATCTCATTTAGTAAAAAGAAAACCATATGTGAATCAACATTAACCGCTCTTAGCCCACATCAGGGATGATGCCTCCCTTGGCACCCGTCTGAATCTTGAGCTAAGGAATTTGGCCTGAGCTTCCTCCTGCTTCGCCAGGACAGATTGATAAAGAGGTACAACATTAGCTTAATCAGTTGCTTCACATTTCTGAATTTTTCCAAATATGTCCTTCATGAGTTTGTTTTCTATAGAAATACAGAAAGAATGTTTTCACATGTATATTTCAGTTCTCAGTTCTCTGTTCATTAGAGAGAATTAAGCTTAGCAAATATGAGTAACAAGAACAACTAACATGTATTTACCACATACTCTGCCAAGGACAAAGCTAGAAGTTTTACATGCTTCATTTCTAATATTCACAACAATACATCTAGTTACTATAATTATCCTCACTGTGCAGATGAGAAAAGTAAGGTGCAGAGAGCTTAATGATTTGCCCCAAATTTAGCAAATTTATTACAGGGGCAACAAAATATAATGGGATAATAAGCCATAAATCTTGAATCACATTTTTCTGCCTTCTGGGCTGTATTGAAAAAGTAAACCACTGACTTTTATTTAGTGTTTACTTCATGTTAGGAAGATCCCTTGGAGAAGGAAATGGCAATCCACTCCAGTACTATTGCCTGGAAAATCCCATGGACAGAGGAGCCTGGTAGGCTACAGTCCATGGGGTCGCAAAGAGTTGGACACGACTGAGTGATTTCACTTTCACTTTCATGTTAGGCACTTTTCTAAGTATTTAAATGCTGCATTAATTCTTTTAGAAAGTATGTTGTTCTTCCCACTGTATAAGTGATGAAACTAAGGCACAAGAGGTCAAGAAACTTGCCTAAAGCCTCAAAGCCGATAAATGGAGGACCTATAAATTAACCCAGGCAATTAGCTTCAGATTATGTACCTTTGACCGTGATGCTATGAGAATATTAATAGGTTTCAAACAACCATTTTTTAATTTAGTTCTTAAAATGTACAATCACATACACTCCAACCATGTGCATCAGGATTTATCATAACAAGACAGAATGTCAATATGAATAATTCTAGTTGACAAAGGAAGACTAATCCTCTACCTCCCAAAATTTGGGCAACAGAAACTGACTAGATTACTGAGCTAGGTTGTTTTCAGTAGTTATAAAATTTCAGAGTAACAAGCATTTTATCCTAAATAAAGCTGTTGTTGTTTTTTCCCCCTTTTTTAAAAAAAAAAAACCATTTGCATATCTAAATGATACAACAAACAGCAAATGGGAAGAGATATAAATAAACACCAGTTCAATATTGGGAGAGGCAACCCTACATACAATGTCCATCAGGTCATCTTTTCTGTTTTAGTATCACAACTGTGATGCATTAAGGTAAATATAAAAAATCGTAGTAAATAAATGCATAGCACTTCATAAAAGAGGAAAAATCTGAGAGGGAAAAGAAGGGATAATCTTAATAAGATCCAGTAGTTTCTGGTAGATTTGTCAAATTTGAACCAGAGGAAAAGAGATGATTATCACATTGTCTGGCAGGGATTGGTCATGATGTAACAGCTTGAGTTCAGAGACTTGCTTTACAAAAGCCATAGGACTTCTTAGTAAACAATAATACCGTTAAAAGGAAGGAAAAAAAATTGTATTTTCAGAGGAAGGAAAATTGCAACTCTTTTACTTAATAATATAGCAAATATCAACGCTGAATTACTCAGGCATACATACTGCTTAGATTTAAATCAGGAGATACTTACACAAATGGAGGGTCTCTGAGCTCTTGTTGCTGTCTCTCTCTGCCCCACCACCTTCACTCTCCTGCGAGCTCAGCCCAGGACTATCCCAGGGTTCATAGTGGCTGTCCCTGTGCATGGCGCTGATTTTCCACGTGCAGCAACATGGACTCCAGAGAGATATTATGGTGTGCGTTAACAGCGAGTCTGATTCTAGTCTTCCAGCAAGACATAGGCTTGTTGTGTTAAATGTGGAAAAAATACAGAGTAGAAGTTGTGTTCTTAAATTGTTTTCAGGGCTTCTAAGAGTGAGTCTAAATGGTTCTTGAAAATTAGCCAGGATCAAATACTATTCCAAACTAAGCCCCAACAAATTATGGACTTTTCGGGGGGGGGGGGGCGGATAACAAGCTTGGAAGAGAAGTGCAGTCCCTGTGAGCCAGCAATGAAGATTTGGAAAATATGTACATAGTGATGTGTTCAGTGCATGGTATTTTGAGGAGGGCTTCATCAAAAAGGAGGTGTAACCTTTCCCCAACAGATTTGAGAGCTGTGCCTTTTCTGTGCGATATTATAGATTGTACGTAGGAACCCAGATGGTTGCATTCACATGTAGGTTTTAGCTGTCATCTAAACAACTGGACAGATTAAATGTATATGGAAATGAACAGTCTTATTTTTGTAGTTTTGTATTATACAATGAACAGTTAAAAGATGAAAAAAAACTGTTCTTTGATTTTTGACTGTTGTTCTATTTAACCATTAATACTCTGAGATGAATTACTTATATAAATTTAACATGTACATACAAATAACTTAAGAAATTTTTTAACCCCTGGATTCTGATCCCTGCATATAATTTAATGAACAAACAGAAAAAGAAAGGAAATGGTAAAAAGGTTTTACATTTTAAATGAGTCTATTTGTTTTCAAATAGATAACCTGTTTTTGAAAGATCCAAATTCTCTCTTAAGCTATTAAGATGACTTCTTTAGAAGTTTCCTTTTTAGTTTCTTTCTTAAAATTGTCTGATCCGTCTAAGAGCCAGTTTCCACATTTCTAAACTTGACTGCTCACTACCATCAAGAAAAGATTTGATTACAATGTTTTAGAAACAAAATGCATGGTGTTTGGGAATTGAGTACTCATTGTAACTATATTCAAAGCATGGTGTCACAGGCTACATCATTTTTTTTTTTTTTTGAAGGATAAATTCTTCAACTTAGGTGGCATGGCACTATTGAAAACAGACTGACATATGCCTTTGATTTCACTTACAGACATGCCATCTGCCACCATATTCAATGATGATTCAAAAAAATAAGAAGAAGGAGAAGAAGAAACAGAAGAGAAGGAAGGAGGGAGGAAATGGAAGAGGAGGAGGGGAAGGAAGGAGAATAGCAGAAGATTGTGATCAAATGCAGGAATATGCCCATCATGTTCAGTCTAGCATCTAGCCTCGGACTAGTTCAGAGTATCTCTAGTCATGAAGCCAAAGCCAGACAATATCAACTAAATCCTTTCTTTTTCTGTAGGCAATGAACAGAGTACAATGCAGTTCACTCAGCATGATTATTGACATGGTCTTAGAACAAAGTCTTTGATATGAAAGAAAAAGCCAAAGATCCTAGGGCAATTTATATTTTAAAGGAGTTTTGGCCCAGGGACTGAGATTAAAACAGGGCAAACTTGCTTGTACACAGTTAATTTATTTGTAAAAAATGCAATACTTCATGAGGGGTGTGGAGAAAGGAGAAAATGGCAAAACATCTGGGACTTGGGGGAGGTTATTTATATTGAGGAAAATATCTAAATCTATTTTGGTACTATGTTTTATCAAGTGTGAAATCATCCCAGGATATATTTTAACTCTCCATAATAAAATTACTGTAATAAATCCTTTAAGACGATTCCCAAGGAACAAAAGTAATTTTTCTAAGAAGCTTAAAAATAGAAGTCTCTTCAAATGCATCCAGGCCATGCTCTCACAGTCAATATTTTACTGTAGACATAAAATAGAATAGAATATGTATGTGTATGCTGCTGCTGCTGCTAAGTCGCTTCAGTCGTGTCCGACTCTGTGCGACCCCATAGATGGCAGCCCACCAGGCTCCCCCATCCCTGGGATTCTCCAGGCAAGAACACTGGAGTGGGTTGCCATTTCCTTCTCCAATGCATGAAAGTGAAAAGTGAAAGTGAAGTCGCTCAGTCGTGTCCAACTCCCAGCGACTCCATGGACCACAGCCTACCAGGCTCCTCCGTCCATGGGATTCTCCAGGCAAGAGTGCTGGAGTGGGGTGCCATTGCCTTCTCCATGTATGTGTATATATATATATATATATATTTATATATAATATGTATAACTGAATCACTTTGCTGTACAGCAGAAATTAATACAACATTGTAAATCAGCAATTAAAAAGAGTAGAATAATTTTATATATTTTGCAGAGAAAATTTTGTAAATAATAGTGTGCTTAGTTGGTTTTGTTTACTTGAAAGAGGAAAAGATTCAAACCCTATGGACCAAAATTTTGTCTAAGAGAATACTATATGAAGAACCCAGCTGGATTTTGACCAAATTTTTCCTTGTAAAATAAAAAAATGTTACAAAACTAAAACAGGTTTGAGGATAAAATGTAACCCTCTTTCAGAAATCTATAGCTAATAGTACAAGGTAGTCTTGTACCTAGCTTGTAAGATTTATTTGAAATGTTTTATCCCAGATATCCAAAAGAAAAAAATGGTTCCCAAATAACTGAATTTTCCATATACTTCTAAGAAATAAAATTTGATGAAATTATTTGCCACTTTCCAAAGGTAACTAATTATAAGAAATAATTATATTTGGCCTATTGTAGAAATTTCATGTCACTATGTATTGAAAAGCATTTAATAGGCACCTAGAAAAGTATTATGGGAAGTACAAAAAGAAGCTAATTAATAACATGTGGCAATTGTATATTTCTCTATAATTTATTTACAAATATGTTTTTACCTTCTTTATCTGATAAATATATTTTCCTGTTTTAAAAACAAGAAAACAGGCTTTGCAGTGTTAATCACCTAGGTAGGATCAAACTGCTAATAAAAGTCAGAATCAGAAGTGAACTCAGCTGATGTCATGTCAGAGTTCCCTGTACCCTGGCACCTCTGTCTCTGCCAAAGACACTGGTGCTTCAACTTTCAGAGCTTGATATTAATCCCATAGAGTCTGCTTGTGTTTTCTGTCTTCTGTGAATAGAAGTGCTTTGGAAGCAATAACATGTAAAGCCATTTTCAGCAGCATATACCTCTATAAATTAAGGATTTAAGAATTTACTAGGGAAACCGAAAAGAGGTGTCTTTATGTCACAATTTGACACAAGCTAGTCATGTGACAAATTATACATGCATGAATGAAGTACTGTTGCAAATATCCTTGCTATTGATATCATATATTGATATATTAGAGTGATAATTTGTTCAGCACAGTTAGAAAATCAGACTCCATATAACAGGGTTCATCATAGAATAAACACCTCACAATTTACTTACCCAGGTAAAATTTGGACATATAATTTATTAAAACCTGTTAGCATAGCTCAGAGGTGTTAGAGAATTTCTAGTACTAAGTAATTATTCTGCCAATTATCCAATAACTTATTTGTGGGGAAGGTCCAATCTCAGAAACTCTTTTGCTGCTGTGAAAACAGAATTTGAGACGTAGGAATACTTCAAACATAGGTGTCTCCCAGGCCAATCTTCAAAGTCAATATGAGTGGGGTAATGCAAGAAAGTTTAAAGTGTGCTGAATTTCTTGGAGAAAAAAGTAGAAGCCCTTGGATAATATTTCTCTGAATCATATCGTATCTACCATTTCTAGAAATATAGAGAGTTATTTATAGGAAAAAAAAGAAAAAGAAGCAGGAGGAACTGAGAAGAGGCAAGGAGAGTAAAACAGGTAATACAACAAAAGTGTTCTTCAAGGTGAGCACTTGGGGTTTAGAACTGAGTCAAAAGCAGCTCCCAGGTCCATGAGATGGTGACTCTGTCTGCTAGAGAGGACAGAACTTGCACGCTGATGGAGAGATTGATGGAGTCAGGTCAAAGACCCTGATCCATTTCTTGTCTGCACTCTGACAGAGCCTGGCCAAAAAACTGCAGAGTTTCATTCACAGGGGAGTGTTCACTTCACTTTGCCAAGCTGTGTTAATAATACTTTGTGTTAATAAAACTTTGTTATGTTTTCTGTATGTTAATAAAATGGTACCCAGAGCTCTTCCTACCAAAAGCATCTGTCAAGTCAGAAGTAGGATGAGATGCTCTCCAAGGTGTCTTCCAGATTTAACATGAGAATTTGATAAGCAAAAAAAAAATCTAATTGTATTTTTAATAACTAAAAAGTTGGAAGTGTCTATTAAAAATCCATGGTTCAGGGATTCTTATTCAGATTCTTATTCAGGGATTCTTATTCTTATTCTTATTCTTATTAGAAAGATGGATCGCTAACTTTATACAACCAATTTCCTGCTAAGTTTGGAGTATATTTTTTGTCCCTAGATAGTAGATAAAATTCTCTCAATTGATGTGTTGGGTTTTTTTTTCCCCATTTGCCAGTTGCTCTTTTTTTCACTTGCCTCTTTTAGGAATTTGCTTGGCTCTTTTCCTCCATTTAATGACTATATTTAAGAAAGGATTTGGCAATGTGCCTAGAGGCTCTTGGGTGTTGGATGCCATATAAACAAAATTAATTACTAATTTCAGTGCCAATATCAGATCATTGGCAGTGAGAGGTTAGTTGACAAAAAAAATCAGTGTCGAAAATTTCAACAAAATATAGTATGTTTTCACATACATTAAGAATATGCAAAAATTAATAGAAATAATCCTGCCTATTTGTTTATATTTATATAGTGCTTTATGGTTATTTTCAAATGTCTTCATACACATTATTTAATTTGGTTGTCAACACAACCTCTTGTGCTGGCTACTACTGTTATTAACATCATTTTATGAAATTAAGGAACCACCCCTCAAAGCTGCTGCACTATCATATGTATTTTTTTCATTCACTCAACAGATAAAGTACTGAAAATCTGCTAAGTGTCAGATGTCACAGTAGGAGTTGTAGGGTGACCAACCATGCTGGCAAATTTGCTCAGAGCTGAGGAGTTTCCTGGGATGTAGACTTTCAGCACTAAAACAAGATAGCCCTAGGCAAACTAGGATGCCTGGTCAACCCTAACAATTTTGGTCATTTTAACAGCACATCATGGTTCCAGTCATAAAAGAAGTTCCATCTCTCCTTCATTGGCCTTTCCTCACTCAGGACTTTACTTCTGTACCCCACTCCCAGCTCTACACTAAAAATCCTCTCAATATTGCCAGTAATTCCCTAAGCACCAAAAATAGCCCTTATGTTCCCAACTTTTCTGAGATTTTTTACATTTCAAATACCTGGTATTCTCTTGGACTTCACTTTCTGCCTTGGCTTTCTCTCTCCTGCAATAAGTCCTACATTTTTGCACCTAAACTTCCCTTAAACACTGGCCTCCAGATTTTACACCCATATCAGTAGAATAACAGCTTTGGCGCGAGGGTGTCTGACAGAGAGCTGCTCTCCTTCTGGCCATCCCACCAAGTATTAGAATGAATCAAACCTCAAAACAAAAAGAGTTTTTATCTCCACGGCCAATCCCCCCTCTTGATCCCCGCCGACCCTGCCTCATCTCTGTTGTTTGGCAGCCCCCTTGCTACCCAGGCTCCATCTCAATCATCATTTTTTTTTTTTCTTCAGCTACATCTAATGTATTACTAGTTTTTAGCAAGAAGTTCTTTGGAGAGTTCTTCATATTCTTTACTTTTCCTGCCATTAGCACTGCAACGAAGTTCCTCTCTCTCTCTCTTTTGCATTGCTGTTCTAGGCTTTTTCATGAACTAGCTACAGCCTCCTCTTTCATTTCTATCTTCACACCAATTTAGACTGCAGTGTTATTAAAGTGTTCTCTTATATGTACCCCATTCTCCAGACAAAATAAGCTATTTGATATGCAGTCCTTTCTGCTCTATGCCTTTATTTATGGTTTATTCCTTACATGTGAAATATTTTTGCCTATCAAAATGTTACTCTCTTAAAATTTCTGAGTTTAACTGAATTTTTTTTGCAACTCCCAAAGGATATAAGCATTCCCTCCTTTGAACTCATTTCATTTGGTACCCCTGGATGACTCATCTCACCTGCTTTATATTACAATTATGTGCATCCTCTTCTCAGTTCTCCAACTAGATTGTATATTGCTTGAGACCAAGACTGTGTCTGCCTCATTCTAGGATCCCTGCTTCCTCCAGCAGGCATTCATTAAGTTTTCTTTAAAGATTGAATTGCTCTTATTCCTCTCTCAATTCTGGTTTTAAAATGCATTTTGTAGTTATGTTGGATATGACTTAACTTAAATACATAGTGAATGCATGAACATTGTCATTAAAAAACAAAAAACTTAAACACCCAATGATTGTCCAACCTCAACACAAAGTTTCTGAGTACCAGAAGCATTCACACTAGGAGATTAACTTCCTGTTGGGTGTTTGTACACACACATCAGCCCAGCCAACTCCTTATCAGCTCCACCGCAGAAAAGGCCACAGAGAAGGAGAGCTATTCCAGAATGGGCAATCACTTTTGTTCAGAAAATAGACTTTAATTGAGTAATTTTTCAGATGGTTGGAATTGAATTGGTATGGCACTGCAGGAAGAATGCCTGTTTGGGGCCTAAATTATTTCTCCCTGTTCAGAGTGGGCCACAACATAAGCACGAGATTCAACACAATTGTGAAATTATAAATACATATTTGGACTTTTGGACAATTCCAAAAGAAACCCATCAATAATGGGCTTTGAAGGGTTTCACTTAATTAACCTGGAGTCAGTTGAAACATTAGAACTTAAAAGGTTCATCATAATATTTGTTTAGTTTTTATGGAGATAATTTCAAAAATAGCAAAGTTGAAAAGTAGAGTCATTTTTCATGATGTTTTCAAATATTCTCCTAAAGACTTTGGGCCCACATCTGGAAGGAAAATAAGAGGCTTATGTGAAGAAAATCATCTTATATCTTGCCTTATCCACTGTCCTCTCCCTTTAAAATTCTCTTGCCATCATCAAGTTTCTTCAGCTGTGCGCAAACACCCACGGGCCTCCTACCTCAGGCGCTACTGTCAATGCCCAGAGGATTGAGACCTCGTCCTTGCCTCTTAATTATAGCCGACTCTGTCCCTTGTTCTGAACCGAGCTATATCAAAGAAAGGGGGAGATGAATGAGTGGTCCATGTATCTGACATCTAATATCTGCTGCTTCGGATGTGGGGTTTGATTTAGGGTCTCTATCAGAGAGTTTAAGGAAACAAAGTCTTTTACATTCTTTAAATAAATTCATGCACTGACACACTATTTGCCTTCTCTGGCACTTCTATTATTTAGAACAATGGGCTTTTTCAGTCAGGCTGTATTTTGGATTTTCCCTTTCCTCTCACATTTATAAACAAAAACATTCAGTTTGGTAACCTAAGCAAGGATAAAACAAAAGAGAAACATGGCAGCAAGACTACAAAACTCCAATTTGTCACTTTTTTATATAAAGGATATAGAATGGAAAGCAAAATAACGCTCACCTTTGCATTTAAATAATGGCCTGAAATTAGTACATTAAAATTACTCCCTCTGTAGATGCATCACAGTTATTAGCTCTTTACACTGTGATGTAAATATAATCAGTTTTTGAAGCATAAGGGTCTCCATCCTGTAAAAAGACCCTCACCAAACAGTGAATGGGGCTGAAGTCCCACCTGTGCTCTGATAACTGCTCCTGGGTATCCTGACCCAGAGCGGCCCCTTTCCCAAGAGACAAGGCACCTCTTTCTCAACACAAAGGCACCATCTGCTCTTTCAAACTTTTGCTGGAGCTGCATTGGTCCACAGGGGTACATTTTTGCTAATTGGCCTGTGCAGAAGGGGCATCTTTCTTTAATTTGTACAAAGGCACTGTGTAAGCCAGCTGCAGTTTGATCTTAAGGATCTAATTTGTGTTTCTGGTAGAATAATGGAAACAATGCAACCAGGATTAAGCAGGTTTCACTAACAGAACCAGCCTTAAATTGAAGAAAGTAGGGAAAACTGTTCAGGTAGGACCTAAATTAAATCCCTTATGATTATACAGTGGAGGTACAAATAGATTCAAAGGATTAGATGTAGTAGACAGAGTGCCTGAAGAACTATGGATGGAGGTTCATAACATTGTACAGGAGGTGGTGACCAAAACCATCCCCAAGAAAAAGGAATGCAAAAAGGTAAAATGGCTATCTGAGGAAGTCTTAGAAATAGCTGAGAGAAGAGAAGTGAAAGGCAGAGGAGAAAGAGAAAGACAAGCCCAACTGAATGCAGAGTTCCAGAGAATTTCAAGGAGAGATAAGAAAGCCTTCTTAAGTGAACAAAGAAATAGAGGAAAGCAATAGAACAGGAAAGACTAGCGATCTCTTCAAGAAAACTGGCAATACCAAGGGAAAATTTCATATAAAGATGGGCCCAATAAAAGATATAAATGGCAAGAACCTAACAGAAGCACAAGAGATTAAGAATAGGTGTCAAGAAAACACAGAAGAACTGTACAAAAAAAGGTCTTAATGAGTCAG